>NW_018742733.1:1706680-2906680 GCF_001683475.1 Chenopodium quinoa | reverse complement strand
TAGAATCATATTGGGATGCAGGCCATCATATTAATTGTACTCTATATACATTATTTTTCATCTGTCTATCAATTTATTTAGATTAATTCAATTACGTAAATATATCAAGGCCTTACCATTGAACCGTATTACATTATCAAAAATTTGTAGATTACAAATATTAACATTGAGATTTACCAAGCAAAAATAACTTGTATCTTACCCCCCTAATTTCGTTTTCTGTAATTCAATATCAAAACCCTTAAATTAATCCCTTTAAGTCAAAACCCACTAAAAAGGAAATCAATTCATATGCTTTTTGAAATAAAGCACAAGGAGAAGTAGTATACTTGTAGAATTGCTTATTGCTAGTAAGAGATCAATATTTTTAACAGTAGATGAAAGATGAATTTTGAAAAACTTTAGAAGAGATAGGCCATGTTTGGTAATTGGCTTTTTAATGGCTTTTTGGTTAGCTTTTGGCTTTTGGCTTTTTTAGGTGGTCAAACAGCCAAAAAATGTGTTTGGTAATTGGCTTTTTAGTCAGCGAAAAAGCTGGCTTTTAAGCCAAAATGAAAAAGCTTTTTTGAGTAGCTTTTTTGTTGGCTTTTGGCTTATTGGCCCACAAATTATCTAATAAACATCCAACAACCAACAATTAATTTACCAAACACTTTTATAAACAACCAGCTTAAACAGACAATTTCAAAAGCCATTATAAACAGCCAAACATTCCAGCTAGTCAAACAAGTCAAGTGAACCAGCCAACAGCCAACCGCCAACAGCCATTTACCAAACAAGGCCAAGTTTAACAGATGTTCAAATCCCACGAAAAAATTGCACATACAAAGTATTATTTTTGGCCATTTGAGGTTTTAATTCATGGGAACCATTATTTTTAACTCATGTGGGTTATTTTAACCTAACTTGGATGGAAGTTTAGATAGAGGTCCCAAACCATGTAAAATTAAAAAAGAGGTCCCAAACCATAAAAATTGTGAAGCTTTAGGTCCTAATAGTATGCTTAACTCACACTTTTTCGGTCCACACCCTTTATTTATAAGGTTATTAGGTGTATTATGATGTGGTTTTTTTTTGTTTGAATATTGGTGCATGTTGTAAGATTTTAGATGTATTTTTCTTATTTTGCAGAATGAGTACACCACCACCACCACCACCAATTGAAAATGAACCTCCACTTCCACCACCACCTGCAATACATGATGACCCAAATCAACCACCAAAATCAGCAGTTTATAAAATCACACCTAGGAGGAATAGTATTACTTATATCCCTTTAGCTGATGATGAACCTTATCTAGGCATTGATGAGACTTGGATTGATTACATAAAAGAGTATAATGAGAGGAGCAGCAAGCAAATAGAAAAGGAGTATACTCAAGGCAGGAAAGAATTTGAGAAGAGTATGGAGAAGATAGCAAAAGGAAAAAAGGGTCAGTCTAACAAGGGTACCACTTCCAAATCCAATCTAAACAAACAGACACAACCACTTAGGGAAGGAGAGAAATTACCTCCATCACCTATCTCACCAAACACTGCATTCAAAACCTTGCCTCTTAGGAGGAGTCCTAGATTTTCCCCCCTTGGACACACTGATGTAAACACATGTGAGGCAACTTCAGAAGTTAATAAGCCATTAGAGTCCTCTGTCTTTAATAGAAGAATCCCTAGAACCACGGCTATTAGGAAAGGTGTTAGAAAGTTACCTGTTATTCCAGTGGTTGAAGTTGAGCAGCAGGTTACGGTCTCTGAAAATGTTAAGTCTAAAGGAGCAAGTTCAAGGGTGAGGAGGAAGGTTTCATTTGATTCTGAAGGAGATGGTTCATATGACAATATTGATGCAGACTTTATTGCAACTAGGAATGATGATGTGTCTGATGGTGATGAGGTTATACCAACTGGTCTAGTACCTGCAGATGAACTAGAGGGGCTTAAGACAGTTCCTAAAGTGAAAGATAACTGGAAACTTGGAAAATGGTATAGGTTCATAGATGATGACAATGATGATGCTTACTTTAACACTTTGTACAAAAACGGAGAGATGTATGAAGAAAGGAGATTTGGAAGGATAGAGTTAAGACCTTGGATGATTTTTACTGACAAGCACTACAAAAATTTGGCCTTTTAGCAACAGGTGAAATCCGTTGCTAATTACTAAAAATCCGTCGCTGGACATAGCTAGCTGCGGATATATCGACGGAATCACTCTGTTGATAAAAACCTTGTCGCTAAATGAATTTAGAGACGGGAAAAAAAATCCTTCGCTGGACTTAGCAACGGAAAAAAAATCCGTCGCTGGATTTAGCAACGGAAAAAAAAAAATCCGTCGCTAGACATAGCAACGGAAAAATAAATCCGTTGCTAGATTCAACAATGGAAAAAAAACATTTTGAATCTAAAAAAGAGCTTCTATTTGAGTCGACCTCACTCGGGTCAACGCGACTCCGCTTTCCATGTAACGCTCCTTGGATCTCCAATCGCAAGATTGCTGTTAGTAGGAGTCGAACCCGTGACCTCAATGTCAAATAGTGAAACTCTTACCAACTATACCAAATATTATTTGTTTACTTTTACACACATAATTGATAATAAATGAAAGAAATATTAGAGATGGAATTTAAAATCCGTCTCTAGTTTAGTAACGGAATTTAAAATCCGTTTCTAATTTAGTGACAGATTTAAACATCTGTTTCTAGTTTAGAGACGGATTGAAAATCCGTTTCTAGTTTAGAGATGAATTTAACTTACATAATTCATCTCTAATGTAATATTTTACATAATTAGTTTTAAAAATTATCTAGAGACGGAATCAAAAATCTGTCGCTCATATTAGCAACGGAAAAAAAATCCGTCTCTAACTTAGCAACGGAAAAAAAAAATCTGTTGCTAACTTAGCAATGGAAAAATAATACGTCTCTAAATTTAGCAACGGAAAATAAATCCGTTGCTAGATTCAGCAACGGAAAAAAAAATCCGTTGCTAATTTAGTAACGGAAAAAAATCCGTTTCTAATTTAGAGATGGATTTTCAATTCCGTTGCTAATTTAGCGAAGGAATTTTTAATTCCGTCTCTAATTTAGAAACGGATTTTTAAATTCCGTCTCTAAATTTTTAGAGATGGATTTTTTGATTCCGTCTCTAATTTAGAAACGGTTAAAATTCCGTCGCTAGAATTCCGTTTCTGTATGGACATTTTTTTGTAGTGAAGGTTCACTTGAAAGACACTGTAAAGGACTTTGCTGTTCAGGAGGGGTTTGCCATCAATGTTGAGGCTGTAGATAACAGGAGGTATACTGTGATATGTAACTCTGAAGCATGTGGTTGGAGATTGCATGCTAGCAGATTACCTGATGGTAGGACATGGGCTATTAAAAAGATATGGCCAAGTGAGCATATGTGTAGGGGGTTGGAGACTTATAATCCCATATGTAATGTTAAGTGGGTTGCTAATAAGGTTATGGAGGACATTAGAGCTAACCCAAGCATTCCTGGTAAATCACTTAATGAGTTGTTGTTTCAGAGGTTTGGAGTTTACTTGAAGCAGGCAACTTTATACAGGTTAAAGAATTATGTGATCAGTGTATTGTTTGGAGGGCATGATGAGTCATACTCAAAGTTACCAATGTATGTTGAAGTTGTCAAACACACTAACCCAGAGTCTAAAGCTTTTGTTGCTTGGAGGCAGACAGAGTACATTGACAAACACCTTCTCTTTAGCAGCATATTCATCTCTTTTACTGGGCAGTGGAAAGGGTTTCTTAGGGGATGCAGACCTTTAATTGGTGTGGATGGTACACATCTAAAAGGAAACTATGGTGGTATATTGCTTACAGCAGTTGGATTGGATGGAAATAATAAAATATTTCCTATTGCATATGCCATAGTGGGCCAAGAAGATAAGGATAGCTGGTCATTTTTCTTCTGGCATTTGTTGAACATTGTGAAAGAGTCCTCAAGGAAGCATTGGACCATCATTAGTGACAGGCAAAAGGTAAGATGTTAACTTGCCTTGTTATTATTTATGTAACGTTTTAATTATCTTATATGTTCTAACATTGTTTGATTGATTTAGGGTGTTGACTTAGCTTTGACTCAGATATGGCCTGAAGCAGACAGGAGGTATTGTTGTAGGCATTTGAGCAGAAATTACAAAAAAGCTTTTCCTGGACCACTTATGTACATCTTGTTCTGGAGGGCTTGCAATGCCACATCATTTTTCACCTTTAGGAAAGCCATGGAAAGGCTTAAAAAAGGAGGAGGGGATGAGGTGATGAAATGGTTTGCTGATCTGGGTGAGCAATCCAGGTGGACCAAGCACAAGTTTGATCCCAATGTCTGTAATGATTCAAACACCTCAAATTTTGTGGAAAGTTTCAACTCCACACTAGGAATTGACAGGTGCAGACCTATTCTTACACTACTTGAAGGTTTGTGCTACTTTGAACATGTTCACTCTTATGATGTTCAATTTCCCCTTTTTTTAATCCTCTAAAAATGTACACTTTTTTTTTTTTTTTTTTTGTAGGAATAAGAAGAGTTTGCATGGTGAGACTTGCAACTAGATATGAAAATGGCATCAGTTGGAAGGAAGATGACATTTGCCCTAAGATTGCAAAAATGGTAAAGAAGATTGGCAAAGCAAGCTCAACATGTAAGGCATTCAAGTCTAAGCCTGGGGAGTATGAGATACATGAGGGAAGGTCTCAATTCCCTTTAAGTCTGAATCAGAAAGTATGTTCTTGTGGGGCTTGGCAACTATCAGGAATACCTTGTAGGCATGCAATCAGAGCACTAGTTGATACCAAATTAGATCCTCATGCATATGTCAGTTCATGGTTTTCTGTCAAGACATATAGGCAAGCTTACAGAGTTGGTACTAACCCTGTTCCTGATACAGAACAATGGCCAGAAAGTCAGAATGAAAGAATTATATTGCCACCAAAGATGAAGAGGGGTATTGGAAGACCTAGCTGGAACTAAAATCCCAATATTGGAAGACCTCAAGTTGATAATATTAGAATAAATAAATAAAAATGAAGTGATGCATTTTCTAAGATTTTGTTCTAGCAAGATAAACTAAAATCTACACAAAGTAGCATAAGAAGTGTTTTGTACTCCATATAATACGAAGTACTTCCAATATTTTTTTTTTATAGCAACAAATTTTTTTAATGGCCAATCTTTGCAAACTTTGATACTACGAGTAGAGTGAGTTTACCAATATATTAGAAAATTGGTTATCATGTGAGATCGCGATCTTTATTAGATTAGTTTCAGTATGATATGGAGTATTTCAAAATTTTAAAACTTTTACTTATACATGGTCAAAATTTGTCGTGGAGTTTGTACACAATCTATTAATAACGACGGATCGAGTGTTTTGGATGAGTTGATGGCTTGATGTTATATTGGATTGTTGCCGTTGGGGAACCAAGACTTCTTCAGGATCACTTGCTTATTGGAATTTTAGGCCAAACTCCTGTTGTCCTTAGAGTTTGTAGGCATTGTAGCTAGGATTAAATTTGGATGCCTAGAAAGTTGATTAAGATCACAATTTGGTCATCTATATATTGGGCTGTGTTGGCTTCCTGAAGTGGATAACAGAGAAGATTGGGCCATTATTAGACGTACTAGTGAGTTGTGAGTCTTTTGACAACAACCAAATTTTAAAAAATAAAAAAATAAAAAGGATCATCATCTCACTCATTCTTTGTACTACCAATCTACCATTGTTTCATAAAGTACTAATTGCAACAAAGGAATTTTTTTATCTCTCATAAATAATTCTCTTTTTTTAAATGTAAAAAATACTCCTTTGTTGCAATTATATGAAACGGATGGAGGTAATAAGATTCTTACTTCTTCGCTTATTTTGTAGTTGATATATACTTTATTCGTCATATTTGACAAAGCATAAGTTTAACAATTAATTAATAAGCTAATCACCAAGGACTGATCCCCAAATCCGAATTACTCCAAAGGGTGACCCGGGAAAAAAAAATTGATATATTTCTTGAAAAGATTCAAACATGATTCGCCATAATTATGTTCTATCATATAATAATAGTATTATATGTGGATAATGTTGAAAGTTAAAAACGCATTAACTAAAAAAAATGAGAAATTTTCATATAATTTAATTGAGTTGATGAGAAATATCACAAACTCAATTCATCTTATTTGAAAATGCATAAGTTTAACAATTAATTAATAAGCTAATAACCAAGGACTGATCCCCAAATCCGAATTACCCTTAAGGGTGAATCGGGAAAAAAAATGATAGTATATTTCTTGAGAAGATTTAAACATGATTCGCCATAATTATATTCTATCATATAAAAATTGTATTATATGTGGATAATTTTGAAAGTTAAAACGCATTAACTAAAAAACTGAGAAATTTTCATATAATTAAATTGAGTTGATGAGAAATATCACAAACTCAATTCACAACTACAATAAAGTTATGTAAGTTAAGATAAAGATTAAAATTTGTTCAAATTTTGTATACTTATGCTCTATTTAATATTTATCTCGCCTCATTTTCACTCAACTAATAAGTTCGAATAATGGTAACAAAATAACATAAGGATAATAAGTTTTAATTAGATTAGGCAAGAGGAATAAGATATAATAATAAGACAAGATAAGATAAGGTAATACAGTATAAGGTAAGATGAGATGACACTTAATTAGTATGAATAAAGATAAGGGCTAATTAATAACTAAGGTAAATTAAGATAAAGTAAGTTCAATACTTGTGTAGAGACAAAAAAATTAAAGAAAATTTAAAATAAAAAAAATAAAAAAGATTCAAGACTAAGGTAATACTACCTTAAAAACTATTAAATGCATTAATTCAAATTGACTATGTCTATATAAAAAAAATGTGGGATGAGTCTATTATTCATGTTATGCATGGTTGGTATGTTATTACTATGTTGAATTACTTGAATACAATACTACTCGATATAATTACCTTATTTTTGTATATAGTGACCTTTGGGTTGTTTCACACCATCAGATTATCTAGTGAACATTCAATGGCTAAGATTGCTTGTTTTTAGTTTTCACCATAAGCACTGTTTTCAGCGGAACCTCCCCGTATATATATATATATATATATATATATATATATATATATATATATATATATATATATATATATATATTGAATTACTTAAATACAATATTTCATTAAAAGCATGATTAATTCTTAACTAGTTTTATACTCCATATAATATACTCCATAAGATAAATCATATTTATTTATATGATTGAGCAAGATTTTATTACATATTTCCACATGCACTTAAAAGTTTAGACAACCACGTACATGCAGTGAGATGTTGAAGATTGAAACCTTGAGGCCGCTACTATGACACCACGAACACTCACGAGCGAAGCTCAAAATATTAAAATATATATATATATATATATATATATATATATATATATATATATATATATATATATATATATATATATATATATATATATATATATATATATATATTCATACACTTTGTAATTTTGTATAAATAATATACATAAATCAAATCAATAATCTTCCTATTGATATTTCTTATGAGATCTGTAAATGTAATACGTAGTATGAAGATATATACTTTCAATTTTTTATTTTTTTTTATTATTACAAATATCCTAGAGGAGTACCCCAATCAAGTCGGCTTATTTGTCTTCATCGTAGGACGCATTCAATAAAAATCTTTGATGATCTTTCTTAATGAATCCAAAAACATAAATATATTTTCATCAACAAACATGGGGAGCTACATAATGTGATTAATTTCATTACACCAATGAATCTATGATGACGTGGATATTGGACGAATCATAACAAACATTAATTATCTACACATTACATTAGAGCATTTATGCGTGGCTTAGACAATGCCTTGGGTTCTTACATTGTAAATTTATATTACGAAGTATTTGAGTTATAAGACATAAGTATATAATGAGAATAACAAAAAAAAAATATTACAATAAATATCATGATCAAACCGTTGCTACCCCCAAAAAAATCTCAATCATAAACATATAATAACAGCGCAATTAGGATAAGATTTTTAACTAGTTTCTTTTTAGTGTTGAGCTCAAATCATATTATTCACACTTTCATATACTTCATGCTTCGCATTAGGGCATGTTTTGTTCACCTTAACTTCACTTATTTTAGGTCTAATAATTTCAGATAAGTTAAAATTAAGGAAAATAAGTTTCAATATGGGTTACCCAAGTTCATATTACAACTAATATAAGTTTATGTAAATTCGGATAAGATAAGATAAGTGAAAATCGGGTGAATAAGGTTCCGCCCGTTCACTTCACCTAATTTTTGCTAAACTGAAATTATTTTTCACTGAATTTAAATTATTTTTTTTACTGAATTGAACTTATATTTACTGAACTGAAATTATTTTTACTGAATTTTTTTTTTTTAAGATGAAGTAAACAGAGCCTATTCACACCCTCAATATTTCTAACTAGTGTTATGGTACCTATTCTTTCTTTGCTGAAATGGAGATGCACAAGCTCGTGTTGTCGGCTTCGATTATTTTCATTTGCTGGTAAGAGCACCTTTTTTTTTCAAACCCATAAATCACTCTCAGAATCTGAACGCGTTCTTTTCAAACACGTCAACACAACCAGATGAATATTTTCACGTTAACGTATTCATATTCAACATCCATATCCCTTCAAAAGACCCAAATGCAAAAATAAGACAATTCAAACCTTCCTTATATAGGGCAAGGATGTGTACAAAATACCCCACTAATTTAGCTTATAAGACCAATAATTAATAATCATACACATAACACATTCATGAGAAAATAATCTTAACTTTGACCAAGTAAGAAGGTGTACATCTAACCTTTCCCTTTCAAAAGTCTCCTCATCACCTCTTTAAAAAACCTTCCAATTTTTTCTTAACAAATCAAAATCACATGAACCCACACACTTTACTCTCACTTGCTTCTTAAATTTCCCATTATTTTCCCCAATTTTTTCGCTTCCCACATTCTTTCTCTTTCTCTCTCTTCTTGTTGGTTATTTTTTCTTCTTCCAAATAATCCCCAAATCCCCTTTCTTGTTCTTTGTTTGGATGAATTTATACCCACAAAATCTGGGACTTTGAGAGATTAATTTTTCTGGGTATCTTGAATTTTTGTTTGATTGATTAATCATGCCATCTTTATGGAAGAAACAGAATGGGAATCGGATTTCTCGGCTTGTTGCCGACTTCCAAACAGGGCCTAAACGAGGTGGGTCTCTCGTTGTTGAAACTGGGTTTCCAACTTCTTTGATTGATCTATTTGTTAAGAATCGTGATAAATTGAAGAAACCCAAATCAAAGCATCACAAATCTAAGAAGAAGAAGAAAGCAAATGAAGAAGATGTTGATGAACAAAACCGTTTTCCAAATTTGCCCTCGGTGAGTGATTCTTCTGTTTCTGTTTCTGGGTCTGATTTTGATGCTTCCAGTTGCTCAGTTGTTGAAAATTGTCAAGAATACGTTGCTCAGATTGATAAAAACGGTTTATTTGTTGATTATTGTGTTTCCCATGAAAACCCTGTTGTAGATATGCATCATCATCATGATTCTTGTGAAAATGGTAGTGATGAGGAGAGAAGAGAGGTTTTCAAGGTTTCGAATTCTAGTTTTTTAGTTTTGTTGTCAATTTTATTGGGAACGGTTGTTCTTGCTGTTGTGTTATATACTAAACGGTGGTTTCTTGCGTTGATCACATTGGGGTTTCTGTTGTTGATGTTGTTAGAATATGTTGGTAAACCGTGTTTCGGGTTGTTGTTGAAACCGTGTGAGAATGTCGTTTCGATGTCGATTTTGAAGGGGGCTTTGGTTGTTGGTGTAGCCTTGTATACAAAGTGGTTTGTTGTGGGGATTACCATTGGTGCTTCGTTGTTGATCTTATTGGAATACGCCGGAAACTCGGCTTGTGCATTGTTTAAGCCTTGCCAAGATGTTAAGAGGAAGTTGCTTGGAATTTTGCCACATTGGTGTTCTCCTAAACAAAGGAAGGAGTTTGGGGCAAGGAGTGGGAGAAGGGTAGAGTTGACAAGGTCTCTTCTTATTGGTTCGAGGAGGGAAGTTTGTAAAGGAGGAGATAATGATCGTTTTACAAGTAGTGATTCCGATCAAGATGAAGTTAAAAGTGAGGATAGATCGAGCAGGGAATTCGAGCCAAAAGTTGGGAGTGATCAGGCTTCGAATAAGGATTATGAACGAGCCTTTGATGATGGAGAAGCCCTTTCTTCTAAGGGGGAAATCGAGCAATGTAGTGTGCATAATTTCACTCTTGTTAACGAGAATCCTTTGTTGGTTGAGGAAGAATCACAAAACAAGCCCATGTATAAAATGTTAGACCATGAATTGAAAGATTCCAAATACCCGAAGAGCTTAAATCTGAGTGGTCCTGTTAGATATAGTGACCTGGTAGCAGAGAAAAGAGCTATAGAAGGACTAGAAAAGGGGTGTGAAGACTCCGAATTGTCTGAATTGGTTAATCAGGATGTTAAATGTAAGAAAAACAAGTTTTGGAAGAAATTTGTACCCAAGAAGATGCATAAGAAAAATAAACACGAAAAAGAAAACAATGCAGCATATACTCCTGATGGTAGTCAAGACACTGAAACTGATTTGGAGGGGGACGATGGACATGAGGAGTGCGAGCAGGAAATAAGCGAGGAAGAGGGATCAACAACAACATCATCGGTTGAGGAAGATGAGTGTGGAGTTGCCGATTTGGATGTTGCAAATACTTGTTTGACTGAGATGTTACAACTTGATAACAGACTCTCTAAGCCCTGTGAAATGGTCAAGGAAAGATATGGGAACTTGAAGTACTTGACTACTATGATGATTCCACTTACTGGCCTTATAGGAGGCCGGATGTTCGCCGTTGGATTAACTGTAATCTGCTGTCTGGTGTTCAAGATGGCAAGAGGCTAAGTACAACGTTCAATTCAAGGGAAATCAAGTGTTATTATTATACATTACCCTTTGAAGTTTCGATGTAACTTAATTTTTCATTTTTGATTCAGATGTCGTTATCTCCCTATCTTCTGATATTAGAGAAGGTGCTGATTTATGCGCATCCTATGTGAGATTGTACTTAGAAATGAGTATAATTTTACATACAAATCTTAATCATTGTAAAATCTTAATCATTGTAAACACAAAGATAGTGTTAATAATTGAAGGCCAAAGTTTGGCTCATATATTGAAACATCAGAATCTCGTATTATTGGGATTTTCTTTAGTTTGGATAAGTGTTTCTAAAAGTCTTGTACTATGAATACATGTGCTCGATTTTTACTGTGCATCAAATGAACACAAGTGTAATGGGAAATGATTTTGGTACACCTTTATTCGATTTTGACACATCCTTATGTGAGAGCACAATTTTCTATACTTTTCTCACATAAGGGGTGTGCCAAAATCAATTAAGGATGTGTCTAATTAATTTCTCAAGTGCATACCCAAAAGAACATGATATTATGATAAAATAACTAGTAATATGCTTCTTTTATTTTAAACTATTGCTCAATCAAACAACACATCTCATGTTTATTCATTACAATGTCAATATGTCATGCTCTTTTCATAGATGCACTTGTGTTCTATTGGATATACACTATACAATGAATATGGTGCATATGTGTCCATGATCTAATTTAGGAAGAGATTTAATTTCTTACTTAAAGTTCACATGCATGAAATTGACAGAGTTGTTTTAATATAAGCTTAACAGTTAAGAGTTAATCATACAAGATATTTAGTGGTAAACAAAAGCAATAAAGCCAAAGAAAAGGGGGGTCAATCATGCAAGGCAGGCGTGTTTGTTTTTAATGGTGTTGTTGGGTGCTTGGAATGTAGCCCCCACCAAATAAATTGGTGGCTATATGCTTAATGACACGCTTTTAATTAAGGAGTGATATCTTTTTCATGGAACATTATCATTTTTGTCATGCAATGACTACAACAAATCTAATGGATCATTTTAGTGCATTTCATTTTCTTATTTATTGTCTAACCACTATACCGTACTGTTTTATGGTCAATATTGGGACATATCATCCTAATTCTTTTTTTTTTTTTTTTGGTTGTGTAGCTCCATCCTTGCACCGGGCTATGCTAATGCTTATCAATTTATTGCAATACTCCTTTTGTTACAATTTGTTTGTATTATATTCTTTTTATTTGTTCGCCTTTATTCTATTAGATTAGTGGATATTATTGTCTTCTTTATATGAAGAATACCAAAAAAAAAAAAAAAAAAAAAAATAACTAAAAAAGTATAGATTAGTTGTAGCGATCATGTTAGACTATTAGGAAATAATGGAAAAATCCCTTCATATTTGCTCTATTTTCTTCTTTAGTTCATTTCTTTAACTTTGCCCCATACTACATTTAGATAAAAGGCATCCTAAATTTACCCTCTCACAAGTCACAACCACTACATTTACCCAATTGAATTCTCATTCATAGCGATTTCTTTCAACCAAAAATTACAAAAGTATTCCTTCAATGAAGCAAACAAAAGGAGGTGAAGGGAGTATTGTATGAAAGAAACAAACCAAAAGAACAGCTGAAGTGGTCTTTGAAAGTTGAGAGAATACTTGAACATGCCGACCAAATGGCTTCATTTTTTTTTTTTTTTTTTGGGTTTTTCTACAAATACTCCTAGAGATATTCAATTTTCCAAGTTGTATCCACCCATTTTCAAATTAAAATTCCACAATGTAACCCTAAGATACCTTTAGTGGGTACGATGTAACCCTGTCTAATCTCTTCGTTAACTTAAGTTAATTTTCTGTTAACATTAAAATAAATAAATTTTTTAAAAAAACCCAAACACCTCTCTCTCCTCTCCCACAAGTACCCACCGTTGCACCTCCAGCAGCACCATCGCCGAACCTCTAGCCACACCGCCGCAGCTCCGATCCAGTCGCACCACCGCGCTTTGCTCCTCTCTCCTCGACCCACCACCGCGTGACCCTCCTCTCTTCTTCTCTCTCAACTCTTCATGCCCGGATTTTCGACCATTTTTCGAAAATTTTTAGGCAAACGTCGTACAATTTTGACCAATTGAACCATAGTTCTCGTAGATTTTCACTGGAAAAATCAATCAAAACAAGTTTTGTGTATTTAATCTCAATCTAATTGAACTAAAATTGATGATTTAACAATTAAAATCAAATTGGGGGAAATATTAGGGTTTTCAATTGTTTTGAACCACATTCTTTGATTTCAAAACGAAAACAATAATTAACAACTTAATTTTGTAATTTGAATCCAATGAAACAAAAGTCCTAAACCAATTTGTCGAAATTTCAATTCGAATTAAACTCCTCTGTTGCATTTGAGCTCTTTCTTTGGTGGTGCACTAGGTGGTGGTAGGCCTCCGATGGGTGGTGGTAGGGCTGTGATGGGTGATGGGTGATGGTCGGGGTCGCTGGCGGGGTTTGACTCGCAGGTGGGGTTCGACGAGTGGCCTGGGGTGTGTTGGTGGGTGCCTGGGTGGTGGGTCGTGAGGGTTGGGGTTTGGTGGTGAGAAAATTAAAACCAACGACAATAGTTAACGGCTACATCTTACACATTAAAAGGTACCTTAGGGTTACAACGTGGAATTTGAAAATGGGTGGATACAGTTTGGAAAAGTGAATATCTTAGGGGTACCGTATAAAAAAAAAACCCTCTTTTTTATGTTAAATAGGTAAGGAGAATGAGTCATATCAGATCAAAAATTTTCATAATTTGATAAATCACATTTATATAGAGTTTATAGGCACAATTATGCTAGTTTTATAGTTGTTTTTTGAGTCTTTTATCGCTTTTTAGGCCGCAAATAAGTTGTCCTTTTTTTTGCTCTATTACGCTTCGTTGGTGTTTTTCTTAATGTTTCAGGTAGTTTCTATAACTATTTGGACGCTTTCGAAGTGGTTTTGGAAGAATCGGTCAATGAAAGGATGAAAATTCGATGAATTGAGCTTATTAATCGAAGATATCATGTTCGTGGATGTTGACTATGAGGATTTTATGCATGAGAAATGAAAATATCATCCACATTGATCGTTATGCACTTTTCGGAATTGAATTTGAGTAATAAACGATGTTTAACAAAGTGGTAAAACTGACTCTTATTCACTCTTTTGATCATAACTTGAGTTCTACAGATCGGATTGAGGTGATTCAAATTGCGTTGGAAACAAGACTTGAAGAGCTTTCCATTGATAGGTCACACGCCCCTATACGGATCCTATAACGCGAGATACAGCCCTTTGAAGTCAAGCCTGCGAAGCTGCCAACCCATCGCCCAGTCATCGGGCGATGGACGTGATGTACGCTCGAGCGTGAGCTGCTGGTTGGGGCGATGGTTTTCCATCGCCCGATGGTTCAGTGTCGTTCCGACCATCCGCCCGATAGGTGAGGTGTGCGCGCAAGCCACGAGAAATCCTACATCAATTATAACTGTTTCAATCGACCAATTATATCACGACTATTGTAATTGCTATTTTTCTGATTTTATTTTATTTATTTATCTTTAGATTAGTTTTAGGATAATATAAATACTCCAAGGGATTTTATTTTTCCCTTATGTCTTTTGTATCTTCTATTATTTTACGTTCTTTTTAGTTTTCTCTTTTGAACCCTAGTTTCTCATGGCATCTCCATGGATTCTTCCATAGATGATTCTTGGGTTTATTATTTCAATTCATTGAGGTATTTTATTTCTATCTCTTATTTTTAATTATGTTTTACTCCTTAGATCTAGTTTTAATTATTTCTTCCATGTTTGAGTAGTTTATTTCTAGGGTTTGGGAATCCATGTTTATATTATGAATCTTGATTGATAATTTTAAAATTTTGATTATTGATTTCTCTAATTAATAGTGTTCTATTGTTAATCTTGCAACTTGATCAATTGTTTGAATAATTAGCAATTCTGATTATGTTAGCGACAGAACTACATATGTTTAATTGAGAGCGTTAAGACCCGACTATAGGCTTAGCAATTGCTCTAGATAATTGATTGATTGAATTTTTATTGATATTTGATAGATTTAGAGCTATAAACATGGTGAACCATAACCCTAGGTCTTTTTATTAATTATTTTATCCATCTTTTAATTTAGACTACTTTTCTATCCGAATTTCGTGACTTGTTTAGTTTCTCCAATTTCTTAGAGGTTAGATTGAATACCATCTCTCTGTGGATTTGACCCTGCTTACCCTGCTACATTGTTAGTTGGATTTGTTAGGAATTTATTTTTGACAGGTGTATGACAACCTATCATAAGACTTGACCCAAGTTATATAGTAGGCTAAACCCTTTTAAAATGAAGGGTAAGAGAACCTCATTTTAAAGTGTCACTAATAAAGTTCAATATGTGGTTCTTGCAGGCGGACCACTACGATCTGCATGGTGCATCTGCTACAAAACACATTTGTTTTTTAAAAAAGCGGAAGGTACATCATGTTATATCATAAAGTACATGGCTATAGAAAAGAACATATTGTTTATTCTAATGTACATGAGTTATTTTGAACTACAGTTTTGTAAAAAAGGAAAGACCATACAATAATTTCAAATCATTTCCACTACTAGAAAACAACCAAATAACGACGGAAAATTTTCGTCAGAAACACCCTGTTTTCCGTCAGAAAACTCGTTTCCGTCGGAACTAGTTGTTGGAAAACCTTTTGTAGGAAAATAGGCCTTTTTGACGGAATTTCCATCGGAAACACTATTCCGACGGAATTCAGTCGCCGGAAAATATTTTCAGGCACGAGAAAGTCCGTCGCAAGTTTCCGACGGATTGAGTTCTGTCGGTATGTTGCGACGGAAATTCCGTCGGAAAATTATTTTAAAAAAACGCCTCCCACCACCCCACATCACCAGCAACCACCCCGCACCACCAGACCCCACTGCACACCGACACCAACCACCACCACACACTAGCTCCTATGAGTCCTATCCCACCTTCAAACACCACCACCGACACCAACCACCACCACACACTAGCTCCTATGAGTCCTATCCCACCTTCAAACACCACCACCGACACCCACACCAGCCCCTATCCCACCATCAAACACCACCACCGACACCCACACCAGCCTCTATCCCACCATCAAACACCACCACCGACACCCACACCAGCCCCTATCCCACCATCAAACACCACCACCGACACCACCCACACCCACACCGGCCACTAATCCACCTTCAAACACCACTACCGACACCCATACTAGCCCCTTCCCACCTTCAAACACCACCACCGACACTACCACACCAAAAATAAACCCCAAAAACACAAAACTTAGCAAAAAAAACCGAAAATAACCCCAATAATCAAAAATCAACCCAAAAATACGAAAATTGAGACAATAAAATCGAAAAACACCATACAAATAAATCAAAACAAATAGATTTACATATTTAACAAGAATTTCATAAAGAAAAATAAAAAAACGATAATTAAACCACAAAAATTAAAGGAAATATATAATCATACAATTATCTAATAAAATTTATAAATTAACATTACAATTACATAAAAAAATTAACTAGATCTATGCGCATGTGGTCGTCGTTCTTCTTTGGTCGCCGCTGTTGTTGTAGTCGCCGCTGTTGTTGTAGTCTTTGTTGTTGTTGCCTGGTGGTTATGGTGTTGTTAGTGGTGGCGGTGGTAGGGGGTGAAAGAGGAGAGGAGAGGAAAGGAGGAGGGATGAGGAGAACGAAAGAGAGGAAAGAGAAGACGAGAAAAGGGGCGGCTGGAGGGGATGAGGAGAGAGAAAGAGAAGAAAGGAAAGGAGAAGGGTTGAGGAGAGAGAAAGAAGAGGAAAGAGAAGTGAGGGGAAAAAAGGGGCGGATAGAAGAGGGTTAGGGTTAGAAATTACATAAATATTTTTTTTTCCTTTTTTTTAGAAGTACATGTTCCGACGAATTTATCCGTCCGAAATGACCTTATCCGGCGGAATATTCCGTCAGAATGTCCAATTATTCCGACGGATTTATTTTCCTTCGGAAATATCGATTTTTCCGACTGATTTTCAGGTCCGACGGAACTGGTCCGTCTTTATTTGACATGATTCTTGTAGTGTTCAAATTATATACTCTCTCTCTCTCTAGAAGTTCTCTCTCTAGAAGATTTCTCTTCAAAAAAAAACTGAAAATCACTTTAAATTTATCAAACCCTAAGAAAAAATTGTGGATTTCGAACTTTTTGGTGCAAGATGAAAGATAAAAACGAAAGATAAGATCAAATTCGACATTCAAACTTGTTTATTTTGAGTTCAAGTGTTTGTTTCTGGTAAACTTGGTTGAAATTTGTAATTTTTGGTTATGTTTTTTTTTGGGAGGGGGGGGGGGGAAATTAATTTGTGATTTGTGTGGTTTTGGTGTTGCAATGAGAAACAATATGAAATTCTTGAAGAAAACTGACTAATTATTACATTTTAAAAAAGAAAGCAAGCAAATA
Organism: Chenopodium quinoa; assembly: GCF_001683475.1. Taxonomy (NCBI): domain Eukaryota; kingdom Viridiplantae; phylum Streptophyta; class Magnoliopsida; order Caryophyllales; family Amaranthaceae; genus Chenopodium; species Chenopodium quinoa. The sequence continues at coordinate 2,889,145 of NW_018742733.1, read as the reverse complement.
AACAAATTTTAAAAAAGTTGTACTAAATAATACAATGTACATTAAAATATAGTAAATGTTCTTTTTCATATTCTATAAAGCGGAATGAACATATTATAGAAATGTAATGAACATATATACAGTTACAATGTAAAAAAATACTATTAAAATATAATGAACATATACCTAGAGTGAAAAGATCATATTATTAAAAAGTAATGAACATATATCTAGAGTGAAAAGAACATGCAGTTAAATAATGTTCTTTATTTCCATGTTCTTTGATTGTCAAAATGTATATTTATTTGTGACATAATGTTAATTGTTTATTTTAAAATGTTCTGTGAATTTTGTTTTTATATTATGGTGGACTGGTGGTTGAATAAAAATAATATTTATTATATTATAATGTTCAAATACTGCAAATGTTTTCTTATATTACCATAAAGCTAGATGTTTTTTTTCAAAACAATTATATGTTCTTTAGTGAACAACTATATATTCTTTCCTGAACAGTTATATGTTCATTTCGCCTTTTCTTTTTTTTTAAAAAATAATAATAAATAAATAAATAAACCGAATATACAAAGCATTGTGTATCCGTCTTCATTGAAAAAATTTCAAATAAAGTTAGTTAAATACTATAGCCTCTTGATGTACCGACCTCATGTAGTATATACTATGGACTATAGATTTTGGGATTTGTTAAACATCGCCCACAAATTACTACATAAAGCCCGCATTTTATAATTTTTTGACAAATTTGCCCTTTTTATAATTTTAACCGAAAACAAATTTTTCGCACTAAAAAAATGTGGATCACCGAAGAGACGTCGTCGGCGGCGATATGCACCGGAGAGTCGCCATCGTCGCCGGAAAACGAAGTTCGTAACGTATCGTAAGGACGAAATGGTGGCTGGCGCCTAGCCGAGAAGGCCATGCCGTGGTTGTGGCGCCTAGCCAGGACGCCGCCACCGTGGCATAGGCGCCTGGTGGGGAAGCCTCACCCGTGGGAGTGGCGCGTGGCCAGGACGCCGGAGCCACGGCCGAGGCGCCTGGCCAGGACGCCGCCACCATGGCGGCGGCGTCCTGGCCAGGCGCCCCCACCGTGGCTCCGGCGTCCTGGCCAGGCGCCACTAGGGGTTGCTTTAAAAAAAATTTTTTTTTTTTTAATTTAATTCTCTTTTTTTTTTTGTTTTTTTTTTTTGTTTTAAACTTTTTTTTAAACAAGAACATAAAATTAGAAATTTAAAAAAAAAAAAAGAGGAACATAAAATTTTTTAAAAAAAAACAACAAAATTTAAAACAAAATAAAAAAAAAAATCAGAAACATAAAATTTAAAATTAAAAAAAAGAAAAACAAATTTAAAAAAAAAAAGAAAAAAAAAATTATTTTCGAAAATAAAATTTCAAATTTAAAAACAAAAAAAAATAAAAAAAAAAAAAAAAATATTACGAGGCGCCTAGGCCAGACGCCGTGACGGTGGCGGCGGCGCCTAGCCCAGACGCTGGTGCCGTGGTGGTGGCGTCTGGGCTAGGCGCCGCCGCCACCGTCACGGCGTCTGGCCTAGGCGCCTCCGCCGTGGTGGTGGCGTCTGGCCTGTGCGCCGCCACCGCCTCCAAACTTTTTTTTTTATTTTTTAAAAACAAAATTAATTAAAAATACCTTCTCGCCGGCAAACCGCCGTCCACCCGCCGCCGGTGCCGCCACTTCCTTGCCGGCCGCCTCGACATCGCTCGGAAAGTTTTTTAGAGAGAGAAAGTGGAAGTAGAGAATAGAGAGAAGAAATTGTGTTTTTTACTTTGAGGGCAAAAGTGTCATTTCACTCTAATTTTGTGGGCTTTATGTGGAGATTTGCGGGCGATGTTTAGCAATCCTGGCTGGTTGTGTGTGAAGTATGAACGCAACAAGTCGTTTACCGACCTCATACAGACAAAAAGGTCAATTTAAAATGAAATTGTATATGGGCCTGCCTTTCTTAATTTCTTTATTACCAAAATGCTTTTAATCCAGTCTGGGCTAGGCCGTTTAATAGAACAATTAGAAGGGTTTTTTTTTATTTTTTTATTTTTTTTGTAAAGGAAAGAACAATTAGAAGTTTTTAACAAGGTAATTTTTTTAATTTTTTTTTACTCCACTGTTTCATCCTATTGAAAATTATTCCCTACTCCATTACTCTCCATAACTATAATCGTTATAAATAATATAAAATGAAATTAGTATAATACTTTTTGCTGAATTACTTCGTTAATATGACATGTTAAGATCGGATATATTGTGTACAATAATCACCCCGGATCATATACCAGTCAACTTTGCAAGTGGATTGCTTCCATGTGAATTGTGGTACTCCGAATAAATGATACTCCCTATTGTTGTATCCACTTATCTAATTAGCAACATTATCTAAAACCAACTACTTAGAGAAAACTAAATATACCAAATTTTCCTTTTTTGGAACGAGATATTCATGAATAAGACCCAAAAGAAACCTTTCGTTTTCCATGAATCACAAGCACAACTGCACGATATCTTAACACAATGTCAAAAAATTAAATAAAAAATGAATCTCCCTTTTTATTTTTGTAACAATAAAGTATCTGTAAAAGAATAAATAATTCAGTTACTAACCTTTCTAATTGGTCCTGCGTTCCTCAACCCATAAAGTTTTCAGCTGGAAACTAAAATCTGGAAAATTTATTTGACCCTTGAAAGCTAAGCAACCAAAAAAAAACAAATTGATTCACAAAATTTATATGAAGATAATAATAATATGAATAAAATTCAATTGTTCGAAGAGAAAATGGGCTTAAAACTAAATATTTTGTATTAAATATCTCCGTGATTTAATGTTAACAACTCAAAATTCAGCTTCAATATTATGAAACAAAATCGAAAAACATAACTTTTACAACAATGATACAGAGCTAGGTAAAACCCTGCCTAATATACGGGGTAGGCTGAGGTTGTTATATACGTAACGTTACCCCTAACTAGTCGAAACTAGTAAAAAAAATTAGGCAACTTCGACAATAGTACTCCACTACTCCGTATCATACGGTAACAAGAAAAGATAGAAATTGTTGTCCACACTTGACCAAAAAAACATAAACACAAGCTGCAATCACCCATTCACAAGGAAACAACATTGCTCCAAAAGTTCCTTTCCTTTAGATTCCAGCCAAATTTCGATCAAGTAGTATATATACGTGTACTCGTATATTATATATCCTTCAATTTTCAACGTCGTTGATGATCTATTGACGGGTAGTTTGTTACTAAGCCTCGTGAAAGCGCGAAGATGGAGGAGGAAGGAAACCTTGAGAGATTCTCAACTTCCTTCCTTCCTATATTTTGTTGTTTGGGTTTAGTAAGGTTATATGATGTGCATACAAGTACTATTGGTAAGGGAGAATTGTTCTTCCAATAACTTATTGGAGCAAATATATATATTTATATAGGAGACTAATTTAGGTAAGCTTTTGAAATTTGAATACGTTACAAATGCATAATTGGACAAATTTCTTTGGTCATGCCAGCAAGAGAGATGTCAACCAGAGAAGAGCCAGGGGCCAGGGGACCAATAAGATATTTGTATTTTTTTTCGCTTTTAAGATATTTGTACCTATAAATTTTTGTATTATTCATATACTAAATATTATGACTAATCTTGATGTTGAAATTAACATGATCAAATTTGTCCATATTTTAGTTTTACAAAAATTTTAACTTACACTGAATAATTCAAAGTAAAATACTAAAATAATAGTTAAAACGCACATAGGTACAACTTTTTTTAATTTTACAACAAATAGAAACTTAAATCATAATATTCAACTTCACTTTTGGAGAGACTATGTGTCTGTTCTCTTCAACTTATTTTCAATTCAATTCAATTCAGTTCAACTCTTATCTTAGTTTCCTTCTCTCGTAAAATATTCAGTTGAGTTTTATTCAGCTCAATTCAGTTAATCCAAACAGATCCCATATTTGGCTTTATGTAAAAGACTCAGAATAATTGATATCAATCATTCTCCATAGGGAGTATCATAAATACATGTATCGTAATAAATAAATATATGTGTGGATACTTATTGTAACATTTGGCTAGATATTGAGCACTTGCTCGTTAGCCGGCAATAATTGAAAACAATATGTGATTCTTCTTTCACTTTACTTTGGTTATATATCTAATTTAAAATACGGAGTAATTGACATCCTGCTTTTGGAAGGAAGATGACAATTTATTTTTTTTGTTGTAAGGGGAATACTTTACATTTGTTGCAAATAGATAGCTTATTAGGTTAGCTAATCAGACTGATGAGCTCACTCAAGATATTATTTGGAGTATACTTGATTAATAAAGTACATGATGTTACAAAATATATTCTATGTGGATGTTCATTATCATTTGTAACTCCCTAGTATTATGCCACCCATTGTAACCCCCATATGTAATTACCTCTATTGTAACCCTCGCTTAAATGGAATCTTAATTTCTATGAAGGTTACATACTTACATTATGTATATATATATATAGCATGGACAAATCAAAGGATAGACAATACAGTTACCATCTACATCTCTCTCTAATCTTCTCCCTTTTCCCCTTATTTCATAATACGTTATCAGCACCATTGCTTTAGTTATCGGTAATCGGAGAAAACATTAATCAAACAATATAACAAGGAGGATCATATTGTTGGCTTGTTGCATCAACCTCAATTAACCGAGTTATTGACGAAATATACACTACTTCGTACACATTATTTTTTTTTTTCCCGTTGACTGAGGTAAGCTTCACTTTGTATTGATGAAGCTATTTTGTTCTAATAGCTTATTTGGTATGATTACAATTTGCTACTATTTTATCAAGGATAAATATTGCATGAGTTGGTTACAATTATCATTATTTTATCATGCGTTGATTACAATCATGAAATTTTGGTTTTTTTTTTTGTTTTGTTGTGCTAAATTACATCTTTTATTTGTTAATTATTTGGTATCACATGGGTTGAGATTTACTACCATATATTACGGTTAATTGTTTCGTTTATTGTTTTAATTTATTAATATATTACCATGGTTCTTTTATTTTGTGTATTACGGTTTGCGACATACTTTGTTACGACATATCAATATATTTTTATAATAGTTGAGATATTTGATGTATAAAACTTAGATGTAGTATGTATGTCTTTGTTCATATGTATATAATATAAAAGATATTAGAAAAATACTTTTTGATATGATCTGCTTAATTATAGCCAACGTATAATCCTCTTGATACTTTATTACTTTTGACTTTTGAATTTATTTTGCTTATAATTTTATTTTATTTGCATATTAGTAAATAGTTTGAGTGAGCATGAAATATTTAAAATTTCAATTATATGAGTATTATGATTCATTAACTTGTCAGGTCATAGAATATGCTATATGACTATCTTATTCTTGCATATATGTCATTTACTGTGTGAATGTTGATAGAATCTATTTATACCAAACAACTATGAAGTTTATATCTGTGTGAATGTTGATAGAATCTATTTATACCAAACAACTATGAAGTTTATATATATATATATATATATATATATATATATATATATATATATATTTTATAAGCTCTAATTTTGAATATTATTTTATATAGTGAAAATGTCAAACCTTGCCAAACTTGAATTCGTGGCCCTTGATATCACTGGAAAGAACTATTTATCATGGGTGTTAGATGCTGAAATACACTTAGATGCTAAAGGCCTTGGTGAAACCATTAAGGAGGGTAATAAAGCAACACTCCAAGATAAGGCAAAGGCCATGATATTCCTTCGCCATCACCTCCATGAAGGACTCAAAAATGAATATTTAATTGTGAAAGACCCACAAATCCTTTGGAGTAATCTAGAGGAAAGGTATGACCACCAAAAAACGGTGATTGAGCGCGGGGAAATTAGGTCGTTGACTAACCTCCTCACGGCCAAACAAAATTTATTATAATCCTAAACTAACCCCTAAACAAGTCTAGTGGTAAGTTCGGAGTTGAACCACAAGGAACGGTAATGTTGGATTGTTCTCGATCTAATGTTTAAGCTACGCCGAAGTCGGTTTATGGATAGTGGACACTACAACTACACTAACACACATATAAAGATCAAGATATTACAAAGTCTACTAGGGGCAAAGATCCACTTTGAACAACTAACAAGTTAATGGGAATCGATTTGATAATCAATCATGCAAAGAAAGAATTAAAATGGGAATTAATTATCATCAAGAGCAATCTCTCAAATTCCTAGCCTAGATCCCTCATTGACTAGGTGCATAGAAGAAATTTACCCAAAATGCAATCAAATATATAAATTCTAATTCACAATCCCTTGTCAAACTAGAACTAACATGCAATTAAGTTTGCTATCTTGGGAGATCAATCCAATCTAAAACAAACAACATGTCATCATCAATTCAATCAATTTAATCACACAATTATCATCAAATTTATCTCAAATAACTCAATTAACCATAACAAAGCTTCACTCAACACCTAGTAGAAGGAAATCTACTCAAACATGATTAACAAAGCAATTAATAAAGCATAAAGAGAGAAGAGAGTAAGAAATGCTCATTGATATAAAATGGAGATCTTCAAATCATCAAATTCCTCCTTTGATTATCCAAAATCCATGAAAACCATTGTTTCTCTCACTTTCTCTCTCCAAAATTTGAGAGTTTCTCTCTCTAAAAACCTAAAACTACTGAAAATATGAATTCTCCCCTCTAAAATGAGCAAAAAATCTATTTATAGCCCTTACTAAATTGCCTAGGAAGCTCCGCAAAAAGTCGAGCAGCGCGTAGAGGAGCGGGCGTGCACCCCTCAGGAGCGGGCGCTCCAAACTTTCTGTCAAACCTTCTACCAAACTTCAAAATTGCACACCCTGTGAGGAGCGAGCGTGCGACCTTGAGAAGCGGGCGCACCTGGCTGCGGACTGGGCAAACTGCTCAGCTTCAAATGAGCATATCTCCCACGTTTTACATCGGAATTGAGCATATGACCTGTCGTTGGAAAGCTCTCAAGATAGGCTTTCATCGCCAATTGGAATCGCCCCAAAATGTTTTGTAGATCAAAAGATATAGGCGTTTGAAGTATGATCTTTGCAAATCAAGTGCACATTTCTTCATTACTTGTTCTTTTATGCTTTATATTTCTTCAATCTTGAGAAATGAACTTATCCAAGTGTTCCTAAACATAATAGTAAACCAATAAAGTTTAATCTAATGTCATAAGCCACCAAAATATGCAAGAAAAACCAAAATTGAGCAATAACGACATTTCACACATAAACATGACAAATGTAGTAAAACGTTATTAAAACCAAGTAAAAAGATAGAAAAACTATGAAAAACTAACTAGAAAACTCCTAAAAATAGCGACATAAATGACACTTATCAGTGATACTACCTAGAGCTCGTTATGATTGGTTGAATTTGAGATTGCAAGATTTTAAATCTGTTAGTGAATATAACTCAGCTATGTTTAAAATCACTTCTAAGTTGCAATTATGTGGAGAAAATATTACTGATTCAGAAATGCTTGAAAAGACATACTCCACTTTCCATGCAAATAATATTGTCCTGCAGACACAATATAGAGAAAAAGGTTTTAAAAATATTCTGAATTAATATCTTGTCTTCTTGTGGCTGAGCAAAATAACGAGCTGTTAATGAAAAATCATGAATCACGTCCTACTGGCTCTACTCCATTCCCTGAAGCGAATGTGACAACCCATAACGGGAAAGAAACTAAAAACAGAGACCATTCCAACAGTAGTGGTCGAGGTAGAGCTCGTGGTCGCAGTCGTGGCCAATGGCGTGGTCGCGGTCATGGGCGTGGTTTTATTGGATATGGTAGAGGTCGTGGAGGTCATTACCCAAATTCACATTCCCACCAGAAGTGGGAACGTAGGGATGATAAAGAGAAAAGTGAGACCAATATATGTTACCGTCGTGGAGGAAAAGGCCATTGGTCTCGGGTTTGTAGAACTCCAAAGCATATTGTTGAACTTTATCAAGAATCATTGAAGAAAGGAAAGAAAGTGGAGGCAAACCTTGTTCTTGAAGATGGTGAAGGTGATTTTGATTTTGGCAATGCAAATCATTTTGATGTTGCTGATTTCCTTACTTCCCCAGAAGGGAATAATTTTGATTTTGGCAGTATAACTCATTTAGAAGTTGGTGATTTCTTCAATGCCCCAGAAGGGAATAATTAAATTTATATTATTTTGTGTCAACTTTAAGTATTAGACTTTATCTAGTTATTTACTTATTTTAATTTCTATGGTTGTAATAAGGACTTTTGCTTTATGAATTTATGAACTATTTGGGTGTTTTTATTTATTATTTATTTATCATCTTTATTTTTATGCTTAACATTTTGACATATATTTTATTTCATGAAGAACATGGATATTACTCAAGTTCAGTTTGCTATGAATGGTGAATAATTATGTCTTGCTGACAGTGCAACTACTCATACAATACTTAGAAATAAAAAATATTTCTCTAATTTGATGATGAAAAGGATTAATGTGAGTACCATATCGGGTAGTACAAATATCATTGAGGGCTCCGGAAGAGCCACTATAAAACTGCCTTGGGGAACTGAAATTAAAATAATTGATGCTTTATACTCCCCATTGTCTCAAAGAAATTTATTAAGTTTTAAGGATATTCGCAACAATGGTTATCATATTGAGACAATCAATGAAGAAAATAACGAATTCCTTCAAATCACAAATATAACTCAAGGCACAAAACATGTTTTGGAGAAACTCCCTACATTCTCCAGTGGTTTGACAAAAATCAATACTATTGAAACTCATGCTATAGTAAACCAGAAGTTTACTGATAATTTTGTTGTTTGGCATGACCGGTTAGGCCATCCCGATTTAATAATGATGCGAAAAATAATTACGAATTCATGTGGACATTCTTTGAAGAGCCAGCAGATTCTTCATAATAATTTTTCATGTGCTGCTTGCTCAGAAGGCAAGTTGATAATTCACCCATCACCAGCTAAAACTAATTTTGAATAAATTAGTTTTCTGGAACGTATACAAGGAGATATTTGTGGGCACATACATCCCCCATGTGGACCATTTAGATATTTTATGGTTTTAATTGATGCATCAACTAGATGGTCACATGTGTCTTTGTTATCAACTCGTAACCTGGCGTTTGCGAGATTACTTGCCCAATTGATTAAGTTACGGGCACATTTTCCAAATACTCCCATTAAGACTATTCGGCTTGATAATGCTGGTGAATTTACATCTCAAGCTTTCAATGATTATTGCATGTCCATTGGGATAAATGTTGAACATCCTGTAGCTCATGTTCATACACAAAACGGTTTGGCAGAGTCATTAATTAAACGTATTCAGTTAATTGCTAGACCAATGCTTATGAAATCCAATCTCCCAATTTCTGCTTGGGGACATGCTATATTACATGCAGCAACACTAATTCGCATTAGACCAACAAGTTATCACAAGTTCTCCCCATTACAATTGGTTTATGGTCAGGAACCAAATATTTCCCATCTAAGAATTTTTGGATGTGCGGTTTATGTTCCAATAGCTCCACCACAACGCTCTAAGATGGGTCCTCAAAGGAGGATGGGAATATATGTTGGGTTTGAATCCCCTTCAATAATTAAATATCTTGAGCCTACAACAGGGGATTTATTTACGGCTCGTTTTGCAGATTGTCATTTTAACGAGTCACTTTTCCCAACATTAGGGGGAGAAAAGAGAGAACTGGAAAAAGAAATTAAATGGAATGAATTATCGTTATCTTATCTTGATCCTCGAACTAAACAATGTGAACTGGAAGTTCAAAAGATAATTCATTTACAAAGTTTAGCAAATCAATTGCCAGACTCGTTTGCTGACCCAAAAAGAGTGACCAAGTCACATATTCCAGCTGTAAATGCTCCATTTAAAATAGATGTCCCGGAAGGACAAAATAAATTTTCTAATGAGTCTAAACCACGTCAGAAACGTGGAAGACCAATAGGTTCCAAAGATAAGAATCCTCGGAAAAGAAAAGGAGCATTGATTGATGATGGTCAAATTGAAGAAACAATTTCCGAAGGATCTCCAGAAGAGAATTTAGACATGATACAAGAAGAAATTCAGGTACCTGATAATGAAGAAATTTCAACAAATTATATCATGTCTGGAATTACATGGAACCGAAATCAAATCGACGTCGATGATGTTTTTGCATGCAATGTAGCATTAGATGTTATGGATAATAATGAGGATCATGAACCAAAATCCATTGAAGAATGTAGACAAAGAAATGATTGGCCAAAATGGAAAGAAGCAATTGAATCAGAATTAAAATCTCTTGGAAAAAGAGAAGTATTCGGACCTGTAGTCCGTATACCTGAAGGTGTAAAACCAGTGGGATATAAATGGGTTTTTGTGCGAAAGAGAAATGAAAAGGGTGAAGTTGTAAGATATAAGGCACGCTTAGTTGCACAAGGATTCTCACAAAGACCTGGTATTGATTATGAGGAGACATATTCTCCTGTGGTGGATGCAACTACTTTTAGATTTTTTATTAGTCTGGAAATAAGAGAAGGACTTGACTTACGTTTGATGGATGTAATCACAGCTTATTTATACGGGGCCCACTGGATAATGACATTTACATGAAGCTCCCAGAAGGATTCAAGCTGCCAGAAGCAGCAAAATCTAGTTCTCGAGAACATTTCTGTATTAAATTGAACAAATCTCTTTGTGGATTGAAACAATCTGGGCGTATGTGGTATAACCGTCTAAGTGAGTATTTGTAAAAGGAAGGTTATAAGAATGATCCTATCTGCCCATGTATTTTTGTAAAGAAATTTGGATCGGGATTTGTTATAATTGCAGTGTGTGTTGATGATTTGAATATCATTGGAACTCCTGAAGAGATTTCAGTGACTGTCAATTATTTAAAGAAAGAATTCGAAATGAAAGATCTTGGAAAGACAAAATTTTGCTTAGGGTTACAAATAGAGCACCTAGAGAATGGAATCCTTGTGCATCAATCAACATACATAGAAAAGGTTTTTAAAATATTTTCTATGGATACAGCACATCCATTGAGCAGTCCTATGGTTGTAAGATCACTTGAAGTAGAGAAAGATCCATTCCAACCTCGGGAAAATGATGAAGAAATTCTGGGTCCTGAAGTACCATATCTTAGTGCAATTGGAGCACTAATGTACCTTGCAAGTCATACACGACCCGACATATCATTTTCAGTTAATTTATTAGCAAGGTTTAGTTCATGTCCAACCCGGAGGCATTGGAATGGGATTAAACATTTACTTCGTTATCTTCAAGGTACGAAGGATATGGGTTTATTTTTCCCAAAGTTGTCCAAAGAAAATTTGATTGGTTTTGCAGATGCAGGTTATTTATCTGATCCTCATAATGGTCGATCACAAACTGGATATGTGTTCACATATGGTGGTACTGCCATTTCTTGGCGTTGTATGAAACAAACCATTGCAGCTACGTCTTCCAATCATTATGAGATTTTAGCAATTCACGAGTCTAGTCGTGAATGTGTATGGTTAAGGTCGGTAGTTCAACATATAAAAGAAGTTTGTGGTTTATCATCTGGGAAAGAGGCACCGACAACTTTATACGAGGATAATGCAGCTTGTATTGCTCAACTTAAGGAAGGATACATCAAAGGTGACAGAACAAAGCACATCTTACCCAAATTTTTCTTCACTCATGATCTTCGGAAGAATGGAGATATAAATGTTTTGCAGATTCATTCAAGTGAGAATTTAGCAGACCTATTCACTAAGGCTCTTCCAACCGCAACCTTTATATAATGCCCATCCAGGGGGAGTGTTACAAAATATATTCTATGTGGATGTTCATTATCATTTGTAACTCCCTAGTATTATGCCACCCATTGTAACCCCCATATGTAATTACCTCTATTGTAACCCCCGCTTAAATGGAATCTTAATTTCCATGAAGGTTACATACTTACATTATGTATATATATATAGCATGGACAAATTAAAGGATAGACAATACAATTACCATCTACATCTCTCTCTAATCTTCTCCCTTTTCCCCTTATTTTATAATACATGAAATATTATGTGTTAATTCATACTAACACCATTAGAAAATTACAATTTTTTATTATACACTCAAGTATATTATATTTTATGTGCACTTTTTTTTAACTAGCTTCAAATTAGCAAATAAAAAAAATTAGTACTCTATTTGAAGGAAAATTTTGACAACTTTTATACATTCTTATTTCTTAATTACCTCGGAAATTTATAGAATCTCATATCAATAGCACCGATTAATAATACAATTCCTCTTAAATTGTTGTCATTGAATACATCTCTAGTGTTTTTCTTTAACTATGATTACTCTGTAACCAAATTGGGAAATATTATAAGCAATACAACATACTCGCGCGTATCTGCCAATTATTTATTTTATTTTTAAAAAAAATGAATAAAAAAGCTATCAAGCAAAAATTTTCAAATATGGAAATTCAAATGTTGCAAATAATTCAAATATTACACACCTTGATGTTAATTCCTTGAAAGTGATTTTTTTTCAAAGTGATTTAACATACCAATATGTGGGTGTAAGTGTGTAACTGTAACAAATGGCGTATTGTTGATTTAACGTACCAATATTTTTGATGCCGCCAAAAGAAATTTGAACAATTCAAGCATTTTACATTTATATACATGGAAACAAGCCAAATGCCATTATCATTGGAATTCGACCAATTGGATAAAAACATATGGAGTATGCTGTATGCCGTAAACGAATGCGGATCTATTTGAGTTATGGAGTGATATTAGTGAATCAAGGATTTATAAAAGATGGAAAATAATATTTTATTCACCTCACTCTTGATATTTTATTCATCTTATTTAAGTAAATACTACGTAGTATTCTTGAATAAGTGGAGTTTGGGTTATAATTACTAACGTAAAGGCGGTGATATACTAATATAAAGATTCATTCGTATGTTTTGGATACACAAGTCCTAAAACTTTCACTAATTAAAGTAGTTTACATTCGATTGAAGTAGATTATATGAGAGTAATACTTAGGGGCCGTTTGGTTGGCATGGGGAAACAAAATGGAATGAAAAAAGGAAAAGAAAGAAAATGGAATGAAAATCCCTCAAATTTCCTTTGCTATTTGTTTTTAAAAACAAAGGGAATGAAGTCACCGGTCCCACCACCATACCACCACTACACAATAATCTATCTCTCCATTTTCTACCTTTTCCAACCACCATCTAGCCACCTCACCATGTGCCGCACCTCCCCCACGCCTCCCTAGGCCCTCGCCGCCCTCCCCTCCTCCCGCAAAATTCTCCCCTTCCCTGAAAAACATCCCACAACCCCGTAAACCCTAGAAACCCCTCCCTATCCCCGTAAAACCGCCGCTAGACCATCCCTCCACCCTCGCTCGAAACCCTAGCCGCTAGGATTTTGAGGGTGAAAGGATGGGCGGGCAGCGGTTTTACGGGGATATGGAGGGGTTTCTAGGGTTTTACGGGGGTTGTGGGATTTTTTGCGGGGGAGGGGGGAGGACGGCGAGGTCAGGGGAGGGGCGGCGAGGGTCCGATATGAAGGTGGCTGGTTTTCCGGTGGTGTGATGGTGGCTAGGGAATAAGAATGGAAATACCTAAGGGGGGTGGGGAATGAACACGGAAGGATTTGGGGGAATGAAGGAGGTAAAGGGAATGGGAAAAATCAGCTAACAAATTGCAACAAAGGGAATCACGGTGGTTGATTCCCTTTTCCTTTAATGAATACCCCAACCAAACGGTCCCTTAGTCATTTGTCAATGAATACCTAAGATTTTGTATGTAGTATACATTATACAAATAACTAAATCATCAAATAATTTATGACAAAGATATATCTAGTAGTAGGTTTAATAATAATAACATATACATCTTGCAATCTTTAGATTGTAAAGATATTACCAGCCAAATTATTCGATACATTATTTCAAACCATAAAGGCAAATCCGGCATCTCCTCGCCTTTATAAAAAAATTACGGCTTAGTACATACCATACTTATGGATCACATGGTTAAAAAAAAAAAAACGAGTAAATTAAAACTTGGCCTACCCGTCTAGATGTGCATTTGGACAAACTTGCAGGGTTATTTTCAACGTTTTTGTCACAGTGGCAAATGAGTACGGAGTAGTGAAGCTAGGCGAATTATTTTGGTTTAAATTAATGGATATGATAAATTATTATTCTCTAAAGTTGCAAATTCTTTATTCAATCATAGCCTCCACTCACTTAACTATGAATGGGTCCTCTAACATTGTTGGAAATAAATCTTCAAGCTCTTTTATAGTTTGTAGACAACTTACTTCTTGACGAAGCAATATACTATGTATATACTAGCTAGTACGTAAGTGTTACATTAAAGCTCCAAATAAAGTTTGTTATTCAAAAGCATCCGTATAATGAAGGCAAAAGCTTTTTTATAATGAAGGGTATAATTAAAATAGGATATCTAGAAATACATCATGTTAAAATCTTAGACCCGCGTGAACCGGTCTGAATTGGATTTCTGCACTAATTACTTATTTATGAAATTTTATATGAAGTATTATAAAAGATTACTATTAGTAATTACTTACTTAGTTCTTGTCAAAATAAAAAAAAAAATAAAAAAAATAATTACTCTTCAGTTAATTTTTTTGTATTTGTGAATTAGACTTATATAATAATTCTAAACTGAACTAACTTGAGCTTAACTTATCAAAATTAATCTAAATTTTAACTCATAAACTCTTTTTCCACCATAAATTAAAAATAAGACAACATCCCAAATGAAAATGAATCCTTTAATTACTTGTAAACTTTAACCCACAACACTAATTTTCCCACCTTAAAAGTTAAAAGACTAAAATTTAGGTTTTCTCAGGTTATTCGGCTCACTGAGCCAAGGTAATGAACCCAAACACGGACACCCGATTGCAAGTGTGATCATATGACATGGAGCTAATCAATGGAATTGGGAGAAAAAAAAAATTCATCTTGAAAGATGACTTGTATTTTCAGACTTTTTGATACGAATAAATATTTTTAGGCCCTCTATGCCAAAGCTATCATGAGCCTATGAGGGCAACTAGGCCCAACCTTTTTTTCATGGTTTGGCTGGGATAGTATTCGCTATTGTTGAGTGCATATAGGCGCATAGCCACATAGTAGCTACTTTCTCTATTCTTTTTTACTTGATCTGTTTCTTTTATCACGTTTGTCAATGTAAAGCTTTAACGGTCAATAACTTTAATTCTCCATAATTAAAAAATATAAAAGTTTTATATTATGATAGTATTTATTGAGACGAATTCAAAATGAATCAATATGAATATGTTTTTCCTTACATATTATTCACAAAACACGGTCAAAGAAGGGGTGGTGAATAGTGTAAAAGTCAAAGCGGGTCAACTAAAAAAGAACAGAGGAAGTATTTAAACAGCATGTATATAGGAGGGAGTTTTGGGATTTTCAGTTTTTTTTTTTTTTCATTTGATGTTTTTCTACCGTGGTATATTCATGTGTACTATTATGCTATAGTGGTACATTCATGTATACTACTCCGTATTATGTTATAGTAGTGGTATATTCATGTCTATTATTATGCATGTATAATTTACCATGAAGGCATGAAGTATAATTTGTCTTAATAGTACTTTTTGTATACCATTATGCACATAATGGTACTTTTTACCATCATATTTTCCATCAAAATTCCTTCCATCTTAGTCGACTTTCATGTGACAAACTTCAACTTAATTTCAAGAATGTCATCCTATATGTTTGCTAATATATAGATGAGTATATGCCTATAGTTATTCCTCATTGTTAAGATCTTATTTAATTTCATTTTTTTTTATGAAAGATCATAGTTAAGAATTTGTTAATGTAACACCCCGTCCTTTTGGAACTGGAAGCGTTAGCGGAATTACGCTTGAACGAGAGGCTACTTAACTTCGATTAGAAAAGTCAAGCTTAACCTAGGTCTAAAAGTCAAATTTAACTTATTCACACATCCAAATTAAGTTGTTTAAGCTAAGCGCAAACTATGTGAACAAAAGAAAATAGCAAACAAACTTTAACATGGACAAATCAATTACATTCAAAAAGCCAAGGGCAGAACAACCCTTATCGACCAAACTGGACTAAATTCAAAGTAATTAAACAGTAAACTAACAACAAAGGCATACAAGCCTAAAAGTTAGGTTCTAAACTCTCAATCCCCATCCCATCGTCACAGATATCAAATAAACAAATGAAACCTGCAAATTATAACAACGTTCCACAATCAGTGGGGAGCAACTAGCAGTTCTCCCTCAAATCAGAAATAGAAGATCTTAGACTTAAATTAACAGAAAGAAACCATAACCACAATCAACTTGAAAACTCAAATGAAATCACTTAAAACCATTAAACCATACAAACAATGAAATATTTCAAAATAAACTTAAAACAGATTTATCGATATTAAATCACTCAATTTCAATCATATTAATATATAGACTTCAAATAAGTAATAATTTAATAATATAAATATTTCAAACCCAAAACCTTCAAAACAGTAGAACTGGCATGGAGGGAACTCTAGTGGCCTCGCAATCCACTTCCTAAGGTTTGTCAGGACGAACCCCCGGTCATCTCGCAGAGACCGTGTCTAAGATTGGCCAACCCCCGGTTATGGGTAGATGGCTATAAGGTCTTACACACCCCCGGACGACAACAATTAACCCAGGTTTGAGCTACCTAAGACTCGCAATCTAGGTAGTTAGCATGTTCATTAACCATCGGGAAGCAACTTGGCCTCACACCCGACTATGGCCCCACACACAATTCAAAAATCACTTAAAATAGATAATACAATATATTTCACTCAGAAATCTGCAGAGAAGCCAAAAATGGTCTTACACTCAATTCAAACTGCATAAGAAAATCATATTTCTTAAATTCAATTGAAACTCCCTTTCAAAACACACTTCAACTTAATAAAACACAAAAGGTATCGTCTGAGTTTGGGAATATAATTAATTATCGAAATTCAACAATTAAGTGCATTCACAACTCTTGGCGAAGTGATGCTAAAGACAGTGTTATCCTTCTCTAAAGCATTACGACGTTGACAATACAATTACAACCCACATATATTCAAACACACATAGAAATATTTCACTTTAAGGGTTTATAATACCCAAAAATTCAATCATCACCTATTTAAAATATAATTTCAAATAAATTGAAATACTTACAATAAAAAAAAATTACATAAAATCATTTAATTAAACCAAATATCCAAACTATCATTTCATAAAACAACCAAAACGGGACAGCAACATACAAGTCTAATAATCATCATAAAAACCCAACCAAACATGCTTCAAATGCGAAATAAAAATTAGGGCATATACATACACTCATTAGGCATCATATAAAACCATTATGGACTTAAAATTCAAGAGAGAACATGCCAAAATAAAATCATATTTACAGCAGCCCCTACACTAATGTACAGCAGTACCAATTATACCAAATCACCCAAAAACCCACCTTAAACATGAAACTAAGCTTAGCCGATTTTAGTACACACTCTAAAAACACAATAGGCCATATTAAACATGAATTTGCGCTTAGAAATCAAGGAATACACAATTGAAAATCACCATCCTTCACACGCCTAGCAGATTAGGGCAGCAGCTATGTTGCACTAATTTAGGCACTTTAAACTATCTTAAATTATATAAAATCATGCTATATCAATTTAGGGAATATCCTAACATGATGCTAATTCAAATTAGGCAATGAAATCAATCAAGGTAATTAATGTAAGACCTAAGAAGATATATTAAACATGCTGTCAGCAATCCAAGAGTTTAGAATACATGCTCATAATAAGTTAGAATTTTGCATATAAACATGGAATTTAGCTACGGTATAAACTCCTAAATAATCCTACCATGATAACTTAGAAAATATATTCAATTGGTCACAAATATAAGATATTTACATGCTCATAAACTCTATCTAACATCACGTCCTCATTCACGTTGGCAGCACAACTTGTCTCACAAAATCAATCATTTGGAGGCCTTAAAACCTCCGAATTTTACCCATAATATATCAAATCGATCGTAAAACAATCATCTACAATAATATAAAATAAAATTATTGAATTCATCGCTCATTCACAACCAATAACCACTGCAGAAACTACAGTCTTATACGCGCATAATATGATTACATAATCAGATTTTAAGTACCCAAAAATCATCACAAAACCTAATATAATCATAACCAAATATCATACACCTATTAGGGAATGATTGTAAGATAACTCAAGCATGAAAAACATGATTCAAACACCCAAAATCCCTTAATTGTGCACGAGATTCTGACATACATATCAAGAACGAAAATCAACAAATCAATCTAACCCTAACATGATTTCTACCTATCAATTCAACCCTAAAACCTAGCATTTCTAACCTAAGGGAAGAAAGGCTAGTTACCTTGATGTATAAGCCACCAAAACAAGAAGAAAAGGACAGCACTACCAAGCACAAACAGCAGCAACCAATACGAACAACACCCTCCCAAGCAGTCTTGTTCCCTTGCCTCGTTTTTGCTTGTTCTAGAGGAGAGATAGAGCACGATTTTGGCAACGATTATGGCAGAAAGTTAAGCTTTGATTTCCCCTTGATTCCCACCTTGAATTCCACGAAAAAGATGGGGAGAAGAGAAGCGAGTTGCTGCATCTTTCGGGTGGAGAAAACTGACTTCTTTGTACGTGAAATGAGAAGAGGAAGTGAAAGGGTTTTGGGCAGTAAATTGTTGGGTTTAATTAGGCTTAATGATGAGGGTAAATATGGGGGTTACTTTGAATTGAAGTTGAGCAGTAATCAAGCCTTGTGGCTGCCGTGAAAAGGGAGAGAAATTGGGCTTCAAATGAGCTTCAAATAACCCTAACTTAAGCTACACTTATGGGCTTGATTGAATGATTAATGTAGGCTTAAGAATGGAATTAGGAAAGCTAATAAACAAGCCTATCCTAATATATTTAGTCATGGAAGTTTTGAGCAAAAACTCGACCAATATATAAATGCTAGTTGACCCAAAATTAGACCAGTAAAGGAAAGTAACGGAAGGCATTTTAAAACGCGTTCAAAAACAACAATATAGAATTATAGATTATATTATTGATATCTCAATAATAATAATGAAAATAACAATTTAAATCACAATACAAAAAATATTTATATATAGGTCATATGTACCAAAGAGCGACATAAAAGACGAAATGCGAAACCAATAATATTATTCATTTATAATGACCTAAATAATTAAAGGACATTGTAATGAGTTTTATAAATATAAAATAAAGAATAATAGTTTATAAACAATATCAATTCGATAAACGAGTTGACGTAATCACCCAATACCACTTTACTTATCGATATTGATACAATTGAACGTAAAACGTCTTTAAAACCCTAAAATCATTTTATACATATAGAATTGACACTGTAGTCAAGGAATCACCCATGATGACCTGTATCAATTTTAATAGGTTAAATATCTGAATTGACACTTAAACTTAAGGAATCACCCTTTAAAGCTAATCTCAATTCAGACAAGTCAAATACAATTTGAAATGATTAAAACTCAAATATACAACATAATACCTTTCAAACATTTGTCAAAATATTATAATTAGGGTCTTAAAAGCTTGGGATGACCCTTAAATCAAATAACGATTTTAATAATTAAATTATTAGCATTTTAATTTAGGAAAATAGAGTTTCAAACTAGAATTTAGGTTTAATAAGTTGAAATTCACACAAAATAGTGGTTCAAAAATACGGGGCGTTACAGTTAACCTTTTGTTAAAAAAAAAAAGGGAATTTTTTAACCTTAATTCCATTTATTGTAGGAAACTAAAGATTACTAGTTTACTACTGTATCATAGTAAAATTTCATATAAAAGTAAATAAGTTTTGATAATCTCAAATGACTAAGGGTTAATTCTGATTGACTGAACTGAACTGAATTTATTGGAGCTAAACAGAATTGAACTGAACTGAATATTTTATGAGAGAAGGAAATTAAGAACTGAACTAAATTTATTGAAACTGAACTGAACTAAACTAAAAATAACCTGAAGAGAACAGACCCTAAGGTATGTACTATAGTTCGTAGCCTTGATGCTCCCATATCTTTATTTCTGCTCTTATTATCTCCACAATACATATGTATATTCCACTAACCAAAAAACTACATCTATTCTTTTTTACTTAACTTGTTTCATTTACCACACCACTTGCCAATGCAAACAAAACTTTTTTTTTTTTTGAATAGAATGCAAACAAAACTTTAACGATCAATAATTTTAATTTTGGACCGTAATTGTTTAATTCCCGGCCCTCCAATACATACATATTTTCTTCGCATGATTATTATAGTAGCTTCAATAATTTAAGAATGAATGAATGATCCACTTGGTAATTTTTTGGAGGGACAAATATTTATAATTATTCCGAACCGTATTTGTTTAATTAAGATGCTAGAAATAAAATCTATGTTTAATATCACAAACTTTAGCAAGATTTAGATTTGATTCTACTAACTTATTCAAATAATAAAAATGTTTAGACAAGATTAGATACTTTTAATGAAGCCCAAACCAAATGAATTGATGGATATATAAGTAGAATCTTAGAATGTCCATGCATGTGTTTTTAATTAAGCACATTGGAATGGGTACATTTTAAAATTAATTAGTATACAATACAATAATTTGTTCATCAACTGTTGTGTGGAATAGTAGGAGCTTATCTTTAATAGGGTCCATAAAAAAGAAATCAATGCTTTGTTGTTTGTTCGTGATGTTAGAGAATTCGATTCCAAATGCAAATGAGGTTCAAGTTGTGCAAAATTATGTAGGCAATGTAGCTATTGAGAATGCAGAGTATGTAAATTTTTTATATCCGAGATGGATGATTTGATATTGGTAAAATAGCGTGTTTATTATTATTATTATTATTATTATTATTTTACAGGTAAAATAGCATAAAATTAAAAACATAATAATGCCTAAAATTATGTTTAAAGTCTAAATGATGTCCCACACTTTCACAAAAGTGAAAAGTTTAATTACTTTTCTACAAAAGTTGTATACGCCGAATTTACAATAATATTACTATACACTGAATTGTGTTATGCATGGTAAATAGACTACAAGATAAGTTTTATATAAAAGTTATTAATCACCAAGATTTGGTTTTAAGTTATTTAAAGAGTATGTTGTAATGTTACCTTACCAATAAAATATACTCCCTCAGCTTTTTCTTTTTCTTTTTTTTTTATATTTTTTTTATATTTTTTTACATCGGTTTGATTTTTGCGCTACTCCATACGAAGTATTAAATAAATGTTATTATATAACATATCATTACCTTCGTCATAATGTGTACTTTTATAAAATAATTTTGTTACAATTTTTAGTGATAGATAATTAAAGATAATAATGGTCAAAATTATGTTTTAGTAAATGGCCGGTCAAATTGATGTATTTGAAAAAAAAAAAAACATATGGAGTAGATCAGTTATATTTGTATTGGTTTACTCCGTACTTTTTATGCTTATTAGAATATATATTGTAACTTTTATTCAATTCCAGGTTTATTTTTTTTTATCATTTTAGGACAACTTCACAAAGAATGTACAATAATTAGTTATGCTCGATTTTTTAAAAAAAAGTTTGTGTTTTTCCTAAACCAATTCATTAGCAACTCCAATTAATTAAATTATTGAGCCAGACCCAAGCAATCAACTCTAGCTATTTTACGTAGTATATCAATCTCATGATCAAATCAAGACAAAGTATCATCACATACGTAGTTTTTGATTAGCTGATCGAGAACCATGTGACCTTGACAATTGACTCTTAATATGTGACATTTTAACTAAGATTTCAAGGGTTTGAATTCTATCCCTCTTTCTCTTCAAACCTTCATCTTTCTGTCTTTCATGAATTATGTCGTGGTATTCATTTTAATTAATCTGACTTGTGTGAATTTATATGATTTTTTTTTATAACTTAAAATGAAATTGTAAGTATTGTTTGAACTTATAATATAAGGAATAATTCATGAGAAAATCCATGTTTATTTAATATGTAGTTGAAGTGTCGTAAATAAACAAAAATAAAATCATTTAAATGAGCCCTATAATTATTTATTTTAGATGTTATGTTGATTGAGATTTTTCTTCATTTATATGGAATCGTCACTTGATAAATTTTTTGTTTGTCAACTATATTAACTTGGGCTTAATTTCCTCATAATATCATATATTGCCTTTAACTAATTTGTGTAATCCTATTGTATTAAACTAATTAGAGCATTCCCGTCAAAAAAAAAAAAAAAAAAAAAAAAACTAATTAGAGCATTTGTGTGAAAAGGCCAAAATATTTTGAAAATACACCCTTAATGATGATCTCATAGAACTTTAAAATCACAATAATAATAATAATAATAATAATAATAATAATAATAATAATAATAATAATAATTAATAATAATAATAATAAAAAAAAAAAGGACCTAATTATTTTGACTGAAGTGAGAAATGAGTTTTGAAATCAAGAGAGTAGTTACATAGAAGTATACTGTAATCCTCAATTGCCCTTAATGAGATTTTGATCTTTGGTTGTCAAAAAAAAAAAAAAAAAAAAAAAAAAGAGAGAGAGAGAGATATTTTTGATCTCATCACCTTCAACTTACAAGACTAAAATACTCTTACCGTGTTAGTGTGTTACATAACTATGACATTCATTAAAAACAGTATGGTTGTGGACTTGTGGTTCAGTTTTTTTGGTTGTCCGAGCTCCGTAGCTATTAGTTTGCTGCAAGACCTTTTCAGTATTTACTCTCTTCGTTCTTCCGGTAATGGTTCTTAGTGTGTGTCTTTTAAGTTGTTTTGTGCTCTTGTATTAGCTTGTGTTTAGATTGTAATTTTGTTTTTCTTTAATAGGCTCTTTTGTCATAAAAAAAAAAAAAAAAATCTAACTAGAGTATGATATCCTTTGAAATTTTTTACAAAATAGGTAAAAATATTTTCTTAGTCATCCCTATAATATAGAATAAAATTTTGGTCCCCTCCAAATAAAATTTTCTGTTTTCTTCTAATACCAATAAGGCAATAACATCATTTTATAAGTTCTTCGATAGCTCTCTGTTTGAGCATGGAGGTACTAGAAAAATAGAGGAGAATAATTAAAAGAGCAAAAAAGATGTGCGAAAGCCAAATCTTGAAGAGCCAAATTAGTCAAACTACTGAGCTGTAACACAATTTTTTACAATAATCTCTACTCTTTATTTTCAACCTTTTGTAAACTATGTAAACTCAATCCCACTTGCGGTTTGGCGCGTGTAAACTCACATCGATTTACATTTTTGCCTAAAATGCAAATCAGTTCTTGAACTTCTTGATCAAATGCATGGGTGTGTTTACTTCTTAAGTTTTATAAAGTGCTTGGATAAATGGATTGTATTATTGTATAGATGACTAACGAGTGAGTAATGTGGATCCGTTTTGTTTTGGGTCATTTTAATGTTAAAATCGTGCAATTTGAATTTAAGTCGGTTGAACTATAATTGTCTATTGGACATACTTGGAAGCTTGAATACGAAGTAAAAGTCCACCATTTTAATTGGGGTTGAGTTGGGTTGAAAGTTTCTATTGTATGTTGGCTTAGGTTTTGCTTATTTGCTAATGTAATCATGCACATGGATAAAGAAATAATCTTGATCATATATAAATTAAAACTGGTTATGCTAAAAAAACTTACTCGTATTTGTTTTCAAGTCATGTAATATGGATACAATCTAATTTGGTTTCGACAATCAAATCAAGTAATTAGATATAGGTTATTAGTTTTTCAAAGTCTTAACTCAAGAAGTCTTTATTGATCTCAATTATATCCACTCTAATTATACTACTCTGTACAAAGTACGTACTCCGTAATACTCCTACTTGGCATTAATTGAGGAGTAACAATGCTACTCCGTAAGTTTGTAACATGATTATCTTCTTTTTATATTAATTTATTTTATTTATTTACTCGTATTTTTTATTACGGACGTATTAATAATGCGAAGCCATAAGTTGATCACCTAGAATAAATGTTTGACAACCTAATCAAATCAAGCAAAGGCTTATTTAATGAGCATTAACATCAAGCACAGTCAAGTATGAAGAAGAATTAAATTTAATTTTCCAACTAAATCTTATTTGACAATAACAATAATAATGAAAACACCGTAGTTGTAATTAATAACCCCATAAAATATGTAGGTAGTGTCTGAAATTCAGGGGTGGTCCATATCACATTGTCTGCCTTGGTGCTGCGTTCATGGTTCATAACCGAGTGGACTACAAAATTATGCGCATTTGCTTCGCTAGTTTTTCATCTTCTTTTTACAACTTTTACAAAACGACCAAGTCAAAAGTGACTCAATAGTCAATACACTCGCCTTTGAGCTAGATTCATATTTAGCCACATTTTCATGAAGCTATGTTACAAAGTTACGATTACACTTTTAGAAATTATTATACCATAGCTTTAAAAAAAATCCCATTAATTACTCGCTTTCATATTTCTAACATATGGTCCTAAATTTGGATGTCGATTAAAGAAACGGGTAAAAGTGATTATAACGGGGTGAAGATTTGGTTTTTGTTTTACCATTTGGGCATGAAATCAAATAGGCTAATTCCATATTGCTTGTGAGTAGAATAAACAATTGAACTTTGCTTTTGCTGATTTGCACTTTTCTTTTAAGTTTTGGAAGACTTTTAGGGCCTGTTCTGATTTACTGAATTGAACTGAACTGATTGGAGCTAAATTAAGTTGATCTGAATTGAACTGAAATGAAATTGTTTATAAGAGAAGGAAATTAGGAGCTGAACTGAATTGATTGGAACTGAACTGAACTGAACTGATTGGAACTGAACTGAACTGAAATTAAGCCGAAGAGAACAGACCCTTAAACTACTTATTCAGTCACATTAGCTTAGTGGTCTTACCTTGCTAATGTTTTCAAATGATTAGTGAGGGTAATAACACATTTTTGGATGAAAAAATAGTTGCCTTTATTTTCAGATAAATATAGTAATTAAGTATTACTATGTGTATATTAAATTTTAATGTATTGTAGACTTTGCATAAATTGTTTTTCTGATTGATGTTTTAACAAAGTTATTAGGGATCATGCATTTTGTAAATTTTGAAATATTTATATTAAATTAAATGCACATACATTGCTTTTAACGTAAAATCTCTTGGCTAATCTTCCATACTATAGCTAGCCTAGACAATGTCTTCGTAGTACATATGTACATAGTGGCAGATGTACCACATACAATAATGATATGAATATATGATACACCATAACACCAATAATGGTATGAATATATGATACACCAATAATGATATGAATATATGATACACCAATAATGATACAATACATATTAATCGTTCTTGTGATATCAATTATAACTTATTAAGTTCTTATAGTTGAATAAAGTCTATATGTTGTTCTAAATCCATTTGTTCGTTGACTTTTTATCCATATTTTGAGCTTTATAAAGTATAATTTGTTAGAGATAAGATAAGACTTGTTCCATTAGGTGCATGTTTGCTCATTATTTGGTGCAAATTAAGTTTTTAAAGTCAAGTGATTGCCAAATTAACTTAAGTTGTTATGGAAAACTAATAAATTTTGGCCTTATTTATTATATGGTCCATCTTTAAATTTGAATATAAATTCGCCAAGTTCAAACATATCCGCATTTTCGCTTATACTTATTACATCAGAATAGATTAATCGAACCCCACTTGAAAGATAATTAGGTACAAATCTACTACTCTGTATTATAGTCAATAAACAATTTCTAATTCTTTTTCTTAATAAGGAAAAATCTCATTCAACACACAACGCACTATACAAATTTATCCATCCAATTCAACAAAAACAATTCCATCCCCATTCGTTTTTTTTATATAAACGGTTAAAAGAATTAAAACCATTAGTTATCATTAATGTTTAAGCAAACATCAATAGCAACAATAACTCTAGTCGAAGACTCGAAAGGTGTAGGATGAACCATACTCAAAGCATAGCAATTCATTTTTTTTTTGACCTATAAATCCAAAAAAATTCAACAAGTTATTCTTAATTTGCATAATTCCCCCAAATTAGAGGAAATTGCGTGAATTTAACGTGCTTTTTTTTAACTTAGCTACTCTAAACTCAAATTCAAAATGAAAAAACTTTAAAAAAAAGTGAAAAATCTTCGGGCAGCACGGCTCTTAGCTAGACAATTGACACGTAACCCTACCCGGGGCAGAACGGTCAGTCCAAAAAAAATAAAAACCCAAACCAAACGGCAAACGCCGTCATTCTCAGCCACTCCCTCTCTTCTATTTTAATTATTTCAAAAAAAAAAGTGGACCCCACTATTATATATATTAAAATACTCAAATATTTTCCTCTAGTAGGTCCCACCATTTTCCCACACTACTCAATAATGCAATAAAACAAGAGAGAGAAAAAGTCTGAAAAAAAATTCCCATTCTTTTAATTTCTCTCTCTAGAAAAAAATAAAAAAAGGTTAGATTATCAATTACTTTACTCTCTCTCTCTAGAATAGTATAGTATCAGAGGAGAGAGAAAGTAGCAGAGGAGAGAGAAAGTAGAAAGCCATGGTTCAGATCGAGAAGAGGAGGAGGAAGAAGGGGAGACCATCGAAGGCAGATCTAGCTGCACGGGCCGTGTCTGACGATGATGATGATTGTGAGGTCGGAGTATCGCCGTCGTCTGCGGCGGCGGAGAAGGAAGTCCGGCGAAGTTTACGGCGGAGGACTTTCCGGTATAATATTATTGATTATGATGAGGATTACTTGGGTGACGACGTCGTTTCGGAGGAGGAAGATGAGGAGGAGGAGGATGAGGAGGAAGATGAAGTTGATGTGAATGGGAAGAGGAGGAAGAAGGTGAAGCTTGTTTTGAAGCTTAACAATGGAGGACGTGGGAGGGGGCGAGGGAGGGGGAGAGGGAGGAGGTCGGTGAGTCGACTCGGGGTTGACTCGGAAGAAGAGGAGGAAGAAAGGGTAGTAAAGAAGAGGAGGGTTGTTGAAGATGAAGATGATGAAGAAGTTGAAAATGAAGAAGATGATTATGAGGTATAATTTTTTTATTTATTTTTTTTGATTTTTTTTTGGATCTGGGAAAAAATGGGGGGAAAGAGGACAGAGAGTGGAGGGGCCTGCGGTGAGGTCTGATATGGTAGAGAGAGAAAGTGGAGGAGAGAGAAAGATGGTTTTTGATTGGTCCAGAGATTGAGAGATGAAAATCACACTCATCATTTTCTCTCTCTTCTTCGGAGGAGTGTGATGGAATTAACGGTTGGGGGAGGAAGAGAGAGGGGTCAACTGTCAAAAAAATATAAACATCAAACTCAGAGAGATTCTGGGTCATCACTAAAACACACACACAAAAATAGCCCTCTTTCTCTCTCTACTTAATCTTATTTCTCTCTCTAGATTCTCTTACACATTTTACATTCATGTAGGAAAGTGTTATTTTGGTCAATTTGGGTGTATTTGTTTGTGTTTGGGTGGCAATCAGGTCGTTTGGATTGGTTTCGGCTTTCTGGGTGTGTTTGTTTGTGTTTGGGTGGCAATTGGGCTGTTTGGATTGGTTTCGGGTTTTTGTGTGTGTGAATTGTGATTGATGCTGTTTGGTTTTGTTTTGGCAGGGAAGAGATGGGAAGGAGGAGGAGGAGGAGGAGGAAGAGGAGGAGGAGGAGCCGAAAAGAGTGGAGTATGTTTCTGGTGAGATATTTGTATTATTTCACAAGTTTGGAAGCAACTATATTAATGTGGTTTATTTTGAAGAAATTTTGAGTTGTATTTGTTTGATTTTTTTCGTGTTTTCAGGGATACCCAATGGAAAAATTGATCATCATGATGATTGTAATACTCCTCTACCAGATAAAAAGCAATTGGAGTTGATATTGGACAAACTTCAAAAGTATGTGATTTCTGTTTCTCTTAGTATTCTAATTGTTGGAATACTTTTAAGTTTGTTTACTTAGTGAAAATGGTGGTTTTAATGTGGCAGAAAAGATACATATGGTGTTTATGCTGAACCAGTTGATCCAGAGGAGGTAACTTCAATTTGAAATTTTTCTTTCTTGAAATGAAATTTGTGTATTGCTATTGGCGCCATTCGATATTGTTACATTGGCATTGTTGAAAAGTTTGGATTTTTGATACAATGATGCTTTGGTGTAGCTCCCAGACTATCACGATGTCGTTGAACATCCGATGGACTTTTCCACCGTGAGGAAGAAGCTTGCAAATGGTTCTTACTCCACTTTAGAGCAATTTGAGGTTGGTAATCCGTACCTAGTTATTCATCTCCTTAAGGAAATTTTCTGATAATTTTATTGAATTTTTCACTCTTGGAGAGCAATTATTGGTTGTGTTAGCCGTGTTAGGAATCAATGAGGATGTCTATATTAAAGATTACTGCAAAAACCTCGAATTTTGTAAGATTTTTCTTATTGCTGCCTACCAATGAGGGTGTTTATGTATTAAAGATTACTGCGAAAACCTTGGTTGTTTTTAGATTTTTCTCATTGCTGCCTGTTTCTTTATTGGACTATCTAAATAAAGTCTGCTGCCAATACGAGTTAATGAGTAATGAAATTCTTTAATGATGGTTACCCTTAGGATTTACATTTTCAATGTATCCCAATTCTTAATAGTGTTTGCATTATTTCCATTTATCATCCACATCGAATCTTTAGACATATCTAGGATATCTAATTAACACCGTTTTAATTATCCAGGAGTACTGCTAGCCTGAGGGCCTGAAGTCAGTTTTAGAGGCTGGGTATATCTTATTAATAATATTGGTTAATAGCAAAGTCTGAAATGATATGCAGTATCAAACTAGTATACTTTGGAAATGGCATTAGTTATTTGTGAAAGGATGAGTATTGATCTACTTTTTGAGGGACGATTTGACAATGTTGTTATAACCATGTTTATCTTGAACATTTGGAGTATTTCTTCGTTGTAGATATGATAAGAATTGCTTTGTCATTATTCTCCTGTATATTATCAGCTTTATCACTTATCATTTTACCAAAAAAAGCCTCCCAGTCATCGAAGGATAAGGGGGTTGGAATTTGTGTGTATGCAGTCTTGCTCCTGCAATAATAGAGCATGTGTTTGAAAAGAGTTTTACTCAATTTAATGTAGGTGTGTGAGTTGCATTGAAGGGGTTAGATTTTCTGAAGTAGAATCTAGCTTTCAATAAATTGGATTTGAAGTTTTGAGTAAGCCCAATTCTACGCCTCTACGGTCCAATATCATCCATAATTTTAGGTCTATTTGTTATTTTTTTTTTGGCCAAATAATGAACAATTGAAGGATAATATATAAATTTCTATGGCATAGACAAATACTTATCATTGCATTAACGTCTATGGCTGTATGGCATAGAGTGCTACTTCCTTTCTTTTAAAAAATTTCTTCACATTTGGGGCTTGTAGTTTGATGTAGGGATTCACAATCGTTATACAATGAATTATGGAATGGATTTAGAGAAAAATGGAATAAAGAGATGGGATGGAGCTAGTGAAAGAGGAGTTGTCTTCAACTCAAAACAAAACCTTTCCTTTATACTTGATCACCATAGCTTTGTTCCAAGGGCAATATAATGCTATTTTTTTTAATGTACCATGTTCTTAGCAATATTGATATGCTTTTTCCAAAATTAGACCTTGGACTCCTGCACGTCCAAATATATTCTAAAAGTCCAACATTCCAATGATTTAGGGAACGTTTGGTTCATAGGTTATAGCCTTTTAGGTATGAGGTATGTTGTGGAATGAGTAAAACCCATAGCGTTTGTTTAAGAAAAATCTAATTTATAAACCCATAAAGTATGGGTTTAGAAACCAAAGGGAAAGGTGGGTATGGCTCTTACCACAATTATTTAAAAAAAAAAAAAGATAAAAACCAATCTTGGATAACAACCAAACACAATGTATTAAGAATCAAGTTACAACTCCATACCGCCCTAGCTTCAATCTTGATTTCAAACCCATACCACTTTGTAAACCAAAAACCCCCTAAATCCAAATCTAATCCACAATTCTAGGATGCTGACTTGAGAAGGATTGAGTTCACACTTTCATAACCTGCCTCATACATCTCACATTCTTAAGAGTATAAACATCTTCTATAATTCATACCCTGTACTGTAACATTATCTTGGTCTGTGTAATTCTTATCACTTACACCACTGTATTTTAGCCCCCGGCTAATGAATAGACAATCATTGTGTCAACCATATTGTGTCTACAACTCATTCTGCATAGTTGCTGAGGACTTGGTGCATTTTATCATCTCAACCCTCCAAGTACTCAATACTCCCTATGTGGTACTCCATACTAATGATGGCATTATTTTGTGCAGAGTGATGTTTTCCTTATTAGCTCCAATGCAATGCAGTATAATGCACCTGAGACTGTTTACCATAAACAGGTATTAGTTGAGCATTTTATTTGTATTGGTTTTATTGTTTTATAAATCCTCCTATAGTATTAATTGCAGTACATATGCATTTTTGAAAGGCTCGTGCAATCAAAGAACATGCTGAAAAGAAATTCCAGCGGATCCGGATGCAGATTGAGCGATTAGAGAAAGAGCCGAAATCTGAACCAAAATCTGAAACAAAGCTTGAGCCAAAGTCTGAACAGAAAGAGAGATCATACTCACAAATTAAAAAACAAACAAAGAAGCTGCTCTACAGAGGCGCGCAGGAACCTGTCGGATCTGATTTTTCATCTGGTGCCATCCTTGCGACAATGGATGCCCCTAATATGTGTGGCGTTGATCATGTGAATAACTTTGAGAAGCCTAGCAATACGGATGGGCCTGTAGAGGGCATCTCTACCCTTGCAGATAATTATATAGAGAAAACCGAAGATACACAATCAGGTATGTATTAGATATAGATATGGTTCTCTTGCAGATTCTAAGTTTTATTGTTGGCCTATGGAAGAAGTAGAAATCTGGTCATATATGTTCTTTGCTTATACTCTTTATCTTCCCTCCCCCAGGGAAGGGTGTACTATCAAAATTTGGAAGGAGATCATTTGCCGTAGATGAGAATCGCCGTGCAACATATAATATATCAAATCAGCCTGAAGACAGGCCCGAGTCAATATTTACAACATTTGAGGATGACAAAAAGCAGCTAATTCCTGTATGTAATCTTTATAGCAATCTTTTTACTAGTTCTATCAACATATTTTCTATAAATAATCCTTCCACCATGGATCAGGTTGGTTTGTCTGGAGAATTTTCCTATGCCCGTAGTCTGGCTCGATATGCTGCAAATCTTGGGCCTAAGGCTTGGACAATCGCCTCTAAGAGGATTGAACAGGCTCTTCCTCCTGGCCTCAAACATGGTCGTGGATGGATTGGAGAATATGAGCCACTTCCTAGAGCGGTGCTAGTTGTTGAACATCGAAAAGACCCCTTTGCTTCAAGGTTACACAATGCTGTTGAATCAAAAAAGGATAACAAAAAAGATCCCTTTGCTTCAAGGTTACACAATGCTGTGGATTTAAGAAAGGATGACAAAAAGGTCCCCATTGTTTCAAGGTCAGATGCTATTGATTCTATAAAGGCTGACAAACATTTGGATGGCCGAAGTCAAGCCCATGTGTTGGTTAAGCAACCTAGTTCAAATGGAAAATTGCCCTCCATGTTTATTGGCTCTGGGGAAGCTAAATCACCTGCCTCTGAATTGGCAACCGTGGTTGGTTCTGGAGAGGCTAAACTACCTGCATCTACTCTTTTAGTCTCTCAAAAGCATAATCCATTTTCTAGAGGCTTTCAACATGTCAATTTTAAGGATGCTGAATCAAATTCTCCATCTATAAATCGTCACCCTGATAGTGTTGTTTTCCGGCAGCAGAGCCATCAACCGAGGGATTCAATTTGTCCTGAAAATATGGGTGCAAAGAGAGTGGAGCCGAATTCTCCATCCATATCTGATCAGAAAAGAGAGCATTTTACTCAGAAACATCTGCCTCATGGTATGGAAATAGGTCAAAGGAGGGTGGAAACAAAATTTCAGCCAACATCTATCCAGAAAACAGATAATTTTCCACAGAAACCTGCTCATTTAATGGAAATAATGCCTGCTTCCATGCCAAGTGAATCCTTACCCAAGGGGAAAAATTTTCTGCAATCTCTGCCTTTCAAGCAGCCTGACACTAACGGAGGTGCTCCTGATGTTTTTTTCTAATGGGAAGGTAGTGAACAATTTTGTAGGTAATAATCGAATAGTCACTTCATCTCCAGGTTTAATGTCACCACAGTTAGGCGGCCCACCACTATCCTTCCCCCAGAAACAGTCACAGACCCAGGGTCTTAGTGACCCAGTCCTAGTTATGAAGATGATGACAGAGAAAGCTCAGAGGCAACAGAATGGATCGACTAATGCTCATAGTCCTGCACAAGGTAGGCCATCTGTCCCATCGTCCAGTGGATCGATTCATGCGCATAGTCCTGCACAAGGTAGGCCATCTGTCCCATCACCCAGAGGAGACACTGGAGGCAATGCTGCTGCAGTAGCTGCTAGTGCTTGGATGTCTGTTGGCTCTGCAGGATTTAGGCCAAATGGTCAAAACTCTGCGACAAATAGAGGTCAGGTTTCCGCAGACTCATCGTACAATGCAACACGGATGTTCTATCCTCAGGCAATGCAACCTCAGACTGAATATCCGGTCTCTAATATGATGCACATACAGCCAGAAAAGATGGGTTTTCCCTTTCAATCATCTGCATCACAACCTATTAAAGTTGGGAATGAAGCACAGGCCCCGAGCAGACCAACAGTTTTTCCTCATCAATTGGTTACAAATGACTTGTCCAGATTTCAAGTGCAAGCCCCTTGGCGTGGTCTTAGTCCATATACTCAGCAGAAACAAAAACAAGATACACTTCCCCCTGATCTGAATGTTGCTTTCCAGTCGTCAGTCGATTCTCAACAACCAGACCTTGCTTTGCAGCTTTAGATCATTATTAATTTTGGTAAATGAGGATTATTTAGGGATATAGAAAAGTCGACCCAGATTAGTTGATTTCCATCATGAAGAGAATGCTGCCGTTGGGTTATGTTTGAATTTCCTGTTGAGTTGTGCTATAAACTGAGCTGGTATTGGAAAGAAAAAATTCTGTGGCTGGTTGTCTCCTTGATCTCCTCGGTGCAAATTCCGTGCTTACTGACAAGGTAAAAATCATATCTAGGGAATATATTTGAGTAGTTGGTAGTGGAGCTGATAGATGATGCATGTTTTTCTTCTTGGACGAAATTTACTAACTTGAGGCGGCAGATAATCATACAAATCCTAGATAGGTAGTATAAATTTCTGGGTGGTGGTGCGGGCTTAAAGTGTATTCATTGTAGAAGTGGCTGATTCATTGTAATTAGTGTGGGCAGACTGCAGAGGAGGCTGTGTATACAGGGTTATTTGCCTTCTTGCCTTTATGATGCGTTTGTTGATTTTGGTACACACTTTTTAGCATGCCATGTACATTCGAGCTTAGATTTCTCCAGAAATTAAAGATTTATGTTCCGTTCAGTAAACTGTGTTTGATTTCGATACTGTTTGATGGCTGATTTATTGATTGTTGACAGTATTTTCTGTAGCAATATGAACCCAAGCAATATTCTTTATGACATGCATACATCTAGTATTCTTTTTCAGTTCAGTTTGATGTATCTGTAAAGACTGTAATGGACTTCATTTTGCTTCATTACTCGAGTTTTCATATCTTATCATTAAGCCTTTTGACAAACAAAATAATCTGGACATCTTATAGGTTGCTCAGAAGTTTTTCACAGATCGGGATTTTTCCAGTAATTCGATGGGCTGCTCTCTCCCATTCTAGGATCCTCATTTATTTCTGTAGTGAATTAAAAACTGATGTTTTGGCGCATCTGAAATGTACATAAAGCTGTACCATTCTATTTAACAGGAAGCAAACAACTATTCAATGAGAAGCTGTGTTTTCTAACTGCTTACTTTACCATATGTAAAAATTAGACCTATTTAAGAAAAAACAAGAACTAGACTAATCTAAAACCAGACCCAGGACTAACAAAATCATGCACCCATCTGAGTCCCATTGACTGTGCAAAAACTATATGTAGATGAAATCTTTTGCCATAGAAAGTCGACTTGAATCGCTTGTGATAGCATGATTTTCACTGTCCACCTGAAACGCTGCCATTGAAGATCTCAATAGTATCACCCTGTCGAACATTGTGCCACTGGAAAGTCTCCTTATCATCCATTACATTCTGCTTGTAGATGAAGAAGTACCCTTCTGAAGGAAGCTGAAAGTCTGCACTCTGATGACGCTTGTCCAGTTCATTTCTTAGCACCTGTTTTTGCACATTTTCAGCATTTTATCAGATTTTCAGAACTCACAGTAATGTTAATAAAAGCTTGTCATTAAAATTTACCTGCACTTTATCCAAGGGATTAACTTCAACAACCAGTTTCTTAGTTCCACACTTAGCTAGCACAATTACTTTCAACTTCTTGGCATTAGTTGCCGACTTTCTGTTTGCCATGCCAGGATGCTTAGGAGTTAAAATCGGCCTGATAAAAACTTCGATCTCACACCCATCTTTGAGCTCATATTGCGCAAACGTCTTTGATCCTGCAGCTCAATACTCTTATTTAGGAACAGGGCTTGATGGTGTACAGGGTAACCTGTAAGAAACATACATTTTCACAAAAGAGCTTAGAAACTTTGTTGCAACATACAAAAAGAAAATAACTCAGATATAATTAATGAAAAGAAAATAATAACACAAAGTGACAGCAACATACTAGTTATTTATAGAAATGAGAACATAAGAAATTTTTTCCTCCTAGAATGCAACAAATTATATCATACTATTGTTTTGGCAATTTTTCAAAACATGCCCGTATTAATGCACGGGATATATTAATACCTATGTTTATAATTCTCGGCATATATTATGTACGACCTTTAAAGTCATACTATGGACCAAAAATAAAATAAAATTCCATGCATAATCATTCCCATAAAGCCATGATTATACTAATTTAACAACAACACCAAAAACACATTATAACCCAAAAAATTAATTAACAAGAAAATGAATTTAACCTTCAATCTGGTGAACTTTCTTCTTGAGCTGCTCAACAGAATCATTTAAGTCCACATCAATAACAAGCTTCTGATAGATATTAGACGGCCGAGACGCCGGCAATCTAAGAACAATCTTGGTTTTCTTGGAAACATTATGATGAAGATTATTATTATTATTATGAATCATAGGAGGAGAAAAAGATTGAAAGAATTGGTGATCATCCTCTTGTTTTAATTTGAGTTTTTCAGGGGATTTTGGTTTTTCTTCATTGGGTGCAACAATTAAGCGCATTCGAGAATTATGAAGAATCACACAAGATTCAACATTACCAGAATCTTCAAGAATTTTGCCATTAAAAACAAGGGTTTGATTTGAAATGGGTATTTTTCTGTATTTTTCAACCTTTTCTTTGATCTCTAAAACTGAATCAAAATACCCTATTTCTATCATAAATGACTCCCCTTTTTGTGTCTCAAAGTGAATATCCATTTTTTTTTTGTTTCTGGGTATTTTTAATATTGATTTTTTTTGGGGTTTTAGAAGTGTATTTGTGATTTTGTGAAGAAGAAGAAAGAAAATTTTCAGGGGTTTAAGAGAAAAACCGTCGTTACTTGATTCTTGGGATGAAGTTGAAAATGAAGTAATTGATTGACTGACTACTGTGACTAGTACTCCGTACTATATATGCACAATTACTCCGCGTATGATTTTTGGATGAAATTTATTTGATCTTTTTTTTTTTTTGGATGAAATCTTCTATGATACATGACTAGCTGTTAAAAATTTATGCATGGGAGATACTCATGTTCGGATTACTGGACTAATTTAGAGGTGCGTGACAAGTGAGTTGTTCGGATTTTGTATATGAATGTGTATTTCATTTGATTTAGTGTTGGGTTGGTTGGTTTGAGTCATATTTGGAATTACTATATTCATATACGTCATATTGACGTGGGATTACTGACTAGCCAGTTGTATTGGGCTGATTTTAATTTGGGTCAACCCATTCAGATACGTTTATAATTGAAATAAAGAAAACTAAATTGGATATGGTGTGTGATCGAGTGTGATTTTGTTACAATTAATAGTGGTGTTACAGCGATAAATATTGCAGTGTGAAAATCAAGGATAAGTTTGCTTTCTACGGATCATTTTGCATAAAATTCCTCCAACTCAAGTTTGAGTCAACTAACTCAGATTGGATACGGCAGTCAACTAACTCAGATTGAATACGGTAAATAAATAAATAAAACTATTTTAGATTTAGTGATCAAGTGTGTATATATATATTATATACTAGTACTCACATTATAATGCCAAATATTGAAGTTTAATTTGCAACTTCTTGAATCAATAACTTTGTGGCAGATTTGGATTAAAATCAAGCAATTCAAATTTGGATCAACTTCAATTAAATTAAAAAAAACCACTTCAGATTCATTAATCGGGTGTGATGTTATTTACACCAAATAGTTGTGCTATAATGCTAAATATATATTGAAAGTACAATATCATTTTTATAGCCACGTCTATACCAAATGTGCTCCGAATTGATTTCACTATATCAAGATAGTATTGACACATATCTGAATTGAACATATAATTATTGGCCTTTTAATTACATGCCAAAATTAGTAATAAATTGTTGATGATCTTTCTCCTATAAAATCATATCCGCATTGTTTGTTAATTTTATTAATCGATTTGGAAAAATTAAATTACTCTTTCCGTTTTGTTCAATTTCTCCATGCGCGGAGTTTTAGGAGAAATTGACGAAAGTATTAAAATATGGAGGTAGTGGGATAGATGGAAGAATAAAAAATTGTAAAAAGCAAAATTAGCTTAGAGAATTGGAGGATAGAAAATATGAACTTAATTTAATATAATTAATATGGGTCCACTAGTTGAGAGAAATGAATAAAATAGTCAGTAATGTAAAAGCTTTCCAAATAAGAAATAAATCAAGTATTTAAAAGCGGCCGAAAATGAAAAGTGGAGCAGGTATTTATAAACGGAGGGATTATTAACGCAACAATTTGTGATTGTAAATTTAACAATTTTATAGAAACAAATCATATCAATGCTGAGGCAAATAGATATAATCCTATCTGGTAATCTGGACCATTTAACAAATACATGGGATATAGACCATATAGTCATATAGACATATAGTTTGAAGGATATCAATTGAGGGTACAATTATTAATTTTATTTACTAGCAAAGTCAATAAAGATATACTAATCAGAAACCAAGCAATCTACATTGATTTAATTTGTTTGATGATTATTGTTTCCATATTTCATATTCATGAAAATGTAACCTTTGACTATGCAAAGTAAATTAACAACCCTTTTTAAAAAAAATGAAAACAAAGGGAAATTCATATACATGTAAAATTAAATATGAGAGTTTCCTAAAAAGAAAAAAAAATAAAAAATACAAAGTAATACTTTGTATATGAGAGTGAGGGATTGCTCAACTAATTAGAGTTTCTTTCCTGATTTTAGGAGATTATGGGACCAAAAGTATACATTATCTGATTGACCTAGGCTTATTGTATAAATGAGTCATTTTTGGTTTAAAAAAAAAGTATTTTCATAAAAAAAAAACAGAGCTTTTTCAGTGCGGCAGGCCACATGGTGCGGCAGGGTTACTTGTATTCTGGGCTACTTGTTTCTGGAGTTACTTGTATTTTGAGGTTACTTGTATAGGTTACTTGTATTCTGAGGTTACTTGTATGGGTTACTTGTATTCTGGGGTTAATTGTATTCTGGGGTTGTATGGATTACTTGAATGGGTTGAGTAACACCTACAAGTAACCCTAGACCAAAACCTCATACCAAACCAATAAGACAAATAACACCCTACAAGTAACCACTGACCAAAACCAGTAACAATCATACAATTAGCCCCATAATATAATACAAGTAAACCCTGACCAAAATCAGTAACACCCATACAAGTAACCGCAGAACCTACAAGTAACCCCTGACAAAAACAGTAACACCCATACAAGTAACCCCAAAATACAAGTAACACCTACAATAACACCATATAAGTAACCCCTGCCGCACCATGTGGCCAGCCGCATACAAAAATTTGTAAAAAAAAAATATGTCCATAATTAAAAGTATATTTTTTTTTAAAAAAAGTATTTTTTCGTACCAAAAAAAAAAAAGAAAAAAACGTCAGAAAAATTAAATAAAAGTACACCTAGGCTTATTGTGCTGTCCTCTTGTAAGACTAGCTGTGATTTGGGCTTGGGTTTGACATGACACATAATTTTATAAATATCACGCTACCACTCCGATAACCACAATCACCCAATTTGCATTAACAAGTCTTACTCTTTAATGTGTTAGGCTGTGCTTAAAGATAGCACTAGGTCGGGCTAACCCAAGGCATGACACAGTCCAACATAAAAAACACGACACATACAATGCTTAACAAAGTGTAGATTGATCTTTATTCTATCTTTATTAGGAGAAGCACGACAAGACACAACACAACACGATCGCTAAAGTTAGTTAAATTTGGCTTGGGCTGCAAGCACAATAACAATGGCATGCATGTGGGCTTGGGCTGTGTATGAATAGACCCTTTAAAAACTTTGGCGCACCACAACAACACATAGATTTTGGGCCACGCCTAGATAACCCCAAAGCATGTCTAGTTGCACTAAATATTATAACTTAAATAAATCTAATTATATTTATTCTCATAATAAGATACGTACGGAAAATATATCACACTCATATTTTCCAATATCTTATATCTTTAACAGTATCAATGGCTACTACTCTACTGGGATAGCCGAGGCCAACGCCATGATGCCAAGCCTAAATCATAAGAACTGGTGGTTTCTTTAATATGTAAGAGTACAAGAAGATTACATGAAATTGAATGCGAAAATTCTCTGCCTTTTCCATATTAATGAAAAAGCAAATCACATCATTCACATAATCACATACCGTAATTTACTCAACAAACTACACCAGTAACAATACACACACGAAAGTTCATAGTAATTGGTTTGATGGTCAATAACTAGAATTTGTGATGCTCCTTTATTAACTAAAGTTGCCAACTCTAATTTACAAAAGAAAGAGCTTTATTATCAAAAGCCAAAGGCTAAATATATGAAGCAGCTTCCTTGCTTACCTTGCATTTAATTTTCAACTATTCATAGAACTTTGGCAAATATAAGTAGCAATCAAGTAGATGTTCATTTTTCATTATACAACAAACTAAACAATCTTCTTTTGAAACACCCAATGATGGAAGAAGCATACTACGATGAAGCATACTATGAAATGTGGGAAGATGATAATGGTTATGATCAAGGAGTATGGGAAAGTCAAATGTGTGAATATGATGAGACTGAGTATGATACAAATGAGGGTTTTTGTGAACCATTTGTTAAAGAAACACACTCTAATTATTATCAAGGTAAGTGGGTTTTGTTCAAGTGGATTTTTATTGTAATAAATGTTGTCATTCAATTATGTCAAGCTATATTTACTCAAGAGAATGCAATTGGGAAAATAAGCACACGTATTTACTTAAAGTTAAGTGTCGTTACATCTTGTCTTTGCTTGATGATATCACTTATTGAGACGATTAATGAAGGTAAGGAGAGCAAAGTGGTGTGGGAAAATAAGGGCTATCTTTATCTTGGTTGGTTTTACTACCCTGGGAACCAAAAGAAGATGTTTTTTGGGAGGAATTCAATCATTTTTGGTGTTGTTAGCTCAATGATACAATTATGTATCAACTTAGTGGCACTAATGATCAACAAGAATTTCATTAATTTTGAAATCTTGCCATTGATGCTTTCGTTTGGTTATTTGGTTGCGGCGATGGTTGGTGACGGAGGGAAGGGTACAACTACATGTGAAGTTCATGGGAAGTGTGCTGCGGAGTGTTTACAGTG
The DNA here is from genome assembly GCF_001683475.1 of Chenopodium quinoa. Classification (NCBI taxonomy): domain Eukaryota; kingdom Viridiplantae; phylum Streptophyta; class Magnoliopsida; order Caryophyllales; family Amaranthaceae; genus Chenopodium; species Chenopodium quinoa. The sequence goes on along the minus strand of NW_018742733.1, from coordinate 2,848,832 downwards.
TAAGGCGGATGCATCTGTTTAGACGAAAATGTTTAAGGTTGCAAATAAAAACAATGAAGAAAAAACTCTTAGCTTGTGTATCGTACATGACTGTACACCCTTCATGTTATAATAAGTGTTATACAGTTATACTTATCAAATGCAACTGTCTTATATATATATAAGTGTTACATTTCCTTTTTGGCAAAAATCATGTACATTTTAATTACATCTCTGTTCTTTCATGATGTAATTTACTAACCCCATTATTTTGTTATTATTATTATTATTAATACTATTTCTTTTCTCACATTCATTACTTTTCAAAAAACTATTAACCCGACTACCTTCATTTACAAAATTTTAATGCTCCAACCACCCCACTTTTATCTTATTTCATTTAAGTAAATATGATTAAATTGCCTAAAAGTATGTGTCGATCAAAGTGTAACACTTATTAAAATACGAAGGAATAAAGAAAATTACTCCACCTTGGTAATTACATGCAATATTTTTTATTCCTTTTTTTTGTGCAATCAAATGCATCAAGCCACCACTAAAACTTTAAACAATTACACCCCTTCCCCAAAACTTCGACCCTTTTAAGTTGATTTCGCAGTTATTAAAAAACTTAAATAAAAAGAAATAAAAACATATTGGAAAGATAACTTTACACGGGGTTTGTAATAAAGTAGAGAGATAAAGTATTAAAAACATGAAAAAACAAAATTTTATATGGGAAAGCTAATTTTGCACAAATATTGTTGTAAATTGGTGGGTATTTTAATGCAAATGAGTTGATTATATTGGAACTAAAATTAGGCCAAAAGGGTTGAAGTTTTGGGGACGGAGGGAGTATATTGCTATTTCATCCATATATAGGTTTTTATATTGGATACTGATATATGTAGCCCTTAGACCATCTCCAATGGTGAGACTCAAGTGAGTATTTTTAGGAGAGAGAGAATATTTTTTGCAATGTATACCAATAAGTTGTTATCTAAACTTAGCAACTCCAAAAAAAAGTTGCTAAGTTTAGATACTCAACTTTGAGTATCATTTGACAAAAAGTATGGGCGCTTGTCAATATTCTAATATATTTTGTAATTTATTTAAGTTTTACTTTTTTTATTTTTTATTTTTTTATTTTATTTATTTATTTTTTTAATCTTACAATAATTTATGGGCCATAAATTGAAAATGACATTTGTATATTTTAGAGAGTCTCACCATTAGAAGATTAGACTTAACATGAGTTGCTAATTGAGAAGTGGGTATGATCTCACAATTGGAGGTAAAAATAACTCATTTTGTATTTCAATATTCAAAGTTGAGACTCACCATTGGAGATGGTCTTAGGGCATGTATAAGCATAAATATATTTCATTATATGGAATTAAGTTAGTAATTCATGACACAATCACACGCATATCAGTGTAATTAATGTTAATTTATCTTCAATATTTCCTTATTTAGCTTCTTATACATAGCCCTTAGAGCGTGTATATATATATATATATATATATATATATATATATATATATATATATATATATATATATATATATATATATATAGAAATAGGATCATATGAGACCACCCCCCTTATGTGAGAACCTTATTTTATGTGAGCACATATTACAACCGTTGGATCAACTACATCCAAGGGTCATAATACAACCCGGTAAAACAAACAAAACTAAACAAATTTATTTCAAAATTTATTTCCTACGTTTTTTTCTCTCTCCTCCTTCTTCTTTTTCGCTCATTTTTCTCTTTCCTCCTTCAATTCTACAATGTTCATACTCTGCTGCTCTCTGATTTTTCATCAAAACTTCTTCAATCTTCATCAATTTTCGTTAATGTAAGTCTATTGTGTATACATTTGCTGTTTTTCGATTAATTTTAGGTTACATTCATTGTTTTATTTTCGTTTTGATGTTCGTTTAATTTTTTCTGATTTTAGCTCATTAATTTAACATGCAATGTGTCGATTATGTTTTATTTTGTTATTTTTTGTTGATTTTAGCTTTATTTTCGTTTTCTTGAGTGATTATCCAGTAAATTTTAGTTTTATTTTGCCTGAATTTTGGTTTTACTAAGTGTTCTTGTTTTGGTTTTGTATTTGCGATATTATGTTGTTTTGTTGCGATTTTTGTTTGATTTTGTTGCGATTTTTGATTGATTTTCATTTTGCTTTTCGTTTCTCATCTCTGATTTTAGGTTAATTTTCGTTTACTTTGTTCAGATTTTTGATTGATTTTGTTGCGATTTTTTTGATTGATTTTCGTTTTATGTAATTTCTCAAAAATTTGTAAAATGCTGTTTGTCTAGTATTGGAAACAACACTTTGTAAAATTGATAAATAAATGGTGATAGTACTGTAAGATGCTATCAAAACCAAAAAAATCTATTTATTTCTAATAGAAACATAGTAGTAAAGCGCTAATCCTGAAGGTGTAACTGCATTCTGATGTAGCACATATTGTTTTGATAATTCTCTAGTATTGTATAAAAGTAATAGCTCCTCTGCTTCTTGTCCAACATTAACTCAAGGCTGGAAATTAGGTAATGTTATCTTTCGATATTCTTTTTGTGATCTACATTGTTAAACTGTCTGGGTTTTGGATGATATTTGAAAAGGTCTGGAGGAAGGCAGCTAAGTCAGCCCCGTAGATGATTGCTCAAAAATTTTGCTTGTCACTTAAAGAGCATCTATGTTTGATTGCTCATTTGACAAATGAGCATCTATGTTTTTGCTCATTTGACAAATGAGTATCTATGATTTAGCTCATTTGTATAAAATTACCAACTAATTATTTACTTTTTTTTTTAATTGTTTTTGCTCATTTGGGAGTGTTGAATGTGTTATATTATCTAACCAGTAAAGTCGATGGTTCCGAGTCTTTTGTAAGGTCCTCCATGATGTGTAATTGCACCTTTATGTCATGTAGTCTACCTAACTTGCTGAATTTTGTTTAATCTCCTGACCTTACTGAGCTTTTCTAGAGCGCTCTATCATTATTCACTAGTTGTTACACTACCTTTCCATCATATTCCTTTCGGTAAAGGACTTCTGGGGCAATATAGGCTAGTGTTCCTACCGTCGATTTTGGTTGAGAATGTAGCACTGCAGACTATTATAATTAACAAAGATTAGTCATGATTCTGTTAAGGCTGTTGTGTCTGTCTGCGAGGCTGTTGGTGTCTGTCAGTGTGGCAGGTTCTGTGCAGCTCTTGTCCTTGCAGTCTGTTTCGTTTTTCTTCAGATATGAGGTTCTGGTTCTGTGTTTGCTGGGTGTCCTCTCTGCTGTAGTCTGTTGTTCTGCTTCAGTCAGTCTGGTCCTGAAGGCTGTTGTGCTGATCCTTGGTGTGTTTGGATGCTGGCTTGGTTAGCTGAGTTCAGGTGTTGCAGGCTGCTGTTTGCTCATGCTGGAGTTAGTTGCTGTTTTTGTTTTGTGTCTTGTTCAGGCTGTTTTAGTGCCTGTTTTTTAGCTAGTTTGTGTTGTTTGTTTCTGTTTTTTTGTGTTGGCCTTTGTCCTAGTCCTTGCTTGTAGCTCCGTTCAATGAAGATGCCTTCTTGCATGAGGGTAGGTAGGTGTTTTTCCCTCTCGCCGTGTTGGGCACCCTTCCTAGAAGGTGGTCGGGGACGGGTTTGGGAAGTAGGTGGTGGTTGTGTGCCTTCGGGCTGAACTGGTTTCTGACATTTGATGTTCTTGGCTGAAGCAGTTCATTGTATTTGGATTCAGAGGAATAGTGTCCTGTTTAAAGGCTCGTGTGAACCTGCTGAGACTATTTTCAGGAGACTGGTGTACAGAGTTGCTTGCAGAAGCACTAAGATTGACAGAAGGAAGCTTATTTGGTCTTAGGGCAGATTGGTTTTCTTTTTAGTTTCATGGTTGTTTTATTGTATTTGCCTTGCTGTGTTGGCTAGTGTGGGCTGTTTGCTTGCTTATCTTGTTCAGGCTTGTTTTCTGAGTTCTGTTAGGCTGTTTGAGCCTGGTCCTTGCTTCTGGTACCCTTCCTAGAAGGTGAACAGTAGCTAGGATCCAGGTTTATTCTTGTTTCAGGTTAGCACCCTTCCTAGAAGGTGGTTAACCTTGAGCCTTGAACTGGTTTTTGTGGTTGTTTGGCCTTGTGGTCTTTGTAGTTTGGATGGGCTGTTTGCTCTTTTTTTTTTTGTACTGTGTACTTTTCTTCTTGGTAATAAATTTTCTATTTACCAATAAAAAAAGCTTAATTCATTTGAAATTAAGCTTTAATAACAGAACAAAAATCTAATATCAGAGAATAAATATAATGAAATGTACTCCATAATTACGCATTCTCTCCTGTTTGTTTTGTCATTTATAGTATTGCAGTAAATGGAATTTACTCATTTAAGTCTATGTTTTTGCTCATTTGACAAATGAGTATCTATGTTTTTGCTCATTTGTATAAAATTACCAACTAATTATTTACTTTTTTTTAATTGTTTTGTATGAGCAGGGAGTCTATTGAAAAGGAGCCTGCTGCCGATGTTGGTTCATTAGGTGCTACTGCTGATGTTGTTTCAGCAAGGCCTGCTGCTAATGTTGGTTCAGCAGGGCCTGGTGTTGGTTCATCAGAGGTATTAGTTGGTACTAAGGTTAAAGGTAAAAAGGTTGAAAAAGGATTAAAAGAAAAACAAAAGATTAAGCTAGAGGAGACGAAATCCAGCAACGAAGGGGAAGATTTGAAGTCTCATGTTTATGGGACATTACATAGTCGGATGTCCCCTTCATCCATAGTTCAAGTTATTGAAAAATGTTCAGAATTTCAGTTGAAAGCTATTAGAGCAATAGGATTCGGGTCTATGGAGTTCTTGAAGGTGACCCAACTGCCTTTGCAACTGGGTTTATGGTTGGTGCATCACTTTGATGCTAACACATGATCTTTAAACATTCCAGATTCTGAACCTTTTTGTATCACTGAAGAGCATGTGCATCAAGTACTTGGGCTGTCAATGGGTGGCATAGAAATTGACAAAAATAATTTTTCCAGAGATAAGAAAGTGATTCAGCAATGGAAGAAGCAATTCAAAAGCAACTCACTCTCTATCAAAATAGGGGAGCTGAAAGAGGATCTAAAAGAGCATAACTCAGCTGGTCTTATGTTCAAAAGGAACTTTGTAGTGCTATGCGTTTCTACATTGATGGATGGTAAACTTTTTATTTTTATTTTGCTTATTTTTAGTTATAGTTAGCACTTAGCAGTTGTGTGCTATATATAACAATTATATTATCTAAGTTGTTGGTCATATATGTATAGAATCAGTTACTTGAATCTATACATCATTAGATAGAGACTATTGACACTTTCAGAATAAGATATATATATATATATATATATATATATATATATATATATATATATATATATATATATATATATATATATATATATATGTATTTATCTTTTGTTCTATTTATTTATATTTTGATGGATTATTGTTGTTAGTCAATGATGAGATGGGTGAAAAAATTTGGAATAGGATTTGGTACATACTTCATATTAACATACTTGTCAAAAAATTTCAAGTTATATTATAAATTAGTTATATCATCAGGAAAAGGTGGAGAGTCAACATCATGGTTTAAATTTTATAGGAGTTTGCTAATTTTCAATTTTGTTTGCTTATTTATATTATATTTTGTTCATTTAAATTTCCTTTTGCTCATTTTTCTTTTGTTTTGCTCATTTTTTTTTCAAGGAAACAAAATGTGAATATCAATTCTGATATTCTCACATTTCTTTCTGATGTTGATAAAATAAAGGACTTGAATTGGTGCAAGTATATCCTTGATTCACTTGTGAAGGCCAAGCTTTTCTGGGAAGAACGTCAAACTCGTTCTTTTCCTGGATCTTTACTGTTTCTTATGGTATTACTTTAATTTTTGTTGTTTTTTTAATGTAGTATTTTTTACTTATTTGTTGATTTTTAATTTACTAATTATTTTTTCTTACTTGTTTGTAGCTATTGTATGTATTAATTTTTATTTGTTTAATTTTAATGTACTGATTTTTTCTATCTTACTTGTTTGTAGCTTTTATACGTTGATCAGTTTGTCATTGAGGAAGTTAGAGCCAAACGAGAAACTCCAGTTCTCAAAGGTTGGACAACCAATATGTTGTCAAGTCGTGAGAAATTGGAAATTTTTAAGGGGAGGCTTGGAGTTTTTTATAAAAACCAGAAGCTTGTTGGTCCTTCTGGCAGCAAACAACCAAAACTGGTATTTCACTTGTAACCAATACTTAGTTTTTCTATGTCTTTGGCATTTCTTGAAGAATTGAATTGGAACAAATCTTGCTTTAAGGAAAATGATGCAATGTGGTGCTTTTATAGCACATTAATGGACCTCCTAAATCAGTAAAAAAATATTTGCTCATTTGTCAAATGAGAAATTATTTTTTGCTCATTTGATACTGTGTGATTTGGATGAAAATTACACAATTATGTAATATTTTTTTTTTTGTTTTTTTTATTTTTGCTTGATTTTAGGAAAAATCTGATCAAATTCATACAAAAAATGAAGAAATTGAACAAGATCCGAAGAAGGTATTTATATGACTTTTCTGGAAACTTATATTAATTTGCTCATTTTTATATGACTTTGCTCATTTTTTGTTTTTGTTTTTTTCCCTAATTTTTGTTATTTTTTACTTAATTGTGAATTTGTATTGTTGTTTTGTGAATTTGGGCATTGCCGTGCGATGAAAGAGTAGGGGGTTAAAAGGTTGGGGGTGTGCGAGTTGTTATTAGCCCAATCCCTATCCTCCCTAAGATACATCTTCTGGTTAGCTTTAAACATAAATCTGATTAGCTTTAAACACCTCAGATGGTAAAACCTCCTCATTAACATGTGTAGGTGTTTGCTCATTTGATAAATGAGTAATCAACTATTTGCTCATTTGGTAAATGAGCAAAAAATTGATTGCTCATTTGACAAATGAGCATCTATGTTTTAATTTACTGCATGAAAGGACTTTTAGCTATTGGGGAAATGGATTTAAGGATCCAGGTGTAGTGTTAAATGATCCTCTAATTGTTAGCAAAAGAAAACTCTAACAAGCTGATCATGATTTTGCTCTAAAGTTTGGTACTCCTTTAAGTATCCAAGATGGTCTTGGCTTCTTTCCATTATTATGAATTAATTAAATTTTTTTTTTATTTTTATATTTTTTTTAATAGAAATGCCTTATGGAGCTTGCAACAGCATCTACAAATCTAGTCTTGGCATACATGGATTTCAGTGAAAAACATGAAACTGCTGTTAAGTATTTTCCAAACAATGAGAAGATTCAAAAGCTGAAGGAAGATGCAATGACTGTTTGTGATGAGCAGAAGATGAGCTCTAAAGCTTTGACTAAAGATATTCCTCTCTCATTTAGCCAAGATGAACAGTATTGGCAAGATCCAGCTGTAATTGAAGCTTGGGATAGGTTTTCGAAGATTTCAGGCAATGACAAGCATGCTGAATCTACAATTTATGCTAGGGTTGATCAACTGATTGAATCAGAACCAATTGATATTACTAAGATTGCTGCTGAATGTGTTGACATAGCAAGTGGTATACCTGATGTTGAAGATCCATCTGTTATCATACAGCCTAAGGTTGCTGAACATGTATTAAAAAAACTTGGAGAGTCAAGTACGAGATATAGTTTAAGAAGTTCAGTTGCCGAAGGATGTGGAACTCCTTCATTCAGCTTAGGAATCTCTTCTCAAGATGATTCTCAGGAGAAGTCCCCCAGCATTGCACCTACTGATGAACCTGTAGTTGCTCCTGTGAGTGCACAAGTTGGTGCTTCTAAATCAGTTGATGATGCTGATGCTGTGAATGCTCAAGAAGACCCAATTGCGCTTAAGAGAAAATGAGATGCTGAAAATGAGAGTTGTATTCCAAAGAAGCGTAAAGTGCAACCATCGTTGCAAATAAGATCTCCTTTTAAGTCTCGGATTATCAACATATATACACCATTAACAGCAGTTTAGAAAGGTGTTATGGATTCATTTTTCATGAGAAGAAAAATCATTTGTAAGTATTTATTCAATTTTTTCAGTTCTGAAATTTTTTGCAACTGACTTTATTTTTCTTTCTTATAACAAGTCTAGCTCTATATTCTCACTTTACATATTTACGATTGAAATTATTTTAACTTCCCTAAATCTTATATGTAGTGATGCAGGGTTTTTATGCAAAGGTGAGCCTGATAATGAAGTAATGCTATTTCAACTTGAAATGCTAAAAACTTAGAGCAAAATTCATGGCGATATCATTAATGCATGGTCTACTGTTCTGAATTTTAATGAGCAATATAAAGATGTCAATTCTTGTGGACGTTTCTTTTTTGGTCTTAATGCTGTTGTAAGTTCAACTCGTTCATTTTATTTTGTTTTATTTTGTTCATGTTCACTTTGCTCATTTCATATAATTTTTTTATATTTGAATGTAGATGTTGTTTTGTATTTGCAAAAACTATTATTAGTTCTTTGCTCATTTGTCAAATGAGCAAACTATTCAATGCTCATTTGTCAAATATTCTTGCTCATTTGTCAAATGAGCAAAAATTAAATACTGAACTAATTCAAGTCTCTTATTGGATACTAAATAATATAAAATATTTTGATAAAATGTTTGAAATACAGAACTAATAATAATATAAATTCTGACTTCCTTGGTCTGAATCAATGTATAATCAGTCTTTATGAGTTGTATTATGGTCTAATTTTGGTCCTGCACAATTCGGACTCTTATTTATGACCTGTATTATGGTCTGAATCAGTGACGAGTGAGAATTCACAGACATGCTGCATCTATAATTCTATATGGTCTTAAACCAAAGGACTTAATTCTTTATGTTTATGATGCTATCTGACAACTAACATTCTGTATGTTCTGTAATTACATAAATAATTGAATGATAGCTGCAATTAATTCTTTGCTCATTTGCCAAATGAGCAGTTAATTTTTTGCTCATTTGTCAAATGAGCAAAACATTCACTTGCTCATTTGTAAAAAAAAATTCAATTTACTCATTTTATGACTTTTCTCATTTCAAATTCACTTTACTCATTTCTTATTTACTCTTTTCATTTATGTTCATCTTATTTATGTATTTTTCTTTATTTATTTTTTTAGGATTGCCTTTTTCAATACGAAAGTGATCGTGCTCAAGAAAGGAATAAAATGTTTTGTGAGGTTGTGGAGTTGGAATTCAGCAAAACAATCATCCCAAAGAAAGATATTGAGCTTTTCTTTTTCCCGGTATTTGAAAAGGATCATTATTATCTGGCATGTTTTAACACCACCACAGATTGTGGTACAATTGAGGTTATTGATTACAGTGAAGGTCCTAGAGAAAATAAGAAATTGCTTAAAAATCTGGTATGTCTTCTGCCACTTCTTCTTCATCATTAATATCCTCATTGATGCCTGCCATGTTGTTACCAGATTCTTTATTCATGTCTCCTCTCATTATATCACTGGTACCCTAACCCTTTCAGAGGATTCTCCTCTGAATTTCTTCTTTCTCCCATAACAAGAAAATACACACACACACACTCACGCCAGAGACACACACACACACATACACAGGCACACACACACACACACACACACGCATACACACACACATACACACACGCACACATACACACACACACACAAGCAAAGTCTTAAATAGCTTCCTGTTAGTCTCTGTCTCTGTCCTCACTTTGAATCTATTCATGGTCAGCTTGATTCTTTCGGGATATATGACATGTAAAACTTTTCTAGAGGATACTTGCAAAACTCTGTGATTTATTTTTCTACATAATGTGCATCTCTGCATTTGAACAATGTGTTTGAGAGTTTCTGATTGTATACAGGCACACACACACACATACACAGGCGCACACAAACACACACACACACAAATACACACACACACGCATACACACACACATACACACATGCACACATACACACACACACACACACAAACACAAGCACACATACAACCTGTAATAGAATCTGAAATCAGATTCTGAAATTAGTTTTTGGAATCAGAATTGTGTAATGTGTGGGTAGGTTTGTGTGGGTAGGTGGCAGTAATGGCTCAAGATTTTGTTAGATTATTTTAGAAAAATGATTTGAGTTTAGTTGTTTATCTTGATCTTGTTCTGCTTGTTCTAACTATATTTGTTCCACCTGTTTTTGTTCTTATTTTAACTTATTTGTTCATTTTCAGAAAAGTGCATTTTCATATTTCATGAATGGTGAAGGAAGTATACAAAGTGTTGTTTTGTCAAAACAAATCAAGTCTATGGAGTCTGTTGTGGTTGATTTACCTTGGAAGTCTTCAGATGATTATCATTTGCATTGCGGTGTTGCAATGATGAGGCATATGGAAACATATATGGGTTTGCAAAAGTGGAATTCAGGTTTAAAGAAAAATAATGTAAGTCTAACCAGAAAAAGTCTAATTGCAATTTTTATAATTTGATTCTTCTGGAATGAGAAATCTGCACTTTTTAGATTAAAATTTGTGAGTAGCTTGTTGATATACATTCATGAAGCCATTACTTACCCTATACTTACTCTGAATTATTGCTTCATTTTTTCTCTTTGCAGGACATAATCATTGACAAACTTCGTTTGAAGTATACCCTCTCAATTATTTCAAGTGAAGTAAATACTGTTAAACCTGTTAAACAAGTTGTCCAAAAGAAAAAAAAAGGCTGAGGAAGCAAGTGATGCTGAAGAAAGCTAGGGGCAGCAATCCAAGAGCAATTAACGGAGAGAATTGAAGACTGAAGTTGATAAATTGTTCTTAGGATTTGTATAGTTTTTGTACAGAACAATAGAAGTGTTAGTTTTATGATGTTCTTAATAGGACAAATGTGATAAATGTTCTTAGTTGATATAATGTTTTTATGATGTTGTTAGGATTTTCTAAGTATAAATTTTGCTATGTCAATGTAATGGATATGATTTTCTATCTTATTGACTAAGTTGTTTGTCATTTGTTAAATTCTTGATTAACTATTTGAGCAACTGACTATTTGCTCATTTGCTAAATGAGCAAATAAATGTTTTCTTATTTTTTTAAATAAGTAACTAATTATTTGCTCATTTAAAAAATGAAGAAACTAATGCTTACTCATTTCACAAATGAGCAAAGAAATGGTTGTTGATTTAATGTATTATTAAAAGGAATGTTTACTCATTTGACAAATGAGTATTAACTATTTGCTCATTTGACAAATGAGTATTAACTATTTGCTCATTTGCCAAATGACCAAATAAATAATGCTAAATCTTATATTTATATAAAAATATTAACTTTTATATTTGTATAAAAGTATCATTATACAAATATCAGCAAATATCTAGTTAATTTAGCCTCTATGATTTTGAAGATTAGGGTATGTTCTCTTTATTTAATTCAAAATATTTCAAAGAAGTAAATTTAATCAAATCCATAATTGATGCAATTAAACAAGCAATTCAATGAGAACAGAACGAACCTCAAAAATCGAAAATTCTCATGCAATTAACATGCAATTCAATAACCTGGTGATTGATGCAATTAAATATGCAAATTAATAAGAACAGAACAAACTGAAAAATCAAAAATTATCATCCAATTAACATGCAATTCACCTGGCGAATTTGATTTGTAGCAGCGATGGAAATGCGATTAGTAATTGATGATTTGTAGCGCAAGGCAAGCAAGTTCGGTGTGAACTTGCTTATGATTAATTTGATGAAGCAATTGATGAAGCAATTTGAAGCAATGAGAAACAGCGTTACTGATTAGCCGCCATTGATGAAGCTTCGTGGTGGAGAGAGAAGTTAGTTAGCTAGGTGGAGAGAGATGACAGTTAGGTGGTGTATTTACTGATTTTTCCATTACTATGCGCTTTTTCATCCGTCAGATCTATTTAGTTCAAGGGCCAAGATTTGGTCTCATATAAGAGATGGTCTCATATAGGGGGATGGTCTCACCGGATCCCGACCCTATATATATATATATATATATATATATATATATATTGTCTGTTTGAAAGATGTCCAACGTACTGTTATAAATTAGTTTAATACCGTGCATTAAATAACTAATAACCAAATACTCTAAATTCCAAAATACGGGCTTTTAGTAAAATCAAGTTGAGCTTCAACCTGAATTAGAAATCAATGCTTGTTCAAATTTGATGAGAATTGGGGAAAAAAAAATAATAAACTGATTTTTATTGAGGGATACCCAGTTATCTGGAGGTATAATTGTCTATTCAAGTACCAGGGGAGGGGTATATGCGTCTTTTCATGTACTAGTTGAGGGGTACGTGTGTAATTACCTCACCAAACAGTAAAAGCAAAAAGCAAACAGTAATTGGACATTTCACCAAAAGTACTGAATAAATAACCCTACTTTTTCAATATATTTACAAAAATGCCATCAGATTAACAAAAATTCGTTTATCTGACAAATTAACTTGTATTTTCCCATTTTTATTGCACCTTTAAATCATCCAATTTTAAAATGGGAGGGAAATACTGTTGAAAGTAGCTAATATTGGTAAAAATATTACAATTATTTGAGTCACTTACAATTGTTTATCACCGTGAATTAGGTATAATATGTTGGATGAATTGTGCACCAACCTGGCTTATCAATTTTGCACAATTGAGGGTTTCAACAATTGTTGTTGTAATTAAAAGTATCCGCTAACCTATTTGATGTTAATCAAGTTTGCAAGTTGATTACATCAAATTTTGAAGATATTAGCCCCAATACTAAGTGATTTTATTGTTTTGTATTTTGGAACTTAATTAGTTTGGCATAGAGATCGATGAACTTCATGGTGATAGCTTAATTATATGAGCGCGAAATCATTACAGTGAGCAACACCATCTAATATCAGAATCATGAACTGGTTGTTTTGGAAACATGCTTTTGTAAATAAACTTGTGCATTGAGGCTAAGTACAAATCATAAAAAATTAAAGTGCTATTTGTTTCTCATACACTTTGCCATTAGCCTTAGGCGTAAATGCTATTACATGTAATATTGTGTATAGAACAATACCGAGGAGCGGTACTTGGTAATCTACCTAATGTAGCTTGTGTGTAGAAAGTTATCCATGACACATACTCTGTCTCTGGAAGTGGTGCTCGCTGTTCTGGAAAATGAATGTTGCAATCCCTCGTACCCGGCCACGACATAGTTAGAAGTCATATATGTGAGATGTGTTTTCAGTAAGCGGTTATTTATCATACTAAATGTTGTAAATGAAGTACGCTACGCTATATTTACTCAAGAGACATACAATTGGGGAAATTAGCACTCCCTTTTACTTGAAGTTGAGTGTTGTTACATCTTGTATTTGCTTGTTGATGTTGCTAGTCTAGACGATTCATGAAGGGAAGGAGAGTAAAGTGGTGTGGCAAAAAAAGAGTTATCTGGGTTGGTTTTTTTTGGCCAGCCCAGATAACTCTTTTTTTGCCACACCACACCAAGATAGCTCTTTTTTTGCCACACCACGCACTTTACTCTTTTTTCCTTCATGAAAACCAACCCAGATAACTCTTTTTTTGCCACACCACTTTACTCTCCTTCCCTTCATGAATCGTCTCGATTAGCAACATCAACAAGCAAATGCAAGATGTAACAACACTCAACTTCAAGTAAAAGGGAGTGCTGATTTCTACAACTGTATTTCACTTGAGTAAATATAGCGCAACATACTTCACTTACAACATTTAGTAAAATAAAATTTTAAAAACAAAACCTCTAATAGAAAACACATTTCACATTTATGAACTTCTAACTTCAAAGCCTTGTTGATGATAATATATAGTGTGATATTTTAGCACAAATGTCAAAATTAAACCTCCAAAAACCATGATTGTAATTACCTTGTCTTTAAAGATTGATTGTGTTTCTTCGACTTGGATGATTGGCGTTAAACCTTGTAATCTTCAAGGTCCGAAACATAGCTTAAGCCTTCAAATTTATCTTTGTATCCTTTAGGATCCACCATTGTTGTGGAAGATTTCATAGGATCTATTTAAGTTTGATGCAAAAAAGGTCATTGTATGTTTATTGGAGGTGAAATAGTTATAGTAAGAGACTAAAAAAGAGTAATAGAAAGATGTAGAATCAAGAATAGAGAGGTTAGTATGCTAAATTGCTAAGTATGTAGCATAATTATATAGATAAATATTGTGAGTAGTTGAAAGAACGAAGTAGCTGGGCAATTTCAAGCTGATTTCAGGGAAGCTTCATTTTCTTTTTCTTTTTCACTTTTGCTATTGCTTTCTCTTTCACTTTCACTTTTTTATGAATTTACTTTACTAATTTGTTATACCAGCAAGGCAGCAATTACTATGAATTTTCGGGTGGATGCTCGTTAGCTTTGTTGGTTAAAGTTTTGGGATTGTATTTGATATTTGAGATCAAATCTCTACATCATTGTCCATTAAAGTTCGATCTCTATCTTATCAAAAAAGAATTAAAAAATTAATAACTATAAATTTTTTTATTAGCCTAACATTGTTGTATTCTTTCCATATTTTCTAAATTACTCAGTTATTTTTTATTATTTTTTTTATGGCCAAACTTACTTTAATCATTTTTATCAATTATCTATATACCAAAACATCGATCATCGCACAAGTCTTGCTGGATTTTAATCAATATTTAATTTTTAGATATCAATTTACTACATCCGATCTGTTTTATATTATTAATTAGATATTTTCAACTCACGTACACTTTAATCAAATTGTTGCAAATTAAAAGAAAAGGAGTTACTCAGGTAGTAGACTTTATATATTGATACAATACTCAAATTGGTCCACACGTAAACTTGTAGGACATGCATGTAGGTGAATGACGTGAATTAATGACGTGAATCAACACTCACTACTTTACTAGTACCTTTGTTACTGTCAAAATTTCTAATCTTTAGACATTTGGAAAACTTATGCCCCAAGTAAGTAAAAGGTACTTGACTATCACAATCAGTCAACTAATATTATTATTCCCATAACCAGGTTAAAGATAGAGAACACTTTACTGAAGTTTCAAGTTATTGCGCTAATGCTTCTTAATTCTTATGGACCTCCTAAAATGTTGTTTTTACGGGAAAAAAAAAAATAACATCTATTATTATTAGGAAATTTTGCAAAAACCCACATTTTAAATCTTATTTTTTGCAAATAACCACCTTTTAAAAAAATTGTTGCAAAAAACCATTAATTTTAAAATTTTTGTTGCAAATTACCACTTTTTAAAGCCAAATTTATCAATTGTGTTACATTGAATTGGTGGTAAGTTGCAATAAAATTTTTAAAATTGGTGGTTTTTTGCAACATTTTTTTTAAAAGGTGGTTAAATGCAAAAAACAATATTTAAAAGGTTGTTTTTTTTTTGCAAAATTTCCTTATTATTGCATTATTACTACCTCCGTTTCGCATTATTTACAACGATTTGACATAATATAGAAAGGAAAAATGTCTAATCATTGGAAATAATATGAAACGGAGGTAGTATTATTATTAGGTCCCATGCTCCAATTACATGTATAGTTATTAATGCAAGACATAAATCTGCTCATCATTCTCTCTGTTTTAGCTCCAAGGACTTTTTAGTAATCTCTCTGATTGTAGCCGTTATTTCTATTTGCTTGTAATGATCATGTAATGCTGATTGGCTATTTGCTTCACCAACTTATTTGTCCTGTAGTTGCTATATATTCAGCTGTACTGAGTCCTTGGAATAATAATGAGAATGACCTAAAATTCTTCCTGCCTCTTTTCTTCTTTGCTAATCATTCTTGCATTGCAAAGTTCTGAGCTTTATCTCCTTGCACTCATCGATCTGACTCATTCTTCATGGTATCAGAGCAGGAGGTGCAATATCGAGATTGTTTGCCTCAGTTTTCTTGTTCTTGCTGTATTACTGGTCATTGATAATCTCATTTGATAAATAAAAATCCATCCTTTATTATATTTTTTAAAATCCCCCTTTTTTAATCTTATTCTTGAGCATAAAGTTCCCACCTTTGTTAGACCATCATGGCAGCTGATACTTCAAGTCCTTTGTATCTGCATCCAAATGATAGATCTTACTCCATTTCTGTTGACAAGCTGACAGGAGCAGCTGATTACAGGGCTTGGAGAAGGTCAATGGAAATTGCTCTATCATCGAAGAAGAAATTGGGATTTGTTACAGGCACCGTTTTGAGGTCTGCATATGCTACTGATGCTGCTAAATGAGAACAATGGGACACCTGCAACTCTATGGTAATCTCCTGGATTCATTCTTGCTTGTCTGACACGATAAAAAAATTTGTTTTGTATGTTGGGACTGCTAGAGCTAGAAACATGGGTTCAATTAGAAAAACGTTTTTCTATGGCTAATGGCTCTAGGAAGTATAAACTTAACAGAGTTATTTATAACCTCAAGCAAAATCATGAATCTGTGAATGTGTATTACACATCCCTAACAAGTTTGTGGGAAGAGTTGGATGCTATGAACATCTTGCCTACTGTATCTGAGAACTCAACGGATGTGAGAAATTTGTTGAATGCTATATCAAAATATCAAGAAGAAAGTAGACTGTTTTAGTTTTTAAATGGCCTAGATGATGATTACAGTGCTATGAGAAGTCAAATTTTAATGTTGACACCCCTTTCCACTGTTGAGTCTGCCTGCTCAATGTTGCAACAAGAAGAAAGCCAGAGAGAAATTCTTGAATTTGCTGGTGTTGAATCTGGAAGTTCTGCCATGTATAACAGACAACAGGCAACACAGTCCACTCAAGGTCATGAAAGATCCTTGATATGTGGAGCTTGTGGTGGTAAAGGTCACTCTTAGAAAAGGTGTTGGACTGTCATTGGGTTTCCAAAATGGCACCATAAGTACAAGACTAATCCTGCTTCCAGTTCAGCTAAAAATGCTGAAAAAACCCAAGAACAAAAATGGTCTGGTATGAAATCTTCTCCCAAAATTGCAGCAGCTGCTCATACAAGTGCTGGTAACAGCATTACTTTAACTCAGGAGCAGTTTGCAAAGCTACTCAGTCACAGCTCAGCTGCTAATGCTATATTTCAGCAAAAGGGAGAGGATACAGATGAAGAGCTGGAAAGCTTCTCTGGAATTGTATCCTGTCTCTCTGCTGTTGCTGTGTGTGAAGATTGGATAATTGACTCCGGGGCATCAGATCACATGACTTCATTAGTGAAAAATCTGTCAACACCACAGACTGTTCATGCTTAGTTGAAGATAAATTTGCTAACAGGAGACACATCTCTTATTTCACATGTAGGCTCTGCTGAACTTGCCAATTCCTTGGTACTGAAAAATGTACTTTGTGTGCCAAACTTCAAACACAATCTGTTGTCTGTGAACAAGCTAGTGAAAGATTCTCAGTGTGAAGTGGTTTTCTATGGTACTCATTGTGTAATTAAATACATGAAATCTGGTAAAATCAAAGGCTTGGGAAAGATGAAGAATGGTCTGTATTATCTGATCAACAAACCCTTGGATCAGAACTTGGGTGCAACTCAACTGGTGGGTAACTCGGGCAGTGTTAATAGTGATGTCTGTAAACACACTTCATTTAGTGTGACATCAAAGAAGAGCAATGTTTCATTCACTGTTTGGCACAATAGACTGGGACATGCCTCAGTTGGTAAACTGAAACACATTGAATGTGTTAAGAAGGTCATATCAGAAAATGATCAAGTGTGGATAACCTGCCCAATGGCAAAATTCACAAAACAACCTTACAGATTGAGTGAATCTCATGCCAAAAAACCTTTTGATCTTGTTCACATGGACATATGGGGTCCATATAAAGTGTGCACTAGAGGCAAATACAGATACTTTCTGACCTTGGTTGATGATTTCTCCAGAATGACCTGGGTTTATCTGTTGCAGCACAAGTCTGAAGCTCTTACTCAATTTAAGGCTTTCAGCAACTATGCCAACACTCATTTTGATAAAAAAATCAAAATTCCGAGATCAGATAATGCATTGGAATTTGAAGACAGTCATTGTCAAGATTTCTTTGCAAAGATGGGAATAGTGCATCAAACTTCCTGTGTAGATAGACCACAGCAAAATGCAAGGGTGGAAAGAAAACACAGGCATATTTTGGAAATTGCCAGAGCTATCAGATTTCAAGCTGGTCTGAACCTCTCTTTTTGGGGTGATTGTGTCATGACAGCTGTGCACATAATTAACAGACTTCCAACTGAAGTCCTGAAGAATAAAACTCCTTTTGAGATGTTGTTCAAGAAAATCCCTGAATACAGTCATATGAAAGTGTTTGGATGCCTTGCTTTTGCTTATACACACTCCATCAAAAAGGACAAATTTCAGGCCAGAGGTTTTCCCTGTATTTTCTTGGGCTATCCAGCTGCACAAAAAGGTTACAGGTTGATTGATCTGACCTCCAAAAAGACATTTGTCTCAAGAGATGTAATATTCCATGAAGAAATATTTCCTTATCAACTTCATTCCTTTGATCATCTTATGCAACCCTTACCTGTTGTTCTTCCACAAAACACTGATCCAAACCTTCAGTCCTTCATTGACCTAGCTGATGATTGTTTTGATCAGGACAGAAATGATGAGAATGTTGCTGATCATGATGATGAAGCTGATACTAACCCAAACCAAAACACAGACCAAAACACTCACAGTACACCACAACAAACCAGACACAGCTCTAGACAAACTAGAGAACCAACTTGGATGAAAGACTACATCAAACCAAACAACAAAAAAGACAGACAAATAGCAAATGTTGCCCTGCAAACAATTCACCCTGAGTTTCATTGTTTTCTTTCAACTATCTCAGAGACAAGTGATGTGCACTATAAACATGTTGTGAGAGAAATGCATTGGGTAGAGGCTATGAATCAAGAGCTTGCTCAATGTGAGAAAAATGAAACCTGGGAAGTCACATCCTTACCACCTGGAAAAAAGGTAATAGGATGTAAATGGATTTATAAAACCAAGTTCAAATCTGATGGTACATTGGAGAGACACAAGGCAAGGATAGTAGTTCTGGGTTGCAGGTAACAATATGGAGTAGACTACAAAGAAACTTTTGCTCTAGTGGCAAAAATGACCACTGTAAGAGTTGTCCTTGCTATAGCTGCTATGTATGGTTGGCATACAACTCAGATGGATGCCACTAATGCCTTTCTTAATGGAGAGCTTCAAGAAGATGTGTACATGTCATTGCCTCAAGGGTATACTGGATTTGGCAGCAGAATTCAGAGCTCTTTAGATAATGATGTACCCTGTAAAAATAGTCAACTTTTCTGCAAACTGAAAAAATCCTTGTATGGACTAAAACAGGCACCCAGGAAATGGTTCTCAAAGCTATCTGAAAAAATTCTCTCATTTGGTTTTTGTCAATCAAAAGCTGATTACAACTTGTTTATAAAAACTGTTGGATCAAAATTCACAGCAATTTTGGTTTATGTTGATGATTTGCTGATTACAGGAAACAACATAGAGGACATTGAAAAACTAAAGTCCTTCCTTGCATCTCAATTTCATATGAAAGATCTGGGAGCACTGAGATACTTTCTTGGTCTGGAAATAGATAGATCTGATAAAGGAATATTCATGTC
Source organism: Chenopodium quinoa (assembly GCF_001683475.1). Classification (NCBI taxonomy): domain Eukaryota; kingdom Viridiplantae; phylum Streptophyta; class Magnoliopsida; order Caryophyllales; family Amaranthaceae; genus Chenopodium; species Chenopodium quinoa. The sequence goes on along the minus strand of NW_018742733.1, from coordinate 2,829,192 downwards.
TCAAAGAAAGTACACTGCTGATCTGTTGAAGGAATATGGTATGCAGGCTGTAAAACCATTGAAGCTGCCTATGGATGCTCACTTGAAACTGAGTGCTGATAAAGGAACACCTATACTTGATCCATCTCCTTATCAGCAGCTGCTTGGAAGGCTCATTTACCTCACTGTAACTAGACCAGATATATCTTTTACAGCTCAAATGTTGAGCCAATTCATGCATTCTCCAACCTCAACACATATGCAAGCTGCAAAACGTCTCTTGAGGTATCTTGCTGGTACAAGGAACCAAGGTATATTACTTGCCTCTTCCTCTGCATCTCAGCTCACAGCATACTGTGACAGTGACTGGGCTAGTTGTCCAACCTCTAGAAGGTCAACTACTGGATACTGCATACTTCTTGGAGAGTCTCCAATTTCCTGGAAATCCAAGAAGCAGCCTGTAGTAGCCAAATCTTCAGCTGAGGCTGAATATAGAGTTATGGCTCTAACAGCTTGTGAGGTCACCTGGATAAAATCTCTGCTCAAAGATCTCACACTCAATCACCTGGCTCCTGTACTTCTCAAATGTGATAATCAAGCAGCACTGGCCATTGCAGCAAACCCAGTTCTCCATGAAAGAACAAAACACATTGAAATAGATTGTCACTATGTTCGAGATATGGTCAAGAGTGGTGAAATACAGACTGAGCATGTTCCTTCCTCAAATCAACTTGCAGATGTCCTCACCAAGATTTTATCTGTCAAGCAACAATCTGATCTTCTTCTCAAGCTGGGAGTTCGTTCTCCTGCCTCACAGCTTGAGGGGGGGTAATGCAAGACATAAATCTGCTCATCATTCTCTCTGTTTTATTAATTTTTTAATATATAATACGATTAATTATATGGGCACATTACAATTAGCATGTTATATTCTCATATTTTGCGTATATAATGAAATAAAATAATGAAATATATCAAAAGAGTATTATTCAAATTAGCTTAGCATATATGCTATGACTAGTCTATGACCCTAAGTAAAATGGAGGAATAAATGGAATTATTTATATTCTCGACACTGACATTATCATTTTCGACGACAGAATCCTGGGAAAAAATAGAGAAATAAAAGGTATAGTTATTTCTAAGGAGTAAGTGAGTTTTTCCTTTTTTTTTTTTTTTTTTTTTTTGACGAGTTTTTCCTTCTTGATTGAAGCTTTCACTCCACCAAACTGAGCTTAAAAACAAGCTCAAATTGATTTTTGTGGAAAAACCAGGTAGACAAATGTACAAGAACTTTTTTTTTTTTTTTTAAATTATTATTATTGTACAATGCAAGAATGAATCTTGAGGCAAAATATTTACATACTTGAATTGTCACTTGATAAACATATTTATTAAGGTGATAAATTTGTATTTTCTCAGTCTTATTAGTCCATATATTATATCATTTGAACTTATTATTATATAAACTTATCTAAGTATGAAATAATTAATTGAAAACAACTTACATAGTCAAATGAACATTCCGTCCTCAAATGTGAGCTTATTCTTAGGGCCTATATTCTTCATATTATTTTCGGTTCAGTCAGTTCTTAATTTAATTTCTTTCTCTTATAAAATATTCAGGTCAGTTTAGTTCAGTCAATCTAAACATGCAGACCCTTAGTCGAGAAGCATGATGTCATTGTGCCAATTTTTCTTTTTTTATTTTTTAAATATTTTTTTAGAGAAATTGTACCAAATTTTCTTTGTTATTTCCTTCTAGATGCTTCTCTTTCTTTTTTTTTTCTTTTTCTTTTGTGGCAGTATTATCAGTCTTATTTTATAGCAATATTCCACATTTCCACAAAAGCTTAATGCTTGAGTAACAAGAAAGTGTCGGGGCTAGTATTCCATTAATTAGTTGACTGATTGTGATATAATCCTTTTTTTGGTCAAGCTTCTTGTTTGGGACCTTTACTTTTTCATAGTTTTGGCTTACCTCATACAAAAGTTTAAAGATTGGAAGATCTTCCAAAGTGTATAAAGTCTAATATTCTCCCTTAGAAAACTTTGGCCATGAATTGATGTGAATATGTAATTGGTACGGTAAAGTTGGTATTAACTTGAAAAGAGTTTGTATCCTAACGCGCCATACCTCCTAGCTTGTAGGTTTATTCAGAATTTTCAAAAATAAAAATAAATCCTTCATTTTGATAAAAGTTTATAAAATTAATATAAAAATATAGGAAATTGAACAAAGGTCATGTTTTATAATGTAAAATAATTCATAAATAACTAATTAATATGAATAAAGTTCGATTTAAAAGTAATAAATTTGTATTGAACACGATTATTCTACCTAATCTATATTTAACTTGAACGACCGATTCAATGTTGGAGCAAAGTGAAAATGAGCATGGCATGGCATGGCAATGCCCGTTCTCCAAATCCGTTTCAATTAAGTCAGGCTGCACAGACCCTCTCATACCCAGCACGAATTAATTCCACTTTAAAGGAAAGGGTGGATGAGATTCGGACCCGTAACCTCTATGTCACGTTGGCTTTGATACCATGTTGAAGGACCATCTCAACCAAAAACTTAAGGTGATGGTTGAGGCCCGGGAATATGTTATATACTCTATCATTTAACTTGTTCATTCTCTTCCTCTTCCTTTGTAACACTCTTCTTAATGAGGTTGTTTATTTATTGTTAAGCCTCATACAGTTTTTGACTAGGTTATTGATGTTTGAGCCTCTTACACCTCTTCATTCCCCCTGATTAATCCTACACATAATTTTGGCAAAAATTTGAAAAAACTACACACAAAATAGCTAAACATATTTCCTAAAGTTTTGGGTAAATGTTTATGTGATTTAAACCTCTTATTCAAAAGTGTTTTTGGTGAGAGTGGTGTGTAAACCTTAAAAAACGTGTTGGAGAATGCATACTTAAAATTATTTTCAGTCAGTGATGTTTATTATGACATACCGATTTTCCTTTGATATGCACTTGTATCAATGTACTCCATATTATCTTAAATAGTTAGGATAGCATTGTTAAAAAAAAAATGCCTCTCTTCACTTAAATAGTTAAATAAAAAAAATTAGGATGATAGTTTTTATTTAGAATGAAAAAAGTTGATTGGAGTAATTTGGAGAAGTAAAATTTATTACCCAATGCCTCTCTTTACTTTATACTCCCTCCTTTTTTATATATTTGCTCCATTTTTATTTTTTGCACTATTCATTTGTTCTACTTTGACTGATATTTGTGATTTATACATAAGAAAAAATATAATCTTGTGTGTACTTGTTGAAATCATCTCAATGAATAGATTATTAATTTTCAATTGTTAGAATTAATACTTATTGGTAGTTAAAGATATTAGTGATCAAATGTTAACATCGACATGCGTGTCCAAGAAAAATGGAGCAAGTATTTAAAAACGGAGGGAGTATACTTTATCTCTATCTTCTATTACTTGTTCAACTTTTTCTTTTGCAGCCGTATTTTATTACGTAGTCCACTTTTTTTTCATTGGAAACCTCTAAGAACATTTTACATTTTCCTATCTTTAATGTTTTTCATAATCTCTTTCTCCCCATCTATACTCATGTTTGCTTTTTCATTTTTTTTATTTTTCAACTAAGGTCCCGTTCACTTCACCTTATTTTTACTGCACTGAAATTGTTTTTGCTGAACTTAAAATTATTTTATTTTGCTGAACTGAAATTAATTTTACTGAACTGAAATTTTTTGTGCTAAACTGAAATTATTTTTACTGAACGAAAATTATTTTTACTGAACTAAACTTATTTTTACTGAATCGAAATTAATTTTACTATTTTGAAATTATTTTTACTGAATATTATTATTTTAAGGTGAAGTGAACTGGGCCTAACACTAGTTATTACTAAACTGCTTATTTTTTACTAAATTAAAATTGTTTTTATTGGCTATTATTATTTTTAGTATAATAAACTGAGCATTATTATCCTTTGGGACTTTTTAAAAAATAATAATAATAAAAAATTGGTGGTCCACTAATTGTGGAATATTGCTAGTGTTTTGAAAGATTTATGAAGGTTCATAGTTCATTTTAGTAAGTTATAAAATTGCTAAACACACTAATGATGAATGAAATGTACCCTAAAGTAAACTAAGTTTCCAAAAGAAAAATTAGAACCGTAGTAAAAGCCAAAAAGCAAAAAACGAAATTGGTATGAAATTTCCTTATCTACTTCGTATATATTAAGCCTGTAATAGAACTTTAAACCTACATTATCAATTAATTGACTTCAATTTTAAGTACACTTACACTACATAGTAAAAATAGTAGAATGAGCCCTCCATCATCAAACACTACCATACCCTCAAGTAAGGTTTCCGTTCAAGTGTACGATAGCGATGATCCATTGCCGGATTATTGCAAAGACTATGCTAGGGATTATTCATCCGATAGCACCGAACATATACCACCACAACCATTCAAGGTATCATCGCAGTTACATTTTAGCACTACAATTAGATCTACGAGGGATATACATGATGTTGCACTCAACGTAAGTTTCTTGCCAGGCAAAGAAGTGCATGATCATAATCATCAAGAAGGTAATAACAATAATAATAGTGATAATTGTAGCAATGGCTTTAGAGCTCTTATAACTTGCACATTTTTGTTGAAATGTTACAGTGTTATAACAAAGGCATTAAAGTCTTTGAAAAAGAAATGGATTTTCTTCAAATGGCTTTTTATTGTGTTAAATGTAGTGATTGAAGTGTGCCAAGCTATATTTAGCCAAGAGAATGCACAAGGGAAACTTAAGACTCCCTTTTACCTTAAATTAAACACAATCACCTCAGCTTTTTGCTTCATGATTTCGATAATTGAATCGATTCAAGAAGGGAAGAAGAGTAAAGTGGTGTGGCAAAAAATTGGTTGCTTTTGCTTAGGTTGGTTTTACTACCCTGGGAGAGAAAGGAGGCTATTTGGGAGATTTTCACTCATCTTTGGTGTGGTTAGCTCGATGGTCCAACTACTCATTAATTTGGTGGCATTAGTGATGAACAAGAATTTCTTGAAATTTGATATCTTGCCGTTGTTGCTGTCATTTGGTTATCTAGTTGCTGCAATAATGGTTGATCGCGAAGGCCTCATATGACTAAATGTGAAGTTCATGAGAGGTGTCTCCGACAATGTTCTTGCTGTGGAGTAGAGGTGGCAAACCGATCATTTGAATCAAACTTGATTCAAGTCAATTCAAGTTGGATACAGGTTCGGAATCAAGGGGGCTAGGGTAGGCCTCGACTACCCCTTTCATTTTATATAAGTAAGACATTTCGTGTGCAATAAGTCAATGTTCATGTTTGATTGAATTGGTATGTAGATTAATTGGCCAAATTTTGAGATAAGGTCCGTTTTGTTTAAGTCAATGTGTGTGGTTTGAATCTTGCTACAGTCCGTTTTGTTTAAGTCATATATTTTGTGTGAAGGCTTGAAGCCCTTTTTTATTTTGTAATAAAGTATTGTTCATATATATTTTCTCAGTCTTTTTAATTGCATTATTTGATATTTGCACAAAATTTAAGAAAAAGTGTAAAAGATGGAGTATCCATGTTTTTTTTTTTTAAAAAAGAGAGATATATATTAAATGTTGGATAATAATGATTGTTGTTATATGCGCGCAAGAATAAGTAAGGAATTTAGTGTGTAAACATAACCAAAAAGTGAAAAAATAAAGGAAAAATTAGAAATAATAATCCCAACTTTCATCAATTTTCCTACAATAATCCCAACTTTGGATTATTCTGGAATAATTCGAACTTTGGGGGTTTCTTTTTTTCTTCAATCCCAAAAACCGGTGACCGGTTGAATGGGTTAATTTTTTTTTGTTTTTTAAAGTGACACGTGTCACAACTGAATTGGCTAAAACAAAATTTATTAAAAAAAAAAACCAATCAACCCCAAAATTTTAGCCACCAGCAACCCCCAAAACAACCGACCAACCCCAACAACCACTAGGCCAACCCCAAACGCCGACGCTAATTCCCTCCCCCCTACGCTGGTTTCCCCTTCCCCTTTCCCCTGCGACGTTTTCCCACTCGCCGCTTTCCCCTTCCCCTCCCCTGGTTTCGCACTCCCCGTTCGCAGCTTAAAACCTCCTCTCCCAAACCCAAAAATCCCCAAAAATTCCTCCCCACCGTCAAAAAACCCTAGCCGCTTAGGGTTTCGGGGTGGTGGGAAGAACAATTTTGGGGGGTTTTGGCAGTAAGGAGGGGTTTTGTTGGTGGATTTGGGGTTTCGGGGTGGTGGATTCAGGGTTTGGGTGACGGTTTCGTGGGGAATGGGGGGTGTTTCGGGGAGGGAGGAAGACGGCTATAAGGTGGAGGTTGTTTCACGCGAATGGACGGTGACTAACGGGCGGCAGGCTGGGCAGTGAGGTGGTTGTTAGGGTGGGTCGGTGGAGAAAGATGAAGGCTGACCGGTGGTTGTTGATTTTTGGATTTTTTTTTAATTTTTTAAATGTGTTGGACCAATTAGGGCTTGACACGTGTCAAGTGACCTAATATAATAGGTCATTGACTTTTGTTGACCGGTTTGAGATTGAAGAAAAAGAGGAGCCCCCAAAGTTCGGATTATTCCAGAATAATCCAAAGTTGGGATTATTGTAGGAAAATTGATGAAAGTTGGGATTATTTTTTTCTAATTTTTCCAAAAATAAACTAGAAAATGGTTCTATATATTAAGATACAATGCTTCAAATGAAAATTATTGGTGTAATTAAAAAAACGGAGGAAGTATATGGGAATTTACTTCGCTTCAGCTATCAGCCAATCACCATTGGAAGACCACCAGGCGAACAAGCTAAGAACATGGACCATGACGTTAACCAAGAGGACTTTCAACACAAGGGCATCATCACTTAATCTTCTCACAGCTCCGCGAGCTATAACTTAAAACCCTACTTGAACTAGATCATTATGAAAGTGTACATACTCCATACAATTTTAACTTAAATAATACTACTTTTTTTTTTAACCAACTAGGATTTTCTACAATAAATAACTTAAAATATAACAAATTAGATCCTACCATATTTAGAATATCTTCCACTATATAATCTATATAATGGGATATATCCTCAAAGTTCTTCATATGTAAAGCTTCCACTGCCTTTGAGGCCAGGACTGGTCTCTGACGGTCTGACCTATTCTCTTTGTTGGTCCATCACATAAACGAACAAATTTATTAAAATGGTTTTAAGCAAGTAAGAATGGGATGATAGCTTATTAATCACAAAAATATTATGATTTATTTGTTCGTTACACCCTTGTATCGCTTCCTAAAAAAGCACACAAAATGGGGTATAAGATGGTGGATGAATTGTGCACCAACTTAGCTTATCAAATTTGTACAATTATTGAGATTGTTGTTGTAATTAAAGTATCCGCAAACCTATTTTGTTGTGTTTTTTTTTTTTTGGAACTTAATTAGTCATGTGGTAATGTAGTGCTATCGACCTACAAGTTGTGAATGAGTTTGGCATAGAAGTGAGAATTTCACGGTGATAACTTAGATGTGCGTGATTTCATTACAAGTTAACAACACCATCTATAATGTCTTCAGAATCATGAATTGGTTAAGTACAAATCATAAAAACTGCCATAACTTGTTTCTCATACACTTTGCCATTAGCCTTACATGTAAGAACGAACACGACTTTTTACATGACTTGTACTCCGTCTCTGGAGGTGGTGGTGCCTTCGCTGTTCTAGAAAATCTGCTGCAATCCCTTGTACTCTCGACATAGTTAGAAGTCATATATGTGAAATATGTTTTCTGTAAACGGCTATTTATCATACTAAATGTTGTAAGTGAAGTATGCTACGCTATATTTACTCAAGAGATATACAATTGGGGAAATTAGCACTCCCTTTACTTAAAATTGAGTGTTGTTACATCTTGCCTTTGCTTGTTGATGTTGCTAGTCGAGACGATTCATGAAGGGAAGGAGAGTAAAGTGGTGTGGCAAAAGAGGGATTATTTTGGTTCTTTTGTAGTTAAAACAACCAAAATAATCCCTCTTTTGTCACACCACTTTACTCTCCTTCTCTTCATGAATCGTCTTGAGTAGCAACATTAACAGGCAAATGCAAGATGTAACAACACTCAACTTCAAGTAAAAGGGAGTGCTGATTTCTCCAACTGTATTTCTATTGAGTAAATATAGCGCAACATACTTCACTTACAACATTTAGTACAATAAAATAAAAAACCACTAATAGAAAACACATTTCACATTTATGAATTCCAACTTCAAAATTATGGTTGCAATTACCTTGTCTATCAAAACATGAGTGTGTTTCTTCGACTTGGATGATGGGCACCTCAAGGTCCATAACATAGCCGAAGCCGCCGTCGATATATCTTGGTATTCTTCAGGATTCACCATTGTCGAAGATTTCATAGGATCTAATATGCAGACAAGGGCATTGTATCTTTATTATTGGAGGTGAAATTATCAAAGTTGAGACTACAAAAGATTTGGAATCAAGAATAGAATGGTTAATTGCTTAGTATAATAACTCTGTAAGCTGCAAAAGAAGCTTAAATATATAGATAGACATAGATATTGTGAGTTCAAAGAAGTAGCAAAGCAATTTCAAAGAAGCTTCATTTTCTTTTTCGCTTTTGCTAGTGCTTTCTCTTTCACTTTACTATAAATTTTCTTTATTGAATTATCAAAATCAATCTAGCAATTACTCGAATTTTCATGTGGGCCAATGCTAACTAGCTTTGTTGATTAAAGTTTTGAAATAATGTTCCATACTTGAGATCAATTCCCTCGTCTGTCCATGCATTAAAGCACGATCTCTACCTTGTCTAATTTAATTACTTCATCTGTCCCATTTTACTTGCAACATTTTGACTATACACGCTTGTCGATGCATATATTTGACCGTCAATATCTTTTATTATATACTTATATAAGTTATAAAAAGTTTGTATTAAGAAACAATACATTAAAATAGAACCAACAACATCTTACATGAGTACATTGACTTTCATATAATAGTTAAAAAAGATGGTTAAAGTGAAATATGTGAATAGTGCAAAAAGTAAGCGTTGTGAGTAATTTGGGACGGAGAGAATACTACAATTATGAAATTTCGTTGGTCTAATTTTGTTATTGTATTTGTTCCGTATTTTCTAATTTACTCATTTTTTTATGCTCAAATTTACTTTTATCACTCTTTCTTATCTGAATGCCAAAACATCATCGCACAAGTTGGATTCTAATTAATGTACAATTTTAAAATATCAAGTTTATATAAATGTAATTCATACATACTCAAATTGATCCACTGACTAGAGAGATTATTAATCTTGTAGGTGAATGACTTGAATCAACACTAATTTAAACCTTTAATACCGACAAATTTTTAATCTTTAAAAAAATTTGGAAAACTTAAGCCCCAAGTAATACGTTCTTATAGGAAAAGAAAAATTAGAACATCTATTATAATTATCCGTAAAGAGGGAGGGATGAGGGATAAGTGGGTAATTAGAGTTTCCTTCTTGATTTCAGGGAATTTAGGGATCTCGATCACCTGCCCTTGTGACTCGATCTCTAAATACCAAAAAATTATTATTATTCTTATTATTGAGAAAATAACTTTGAGAGATTATTCACATTGAAGGAGTGAAATTATACTAACATATAAACGAAGTAAGAGGTTGGTGGACCAAAAACAAAAAGCACTTATAATATCCTATATTTGTTAGGATATGTAATAATCCAAATCTCACAAGGAAAGAATATAAGGAAGTCAAGAGCTTTTTATAGGTGATAGCACACTTTAATTAGTATGAGATCTTTCGGAAAGATGTCCAAAGATAAATCATACGGATTACGGGCTAGGCTCAAAGCGGGCAAAATTACACTTTATAATAATTTGAGGTCATTTCCTGAGTGAAGGCTATTTTTCTCATTCTTCCTTCTTCCTTTGATGCTAACATAAGTAAAAAGGGAGAAATAAAAGGCATGGTTAACTCCATCCAAAGGGTAAGTGAGTGTTTCTCCCTCTATTGAAACTGAGCTTTCACACTCTACCATTGAAGCTTTTTTTTTTTTTTTTGAAACAAATCAATTCATTAATAAAAAGTCATCTAACATCTACAAATGAAATCTAAATTAACAAATACATAAAATGAAATTAGGTTTTTGTGAACAAATACACTCTATCATTGAAGCTAAATATATAAGCTTGAAGAAGCCATGATTTTTGTGAACAAAATCAGCTAAACAAAAGTACTAGAACAGATTTGTTTAAAATTTATTTTACTATAAAAGGACGAATCTTTAGAAAAAATATTTTCAAAATTTCCTTATAAAAGTGATAAACTTGTATTTTATCAAACTTATTAGTCCATCTATCTATCTATCTATATATTATACTAAAAGACAAGCACCTCAATGTGAGGATGACAAATGTCACTCTCTCATTGGCTTGTCTTATGTATAAAATATATCTATATAATTACTGTTTACATATTTAAGCATAGTTATTTTTGTTCAACTTTAAACAATAAAAGCAAGTTTCTATACATGCATAAGATTTTCATGATTTCCTAACATAAATATTGATTTAATTTTTAATAATAAAATATATACTTTCCAATACTACAAATAATCCATAACGTCTTTCCAATTTTATTTGTAGTCAATTTAGAGAATAATAACTAATTTGAAGCAATATGATTAAAGTGGCATAATTAAGGAAACAAATATTTCGTATTTTGAAAGGATAATATTGGTTTTTTTTTATGAAAATTAAATAAAATCAATAGAATTTAGTTTGACGTCAATTATGAAATCAATACAAACATTTTTTTAAAAATAATCAGATGTACAATAAAATATTGTGCACCTATTATAAAAGCTACCCTGTAATGAATGAAAGTTATTTATATTTTATTGATAAAAGTTACCCAAAATAGTCTATAAATTATCCTAAACTCAATGCAAGTTATCAGATGAATACAAAAGTTTTTGATAAAAATACAAAATAGTGTAAAAATTGCTTTTATCATGTTTTGTACTCCTTGACAAATACTGAATGCTGAGCCGAAATGTTGTCTTGGAAAAAAATATATAATCTTGAACATAAATTTAATTTTAATCGGCCTTTCATTTTCTATACAGTGCCTTTTACAATTACCTTTGTTTACATAAAAAAAAAAATTGAACAAAAAACCAATCTAAACAAGAAGAATAAAAGTTAAATTGAATTAGACATTTGAATAGATATAAAATGTATTATAACTATTACTCGTGTTTAAAATTGTAATATTCGTATTAAGTATTAACAATGCTATTACTTATGAATTTTTTTTTAGAAAAACTAACATTTTGATTTGAAAATTGTGCATTGCTCATGTACTATACTAGATATACAACAATCATGTTCAATAATTTATGTTGTTTTATACATAATAATACTTTTAACTATAATTTAGACTTTCAAATCAACATTTTATAATAAAAAAATATACATGTCATTTTTATTACACCTAAACATTATATAATAAGTCATATTGTTAAAGTTCTAATTATATTATTGAAATGTAGGTATGATACTATTTTCATGTACTTTACATTCTATGTAATTAAGTATAGTATGAAAGTTAATATATTTCGTGTAAAATAGTATGTGTATATAATATAATATTTTTTATAAAATAAAAAAGTATATGTATATAATGTAATATTTTATAACATGGGTCCTCCATACCAAGTGTACAGGTTGTTGGTGTAGTGGTGATTGAGACTACACTTGGTAGGGAGGACCCGTATTCGATCCCCTACAACAACAATCGGGAGGGGAGTGGAACCTAACAATCCAGAACTGATCCTCGAATCTGGATTAGCCCAAAGGGTGAACCGGATAGAACACCCAAAAAAAATGATCGAGCAACTCAATGCATATATGACGAGAATTAACTTATCCTTTATCTATCTTATACAAAACTCCAAAGTCTATATATTTTTTCAAAATATAATAATAACATTTGTAAATTTTTGTTAATATGAAAGATATAAACCTATCAAAATGTATATATAGTTCAATTGTTTAATAACTTATATCAAATGCATAATTTTATTAAAATTATTTGCATGTAGTCATTAAATGTGTTGAATGTTGTGTAGCTATGCAATTTTCAAAACTTTAGTTGAGCTACTTTGATTTAGTGATTGTACGGTAAAAAGATATTGACTTCGATCTTGAAATATAATAGTCTAATAAATTCTAAATAGAAAAATTAAAACAAAAGGAAATGAAAACAGTAAATGGCTTTAAATATTGAAATAAACATAACATTTTAAATCAATTTAACGAATTCAAGAGACAATTTTAAGGCTTTTAAAATTAAATGGGAGAAATATATGTAAAAGAACAATTTCAGAGATATAAATGTTCATGCACTATTATAAGAGTTTTGTTAACCTTTTTATAATTAAGGTAGTGATAAATCTTAATATATACTCCGTATATTTTATTTACTACCTCCGTTACAGATTATGTACTTTATGTCAAATCGTTATACATAACATGTAACGGAGGTAGTATATAAATCCATACCTAAATATGAAGTATTTGTGTTGTATAGTATATTTAATCAGATGTTGGTTTTATGACTATTATATACTACCTCCGTTTCTTTTTAGTTGACACGTAATTTTTTTAGGAGGTTTTTTTTAGTTGACACGTTCCTTTTAGGGTTACTTTTTTACCTTATATTTACGAGCTACCCCACTTGCTTTTTCATTCTCTCTCACTTTCTCTCCTCTCCTTAATATATGTGCCTAAATCAAACGCGTCAACTAAATAGAAACAGAGGAAGTAATATATAGTTTTTGGCACAATGCTTAACTTAGGAAAATATATGTACTTGTAGGTCAAATATAGGGTTATTATATTATTGTGTCTATAGATTTGGTGAGTGCGTGACGGGTAAATAAAACATGTATATATTAGATTGATTGTAGCTACTGATGCAGATGGTATGATAAGATAATTTAAGTTTTTTGTCAACGGGAGATATAAATGAATTAGTCCACTTCTCTTATGTAGTTATTTTTTTTTAATTTTTACGAGCACTTCTCTTATATATGTGGAGTATTATTCAATTATTTTTCAATTATTAAAATAACATTATAAAAAATTTAAAAAAATTCAAATAACATAAAATACTATTCAAATAACGTTCCTTTAATTTTTTTTATTGACCATCAGTAACCAAGTCCTTTATTAGTAATTGAATTACCTTTGTTTTTATTTTTCCTACGGGTTTAATAATTTGATTTATAAACTGTGCATCGCACGGGCACTATGCTAGTATATCATATTATTTGAACATATTATATCAAATTATATCAAAGTTAAATTAAGTGAAATTATTAGTCCATATATCATATTATTTGAACATATTATATCAAATTATATCAAAGTTAAATTAAGTGAAAATAAGATGTAACAAAATTTAACCTTACATAGTAAAATGAACTCTACTCCAATGTGAGGTTAATTCTTAGTCGAAAAGCATGTAATTGTGCCAAATTTTCTTTGTTATTCCTTTCTAGATGCTTCTCTCTCTTTTCTCTTTTTTTTTTTTTTTTTTTTTTTTTTTTTTTTTTTTTTATCCAAGTGAAGATGCTTACATCCAAAGAAAAAGAAAATACCGAAATAAAAAAAACACAAGCAAAGCAAACTAACTAAGGAGGGATTAGCCGTGGCATAGCCACACCTCGAATGTCCTCCTCTAAAATACGACTAAGCTCCACCGGAATGTTATTATTAAAATTTTCAAGTTGAGAGTCTTGAATGACTCCGCGGTTGGCCAACCAATCCGCCGCTCTATTGCCCTCCCGGAACACATGGACCAACTTCACTTGCCATCGATTGTCATTAAGGAGATCTAAACATTGCCTGATGTCATGGATATTCTCCCCATAAGCAACTTGCTGCGTGTTCAAAGCGTGTACACAAGCTTGATTATCAACTTGGACTTCTAGCTTGTCAATCTGAAGATTGCGAGCAATTTCTAGCCCTCGAACTAAGGCCAACACTTCAGCTCGAAATGCAGAACAGTACCCAAAGCTAGCTGCAAAAGCAGACACCATGTTTCTAGCATAATCTCGAATTATTCCCCCTCCCCCAGCTGGCCCAGGACATCCCTTAGCAGCTCCGTCACAATTAAGCACATACCAGCCATAGGGGGGGGGGGCATGCCAAGTGATGTTGACTGGCACCTTGTAGCGTGGCTTTGCATTGCTGTCGTCCAATGCATCCTAAATTTCCCGTCTAGCCTCTTCATACCTCACTTGAAGAAACGCTCCCACATCAATGGGAAGTTCATTGCGTCTATTATAAACATAGCAATTCCTCCATCTCTATATCCACCAAACCGCAACTCCAAAGAAGGTTGCCCAAGACTCCGTTCCTTCCAAAGAGTCTTCTTTTATATTCTCACTGATTCACTCTTTCAAATTGCCATGATAGAATCTGTCCCTAATTGAGTCATCCACCACATTACGCCACACAACTCGAGCAGCCGCACAGTCCCTAATAATGTGGAGCGTACTCTCATCAGCACCACCACATATGTAACACCTCGAGTTGTCAGTCATGCGCCTCTTGAACATATTTGAGTTGCCAAGCACCCTATCGTGACAAGCTAACCAGAGGAAAGCTCTAATACGCTGTTGGACAGGGGCATGCAAACCGCATCCCAACATTCTTCATCTAAGACATCGGTATGATGTTGCATAATCTGGATGGCCGACTTGATTTTGAACTTCCCCTTATCACCATCCTTCCAATACACCAAATCACCAATCGAGGAATCAAGTCTCACCTCATAATTTTGAATTTTCTTAAGAACACTTTGATCAAGGAATGGGGCAAAGATGTTCCAACGCCATCCATGCCCATCCTCCCACATCTCACCCACTGTCGAACCTGCCAATTCCATTGGAAGAGGTTGGGTAACGAGGTCTCTGAAGGGTTCATTAGTAGCCCACTTGTGATCCCAAAACAAAGTTTTTCCACCATTGCCCACCGCAACTCTTAGACCTTCATTAAGCGTTTTCGAATTTTCTGTGATCCCACTCCACACATTAGAGCATCCCACCTTATGTTTAAACATATCCATATGGCAACGGCCCTTACAATACTTAGCTCTCAACACTCTAGACCATAAGGCATTAGGTTCCGAGAGAATTCTCCAACCAAGCTTTGTTAAGAAAGCCGCATTAGCCTGTTTAGCCGAGAAAATACCAATCCCACCTTTTTCAATGGGTCGTTGCAGCACCTCCCATGACAGCAAATGCACTCGTCTTTTCTCATCACTTCCACCCCAAATAAATCTACGGGTTTTTCTATCAATTTCTTCACAAGTTGATCTCGGAATCTTAGCCGATTGCATAGAATAAAGAGCCATGGTTGAGATGGAGGACTTAGCTAAAGTGATACGGCCCGCCAACGACAAATACTTTGATTTCGAACCCGACAATCGCCTATCTATTTTTTCACAGAGGTGGCTGAACGTCTCCTTTGTGACTCGACTTGTAAGCGTGGGCATACCAAGGTAAGTACCAAGATCAGGGTAGCTTCCATACGCAAGGATGCACTTATCGCTTGTTGAGAATCATCATCCATATTTGCTGAAAAATAAACTCGTGATTTGGCAAAGCTTATTTTTTTACCAGAAGCTTGACAGAATCGGTCTAGGCATTTATGAATATTTTCTGCCTGTTCAATTGTAGCCTCAGCAAAAAGAATTATATCGTCGGCAAAAAACAAGTTCGATAAGGCTGGACCATCTCGACTGGCGTATATAGGCTTCCATTTACCTTGAATAATAGATTCCTCGATTACTTGGTAGAACCTCTCCATACACATTACAAAGAGGTATGGGGAAAGAGGGTCCCCTTGCCGTATACCTCGGCTCGGTTTGAAGCTTTTTGAGGGCTCACCGTTCCATAATACTTGCAAAGAAGCTGTGGAAATACACTCCATGATAACCTCAATCATAAAAATAGGGAGGTTCATTTGTACCATGGTATCCCTAATAAATGACCATCGCAATCTATCATATGCTTTCTCAAAGTCGATCTTGATTGCCATATACCCCTTTTTTCCTTGCTTCCGTCTCATCGTGTGAATTACTTCTTGCACAATGACAATGTTGTCCGTGATTTGGCGTCCCGGTACAAAACTAGATTGAGTATTAGAGATTAAATGAGGCAGGACCAATTTAAGTCTATTGACAATCACCTTGGTGACCACTTTATATGCCACATTGCATAGTCCAATGGGGCGAAAGTGAGACGCAAGCTCTGGATTATCGATTTTTGGTATCAATGTGATGTATGTTTCATTGAGGCAATCAGGGATACCCTTACCTTCTAGGATAGGCATAATTGTATCATACACCGTGTTAGCCACCACATCCCAATTTTTTTGGTAAAAAAGGGCTTGAAATCCATCCGGTCCCGGAGCTTTTAGGGAGCCCATTTCCTTTATCACAGCTTCAACTTCTAGTCTCGAATAAGGTCGAACCAGCCCACTCCAATCTTGGGTAGAAAGCTCCGGAAAAATGTCTTGGGGAACATCAAAAGAACTCGGCTCATTTTCTTCTGTGAACAGCTTGGCAAAGTATTGAACAATATGGTCTTGAATTTGCAATTTATCCTCCAACCAAACATCATTTTCATCTTTGATGGCAGCAACCTTATTTTTCCACCTTCGTACTATTGTGCTTAAATGGAAAAATGTAGTATTTCTATCCCTATTTTTAAGCCAGTCAACCCGGGATTTTTGATACCAAATAATTTCTTCACGATCCAAAATCTCATCAAGATCCTTGCGCAAACGAGCTTCTAGTTTAATGAGACCTCTATCTGATTTTTCAGCAAGTTTTCTTTGAACCCCTGCAATCCTTGCCATCAAATTTCTCTTTTGCTTGAACACATTTCCAAAGACATCCCTATTCCAACATTGAAGGTCTGTCGATAGCTTTGACAGAGAAGACATGAGTGTACCATTCGAATCCCATTTTTGAGATACAAACTCCTTGAAATTTTCATGCGTTAACCAAGTTGCTTGGAATCTGAATGGACGGTGTAAGGCTTGTAAAGGTACAAAACCATTTGGTTAGATAAAAATTGGGCAATGATCAGAATGTATAGCAGGCAGATGTTTAACCTTGGCCTTATCGAATCGAAGAGCCCAATTGTCAGTACACAACGCTCTATCGAGCCCGCCACTTCTTCTCGTCTCTTCAGAATTGCCCTTGCTCCAAGTGTGGGCTGCTCCCATAAATTTGACCTCAATGAGATCCATTTCTTCCACCCAATCATTGAACAAACGCGACCTCCTAGTAGTCTCTCGACATGATGAGTTCCTCTCCGAGGGGAACCTCGTATCATTAAAATCACCCGCAATGAGCCAAGGCTTATTGTGGGTTGTTGCAAAGTTTTTCAATTCTTGCCATAACTCTTGGCGTTGGGAAGGGTCCGGACTCGCATATACAGCAGTGAAGTACCAGGGGAAAGCTCCTTGTCTATAAATATCCATCGTGATAAATTGTTTGTGTTTATGAATGGGATTGACAGTAACAACATCCGGTCGCCAATAAACCCAAATCCCACCAATAAAACCAACAGCGTCTACTCTTGAGTGACCCGAATAGCCAACCATCGAGGCAATTTTTTCATCTTGCGCACCACAAGAACAAAGACATTGGGTTTATTCTCTCGAATTAAATCCTTAAGGATAGATAAAAAATTGCGGTTACCCGCACCTTGAACATTCCACACCAAGCACGTGATTGGTAAGGAATCTGGAGCTAAATTAGGTAGAGTATCTTCCATAGACATAGGTATCGATGGGAGAGTTTTCACATATTCTTGACTTATTAACCGCAACAAGCGTTGCGTTTCAACAGGTATACCCATCATCATTACCAGCTCCGGGGGGTCCGAAACCGGTGGCATCCAGGACTCTATCCTGATTTCCAGAGTGTAGATCAGGGGGTTCACCATCACCAAGTATGGCTTCTCCATTAATTTCCCCACACATAGTGTTTTGTCTTGAGGGATCACTAAACTTATCGGGGAAAGTTGAGGAGACATGAGTTTTGGCTATTTCTTGGCTATCGATGGCTTGAGTAGTACTTTCAATAGCTTCGAAGTGTCCTGGGTTAACTTGCAATGACTTCAAAGATACGCCTTGGTGGTCAAGAGAAGTAGTTTCCTTATTTTTGGCATGAATAACAGCAGAGGAGGAAAGGCTTCTTGGAATGTTAGGATTAATTTCCGAGAGAGGAGTGATAGAATCTTGGGAAAAAGATTTGCAAATATCCTTGCTTATCTTCGAATCAATCTTTTTTGAAAAAGATTTTTTCTTAATTGTCACTTTTGAATCCTTCCTAATTCCCACATCAATATTACCAATATCAAAATTTGCAAATTTATCTCCTAAACCTGCCTGTGAAGGGTCATCCAAGTTAACAATTTCCCTTAAATCACTCCCATTATTCTCTATTTCCATATTATCATGGTTATCTAATATGGAAAATCTAGAACCTCCCCCTTGAAATCCGCTACCTTCCTTAACCATCTCACCCTCCTTCTGAGTTCTCTGAGCATCACGCGCCACCCCATTACCACCCAAATTGAGTTTTTCAGCAGCTGGTGCACCCTTAGGTTGACGAGGAGCATACTTTCTAGTTGGTTTTTCACCAACATCCATGAGCCAAAGTTCTCCAATTCCTCAGGCTTTCCTTGTTGATTAAACAGGAGATTTTCTTCAATTCGAACATGAGGATTATTCTCAAAAGCCTCATCTGGCTTACAGTCATCTTCAACATGTCCAAGTTTACCACATTTGAAACAAACCATACGAATTCCTTCATATTGGATTCTCCAAACCTTTCCCTTAAGCCAAAATTTCGAGAGTAAGGGTTTAGATAAATCAATTTCAACACTGATTCTTGTGAAATGTCCTCTTTCTGCTTGTGCTGTTGTTTTATCCACCCTTAACACCTTACCAACTTTCGACCCTATTTTGTTAAGGAAGTTGATATCGAAGTATTCAACTGGAAGATTGGGTATCCTAATCCATACAGTTAGAACCTTGATAGGTGCATCATCAGGAACAAAATTCGGGACCCATTTTCGAATCGTGAGATAATTATCATCCAACAACCATGGACCTTGAGTAAGAACATAATTGTAATTAGCCTCATTAGTGAATCTTGCAATATAAAAATTGCAACCAATATCAGTCAGAGCCAATTATCCACGAATGTTCCATTTCTTCTTTAACCTCCTCATCAGGCCCATGTAACCAAGATTTCCACTAAACATCTTGATAATTAGGGAAGTAGTCCATGGTTGTCTTAGTCTTTTTTTCTCCTCTTTCGAAAGGCTAATTACAGGGCACCTGCTGTCATTGAGGATTTCCTTCGGAGGTTCCTCATCATCCGAAATCTCATCATCCTCAATCTCCCTACCAATAGTCAAAGATTGATGCATCAGTTGAGTATTACCATATCCCTTCAGAAGATCTCTAAACGAGGGCTGGGATTTTGGTAATTCAGCAGGTTTGAACACACCATTAGGGCTATTTTCCATAGCCTTAGAATTGGCCCCTTGATGCAAATTCTCCACTTCCATCACATCATCATTGAAACCTTGGCTTCCACCAGAGTTTTGATGAATAATTTTTCTCTTAGGCTTCTTAGTAGAACGAGCAATTTGGTCATGTTCTTCATTTGATTTTCCATTTTCACCAGTTGCGGCCATCGAGAGCATTTTTTTCGTAGGCTTGCAATAAGTTTTTTTTTTTTTTTTTTTTTTTTTTTTTTTTTTTTTTTTTGTGGTATTACTTATAGTCTTATTTTATAGCAATATTCCGCAAAAGCTTAATGCTTGCGTAACAAGAAAGTGGCGGGCCTAGAATTCCATTAATTAGTTGACTGATTGTGATATATTCCTTTTTTTTTGGTCAAGCTTCTTGTTTGGGATCTTTACTTAATTTTCCTATGGTTCTTGATTATCTCATCAAAAGTTTACGGATTAGAAGATTATACAAAAGTGTAGGATAAAGCCTAACATTCCGTTACAAATAATGTAATTGGCATGGTAAAATTTATCACAAATTCTTATACTTCGTATGTGACTAGCTATTATAGGGGTTACTTCGTTAGTGTAATAGGGGTTATTTGGTCAGTGTTAAAGGGGTTACTTCGTCAATGTTATAGGGTTACTTTGTCAGTGCTATATGAACTACTACTTATGGGGCCGGGTCATTAATATACAGGGGTTACTTGATCAGTGTTATAAAAGTTACTTGGTACTTTTATTAGTGGTCATACGGTGTGGCTAACCACATATAAGACGACTGTAAATTTATTTAAACTTGAAAAAAAAAACGTAAAATATCCAAAAATATATGATTAATATGAATAAATTTCAATTTAATAATAAATTTGTATCAAAGAACCTAACCCACAATCAACCCGAACGATCTATTTAAGAGGTCTAGTTAACATCGTGTCTTATTACGTTAACAAGACAATATAATCAAATCACAATATCACATACCCTAATTTATTCTGATTATCAACAACTTTAATTTGGTCTACTAATTGTGGAATATTACTAGTGTTTTGATAGATTTGTGAAGGTTCATGGTCCTTACTAGTAAGTTTTAAAGTTGCTACACACTAATGATGAAATGCTCCCTAAAGTAAAACTAATTTTCCAAAAGAAAAATTAAAAAACGTAGTAAAAGCCAAAAGCAAAAAACGAAACTGGTATGAAATTTCCTAATCTATTACACGTCTACACTGTATATGTTAAGCCTATATAGGGCATTAAACATACATTATTATCAATTAATTGCCTTCAATTTGAAGTACACTTATACTACGTAGTTAAAATATATAGTACAATGAGCGGCCCATCATCAAACACTACCATACCCTCGATTAAGGGTTCCATTCAAGAGTACGATAGTGACGATCCATTGCCAGATTATTGCGAAGACTATGCTTGGGTTTCATCCGATGATAGTGATCTTGACACCGAAGATTCTAGTGGTTATTGGGATTTTTCAGGGGACGAGTTTACCACCACAACCAACCAAGATACCACTGTAGAATATGTACCACTACAACCATCCAAGGTATCATCGCAACTGAATTTTATCACTACAACTACATCCACGGGGGATATACATGATGTTCCTCATGTTGTACTTGACGTGAATTTCTTGCAAGGCAAAGGCAAAGAAGTGCATGATGGTAATCAAGAAGGTAATTATAATAATAATAATAATAATAAAATTAATAATAATAATTGTAGTAGTGGCTTTAGAACTCTTATAACTTGTACATTTTTGTTGAAATGTTACAATGTTATAGCAAAGGCATTAAAGTCGTTGAAAATGAAAAATATGAAATGGATTATCTTCAAATGGCTTTTTATTGTGTTAAATGTAGTGATTGAAGCTTGCCAAGCTACACTTAGGCAAGAGAATGCACAAGGGAAACTTAATACTCCCTTTTACCTTAAATTAAACACAATCACCTCGGCTTTTTGCTTCATGATTTCGATAATTGAATCGATTCATGAAGGGAAGAAGAGTAAAGTGGTGTGGCAAAAAAATGGTTGCTTTTGCTTAGGTTGGTTCTACTACCCTGGGAGAGAAAGGAGGCTATTTGGGAGATTTTCACTCATCTTTGGTGTGGTTAGCTCGATGGTCCAACTATGCATTAATTTGGTGGCATTAGTGATGAACAAGAATTTCTTGAAATTTGATATCTTGCCGTTGTTGCTGTCATTTGGTTATCTAGTTGCTGCAATAATGGTTGATCGCGAAGGGGAGGATATGACTAAATGTGAAGTTCATGAGAGGTGTATCAGTCAATGTTCTTGCTGTGGAGTAGAGGTGGCAAATCGATCATTTGAATCAAGCTTGATTCAAATCAATTCGAGCTGGACTCAGTGATATGAATTTTGATGGATATAACCTTCAATCGCAGTTGAAAGGTTTGGAATCTTGAGTCTCAGTCAAGAAACGCTAAGCAACACGACCTTTAAACCTAAACTAGGCCAAGAATACACAAGCACAAGCTTACGTAAAACTTTATAAATTTCAAATCAATCAATCATACTTTCCGTTAAACACCATCACGTATTTATAAGCTAAATAATTAGCCTAAAAATCGGTAAAACAAATTCTAATCTAACTAGGAAACTAACTCTAACTTGTAAAGATAATATTTTGCAAATATGATCTTTAAAGTTAAGCTTATCTTATACTAACCGAATTAAACTAACAAAAATATCCTAATAAATTCGGTCATCTAATAATAAACTAAAAATAACAATAAAAATAATTATAATAACAATATTGATGCCTTGGAACCGCATCATACTCCCCCTCTTGAAAAAAACTTGTCCCAAGTTTTAGCAAATCATGGAACCAAGATATCATCCAAATTAATCGAACATGAGCTACAAGAATATGTCTCCATCCAACCACGTCATGCTTATATTTTACACCAATGAATGCACCACAAACTTCAATTGAATGCTCCAAAATTTTAATTGATGACACACCTTTGTCAATGCAATCAATATAATGGAAATAATACGTGAAAATATTTGTATCCCAATTATCACCATAAAAGGAAGTTGTAGAAATTTGACTTTTTGCTACCAACTTAGATAGTTCAAATATAACCTCCTCGTCAACAAAACTAGACAAATATACACTTTTGTGCTCCATAATTTCTTTTTCTTCTACTAGTTGTTCATGAGATTGCTCTAAAATTGGATTTGTAAGATTATCACTCGGTAAAGATACAATCTTTTCCTCGTATATAGCCTCAACAATTGGTTGCTCTAGTTTCTCTTTCTCATAAGACATATCTTGTACACCACATCTCACGTCACGAATTTGAAAACGAGCATCAATTTTATCCAAAAATTCATTCATTTTCTTGATTTCCATCATAAATGCTTCAAACCAACTTTTATTTTCCATGTTTATGTGGATGAGAAAACACACAAAACCAGTCCAGAAATTGATCGAAAGTACGAGGACCAAAACCCAATGAAAACACCTCGAAAAATTCTGAAATTTTGTATAATGCTAGCCCTATCTGTCTAAAATACTCGACCAAAAATTCAGAAAAAAATTCCCAGCCAAGAAATCGCAGTTTATTTTTTTCTCAACAATGGAAGATTAATTTGAATTTTGACCAGGCGTAAAGAACGAACCCATTTTAATAGCTATTCTTCTCGAAAAGTTCTCAAATTTTTCAGGTGAAAACTAGACAAAAAATTAACCAAATTGAAAAAAAGAATCACCTCAAAATATTTAGAAACGAAGGAGAACCAAGTCGATCAATATGACATTCGAAACTGAGTTTTTTGACACAAATTGTCAAACTCGTCCCTCGTCAAACAGCAGTCACACCAATTTGATATGAATTTTGATGCCTTGGAACCGCATCACTCAGGTTCAGAATTAGGGGGGTTGGGGCTAGGGTAGGCCTTGACAACCTCCTTTATTATATATAAGACATTTTGTATGCAATTAGTCAATAAGCATGTTTGATTGGTAGATTAATTGGCCAACTTTGAAGATAAGGTCATTTGTTTAGCATGCATATGTGTTGTTTGAATGACTCAAAGTACTACCTCTGTTATTTTTAGTTGACACGTTTTGACTTTATCACTATTCACACACTTACCTTTAATTTGACCGTATTGTGATTTATATGTAATGAAAAATATAGTCTTATGAGGTCTTGTTAAATTTGTCACAATATCTTTTTTGATCAGGAAACCTTTATTGGCATCTAATCGATTATTGATCAGGATACATATATGGATTTTGCAAATTATAGTGATTTGGTGAAGGTTATACCGTAATTCTGGTCACTTTAATTGTTATATGCATCAATTGTATGATAATTTTCATCAAACTTAGAATATACGTACGAATGATGTTACTTGGACTCTGGATAGCCAATCAATGGTTCTATTTAATATAATGGTTCAAAATAAAGTGTTTTCGAGTGTTGTGTACCCATTAAAAATAATGAAGAGTCCGAGTAATATAGATAGATAGATAGGAATATGTAATTAATTTGTTGAGTTTGATGCATGATAGATAAGGTGGAAAAAGAAACATTGTTTTTGGTATTCTAATTAGTCCAGTTTTAATTTGAGCAGGAGAAATAGTATCCAAATTCTTCCAATACATTTTATGGAATCCGCTCACATTGGAACTTTTTTCACTCCCTCCGTTGCATAAAAGCTTATTTCATTCAATTTCAGCTTGGACATTGATTACATAAAATGATGATGAAAATCTTGAAAAAGATAGTATTGGTAACAATGTTAGTGTGGTTTTATTGTTTTTCTGTGATCAAGTTTTTTCTTATCGACTCACCTCAAAGAGTGGTTGTAGTTTAATTTCTAGTGATTGGGTCATCCTTAGCCTCGAGTATGATGGCAAGAGGTTTCAAGTAGACAAAGTAGTTACATTGAACAAAATTATATATGCACGGGCTCATGTATATGATCACGGAAGTCATATTAGTTAGAAAGGATAGATGCCCCGGTTTCTCTTGGTGAGAAATAAATTTGTTTCTCATCATGACATTTTTGTTAATAAATTAACAATTTTTTCATTATTGTAAGCTCCACAATTGAATAAAGTTGTTGATTTATTTACGAAAATGTCATGTGAGAAACATTCACCATGAGAAACAGGGAATTTCCCTATTGGAGATCAAGAACCCATTTTGTTAAGTATTGAGGTTGCCAATGATGCTACTAACTCATTCTCTATCAAGCCCTTGCAGATAGATCAGCCAAAAAGTGGCACCAATTATATCAAATTGGAGGAGTATTTGGTTGAGTCTTGTTGTCATGTGTACTATATATGTGTTTATAGATGCTGTTGGGACTATTGTATGAGCATGGTGAAGGTTTCAGAGTCGGATTTGGTGGGGAAGAAATGGGTGAAGGTGAATTCTTTAGATGGCCGCACCTTTTTCTTAGGCCCAAATTGTAGCACCTGGTGCTGGGGAAGTAAAACCACTACCAATTGTAATTCTTTAATATCATCTGTTGGTGGTGGTGGTGGTGGATGCGCCCGAGGGGATTGCATCTACTTCAATGATCAAAGGCTTCCTGATAAATATTTTTGTTACAGCCTAAATGAGGATACTTTGAGTTTGTTTTTATCCGTCCAGAGTCTTTAAGCCATCGAGCTCCTATTTGGCTGAATTTGATGCCACAACACCATAAGTTAGTAATTTAATTGCATTATTGTTACTTTCCCCTGCATTTTCTCTTCACCTGACTATTCAACTGTATATTATTTTACAAGTTAAAAGCAATTAAAGCTATTCTGATTAAAGTCCAATCAAAGTGTTGAGACCCTAGGGGATATATCTCGGGGTCATAAAATGTCGTTTGAAACCATATATAATCATTATATGTTGTCATAAACGTCCGTGGTAGGCTTGAGTTAACGAAATCAATGCAAGTTGTGAACTGGTAAAATGACCGTTTAAGGGCATATTTGATGATTCCATCGACCCAATTGGACTCTCAGAGAGTATTAGGGACCATGGTAAACAACTCGACAATTTTTATTTCCGAGCGAAAAAAGGTTAAAAAATTACAAAATTAAAGGCTACAATCCAAGCTTTTTAAAGAAATTTTGAGGTTTAGGGGCCAGGTAGCAAAAATCCTTGAGACCCTAAGGGATACATCTCGGGGTCATATAAGGCCGTTAGTAACCATATATGATCATTATATGTTGTCATAAACGTCCGTGGTAGGCTTGATTTTACGAAATCAGTACAAGTTGCGAACGGGTAAAATGAGCGTTTAAGAGCATAATGGATGGTTCCACTGACCCAATTTGACTTCCGGAGGATATTAGGGACCATGGTAAACATCTCGGCAATTTTTATTTTCGAGCGAAAAAAGGTAAAAAAATTACAAAATTGAAGGCTATAATCCACGCTTTTTAAGGAAAATTTGAGATTTCAAGGACCGGTGGCGAAAAATCTTGAAACCCAAAGAGATACATCTCGGGGTTATATTATAACGTCTGAAACCATATATGATCATTATATGTTGTCATAAACATACGTGGTAAGCTTGAGTTTACGAAATCACTGCAAATTTTGAACATGTAAAATGACCGTTTAAGGGCATATTGGATGGTTCCACCGACCCAATTTGACTTCCGGAGGATATTAGGGACCATGGTAAACATCTCGACAATTTTTATTCCCGGGCAAAGAAAGGTCAAAAAATTACAAAATTAAAGGCTATAATCCACGCTTTTTGAGGAAAATTTAAGGTTTCGGGGCCCGGTGGTGAAAGACCACGAAACCCTAGGGGATACATCTCGGGGTTATATATATAATGTCGTTTGAAACCATATATGTTCATTATATGTTGTCATAAACGTCCGAGGTAGGCTTGAGTTTACGAAATCATTGCTATTTGCAAACGGGTAAAATGAGCGTTTAAGGGCATATTGAATGGTTTCACCGACCCAATTTGACTCCCGGAGAATATTAGGGACCATGGTAAACATCTCAGCAATTTTTATTTCTGGGCGAAAAAAGGTCAAAAAAATTACAAAATTGAAGGCAATCCACACTTTTTGAGGAAAATTTGAGGTTTCGGGGCCCGGTGGAGAAAAGCCTTGAAACCCGAAGGGATACATCTCGGGGTCTTATAATGAAATTTGAAGCCATATATGATCATTATATGTTGTCATAACCGTCCGTGATGGGATTGAGTTTACGAAATTTGTGCAAGTTGCAAACTGGTAAAATGAGATTTTAAGGGAATATTGGATGGTTCTACTGACCTATTTTGACTCCGGGAGGGTACTAGGGACCATGGTAAACATCTTGGCAATTTTTGTTTCCGGGCGAAAAAACGCACTACAAGAAAACAGCCAAATTACGACGGAAATTTTCTGTCGGAAACACCTCGTTTTTCGTCGGAAAACCAGTTTCCGACGGAAATCCGTCGTAACTGGTTGTCGCGATAAACTTTGTCGGAAAAACGCACTTTTCCAACGAAAATTCCGTCGGAAAAGCGTTTTTCGACGGAAACCGGTCCGTCTGAAGAGGTTTTCGGGCCTAGGAAAGTCCGTCGGAAATTTCCGACGGATATTATTCCGCCGGAAAATAACGACGGAAATTCCGTCGGAAAATTTAATTAAAAAAACAAAAAAAACTGCACCTACCCAAAACCACCAGCCCCCACCCCAGAACAACCAGAACCACCAGACCCTACCCCAGAACCTCCAAATCGTTCTTATCCCACCACCACCGACACTACCACACCATTATTGAACCCCAAAAAATGAAAATAAATCCCGAAAACACCCAAAAAACGAAAATTAAACACCAAAAAACGAAAATTAAACCCAACGAAACAAAAACCAACCCCAACGAAATGAAAATCCACCCCCAGATATTCGAAAATTAACACCACAATGAAAATTAGCCCAAAAATCTTAAATTAACAATGAAATCGAAAAAATCCACACAATTATCTAATAAAATTCATAAATTAACATAACAATTACAAAAATATACAATTAGCCAATAAAATTCATAAATTAACATAACAATTACAAAGAAATTAACTAGATCTACAATCTAACCTAAATTAAAACTAGATCTACAAAACAAAAACCTTGAAAACAGTCGGCTTTGTTATAATATTGTTGCGTCGTTGTTGTTGCTATTGCGTTGTTGCGTTGTAGCGTTGTTGATGTTGTTGCGGTCGATGTTGGTGGTGGTTTGGTGGTGGTTGATGGAGAAGATGGTTGATGTCGGTATTCCTTGGATTTTTAGGTCGACGTCGGTGGTTGATGTTGTGGATATACACAAGAGGAAGATAAGAGGAAAGGAAAGGGAAGAGGAGAGAAGAGGAAATGGAAGAGGAGAGACGAAAGAAATTGAAAGAGGGGAGGGGCAGAGCCACAGAGGGAAAAGAAAAATGAGAAGAGGAGAGGAGAGAGAAAGAGAATGAGAAGGAAAACGGGAAAATGAAAAAAGAGGCGGAGAGATGAAAAGGGGAAAAGGGGCGCCTCTAGCTTTAGGGTTTTATTTTTGAAATGTTAAATTTTTTTTTTTTAAATAGGACTTCCGACGGAAATTCCGTCGTAAATTTCTGACGGATACAAATTCCGTCGGAAAATTAAATTTCCGACGAAATAATCCGTCGGAAAGTGCATATTTTGCGATGGAATAATTTTCCGTCGGAAAATTCCGACGGAATTTTTTAATTCGTCGGAAATATACGACGGAATATAATTCCGTCGTAATTTTTTGTTTTTCCGACGGAATTTTAGGTCTGTCGGAACCTTTCCGTCGAAATTCGACCTGATTCTTGTAGTGACGGTAAAAAAATTACAAAATTGAAGGCTATAATTCATGCTTTTTGAGGAAAATTTAAGGTTTTGGGGCTCGATGGCGAAAAACCTTGAAACCCTAATGGATACATCTCGGGGTTATTAAATGTCGTTTGAAACCATATATGATCATTATATGTAGTCATAAACGTCTGTGGTATGCTTGAGTTCACGAAATTGGTGCAAGTTGCAAACGTGTAAAATGAGCGTTTAAGGGCATATTGGATGGTTCCACTGACCCAAATTTGACTCCATTAGGATATTAGGGACAATGGTAAACATCTCGACAATTTTTATTTATGGACAAAAAAAGGTCAAAAATTACAAAATTGAAAGCAATCCACGCTTTTTGAGGAAAATTTGATGTTTCGGGGCCTGGTGGCGAAAAACCTTGAAACTCTAACGCATACATCTCGGGGTCATATAATGTCGTACGTTTGAAACCATATATGATCATTATATATTATAATAATTGTCCGTGGTAGGCTTGAGTTTACAAAATCACTGCAAAATTGTGAACGGGTAAAATGACTGTTTAAGGGCATATTGGATTGTTCCACCGATCCAATTGGAATCTTGGAGGGTATTAGGGACCATGGTTAACTTCTCACCAATTTTTATTTATAGGCGAAAAAAGGTAAAAAAAATTACAAAATTGAAGGCTATAATCCACGCTTTTTGAGGAAATTTTGAGGTTTCGGGGCACGGTGGCGGAAAGCTTTGAAACCTTAAGGGATACATCTCGGGGTCAAATAATGATGTTTGAAACCATATATGATCATTATATGTTGTCATAGACGTCCGTGGTGGGCTTGAGTTTACGAAATCGGTGCAAGTTGCCAATAAGTAAAATGAGCATTTAAGGGAATATTGGATGGTTCCACCGACCCAATTGGACTCTGGGAGGGTATTAGGGACTATGGTAAACATTTTGGAAATTTTTATTTCCGGGCGAAAAAGGTTAAAAAATTACAAAATTGAAGGCTATAATCCACGGTTTTTGAAGAAAATTTGAGGTTTTGGGACCCGGTGGCGAAAAACCTTGAAACCCAAAGGGATACATCTCGGGGTCATAAAATGTTGTTTAAAACCATGTATGATCATTATATGTTGTCATAAACGTCCGTGGTAGGCTTGAGTTTACGAAATCGGTGCAAGTTACGAATGGGTAAAATGAGCGTTTAAGGGCATATTGGATGGTTCCACTGACCCAATTTGACTCTCGGAGGATATTAGGGATCATGGTAAACTACTCGGAAATTTCGATTTCCGGGCGAAAAAAGGTAAAAAAAAATTACAAAATTGAAGGCTATAACCCTCGTTTTTTGAGGAAAATTTGAGGTTTCGGGGCCTGGTGAAGAAAAACCTTGAAATCCTAAGGGATACATCTCAGGATTATATAATGCTGTTTGAAACCATATATGATCATTATATGTTGTCATAAACGTCCGAGGTAGGCTTGAGTTTACGAAATCGGTGCAAGTTGCGAACGTGTAAAATAAGCGTTTAAGGGCATATTGGATGGTTCCACCGACCCAATTTGACTTTTGGAGGATATTAGGGACCATGGTAAACATCTCAGTAATTTTTATTTCTGGACGAAAAAAGGTCAAAAAATTACAAAATTGAAGGCTATAATCCACGCTTTTTGAGGAATTTTGAGGTTTTGGGGCCCGGTGGCGAAAAGCCTTGAGACCCTAAAGGATACATCTCGGGGTTATATAATTCCGTTTGAAATCACATATGATCATTATATGTTGTCATAAACGTCCGTGGTAGGCTTGAGTTTGCGAAATCACTTCAAGTTGTGAACGGGTAAAATGATCGTTTAAGGAAGTATTAGATGGTTCCACCGACCCAATTGGACTATTGGAGGGTATTAGGGACCATGGTTAATATCTAGTCATTTTTTTACGGGCGAAAAAAGGTGAAAAAATTAAAAAATTGAAGGCTATAAGTTACGTTTTTTGAGGAAATTTTGAGGTTCCGGGGCACTATGGCGAAAAGCCTTGAAACCCTAAGGGATACATCTCGGGGTCATATAATGCCGTTTGAAACCATATATGACCATTATATGTTATAATAAACGTCCGTGGTAGGCTTGATTTTACAAAATCACTACAAATTGTGAACGGGTAAAATTATCGTTTAAGGGCATATTGGATTGTTCCACCGACCCTATTAGACTCTTGGAGGGTATTAGGGATCATGGTTAACTTCTCATCAATTTTTATTTACAGCTGAAAAAAGGTAAACAAATTACAAAATTGAAGGCTATAATCCACGCTTTTTGAGGAAATTTTGAAGTTCCGCGGCACGGTGGCGAAAAGCCTCGAAACCCTTAGAGATACATCTTAGGGTCATATAATGCCGTTTGAAACCATATATGATCATTATATGTTATAATAAACGTCCTTGGTAGGCTTGAGTTTACGAAATCACTGAAAATGTGAACGGGTACAATGACCGTTTAAGGGCATATTGGGTTGTTCCACCGACCCAATTGGACTCTTGGAGGGTATTAGGGGCCATGGTTAAATTCTCATCAATTTTCATTTACAGGCGAAAAAAGGTAAAAAAATTACAAAATTAAAGGCTATACACACTTTTTGATAAAATTTTGAGATTCCGGGGCACCGGTGGCGAAAAGCCTTGTAACCCTAAGGGATACATCTCGGGGGTCATATAATGACGTTTGAAACCATATATGATCATTATATGTTTTCATAAACGTCCGTGGTGGACTTGACTTTACGAAATCGGTGCAAGTTGCGAACGGGTAAAATAAGTGTTTAAGGGCATATTGGATGATTCCACCGACCCAATTGGACTCTGAGAGGGTATTAGGGACCATGGTAAACATCTCGACAATTTTTATTTCCGAGCCAGAAAAGGTAAAAAAATTACAAAATTGAAGGCTATATAATATAATCCACGCCGGAAACTTGAAGTTTTGGGGTCTGTGGCGAAAAGTGGCAAAAATTAAGGTTATAATCCACCCCATTGTTCGAGTATAGGCTGGGTTCAGATCATTGTCGGTTAAGGTCAGGTCCTCGGGCCGGGTCATTTTTTTGACAGCTTTAGGGTCTGAATACTTTTCGCCTCCGAGCCCCGAAACCTCAAAAATTCCTCAAAAACTGTGGATTATATAGCCTTCAATTTTGTAATTTAATGACCTTTTTTGCTCGGAAATAAAAATTGTCGAGATGTTTACCATGGTCCCTAATATCCTTTGAAAGTTTAATTAGGTAGGTGGAACCATCCAATTTTCCTTTAAATGGTCATTTTACCCGTTTTCGTACATGCCTCTTATATTGGTTATAAGCTCTTACGGGGCCTTTATGTTGCCATATAATGATCATATATGGGTCCACACAATATTATATGATCTCGAGATTCATCTCGTAGTGTTCCGTGAAATTCCAACACCAGCTCCTGACACCTCCTAAATCGCTCCGATTTCGTGTGTTATAGTAGAGTTGTCGATTCGGGTATTCAAGTCGGATTTGGGTTGGGTCAAATCATGTCTCAGGTTAAATTATGATCTAGTTATGTCGGGTCAATCTAGCCTCATATCAGGTTCAAGTTCGGGTCGGTTCAATTTCAGTTGAGTTTATTCTAGGTCGTTCACCTTTTCGGATAAAGGTAGGGTTCAATTCGAGTTAACATCAGATCGGGTTCAATTTCAGGTTCGGGTTGTGTTGATCCGGGTTTGGATGGGTTAACAAGATGGTACATGCATTCGGGTTCGGGTTAGTGTTGTGTCGGGTTTTGGTTCAAGTTCAATTGTAATAAATATTGATGTGGCCAAGTTGAACTATATAATTACGCCTTCCATAATTTGATCAGCTTTATCAAGATTTTATTAAACCTATATATGAGTAATAGAGAACAAAAGGTACAAGTTGAATCGGATTGTGGGTTTACAGATTTGTACCAGTATATAAGTTTAATAAAAGGCATATAAATTTTGTTAAACCTTCCATGACTCGGGTACAAGTTGTAATTGGGTCGGGTTCTAGTTCGGGTACAGATTGTTGTTGGGTCGGATTAAATCAGTTGACGGTTACTTTTAGGTCGGAAGCAGGTTCGGGTTCAGGTCAAAATATATTGGACCAAATCGGTTGTCGGTTAACATATGGTCAGGTTCAGGTCGGGTTACAGGTCATTAGTTTCACCCCATTGTTCAGGTACAGGTTGGGTTCAGATCATTGCCGGTTCAGGTCGAGTTTTCGGGTCGGGTCAGTTTTTAACTTTTTGACAGCTCTAATATAAAATAATTTTTATCGCAGTAGCACAAGACCTCCAAAACATTTAAAACGAACAAGGTTAAATACAAAAAAGAAGTATTTTTCATTTTTCCCCAATATTTAACATGGTATCATGAGCTTAGGGAGATCCTGTGATAAACACGAGATCGTGAGAGAAGAGGGTGAGAAAACCTTAATTATAAAGAGTTTGTGTGAGAGGAGAGGATGAAAAACACGAGAGTTCATGAGAAAAACCTTAAACATGAGAGATCGTGTGAGAGGAGGAGAAAAAATATGACGGGTTCGAAAAGAAAGACATTCTCGTTATATTGATTGATGAGTTCGAAAAGAGTGATTTTTGGGTGTTTTTGTCCCTTGGGAGAGTTACAACACGAAGCCTGATCCGCAGTGAGCTGTACTTGCAAAACAAACGGAGACACCCGTTGGGTGGTGCTCCGCCTCCAACGCACAAGTCAGTAACTTGAAACGGAATAAAAGAACGGAAATTTAGGTGGTTATCTGCTCGGATTCCAAGCTCAGGTCTTTCTCTGATATAAGAGAATAAGGGTGTAATTAATGATTCAATGTGTCCCCCAAAGTGGAGAAATATCTCCCTATTTATAGGGTCGTTGGAAAATGCGCCCCTACCTAGGTCACTTGACCTAGATTTTAGTGGGCTGCGCCGTTTTACGGCGCGCTTAGGAATCTGGGCCTTTGAAGGCCGCCATTTTGGAAACATATCTGAGGGCGCCAAGTGTCAAGAGGATGTTGAGCCACATGGGCCATCCTAAGCTCGACACGTGGCGACCTCTCATTGGTCCACGTGTCTAGGGTAAAAATACCCTAAACAAGTGATGTCCTCATAAAGGGAGAATATCTTAAACACGAGAATTCGTGTAAGAAAAGTGATCAATAGCACGCATTATTCATTATTTGCGTCCAATACAAAGTTATTGTAAGAGTTCACAATACTATTTTTTATATAAACGTGAGTCAATATAATTGACTTGCGTGAGATTTGTGCATGAGAGTTCACAAATTTTGTGTATGAGATTGTGAGAATTGTTGTGAGAGTTCACAAATTAATTTTTTTATTTTCCTAATATCATGGAGAAATTTGATGATTTTGATGAAGAGGAAGAACGTGGCATGATCAAGTATTATTGTCCAAGATGCAGATTTTATTTTATTGTCCAAGTCGGACGTTCGAGATCTACACCTCCGACTTGAGGGATGGTATTGAGATAGAACATATATTGATATGATATTATGAGAATAAAATTATATGAGATATTATCGTGGAAAGATATACGTGAGATATTGTGAATATATTTATATTAGGAAGATAAGATAATTAGGAATATTAGGATTAGGTATTCCTATTGTCAATATATATTGTAATGTAGCCGAAGAGAATAAATGGGAAAATAATACAAAGGTTAAATACAAAGAGAAGTATTTTCCCCAATATTTAACAGTTAATCTCACTGCAAAATAATAATAATGCAATACCTTACGTCGCATAGAAAAGACAGACATCTAGTACGTTTTCTGTGAGAAAAATAAAAGGGCCTGAACTTTGCCTTGCTCATTTTATAAAGAAAAAAATATGGCAACTTCAAAAACGAAAACTATGTGACAATTTTTCCTTGTCTTTTATTGAAATAATGTGCCCTCTAATCTTGATTTCTTCGTTGGTGAAGTCACCTTATGATGCAAAATTATTGGACATCATTTAATTTAAACCATAAATAATGATCATTACATGTGGTCATAAATGTTCGTGGTAGGCTTGATTTAATGAAATCGGTGCAAGTTGTAAACCTGTAAATTCAGCATTTAAAGGCAAATTGGATGGTTTCACCCACCTAATTGGACTCCCATAAGGGGTTAGGGACCATGGTAAATATTTCGGAAATTTTTATTTACAGGCTAAAAGAAAAGTCAAAAAATTTAAAAATTTAAAGCTAATATCCACGCTTTTTGAGAAATTTAGGAGGTTTCAAGACCCGGTGTCGAAAATTCGTGAGATTTTAAGGGATACATCTCGGGGTCACATAATGCCGTTTGGAACCTTATATGATCATTATATGTTGTCATAAATGTTCGTGGTAGCTACGCTTGAGTTAATGAAATCGATGCAAGTTGTAAACCGGTAAATTGGCCGTTTAAAGGCAAATTGGATAGTTCCACCCATCCAATTGGACTCCCGGAGGGTATTAGGGAGTATGGTAAACATTTCGACAACTTTTATTTACGGGCGAAAAAAAGTCAAAAATTCCAAAATTGAAAGCTAATATCCACGCTTTTTGAGAAATTTTGGAAGTTTCGAGACCTGGTGTCGAAAAGACTTGAAATTTTAGGGAATATATCTCAGGGTCATATAATGTTGTTTGGAACCATTTATGATCATTATTTTTTTTCATAAATGTTTGTGGTAGGCTTGAGTAAATGAAAATCGGTGCAAGTTATAAACTGGTAAATTGGCCATTTAGAGGCAGTTTGGTGGTTTCATACACCTTATTGGACTACCGGAGGGTATTAGGGGACCATGGTAAAAATTTCGGAAATTTTTATTTTCGGACGAAAAAAAGTTATAAAATCTAAAATTGAAGACTAATATCCACGCGTTTTGAGAAGTTTTTTAGGTTTCGGGACCCGGCATCGAAAAGCTTTGAGATTTTAGGGTATACATCTCTGTGTCATATAATACTGTTTTAAACCATATATGATCATTATATGTTGTCATAAATATTCGTGGTAGGCTTGAGTAAATGAAATCGGTGCAAGTTGTATAACGGTAAATTGACCGTTTTACAACTTGGATGGTTCCACCCAGCCAATTGGATTCCCAAAGGGTATTAGGGACCATGGTAAACATGCATTTTGGCAATTTTTATTTCCGAGCGAAAAAAGTCAAAAATTAAAAGAGCAAATTCAAGCTTATCAATATAATAAACATGAGTTGTTTATCAAAGGGTATATTGGACTATTTACTCATGAACAGTAGGGACAATTTTGCCTTTTAAAATTTTTGTTAGGCAAATTCAACTAACATTATTAACTTTGTCATTAGTCAAAATTTACAATCAAATTCATCTTCTTCACTAAGCTAGAGAAAGCCGGTGAGTCGAACCAAATACCGATGAGTCTTTAAGTCGGTTTTCTTCCAATTTGGTGTATGTATAATGGAAAAAGTTCAAAAAATTATAATGGGGAAATTCAATCTTCAATCCGATTTAGCTTGAGGACATGGTCACCCTTATCCTTTGGGGTTGACCATGCCCTTAATTTCACCCTTATTTTTAGGGTTTTTCGTTTATATCGGCTTCGAAGGGGGTCATTTTCAATGTCAGCATATTCAATGGTGTCGCCTTCGATGTGAGCTTCAATGGAGGAG
Organism: Chenopodium quinoa; assembly: GCF_001683475.1. NCBI lineage: Eukaryota > Viridiplantae > Streptophyta > Magnoliopsida > Caryophyllales > Amaranthaceae > Chenopodium > Chenopodium quinoa. Next base: position 2,793,029 of record NW_018742733.1, on the reverse strand, counting down.
GAAAGAGGAAGAACAAGGAGGAAGAAGGATGATTATTGCAATTCATCTAATGACTTCATTGTTGAAGAAAATATGGTGATAAAAATGGTACCTTTCTCCATTGTTTAAGGGAGAAGCTGTGTTTTCTTTCTTTCAATGTCAGCATCTTCAATGATGTCGCCTTTGATGTGAGCTTCAATTCAATGGAGGAGGAAAGAGGAAGAACAAGGATGAAGAAGGATGATTATTGCAATTGATCTAACGACTTCATTGTTGAAGAAAATATGGTGATAACAATGGTACCTTTCTCCATTGTTTAAGGGAGAAGCTGTGTTTTCTTTCTTTCAAGGTCAGCATCTTCAATGATGTCTCCTTTGATGTGAGCTTCAATGGAGGAGGAAAGAGGAAGAATAAGGATGAAAAAGGATTATTATTGCAGTTGATCTAACGACTTCATTGTTGAAGAAAAGATGGTGATAAAAATGGTACCTTTCTCCATTGTTTAAGGGAGAAGCTGTGTTTTCTTTCTCTTTCTTCCGTTTAGAAGGAAAAGATTAGCAACTTTCGTCAATTAGGGACCAATCTTCACCACATGATTAAAAAAGGATGAAAATATTTGTGGTAAGCTTGATTTTTCAAATGTTTCGGGGCCCGGTAACAAAAAGCATTGAGATTTTAGGGGATACATCTCGGGGTCATATAATTTCGTTTGGATCCATATATGATCATTATATGTTGTCATAAATATTTGTGGTAAGCTTGATTTAATGAAATCAACACAAGTTGTAAACCGGTAAATTGGTCGTTTAAAGGCAAATTGGATGGTTCCACCCACCCAATTGGACTCCCGGAGGGTATTAGGGACCATGGTAAACATTCGGCAATTTTTATTTCCAGGTGAAAAAAAGTCAAAAAATTCCAAGATTGAAGGCTAATAATATCCACGCTTTTTGAGAAATTTTGTAGGTTTCGGGTAGAGCTGTCAATTCGGGTAAACGGGTCGGGTTTGGGTTGGTAAGAAAGGGTCGGGTCAACTCAATTCGGTTCAATTCGGATTAATTCCATAACTTATACATTTTGGGTTTGGGTTGGGTTATGCTTGAGTCGGGTCACGTCGAGTCATACTTCTTATTGGCTTTGGGTCAGGTTTAGGTTGGGTTAATAACAGGTCGGGTTACATTCTGGTCGGGTGAACAATATATCGGGTTTAATTCGGGCTTTCACTAGTTAAAACGGGTTAGGGTAATTCTCGAGTTCGAGTTGGGTTCGATTTAAGTCAATAATTTGCGGGTTATAATCAGGTCGAGTCATTTTCAAGTTGGATCATTCTCGGGTTCAAGGCGGGTTCGGTTCAAGTCAATAATTTGCGGGTTATATTCAGGTTTGGTTATTTCTAAGTCGGGTCATTCTCGGAGTCATGTCGGGTTATGTTCAAGCCAATAATTTGCAAGTTACAATCAGGTCGGGTTATTTCCAAGTCAGGTCATATTCGGGTTCAACTAACTATAAATAGATAATTATCATTTTTATCAAGCTAATTGTTTCCTTTGACTATAATATATATTGCAATATACTAGGGAGCTATAGTTTATGATTTAGGAAGATAATTATCTCCTTTGACCATACAACAAATATATAATATATTTAACTCTTAAATTTGAGGATGATGCTCCTTTCTTTTGCTGGCATGGACCGACTTGGTCTCCCTAGACAAAATGCTTTGATCAACAATAATAAGAAGGTCTAAATTGCATTTAAGTTGATTTGAAATCAGGTTAGGAACAATTTAGGTTAAATTTAGGTCGGGTCAATAACAAGTCGTGTTGATTTCAAGTCGGGTTAGTAACAGATCGGGTTGAATTTTTGGGTCGGGTTAGTAATAGGTATGGTAAAATTCGGGTCGGGTCAATAACAAGTCGGGTTGAATTTGGGTTAGGTCAATAACAAGTCGGATTGATTTCGGGTCGGGTTTGTAACAGGTTGGGTTAAATTTGGGTCGGGTTAGGAACGGGTCAGGTTAGTAACAAGTCGGGTTAAATTTGGGTTTTGACGGGTTAAAACGGGTTTGGGTCAATTTCAGTTCAAGTCGGGTTCGGTTCAGGTCAATAATTTACGGGTTACATTCGGGTCGGGTCATCTCCAGGTCAATTCATATTCGGGTTCCCACATACTCGGGTCAACTCGGTTCTAGGGTTGGTTTCAGGTTGGGTTTGGGTCACTATTTTTTCGGATTCAGATGGGTTGGTTAATAATCGGGTTTGAGTCGGTATTTCGACTCAGGTCAATTTTTGACAGCTCTAATGACAAGGTTCATTTCTTGCATAATCTTATATATATATATATATATATATATATATATATATATATATATATATATATTGTTTGTTAATTTTCATTATGTATTTTATATATTTTTTTAAACTCAAACTATACAATACGATAATTTTAACAAACTTGATGTATTTTCGAGGCTATACATTAATTCCTTGTGAAGCTTTATATAGGTCATACCATGACACCAACATTTTTCTTCTTCTATTTTTATGTTTAGCAAATTAAATGTGCTTCATAGAGATGGTAGGGAACTCGCCTTATATCTTTGGGACCAGAACTTCGAACCCCATCACGTCTATAAAGATGAGATTAAATATAGGGAAAACACCAATATATATAATGAATATATACTGCCAAGGCGCCAACACAACATTGGTGATGCACCGATGCTATTCATGTACTTATACGGTAGGCAAAATGCTCATGCTTATGTGCCCATACTAGTTTTAGGACTTATACATGTCAACTTTTAATTAAATTGCTCACTTCAATGCTTATATATGCATGCGGATTTATTGTTAATACATGTATAATTGTACATTACTCATATACGAGTATCATATTGTATATGTATGAATACATATTTTGAACACAATACGTACATCAATAATAAATTTATTATGACAATAAAAAAAATAAAAAGAAAACAATGAATCAAGACGACAACAGTCAAGCAAAATAGGTCATCCAATAATAAAATGACCAAGAACTAAAAGAGAGGGATGAGATTTATGGGTATTATTTGTACGCAATCACTTTAAAGAGTTGTGAAGAATAGATCATGTATTGTATTGCCTCTAAAGGTATGGACCTTCAATAAAGCTAAAACCTATTTTTAACAACCTTAAAATTCCCTTCAAGTTGATTAAAAAAAAAAAAAAAAAAAAAACACGCTAGCTATCAAGTCTAGTGGCTATGTCAATTGTCAAAGCAGAGAATAAGGATGGAGAGCAGAGAAATAATAAAGGAAGGGGCAAACTAGTAAATTATTAATGTAATACTGTTCCTAAATCTAATTACCCCACAATATGTAACCCTTGACCGACTAAGTAACCCCTAAAATATGAGTAAATCCTAAATAAGTAATCTTTGAATAAGTAACCCCAGTCATACGGTGTGACTTGCTTATGAATGTTATAAAATATTAATGAATGTAATAGTGTGATATGTTGATTTAAAAATTTAAAAAGAAATTCATTTTTTTCTATAAAATAAAATAATTAAAAGAAACCACATGAGAAATTCATTTAACTTGAAACTTTTAATTTTACGCCAAATGTTTCATTTTACAGGCATCCAATAACCGAAAAGTAGGGAAAAGTTTTTTCTGGTATGGAAATAATATCATATAACAAATATTTCGTGATCAATAAAATATTTAATTTCCTTAATCAACAATAACTGTCCTGTGAACGTTAATAATTGAATGTTAGAAAAGCTTAGCTGTCTCCTGTAGACACATTTTTCAGCACCTTATATTTTTCACAAATTCATATATGGGGTCAGTCACGCTATAAATGAATGGTGCGGCCAATTCACATATAAAAACTAATTGATAAATTGGAGTCACGACAATGATCAAATGGGGTAACCTTGGACATGAAAATGGGGTTGCCTTTGGGTTCCTCAAATGAATAAATAGGATTAATTCCTTTTAATTAATGAGATTACTTAATAAATAATAGTTGTAGTTACACATATTATTGATTAAGGGTTATTGTGATGAACAAGCACCGTCACATCATGTGACTGCTCACATAGAAGAATTTTTGAAAATATAATAATTTTATAATCAATTTTAAGTTAAACACATTGAAAATTAATATAAACAAATCCTAATCTATGATACTAGTATTTATTTCCTGATCATTCATTGGTGCTATATATAATGAATATATCTAATAAATTATAAAATATATTTATTTTTTCACTAATAATCTAATGTTGCACTTATTAAAAAAAACACAAAGATAGACAAAATTAAAGAAAATATCTTTTTTTTTTTTTTTACAAAGACAAAAGAAAATATCTTATACTCTTTTCATTTCAAAATAAATGACACGTTAAACTTTTTTTTTAATTACTCATACACTAATTTCACCATATAGTTTTAAATAAATTCTATCGTGAAATATGTTGCTAGATACGTATCAATATAAAGTTTCATAATATCAACATTTTTTTAAATAATTTTTACAAATCATATATAATTAAGGTCAAACTAGCACATCGACATATATGTACAAAATTTAATTTGTGTCAATTATTTTAGGACGTATAAATAATTAAGAAAAAAAAAAGAAAAACCGCGTAAATAAGGTAAAATCCATGTGGGCAAGAGTCCTATATAAACACTTAGCATACTCTCCTCCCTCATTTGCACCTTTCTCTCTCTTTTCTCTTCTCTTCACCAAAAATATAACACCCTTTCAATTTTCTCTTCTGTCTCCTCATCACTTCTCAAGTACACCACAAAACCCCCCCTTCAAAATATCTCTTAAATTAAATCAAAACACACAAATAAATTATAACCGCGATGATTTTAATGAGCAACAACATAAGCGGGGTAGGATTAGAAGTTGTAACGGGAGGAACAAACGGTAGTGGTGGTGACGGTGTCGGGGTTGGTGATGGTGATGGTGGGATGATTTTGAAGAAGGGGCCGTGGTCAGCAACCGAAGACACGGTGTTGATGGATTATGTCAAGAAAAATGGAGAAGGTAATTGGAATGCGGTGCAAAGAAACACCGGACTACAACGTTGTGGTAAGAGTTGTAGGCTAAGATGGGCTAACCATCTCCGACCCAACTTGAAGAAAGGTGCCTTCTCTCCTGATGAAGAACGCCTTATCATTGATCTTCACTCTAAGCTTGGTAACAAGTGGGCCCGCATTTCTGCTCATGTATGTTTTTTTTTTTTTAGTTTTTCTGATTTTTTTTTTTTTTTTTTGGGATTTTGATTTTTGGGTTTAATATTTGAAAAGCATGTACTAGAAGATTTTCTGAAAAAAATGTTTTTGCAATTAAAATTGGGGACATGTTTCTGACATGTTTCTGGCAGTAGATTTGTGCAAAGGTTCACACAACAACATTCAACCTTGTACTGTTTTTGCTTGGTTAAGGTTTTTGCTGTAGTTATTACTCTGTCACATGATTTCCTGATTTTATTTTATTTTTCATTTATTTTTAGTATAAATTTTTTTATTTATTTTGGGTAAGAAATAATCAAATTTGAAACGCGCTAATTTTGTAAGTTGCACGTTAGCGTGTATGGTTTATGCACAGGCAACATGCACATAAACGCTTGTATCCCGTTGTACTACATACTTATTAGAATTTGAGATTAAAATTCAATATATATGATAATAAATGTGACTACGAGTACTAATTAAATTGTTGATTGTTTTAATTAATGACGATGTTTTATTTATGTTATTGTAGTTACCGGGTAGGACGGACAATGAAATCAAGAATTATTGGAACACAAGAGTAAAAAGGAGAATAAGACAAGGTCTTTCACTTTACCCAAATGATCTCCCAACACCAACACCACCACCATCTCAACAACACCACCACCAATTTCATCATCATTCAACAAACCCTCTTTCTCTCTCTCTTCCAAAAACTCCACCTCCAACTCTCTCTCTCTTCAACCCTGTTTCTCTCTCCTCCCCTGTTTTCTCTCTCCACCATCCTCCCCCTCTCCTCCCTTCCCAACATCATCATCACTCCCTCAAAAGATGCACTTCAACTAATAACTCCTTATTCATGGGTAATAATAATCCTATTTTCTCCCCCTCTCAAGTGGATCCCCTTTCGGCCGGGTTCGGATACGATCCCGGCTTTGGCTTCGGTGGACCCGGTTTCGAGCTCCCTTCAATCAGATTTAGCCAAAATGAACAGAGTGGTGGTAATGTTTATGTCAAGGTGGAAGAAGATGATAATGGAGTGAAGGTTAATAATAATCCAAATGTTGTGGGTCGGACTAATAGTGGGTTGTTGGATGATCTTTTGCAAGAATCTCATGTTAAGGTTAGTGTTACGAGAGAAAGAGAAGAGGATTTTGGGCTTCACTGGGATATTTCTAGCTCTGAGAATTCTTCCAATGGTGAGTTTTTCTCTTGACCTTATTATCGGTTTCTGTAATCGACGCATAATTTTGGAATGCAATTTTGAGATTAATGAAATGAATTCTATTCCCGTCAAAAAAATGAAATGAATTCTATGCAAAAAAAAACCCATTTATTATTAGTACTTAATTATTAACTACCCCTACCCTTTGTGCTAGTTATAAATATTTTGTTCATGTTTGTAGTTGCTAGTCTTGCTACTAAAATTGTTATGCTATTACTATCCTACAAAAAAAAAAGAAAAAAAAAAGAAAAAAAAGAGTAAAATCAAACACTAAAAATTAAATATTAATGTTGTTTAAAAAAGAAAAAAAGTGAATTTTGTACAACTAATTAGTTTCAAATGTAAGAGTTGGGATCAACTTGATCCAATGAATTTCATGCATTCCTTACTGGTGTCCGTCAGTTATAGATTTCAGTAATTACTCCGAGTTTTTTTTTTTTTTTTTTCAATGAACATAGGCAATACTTTGTGTTACATTTAATTTTTTTTTCTAATAAAAAAACAACTAATACTCCGTTAAATCCGCGTCTCTTTTATATGGTATGCGTGATTTTCATTTCCTGTCGTTACATTTTGACCGTTGATTATTACCTTATAATAAGTTTTAATAAAAAGAATGAGAGTATTTATAATTTGAAGGCACCTTTAAAGATGAATTTAGAGACATATATTTTTGTAACAAATTTTATTGACATACTTTAAGAGATAGTATTAGTGACACTAACAAAATCAAATAGAGGGAGCATTATATAATTTACATTTGGATTTTTTTTTAGAATGATACTTCCTATGTAACCTAAAATTATAGTTTTACATAATCAAGTGACAAGTTTGCTAAAATAGGAAAAGTTTGATTTAAGTTATGACGTATAGTGTGAAATTGAGGGAGTACTAGTATTATAATGGTGATGTAAGAGTTGAAAACATAATCTAGCTAGAATAGGTAATAGTTTTCAGTGCAATATTTATTTCTCTCCATTATATTCTAGCACATCGTCTTTGATTAATGGTTCTTTTAAACTCTTAGTATTGACCAAAAAATGTGATTAGTTTACCTTTTCTAAGACAATAGCCACCAAAAATAATCTTCCACTAAGGTTAGAATGGAAGATAGAATATAATCGAATACAACATATAACACATTTATAATAGTCCAAATCAATTTTCCACTAATGATATCTATATATATAGCAATTGTAGGAGATTGCTTTACTTTGCTAACTCTTGCACAATTAGAAATCTTATGTTTCTCCTATTAGTCAACTAATAATGGGCTACTATACAAAATTAGCATATATCTTATGTACAACTTCTTGGTCTTACATGCAATTGTGGTATTTTATTTTATTTATTTATTTCTTACTAAACTTCTTATTATTTATCGTTACATCATAAAGTCATGAGAAGGTCATGTTCTATTCAGTTTATTTATATTGATAAAAGAAATGAATATTTATAAGTTAAAATTGGTCTGGTGATAACACGTGTACGTAAATAGTTCTCTTCAGTAATGCACAATTATGAGTCGTTTTAATTAGTGATTCGCCTATAACATTTTCTACAACTACTTGTTTGTATGCTAAGAGTAGTAATGATGACTTTTTTCTTGGATAATTTATGTAGGAATCAAGAAAGAAAAAATGGATGATCAACAACAAAAGATGAACTTCAATAGTCAAGAGTTATCAAACATCCTTGAGCTGATTCCAACCCTTGTCCAGGCTCCTTCGTGGTGTAACGAAGGCGTTGCAGAAGGCTCGGCTCCTCAATCTTCTGCTGTTAGCATTGATGATAATTACAATGGATTCGATGATCAAATGCCGCAACCTCCATCTTTTACAGCCGTAAACAATACAAACTATGAAGAAGATGATGGCAATTGGAATCCTGAGTCCTATAATTGGGATAACTTGCCTAGGATTTGTTGACCGGCCTTGATTATTTGCTGAATTATTTAAACTTAATTATGAAAACTTGTTTAAGGAAGGGATTAGAGATTAAATGTTGTTTAATTTGTAGTTGGTTTTTACTAGATCATAGCTCAGATCATTTGTTTCAGAATTGGAGTGCATATATGCCCTTTGACAAATTTTTTTAGTCTTCATTAATATTATGCACTCCTTGCTCTAAAATTGTTTCTCATTCAATGAGTAATACCTAGCCAAATAAAAATAAAAAAAAATAAAAAAAAAATCTCAAGTATTTCGCAACTATATTGTGTTTTTTAGAGCTTTATTTAGGCTCGCTCTCTTCCTATAGATTTTTATTATTATTATATTTACTCATGCATTTACTTTTAATTAAAAATTAAACAATTATAGGTTCAATCAAGAAATATATATTATATTTTAAAAAAAAAAAGAAAAAGAAATATATACTATGTGTCAATCAAAGGAAAACAATATATATATATATGCAAAAAAAAAAAAAAAAAAAAAAAAATCAATTTGCTACTAAACCTTAAATAACAATACAGTTTTAAAAACTTAATGTCTCCAAGTAGTTGTCATTTTTATTGTTTGTGGATTTGGCTAATCCCACAAATTCTTCTTCAATTTCTTTTTTTTTTTTTCATTTTTTTAGAGAGGATTTATTTGATAAATATTATTGCGCAATTCAAAAACTGGTTGGACATGAAATTAGCACCTTTTTAACATTCGGGTATGTAATTCCAAACCTCCAATCATGACAAATGGTTAAGTATGTTATTAGTATGTAAGGAACAAATATAATTCCTTCAAAGCTTCAATGTTGCATAATGTATAAAATGGTTCTAGTACATGTGCCATCTAAGTCTTCTTTTCTAACAATAAAATAACAGCTACCACACAACTACTTGATTGAACATCTTAATTAAATAGAAGTACAAAATCCATCCTATAGCTAAACAAGTTGGTATTTTCCCATATCTCGAACAACTCAAACTCAAGGCCACAAATTAATTTACAAGAGCTGATACACATACACCTTTACCAACCAGTATTGATGTTTAATAATTAAGAACCCCGATTATTATATAGCTTCTCTGAATATAACATAAATCCATTTACCACGCATTCTCCCTAAGTGACCTAATTACAAAAACAGATTTTGATTGTGTAGACGAAACGAGCTATAGTTGTGTCCCTTGTATGCAGTATTATTGTAAGGCTAATTGAAGGATGATTAACACATAAATCGAATGGGATCCTCTTACGGGGCAATTGCATGGGCAAATTCTTATGGGTTGGGATCCTAGTGTAATTTTATTTTCCTTTTCTTTTTTTGTCACACAACCAAGCTTTATGGCATATAAGCCTCCACCATTTATGCCCTTCACGTCTTCACATGCAATTTGAATTGGTCTCTTTAATTTGAAATTTATTGCCTCTTCACTCATCTTTCTTCTCCTCTTCTGAAACACTTACAAATGGTCTACAAAGGAGAGGGCGGTTACTTCACTTATTTGGAAACATATGTTTATAGGCATTTGAGATTCTCTTCACATTCATTAAACTATTTCGAAATATATATCTATATCTATATAATATAAATCTTTCTTCCGTCATGTAATCCGTACATCAATTTAGAAACTTAAATTTTTAATTCATATAATGGATTGAGTTCCGTTGAAAAATTACTTATCATTATTTATTTATTTATATAATTATAAATGTCATTGATGTTTCTCCTACAAATTTCCGTATTTTAGGCTTATTTTCGGGGTTAAAGTTGTGCAAAAGTCTTTCATCATACAAATGGGTCGTCTCCTCCTCTTTTGGACATTTTATCATGATAAGTTTTGGGTTTTATTATCGTCACATTTTATTTTTGGATAATTTTTTCAATAATAATAAGAAGTTTCGTCATGCATGCATGCACCTCTATCATATTGCAAAGCATAACGGTATGGGTCTCAGGGTCTGTCCTAAGTTCAAGAGTTATTAGAGGAACTATACCTCTACACATTACATACCTTACAATTTGTGTACGTTATTCTAAAATTAAAGTGTTACAGATTAAATGACAACAATTGCATAATTGATCCTCTGGGAATTGCCGTCATTTGGCTAAGTTTTACAGAATTCAAATTTACGTGTGATAAAAACTTTATACTCCGTATGTTTTTGTTAACTATTGTATCAAGAAATATCCGCATCTTAAATTTATGACAAATCTGGTCAAAACTATTTAGCTATGAACATTTTATCATATAAAAGAAATTTATAAAGTTTTTTTTTTGTCCTTAAAATCAGTCATATTTAAAGTTTATTATGTTAAGCCTAAGGACCTATTTACATTTACTTAATTTCAGTTCAACTCAGCTCACTTCAGTTCACTTCAGTTCAGCTTCTAAATTTCCTCTCTCATAAAATATTCATTTTAGCTCAGCAGTCCAGTTCAGTTCAATTCAGTTCAGTTCAGTAAATGTGAATAGCCCCTAACCCCGCTCAATTAGGTCAAAAAATAAAGTTGAAAATAAATGATCAATCCACATCTTAACCAATGTGAATATAAATAAATTGCCACTATACCATGATTAAGGCTCGTGGTGTGGCCTTATATCAATGACAACGAACGATTCTATTACTAGTCAAATAAAACCCTATGGTAGCGTTATATGAATCTCAAAATATGATTTTATTCAGACAAATTGAGGTTTACAAGGAAAAATAGACAACTCTAACCATCTACCTAGCTATCATCCTAAATTTCATTGGAATCAGCTGAACCCTTTTCTTTTGAAGCTGATAATTCTTCGTTAGTAAAAGATTGATACACGCAGCGCAATTGAAATGTTTTAAGGAGATTTCAAGAGCAGATGTCGAAAAGTCAAGTACTCAAGTAATTATATTGTGGGAGATGCATCACAGGATAATATAATGTTATTTAATTTGTCCTGAAATCATATACATTCTCTAGTGTGTCACGTAAAGTATCTAAAGGTCTATATGGTGGCCTTGAGTCTAATAGAGGCGAGTTTGTGACCAGTTAAAAAAAGAAAGTCAATGAGATTTCAAGAGCAGATGTCGAAAAGTCAAGTACTCAAGTAATTATATTGTGGGAGATGCTTCACTGGATAATATAATGTTATTTGTCCTGAAATCATATACATTCTCTAGTGTGTCACGTAAAGCATCTAAAGGTCTATATGGTGGCCTTGATTCTAATAGAGGCGAGTTTGTGACCAGTTAAAAAAAGAAAGTCAATGATTCCAACCTGCCAAGTGGCCTCTTAATTAAGATCCATGGGATTTACCTCTATGGCTTTCCTTTTAGAATTCGAAAAGTCAAAAATTTCCCCCAAAGCAAAAGTATACAGAAAATAGAACCATTTTCAAAGATCTGGAGTCTAATAATAAAACTCAAGTTGGTGCGGGATGCATTTTGAGGCCATATATCATAAGTATGTATTTTTGAACCTTATGCATGTACTCGTCAGTCATATAAGGCCCTATGTGGCCAGCTTTCGCATAACCAACAAGATTAATAGTTGACAAGGAAAAGTTCATGATTCTAGCCACCTAACTCGCATCCCAGGTCTATGCAAAGCACCCCAGCTACTTCCTTTTAGGATTAAAAATTTTCAATAAATCTCCAAAAGTAGAGACTATGATTCACGAAATCAAAACATATTCAATAAAAGTTCAAGATCGATGTCGAAGACTCAAATGATGGTGTACGTATCCCAAGGTCGTATAATATCATTTGGAATCATATACGCTATTAGTCAGATATGTAAAAGCCCTAAAAGGTCGTGGTGGCCTTAAGTCAGTGTAAGAGACGAGTACATAATGGGCTAATTAAATTAATAGTTATAATACAAGTAGATGAATCCAACCAACTAAATGGCCTCCTAGGTAGGATACATAGCACATCAACCTTTTTTTCTTTTTGAATCTCAAAAAGTGAAAAAAAAAAAAAGTTGACAAAATCAAATCATTTTTGAAGATTTCAAGACCCAATGTCATAAATTCTAGTGATCATAGGGATGCATTTTAAGTTCATATAATGTTGTTTGTTGCGCGGATGCGCCAAATATTCAGTCACATATAGGCTCATGGTGGCATTAGATCAGTGGTGAGAGATGACAGATTGATAGATGAGTATGTAATCAATTATATTTATTTATATACAAGGAAAAGTTGACAATTTCAACCATGTGACGGGCCTCTAAAAGTTCATGGGAAGCATTTGCACAATTGCACTAATTTCATTCAGAGTTCGGAAAAGTAAAAAATTCTCCAAATGTAATTTAATCAATGTACTATTAAATTACAATGATAAATGTATTCAACTGAAATTTTATTAGGAATTTATAAATAAATTTTTAATCGATTGATAATTTGAAACATATACTAAAGCTTAATTGAGTACATATTGCTAAATTAAACATGTCAAGTAAACAATATAAAGTCAAAGTTTACACCTAATTTGAAGTGGATGGAGAGAGCACATACATATATCTATGCAATCACTTCGAATGGAAACATTATGAAACTAAAATCATAATCCAACCAAATTAGACAAGTAGTACAAAGTAGATCCTAACAGAAGCTTACACTCTCAGCACATAATCTCACTAATTCCAATCTCCCAAACAGTTCAAACTACTGCACCAAAGGGTACAAACTAATGTGCTTAAGAAAACAACGAATTGAACTTTTTGTAATCCCCAATTAGTCCACAACTTGCTTATTATATCGGCTAGTGTAAGTAGCAGCACCATTTTTCAAACATTTTACTTAACCAAAAGCCGCTGGATTACAAGTTTACAACTGTCCGTAATGCCTATGGATAGATATAGCACGCGTATGACTATAAGATACAAAATAACCAAAGGTCATAGAGCAGAGCTTGAGTCATAACAAGAAGATGGGTTCAACATAACTCATTCCTGTCCTCGTGCCATGGGAAAGCAATACATAAACTAAAATAAACCTCAACCTCGAAGATTATTCATACTGTGGCACCAAGCCAGCTTAATCGTAAGTCATACATGAAGAAAATAAGAGCAGTTGCATAGAAATGTTAACTAACAGTAGGAGATGCATCAAATAAACATTACGGAATAAAGATCCAATTATCCAACTTCAAAGGAATTTGTCCAAGGAACAGTGGCATTCGGCCATTAGTTTTTGATTGCTAATTAGCATAAACTATATATACAAACTTGGGAATGTCTTATCATAGAAACGTATTTACATAAACAACCAGCAGCAGTGCGGACTTAAAGAGCTCCAAATGTGTTCTCTCCACTGTATGTCATGTAGAGAAACCCATCCTCATCTTTGTGCTCCTCGTAAATAGCTGACATCATAGCAGCTGCAAGATAGAAATAAAATTAATATCCAGACTGCAAGTGAAGCGGCATGTGTCAGAAATATGAAAAGAAAATAAGTCTTCATACCAGTGGGAGGTAGAATGTTCTTTACGAAAATAAATATAGCCTTCTCAGCACTGAGCTTTATCCTCTTGCGGACAACATAGACAAACTGCCCCACAGTTAGATCAGCTGGTACAAGATACCTGCAAGTAGCAATATGATGCAAGTTTAAACATCAGAATCAAAGAGAGTCTAAAATCACCGCAACAGAGGCATACATCACAGATTAACACGGTATATATTAGCAGGAACAGGGTATCTGCAAGTATGATGTAAACATGGCAACAGAAGCAGACAGCTTCTTCAACATACAGTCATACACACATCACATACTTGACTTCTCCATTTAAACAACTCTTTATCTCTAAAATTGTAACATCTTTATCAAGTGTATATTATGGCATAAAACTAAACCAGTAAAGTAAAAATTAATTTTGTACCATTTATAGAGTATATAAAGCCTTTTAAGATAGAACCCCAAGTAACTGCATTAAAGGGTTATAAAGAACATAAAAGCATGCACATTCTAGTCATTTTTAAGGGAGAATAAGTAGTAGACAATGCTTTGGCTCTACCTTGACATCGACAACTTAGGTAATGTAAGCAAGAAGATGTAAACTCTCAAAAATTAAAGAATTGCAACTTAGCTGATACTCTGAAAGTGAGAAAGGCTAGACCGGACAGAAAAGTACTATTTAAATAAAAGTAAAATTTAAATTGCTTTCCATTCCAGATTTTCAATAGAACATCCAGAAAGTGTACTCCCTAGCTTAAAAGGAGAAAAGGACAGGCCCACATAGCATCAAGTGCTGCCCTTCGACACAAAATACACTTACTGAGCAGCCAAGAGGAACAGCTCTATAATAATGTCTTGCACAGCCACAGATAAGGAACCCCTGATCTAATTATAGAATAAAATGACACCACCAATAAAGTCATATTAAGCTCAATATCATGCAAAGAAAAAGAAGACAAAAGTACAGTATCAAGGGTCACTGCTGAACTATATTTGACATGCAAATTAAGATTAAGACATAGCATACACTTCAACTGCAATAAATTCATATGAAGCATGAAATGCATTCACATTATCTAGAAAGTACTCCACTAAGCGTATACATGCATACAGAGAGAGATGACTAACTTCTTCTTGTCAATGTCAGGAATGTCACTTTTTTCAGCCTTCTCTACAATAACCTACACAAAACAAGGCAATAAATAAAAATGATCAGCAACTATGAAACATAAAGCATGATTTAGGATATCTCTCAATCATGATTTGAAAGAATCATTCCAATCTAAAGTGTGTAGTTAATTAGAAAAAACTATCATACAGGAATTCTGTCAGGATACTTCTCCCTGATACGAGCAGCTTCAGCTTGTCTTCGCTCTGTCAAAAAGAAATTTTAGAAATTAAAAAATTAATACCTTTGACAACTATGTTGCACAAAGCTAACACAACTACAATGTATACTGCTGAATTTCAATTATAGGTCATCAAACATACCAAGTATTTATAACAGTAATTACACAATTAAACATTGAACATATACTTTGAAGGACCAGAAATTCGACACCACATGCTATTAGCTCTTAGCAGTTCCTATTCACCAGAATACTACACATTTCACACATCAAGCCGTGCTTCGACATCAAGTTCATCCATCACACCCATTAAAAAACATGTACTACTATTGACAATTTCAATCACGTATACATAGTATCCCCATTGATCAATACACCATCCCAAACACAGCCCTAACCCTTACATACGTAAATTTTAGAACAAAAAAGACCAAGTAACATTCGGTATTCTATCCAAATTGAATATCATAAACATTGAAGACAATCAAAGAACAAAAGGAAAACCAAACACACGGTGTACAATTTTCTCATCCTCACATTTTAAAGGATCATACAATTGAACACTTGATTACCAAAAAGTGAAAAACAAATTGATCGACACCAATAAACCAGCATCACATCCACATCATAATAATCATAAAATATAATCTATTTGATCAACAATTCAATAAAATCCCATAATTTTTAACAATTAACAATCATTCAGCGAAAACAGAAGACATAGCAACAACTATATATACAAATATCATGGATAAATTCAACGCTATTTCAATCATCACAGACATCAGATCGTATAAAAAACAATCAAGAACAAATTTCAAAATAAAAATCACAATTAAAATTTCTCAAATTATCAATTACGCAACATATTAATGAAATCATCAATTACGCAACACATTAATCAACGAAAGAACGGTGAAAGATATCGAGTAATTTACCAAGAGGATGTTGAAGTTTGAAACAACTCTTCGACATGATGATCAGATTCTTAAAACCAATCCGCTACAAATTCTGCCAAAAATCAAAAACGAAATCGATAAATTAGGGTTTCAAAATTATGCTGGTAATCCAAAATTATCTCCCAAGAAAACAAAAATCCGATTAAAGAAGGCGAAAAAGTAAAATCGAAGAACTTACGAGAGATGATGAAGAAGATCGGGCACAAATTAGAGAGAGAAATCTCAGAAATCGAGAAATTGAAGAGAGAGAAAGAAGAGTTGCTTGTGGTTTTAGGAGAGAGAATGAATGTGGAGTCCTACTAATCCAGAAGTTTGCGTATAAATCCAGTAAAATTCATAGGCAACTCAATATTTTAACCAAGTCCTACTAGAACCGAAAGACTATTATTGGGTTAACAATGGTCATTGGCCAATTTATTTTAGCCCAATCAAATGATATAGGGCTTAATCCTATACAACGGGTCAACGGTTGTGTCACCCGATAAAATTGATGCATATGCGATTACTTAAATCTAACTAATCTGATTTTAAATCAAAAGTTTGATTGAAATTAATTGACATGAACACATGATTTTACCCGACCTGACTTAGTTTTATCAACATAAGCACTTTGACGATAAAATTAAAAATTGACATAGTTTGAAATCAATCCAAATAAGTTTAACTGAAAATAACCTGATTTAAAACCGAGAACAATCTGATTGTCACCCTTTAATGGACATTACTACGTTCTTGGATTGAGGGAAATGTATTACTTTGAAATAAGGATTAGAATATTTTTTTTAAGGTAAATATTTTTTTGGGTTTTTCTATACATTGCCTCTGAGGTATTGACTTTTTCAAGCTGCACCCACCCATTTTCAAAATTCCACACTGTAACCCTAAGGTCTCTTTAGTGTCTACGATGTAACCTACCCTAATCCCTCCGTTAACTTAAGTTAACTTTCCGTTAACTTCAAATTAAAGAAAATTAAAAAAAACAAAAAAAAAAAACCCAAACACCTCTATCTCCTCCATCACAACCACTCACCACTACACTACACCTCCAACCGCACCACCGCCGCACCCCCCAGCCGCACCACCGAGCTGCGCTCCTCTTTCCTCGACCCACCACCTATGAGGCCGAGTCGGTGAGCAATGAACTCGTCGTTAAGAACGAAGGAATTCACTTCGATTTCGACGAGATCGACGGCGACGGGTGGGAAATTCGGCGATCGTAACGCGGCGAAGTGCATTGGCGATGCTGGAATCGGTTTTCTTAAGCTCGAATTTCATGAAATCATCTCGATTTTTGGATTTTTGGGACGAATTTCGCCCAAAACCATCGAAAACCCTCGCCCAAATTCAATCGATTATACCATGAGATTAGGAATTCTGAGTTTTGTTTTGTACTAGATGGATTATTTGATTTAAAATTCTCGACTTTGATTTGGAATTTGGATTTTTGTAGGATGAGGCGTGGCTGGGGGGAGGGCTGGCCAAAACGGCTGAAAGAGAGGGGAAGGAGTGGCCAGAAAAGGGCGGTCAGGGCGAAGGGGGAGGGAGTGGCCGGAAATGGGGACTGCGGTTGGAGGTTGTGATGGAGGAGAGAGAGGTGGGGTAATGGTGCGGTTGGAGGTGTAGTGGTGGGTGGTTGTGATGGAGGAGAGAGAGGTTACATCGTAGTCACTAAAGAGATCTTAGGGGTACAGTGTGGAATTTTAAAAATGGGTGGACACAGCTTGGAAAAGTCAATACCTCAGGAGCACTGTATAGAATAACCCTATTTTTTTTTCTAATTAATGAACATTTCTTGTACTCCTAGTTTTTTTTTTTTTTTTTTTTTTTTTTTTCCTTTCTAGTTAGGATTTCCCAGTGGGCATTGGCCCATCCAGTTTGAACCACCCAAATCACACAAGACCAGGCCCAACTTTTTGTGATGGATTTTGTGTATGCTGCCCTAGTTTGTGGGCTGTTTTTTCTCAAAAAAAAAAAAAAAAAAAGAAAAAAAATTTGTGGGCTGTTTTTTTGCATGATCATTAAGTATGTATTACTACATAGCCCAAAAAATTGTAGTTGAAACAATTGTAGTTGCACATTTGCAAACCTTGCCTTTTAATAAGTTCAGACGAAGAAGTTTTTAAATAATGGTATGATTTACAATAAAATTAGTTGAAAATAAAGCCCTAACTTCAAGCATTGATAAGTATTTAAGAATGGTTACAATTTGATGAAGTGTTTGACTAATAACTTTATAAGAGTTATGTTCAGCCATAATGATTAGTCAATTACATTCTGTTGTTTATTTAAAACGTTTAGCATTTTTTGTTGATTATGTTTTGTTCTTAAAAAACTTATCCTTATATGGAAAGCATTGTATCAGTCAGTGTATGCGCCAATTTAAATCTACACATCCTTTGATATACCATACTTGATTCCGAAATAAATATACAATGTAACTACAAATCATATTATTACATAAAGCAAAACACTATAATAGTATGGTCTAAGCTCAGCGATCAATGCTAAAACCAGGCATCGATCAATTTAGTCTTTGAGGCGGCGATAAGCATGTCAAATTTCACACCAATACACGAGGATATATAAAACCAAAGTTAAAAACATAATATCATATATAGATAACCTTTAAATCGCTAATCTAAAGGGCATCAAAAGATTACAAAACGAAAGAGTAATTAGTTGAGAGCATTAACTAAATCAAGTCCTTTCTACTTCATCTAACTGAGTATTAATAAATGGAGGATCAAACATAGAGAAAGCCCTAAAAGCAGAGATGACAGCCAAAAAAAGGAAGCAAAAAAGAGCTAAAAAATGAAGAATGACAGCAATTTTCAAATTAGTGCAGAATTTCCCATATGCACTGCAAGCTTCACTCCATGAAACTTCAATATCACCTTTGTATGCTAAGTACATTATCTCTGCTCCTGCTGTTCCTGATGTCACCATCAAGTAGGCCATCACCTGATGATTTGTCAAACAAAATTCAAATTAATCAATGTGAACATTTTTGGATTTTTACACTTTTTTTTGTGATGTGAAAATTGCCAATTTTTCATAACAAGGAAGGAGATTTAGAAGCTTGTGTGAATAGCAAAATTTAAACTTTATGTTGATGATTGTGAGTACATAGTATTTTCTCTTCTAGAACACATAAATGCAACTCTAATCAATAGAACTTCGCCTATTTTTAAACTCATATCATGAGAACAAGTTTATGGATTTCCACTTTTCACTAACGAAATTCATGTAAATTATTAAATGCACTGGAGAATATGTGCTTGTTAGGCAATACTCCATGTAATGAAGTTCATCTATTTTTGTTAGATAATATGTTAATATTATCTTGTGAATATTCTGTGATATATATCTTGTGTAATTTAGTTATCTCATGACTAGGTTGTAAATCCTATAAATATTGATTAATGAGAAAGCCTCCAATCAAGGAGAATTACACTATTCTACATGGTATCGGATTCTAATTAGGGTTTCCCCTCCCTCTCACACCCTAAACACGATCCTAGGCCTCTAGCCGTCCTCATCCACACTCGGCCAACCTCCTCCTTCGCCCTCCATGGCCGGTGATGACACTCCCCCACCAACTCCCCCTCCTCCCCCTCTAACAATTTCCACCCTGCGTATGCCGCAACCAACATCAAAAACCTCATGACTGTCACTCTTGATCAACAAGAAGCGCACTATACCACCTGGGTAAATTATTATCAAGAGAAAAAGTTCATAAATTTCCACTTTTCAATAAGGAAATCAGGTAAATTATTAGGTGCACTTGAAAGTATGTGCTTGTTAGGCAATACGCCATATAACAAATAACGGACATATAAAGCTCACTTTTATTTGACTCATATATTTTTTTCGTTATTTAAATACACATTTACTCTCGAGTGCACCTAATTAGTACTAATACTACTCTCTAAGCATAATATATGAAGAATAATTTAGCAAGCTTAAAAAGTTACAACTGTTGTGACTCTTATTATTACTTTCTTAAACATAGTCCCACATATTAATTAGTTAAGCTAATTTAATTTTACAACAAGCCAAAAAGGATTATGCATTAACTATTCTATACATTACAATACATACAGTTTTTTTAGATTTGGCAACAAGATTTATACTGTTATATACACTTATACATTTCATAATGTCCAATGCAAGTTCATATTTCCAGAAAAATAAGGGGCAAATATTTCAACGAAATTCAAGAAAACCCAGAAATTTATATACTATGAATGAGAAACAAACCTGATCAGAGATAAAGAAAACCCAAGCTTTGTTAACTAAACAACTAATCCAAGTTGAAATTGCAGCAATTAGTGCATACCCTGCAGCAATGGCAGCAACAGCAACCATGTACCTTTCAAAAGAAAATAAAAATCAAATTAGATTAGTAAACAATAAATTAACTAAAATGTTGAATGAAATTAACATAAATAAAGATGAATTAAGCAAAAAAAAATTACTTGAGTCCTGAGAAATTGAGGAATTTAATGCTTCCATAATCAGGATTGTCTTCATTGGTGTTAATAGTGAGACATAAAGAAGCAATACTAAGAGGAATAACAGAAATTCTAAGGGAAAAATCTAAAAGTTTTAATCTTGGGATTGATTTGTTTGAGCTTGAAATTTGGGTATGATTTTGGTTATTCATGGCTGAAAAATATGAACTTTTAATGTAAAAAGGATTTTAAAAGTTGTGGATTGTGGGAATTTAAGAAGGTATAGTTTGGAGTTTAGTGGAGTAAGAAAAGAGTTTCTTTATTTTGTCATGTGATGGAATGATTGTCTTTTTTAGGAAGGTGGATTAGTGAGAAACCTTAACAATTTGTAACAATATTTTCTCCATTTTCTTTTAACAATATAACTTTAAGGTAAAATTTTATCAAAATACTTTTTAACTCGGAAATAAAAAAAGTTATATTAATCCGTTTATTCAATTAATCCGTTTATATTATTAACTCATGTATTATTATAATTCTTGATATACGACTATACAAGAGTAAATTTGTGACATTTTGGTTATTTTTATGATATGAAGAAAATCTGAAGAGTTATATAAATTAAAAAGAAATGGAACAAAGATGGTTAGATAAATGTAACTTTTGTCCCAACCTTTGTTAATAAGATAATGTATTATAAGGTTTGAACTCTCATGGAAAAGTTAAAGGTTCACCTAACGAGTTCATGGAGTGAATATTAGTGTGGTGGTTGGTGATGGGACTTCAGGGACATGTGTTGCATTCTTATAAGAGCCCAGGAGTTTAAATTAGCATGCTAAACCTATACGATTGTAGTTTGCAAAATGTTTTGAGAGGTCCAAAATAAAAAGGTCTTTCTTAAATTTAGATGAAGTTTAAAGTAATCTTACTTGACATTAAAGTCAATAGTAAATAGATTTTGATCATTTTTTTTTAACAAATATAATGTGTATTCTCAAAAATCCACTATCTGATTCCTAAGCAAGGTTCCATCCTATAACTAATTGACAGTAAGAGGAGTAGACCGTTTGGGGTTATAAATCTTTCCTTTACTTTTCAATAAGAGGAGTAAACCGTTTGGGTCAGAAAAACAATACTCACACAAGCTCTTTTGCCTTGGGGAATAGAGACTGTTAAAAATAATTGAAGTAAATTATTTAAAACAGAAGGAATAAATATTTAATTTGTGAAATGTTGTAATGCTAAAGAAACCTTTTTTGTATATTCGTAGAGTCGTTGTCTAATCTAAACTCTAAACTATGGAATATCGGTTTATGTGTATAAGATAAATCACCTGTTGAAAAAAATAAAAAAAATATAAAAAAAACATCAAATGTAGTGAATAGGTGATGTGATTAACATTTGCCTCTTAAAGTTGAGAAGGCTGATTGGTTTAGGGTTGAGGTGAAGGAGTTTTTAGTGTGTAGTGTCTCACATGTATGATCATTGCATATATGCATTCAATATGAACTTACAAGAATTTAACACAATTGCTATACTTCAATTCATATATAACTATATAAGTTGAGAGAAAACATTTTAATTGTTTGATGAGTGATAAATGTACAACCGACGATAAATTATACTCCGTAGAACTACTAAAAAATGATTCCGAGTAGTATTGTTAATACGTTATTCATCGAATTATATTCTCAACTTAAAACGAACGTATTATAGATTGTTGTGTTAAGCTTAGACGATCATTCCATCACTTTTCAAGTGAGATGCTGTATATTTCGAGTTTTGATTAACACATACTCTAGTCTACTAGACAATCGGACCTAGCTCTTAACTTTTTATGGACAATAAGGAAATAGATCCAACTTATAAGGTTGCCAAACTCTTGAACTAACATCCAAAACTACAAAAGCCCAAACTAGCTCTACTAAGTGTAAATGATAAGCTTATTCAGCCTATCAAAAGTATGGCTTTTTGGACAAAGTTGTTATTGAGTCCTCAAAAGTGAAAACACAAGCTTGCATAAGATACCAAGTAATAAGGCACATATAATTGAGTCTGATAGATACTCCGTATTATAGTTATGATAATGTTCGTCGCAGATTAGGATAATATTTGTATCATTATCGTACTAGGATTACGAGACTTGTAAAACTCTATATATATTGATCTATGGTACACACTCCAGATTGAGGAGTTTTTCCAAAATCCAACAAAGTCAATTGACTGAATCAATTCAACTTTAGGTTGAGCAAAAGAATCCAATAAACGGGATTTTATTCGAAAAAATATCTTCAACTTTGTCTAAAAAACCACCGAAATAGTTTATGTATGTCAAGAATATCAAGAAACGCGTCTCAAATATGATTGGTTTTCCTGCATATTGCCGTGATGGGTTTATCCAACCTCGGTGGGAGTGAGATGAAAGTTGGGGAATGCTAATAAGGACCAATCCCCATTATTGGCAAAGTTAGCAACTTTAATGAAAAAAGTTTAGACAGGAGTAAAGATTAGGATATAGGGCATAATGTCCTCATCTAATAATGATGAAAGCTAACCAATTACTTGAATTTACAGCTAAAAAGAAGGCTAATTTTTTGCAAAGGAAAAAAAAAAATGCTTTATTAAGGATATAAGGGATACTTATTGTGTTACTATCAGCATTTAAAGAATATTGGGGGCTTGCAAGAAGCAACCCTCGCGCTTCTTTCTGTGTTCATCCATAAGAACTCTTTCTGCTTCTCTCCTAATCTATAAAATGGAGAGCAGATCAGAATCGTACTCTATAACATCCTCTCTCGCTCTCGCTCTCCCTCCCTCTCGCTATCTGCTTCTCTCTGTAACATCTCTCACACTCACTTTACACATCTACAAAATCTACATACAGTGGTATTAGCTACATTGATCAATCTACTAAAAACACTTGATCAAAATCCTCCTGAGGTTGGAAGAATCTTATCGTCGTATAATCAAAAAGTGGCACTCCATAAGGCATTCTCTCCTTCTCCACAACGCCGATGGACCTCTTTCATCCTCTCAACTGACCTGCAAACTCCACTGCATGTCCAGTCGAATGATGCAACACAGACGTTTCCTGCCTGAGCTTTCCACTCGCAATCTGGTATGAAAAAAAATATATTCAGTATTTGATAGACAGTTTAGTGATCTTACACGTTAGAATTTACAGAAGTATTGACAGTTTTCCCTTTTTGGTCATTTTTCAATACTTAAGCATGCAGCTAACAAATCAGTATTCAGGAACAAAGAAACAAGCTCAAAAGAGTTATACTTGTAGAATTTTATACTTAAAAAGTGCAAGTACATGGCTTTCATGATGCAATCGCTAATGGTTTCAACTTCTTATTTTTAAGGAAGAGGAAGCTCGGATTGTAAAGTTAAGTTTCCCTACTCGCAGAAGATATACTTAAAGACTGTGGCCGAAAACAAAATGATGCACAAACACAGAATTGAAACTCGATTTACTTAGCACTTATGCTCTCTATTCCACCATTTTTCCATTTATCTTCTCATTTTAGGTCATATATCAATCATCACTACTAAAAATTCTTGGGCAACTTAGAAACTTAGAATCCTGGCCCAAAATGATGAAAGAAGAAATTACCGGGATGAGTGCCACAACATAATCTGCGATCATCAATGTGCTCTACATCCAAGCCAATAAACCAAGCACCCAATGAGACATCCTCATTGGCATACTTGTGTAGCACATGCCTGAAATTTCAAATGCAACAGATATATAAGAGATGATTCATTATTCAAAATAGCTGAAATTTGTTATCATTAGAGAAGATTGATTCAGCACTCACTGATTGATAGCTATATAATTTGCCAAATCTTTTGAAATGGCATACAGTTGCCCTGTAGCATGACGGAAGTATCTGTTTCCATCATCTCCAAACTTCCAATGCTCTGGTTCGTGGTACCTCACTCCCCTGCTCGTAAATGGAAGAGCATAAGTAAATATAATGAGAATTGAACAAGTAGTAAGCTGAGAGTCTAAGTAAAAAGAAACGTACTTTTGAGCGAGGACAGGACCAGATTTCATACACCCTAAGTAAACCCGAGGCTTTGAACGATGCCTAACTAAGGTTGATCCTAAAGTAGCTGCAATTCATCACAGAAAGAAAAGCCCAAGATATTAGACCAAGAGTATCAAATAATATAGCAAATAACAGGTGATAGCACTCTCCGGAGTATATTGAGAATTGGTTAAAATGTTAAATAAAAGATGTGTGTAAAAAGGAGCATCCAAGCATGTTTTGAGCTTTCAAAAATACAATTATTCGTAAAAGAGAAAAATGGAAAATAACATATGAACTTCATAGAAGCTCTATTAGTCTATTTCCCTTAAACAGGAATACTTGAAAATTAATCCAAGATAAAGGTTTTTGATTTTACCTATATTTACATGTACATCATCATCAACCTTAACATAGAAGTCAGCATCCCACATAGCTGCTGCAGTGGCAAAATATATTTTTGTCTTCGCTGACAATTCTAGATACCCTTCAACATGTTCCTGCTCCGATATAATATGAACTCAGTCAGATCTTAATAAGTGGAGCAATTACAAGATGGACAAATTTTAATTACGTTTAGAAAAATATATATGAGTCTACTTGTAATCAATCAACTTACCAGCCTTAAGAAGTCTCCGTGCTTTTGATCCTCAGCCTCAACAGCTTTATCTAGAATACCTCCTGCTGTAGCACTGGAACAAGTAACAAATCATAAGGTAGGGAGCTAAGAACTACACTGACAAATTTTTTTCAAATAAAAAAAAAAGTTCAGATTAGAAGAAAAAACAAGTCCAGAACAAGGCCAAAAGGTACAGATAAGGGCTACCCAAGTTCAATTCAAATACTATAAAAAAGTTCGGATTAGGTCAATATGTTCGATATAATTTTAGATAAAAGGCTAACAAGTTCAGATAAATTCAGTTAAAAAAGATTAGCCTGAGTTTTCTCTAAGCTTCAATAACTCTTATGTCACTGATTAAAAGTGTTTGCAGGTATGCTTTTAACATTCAAGTAGGCATATAATGGGGAGAAGCACATGTTCTTACTCCACTGACAGTTAGCACTCCTACATCTAACCTTCCAGAATCACCAAGTTGTTATTGATCAAGTCACTCGACATTAATAAGTTAAAAGGATTTCAGAAGCCTTTCTGGCTGCTATATTTCTACAGCAGTGTCTTGCCTTGATGCAAACATTAATAGTTGAACTGTCGCTCCAATTTGTATCTGTTCTTTTCTTTCTATAAAAGGTAAGGAAAGACTCTGGTCCTAGCCAATGCAAGGCACAAATCAGGGAGTAAGGCCAAAGAAAGAGAGGTGGGCTAGAGTGCAAACAACAGGAATGTGAAGTTGGTTAGAGTTACTCCAATTGGACAACATGGACTATTCTTCTACATAAAGTAATATAGATCAGCATCTATCTGAAGCCCATCACCACATGTCCAGTCTGATCGAGAAAAATCACAGCAATCATATTCAATAGATTCTGTAAGTGGAAGGTTTGATTCTTGATGAAGTGCACATTTTGCCTTATTTGGTTTAAGAGTTTGACCATGTACCGAGCTCTGTTTCACAATCACAATAGATCAATACAAGAAATTTAAACCATTGTGTTCCATATTCTGTTGTTCTCCATCTTACCACAACTTCCAAATAATTATTCAAGTAATCATAAATAAAAATAACAGAATAGAAGTAATTGAATCCGAGATTTTAAATGAGCAGATTATGCCTTATTTCCAGATATGAAGATTGCAGTGGGCTTTCTGCTGGGAGTAAACATATTGCATTATGATTAACGCAAATGCCGTTTTTAATGGTCAGGGGCTTGATAACATGCAAAGATTTTCATTAAAAAGTGAAACATGACTAACATATGTATGGGTTACTAAGTACCTGTGACCTATGACAAATCGCATTATGATTCCCTTCTCTTCTTCCAACTTCTTTCTTTTTTCTCCTGAAATGTAAAGTAAGACAAAAAGTAATTAATTGATAAACTTCATGCTAAGCTCAAAAAAGAAAACTATAATCATATTCATGGATGACTTAACAAACCTTGAGGCATCCATGTTGCACGAACTGAATCTCTTCTCTTTCTACTGCTAAAAGCAGTGTTGATTCCAACTACCATCAGATATCTCTTTTTGTTAGCAGATTCAGACGAAGGAGCTCCATCCATTATAGATTCCTGTGTAGCCCTTGCAGCAGCTAACTCCATCTCTAGATTTGAAATTGTCTTATCTAGGGTTCTGTGTTACATATACAGTAAATTTCTGGCATTAACAACTTGTAAGCTAACCAAAGTCATTGTTAATAAGCAACCACAAAAAAAGATAATTAGCTTACTGTACAGCATGATGCGTCTTTGAAACTTCACCGAGTATACTTCTAGGCCCATTTTTCCCATCCTTCTGTGAAATAAAGAGGCTTTTACAGGTCAGGAAAAAACAAAAAAAAAAAAAAGCAGCCAGAATTCTGAAATCAGGTAATATATTACTAGTACATTTGCTTTACAAAGTTTAAAGTTAACTACATTCCAATGTTCACAGGACCCCCTTCTAATAATTTTTTATTAATAAACTGACCGTTTTCTGATCACAATCCTCCTTGACTAAATTCTGTCTTCCGTCTTCCATTGTAGCTCGTCGAAATAACCTGTTTTCTTCAGGTTCTGTTGACATCCTGTAACAGAAAAGGAACCACTTGATTAATTCATGTAGTGTATTGAAACCATAAAGTTAAATATTGCTATAAGGAAACAAGTATAGCATAATAAATGGAGTTACAGAGGTATTGGATGACCGAACATATGACTTATATGGAGGAGAACTAGCTTGAACAAACTAATTAGGACAATATGCAGCAGAAGTGTCAAACAAACATGAGTGATCCAAGTTCTTCAGAAAGCTATTCTCAGCTTTGCCAAAATCATACGACCAACGCAATTACCTCATTCGATCATGAAAACTCCATGATATACTTTCTAAATAGGAGAAAAGGTGAGCAAACTAATTGACTAAAATACACCTAGCAACAAACATGATATATGAATTGCAGTAATTGCTTATTTGCTTAATTGCCTAAAGTGTTATTTGGTTATGTATTCCACTGATTGCTTGAAAAGTACAGTAAAGAACATTGATCCCAAGATCACTAAAGGAAACGTCGAAAACGACTCAATCATCCAAACAACGAAAAAATACAACCATTTTGGACTAAAGTATTGCTTTCTTCGCGATTTGGTTATTTGGACAAACTATTAAGTATTGCTTTCTTTGCGATTTGGTTGTTAATCATATCATTGATCTTATTATCTCAAAAAGATAAAAAGGTTAGACCATGATTTCATACAATAATGCTATAATCACCGAACACGAAATCACATCAAAACCATATTTTTTTTTTCCTAATTACACCAAACATACAGAAAACATTTAATAAAAATATGTTACTTAATAGCAAAAAAAAGAAATCCAATTGCCTAAATTCCACGCTAACACCTTAACAACTTACACATTGACAATTTGATATAGAAAAAAATTACCTACTCCAGCCCAACAACATAACATCACAAATTTCATAATCCAAGAACACCAATTTCAGCTAAATTTTAGATAATATGAACAACAAGATGATTATTAAACTATTCTATTTATAGTAAGGGAGTAAAGTGACAGTGGGAATAATAATTAGAGGTCAAACAATCAACAATTTCACCCAATTATGAGAATTTAAGCTCTATTAATGCAATTAAGATGTAAATGACAAAAATTCTTCCATAATTAAACAATTTAATCACATATTCCCAGAAAACCCCACTTCAAAAAATTCATCAATTTGGTAAATTTCTAGGAAATTCAGTGATTAACAAAACACCCAAAACTCAATAATTGACCAATAATTTTAAAATTTTACCTGCTGGTAAATAGCATCCCAGCGCAAAAACAACCAATACAAAGTAGAAGTGTTAATTTCCGAGAAATCAAACTTTTTGGAGCTGAATCAAATCCTCTGCTTTTCCAAGACATTTTCTTTTCCAATTTAATTTCTTCCAGTTTCATTTTTCTTCTCCCACTCAAAAAAAAAAACAAACCCAAAATTCAAAATTGGCTAAAATTGAGCAATACCCATCAAAATTCAAGACACCCACCAAAAAAAACAAAATGCTTCAATCCCAAAATCCAATCTTGAAAATATATACAGTATATAATAAGAAGAGGCGAAGAGCAAAAGATTGAATCTTTAGTGGAAAATGTCGGTGTTCTTGGGCAGAGAAGAGGGGAAGAGAAGAGGAGAGAATAATAAATAAAGAGAAATGGGGACAAATGCTTGTTCTTGGGTCATATGCGTTGGGGCAGTCGCTTTCTACTGGAAGCTCAGGAAGAACCGTCTTTAGGAGAGACGACCCACCAAACCTTTTGAACTGTTTTTCTTCTTCTCTATTTTTAAATCAACAATAGGAGTACAAAATTAATTAATTCAGAAATTGGAAAACAAAATTGTTTTATTTCAATGGAGACTGAGGTGGATCGGGTTTACAATAAGTTTAAGGAAAATAAAAATAAACCGTTTATTATTATTATAGGACAAAGGAAGTACAATTAATAAACATTGTGCTTTGTGCATTATTGCATTGTAACATTTTCGGGAGTGAAGAATAAGATATTTCAAGTAGTTAGAGTTTCTCTCTCGATTTTAGGAGATACTGGGATCATTCTCATCACCTATATATATATATATAAGGCTCTTTAAACACCAAAAAAGGGAAGAAAAAAAAGGGTATTGTAATGTTGAGGATTATACACATTACAATACCTAACATCAAATTATACTTATATTATGTCTTTTAAGCTTTTCATGCTGAACAAAAAAAATTTGGCAATATAACTTTAAATGTCATGTCTATGATAATTACCATGTCCTCCAGCTTTTTTTTTTCATTCTTTTAATTTCTAAGATTTTAGCTTGTACACCAATCAAATTTGTTATTTTAACTATTATCATGTATAGTACTCGGTAAGAGGTTCTTAGAATAAACTAAATATATACGTAGTACTTTAAAGTATCAACTTTTCGTTATGTAATGCATAAATGGATTGATAAAGATATTAATATGTATATTGAGGAATTACAATTAAATACGGAGTAATAATAATATAGTAAATGAGTTTAAACGCTACAGTAAATGTATTATAAATTCTAACTGTACAAGATTTTGTGAATTTATTTTAGAGATTTTTTTTTTAATTTTTGTTTTAATTTTTTTTTTTGAATGGATTACTTTGTTTTGTGGATTCTCCTAACCACATATCACATGTCATATTCTCTTTATATGTGCAATAAGTAAGGAGTACTACAAATTTAGTACAAAGAGGCTGTTGGTTGAATGAATGAAAGATAGAAATATGGTTCAAAAGAAATCTCATTAAATTATAACTGTTCCTTTACGGTATGTGTACGTTGGTAGCAACTTGCAGGTTACAACTTACAACTAACTAATTTCTGATTTTTGAGTTTCAAAGTACTGAATTTTTAGATTTTGCTCCCTCAATATTGGATCTTGAAATTTGAGCTTTTTAACTTTTTGTCACATGATTCCGATCCTATCTTTTAACAATTTTTATTTATTTGGTGCATGTATCTCTTACCTTGTTAGTAACAAAACCTTTTTAATTTGATGATTAATCATCGATTTATGCAATAATTAAGTATCTTATTAATGTTATTATAACTCATCTGATTTTTGTTTTCAAAACTATTTATAGAATATTAAACTCATTTTTTTGTAAGATTCCTACCATTACTTAGAGTTTGAATTACTTGGTTTTATAAGGTTTTTTATAATGTGTATTGATTGGAAGATTATAAAAAGGTAAATAAGTGAAATCTATACTGAAGAGAAACTAACAAGGTAAGATGTTTTTGTGTGTCCTCATGAAGGATTTGTTGTTCTTGATTTCATTAAAGCATGGACAATAAACTCAGGCCACAAGAACGAGCTGTGTGACCCACCCCTATTGAATCTATAAAATAGTGTATTTCCTCTATTTTTAATACTTATAACGCGCTTATTTAACATTTAAACCTATAAAATAAAGTATATTTCCTCTATTGTTTAATACTTAATAATACTCTCTAAAACGAAAATTTCACAATACTTGCAACATGTAATAATAGGAATTTTTTGTCGGTAAAAATCGTATGATTTCCATTATAGAAAGCTCATGGCCCAGTTTCATAAGCTAAAAAAGGGTGTGTTACCAGTATTAAAAAAAATGGAAGAAAATTACTTTTAAAATAGAAATTTATTGATTATATATATATGCATAATGCTTGTTACTTCATTTTTACTAAGGGTCTGTTCACATTTACTGAACTGGGCTAAACTGAACTGATTAGAGCTGAACTAAACTGATTGGAGCTTGACTTAACTGAACTGAGCTGAAATGAATATTTTATGAGAGAGGGAAAGTAAGAGCTGAACTGAACTGATTGGAGCTGAACTAAACTGAAATTAAGTAAATGTGAACACGCCCTAAACTATTCGTTAAAAAAATTTAAAACTATTACTCTCTTTTACGTTCTTTTTTAGTATTAAGTGACAAAGTAATATAGAGTACTGAGTATTTATTTATAGTTTCAATTTTAATTATTATATTTTATTGACTAAAAAGATGATTCGTATTAGGATTATTTCACAATTATTCTGTAAAGCAAATTAAGGGTTTGTCCTCTTATGTTGAAATTCAGTTCAGTTCAGTTCAGCTCCTAATTTCCTTCTCTTATAAAAATATTCATTTCATTTCAGCTCAATTCAGTTCAGCTGAGTTCAGTCAATGAGAACAGGCCCTAAGGATTGCCAAATTTCATAAGACTCCTCTAAAATACTCAAAGAGACACTACATTTTCTTGCTAGAAAGGGTGATTCAAACTTGAGAAATGATCGAGACAGATATATAAAATACAAAATATAATAAAGATTAAATAAAAAAAATGTTGAATCTAAAAAGTAGAGTAAATAATTGAGGTATTGCTTCCTGAATTGAGCCAAAATGTACATAATAAAACCAAGTGGCAAATGCTGGTAATGAACCAAACAACTCATGTTCTGCTATGCCACACACACATGCTGCTCTCGTGCATGGAACGTGATTCTCTTCATTAACCTTTTTTTTTTCTATTTTTGTGGGGTTCTTTTTACTTATGGCTTTAAAATTTGAATGGTGCCTGTTTTATTATATAAACATCACACAGCAAAAAATAGATTCATTATTAACTTATACATAACTAACTACTTTATGGTACTATAAAATTTGGTTCAAAATTAAGGCTTTTTATTAATACAAATACGGCATAAATTAAGTAAAAAAAGGTGATCTACAATGCCCCAAATGCTCTCACTAAAAATTCACTTCGTATTTTGTATATTAATGGTATAAAACTAAACTCAATAGATCTATAAGAAAGAATTAGAAAAGGCTTTATGGTTGTACATAATTTAAGATAATAATCAACTGCTAGAGTATATATAAAACTATTCATGGCCTCTCGTAGTCTCATCCACCCCCCTCAGCTCCTTTCGATGGAATTCATAAACTGAGGTTCGTTATTATGCCCCTATTATTCAGTATTAGATAGCTAATTAAGGTGACTAAGGGTCTATTCTCATTTATTGAACTGAACTGAACTGAAATGAACTGAACTGAGCTGAGCTGAGCTGAATTGAATTGAACTGAACTGAATTGAATATTTTATAAGAGAAGGAAATTAAGAGCTGAACTGAACTGAACTAAAAATAAACGTATGAGAACAGACCCTAACTTGTGAGAAGTGTTTATTTAAAATGGTCATTTATTTTACAAAATAAACAAAATAAAAGATGAATAAATGCATGTGAAATATTTATTATAGATGAGTAGAGTAATTTTGAAAAAGGCTTCTTGTCTAGCTACGAACAACAATGATTAGACCAAATAATAATAAATCTAGTTGAGATCGATTAATGAACCATGCCATGAATTATGGAATTTTGTTTTTGCCACCCAATGTTGCACAATATGTAGTGGATAGACATGATTAATAGAAGGAATAAGAATTAATGATGCAATTATCAAGATGTTAATTAATTAACCAAGCCTATTAGGCTATTAATCTTGTTTTCTGATATAAGATTATTAGTACAACTTGGTACGATGGAGTAGGAGTAGGATCTAGTACAAGTTAGTTGCTGCAATATTTCCAGGAAATGTCATGGTATAGTTGCGACATCTTCAATCATTGACTTCCATTACTTGCGAAGGATGTCAACTCTATTGTGCAGACTACACAGCCAAAAATAATGACTAAACTTAGTCAATGTCAATAGTATATTTACTGACTTTTAGTCAATATTCCAAGTTTTGTATATTTAATGCCAACTATACTAGTTATCACTTAATTATGTAAATTAATCTCTAGCTTGTTAAAAGTTGATTTGATGATCTTAGCAAAGTTGCTATAGTAATTTAATTGATGGTGTGTCAGGGTGAGTTTATCCCCAGACCCGGGCCCAGAATTCAGACTCTGCCACATCAGTTTTCCATTAACTTTAAAATACTTTTATATTATTCAGATTCATACAAGACTTTTTCCAAATTTACACATTATTTCAAGACTCACTCCAAACTCATTTAATCCTCTTCAAAATATATTTATTTTTTTTGTAAAATATCTTTTTTTATTTTTTAAAAAATTATTGTAAACTTTTGGTTGGCCTGGTGAGGTGACTAATTTTCATTGGCCTTGCAAAGTCTTGACATGGGTTTGGATTTTCCAAACTCCATGTAAGACTCACATGAGTCTTAGATGAGTTTATTGCAAGATTTTTGAGTAAGACTCATGTTGAGACTTTGCTCAAGGCTTGCAATAAACTTACTCTTATACTTATTTTACCTTAAACATACCAACGAGGTCTAAACCTACTACATGACAAAGATCTAACATCAGTGTATGATATGTTACATGTTCGAATTGTCTTTCTCTACTAGCATCGTTTGCTCAAACTGTTTAAACCATTATCGCTTGATTAGGTCAATTTTGTCAAATATGTGTGCCAATTTTTTTTCCAAGCATATGCAACACATACAAATTCAATGAAAAATAAGTATTGTCATTAATTTTCAAATTACAGTAGATTACTTATATGATAAAATAACATATATGTCGATTAATACCATCAATGCTTGTGCTAAACATTTAAGTCTTTACTTTGGACAATTTGTAACATTATGAACAGGTTAAAGCACAAAAGTACAATACCTATAATCACATAATCAAAGAAACCAAAGTTAAAAGAATGAAACGTACAAAAGGTAAAGGTAGTTACTTACTTGATGGGATCAAAATTAGATTGGGTAAATCTTCTACAACCGAATTTTTTGGATCTTAAATGATCACAATTATGTGATTTACACGCAATAATATGATCCTATATCTACAAAATTGTACACAATTCTATTCCAATCTAAATGACAATGTAATGTTCAAACTTCAAAGCAATATGCTTCTTTTTGAATCGTACGTTTTATTGCCCTATACCATTATGTTTGCGTTATTAATAAAATTAAGTAAGATGCCAATGTGTACTTTTTATTAAATAGCTAATAACTACTTTTGCAACAATTCCCTCTGTTGTAAAATCATGTGCTTATAAATATATTTTGTTGATCTATAGAAAATACACCTTGATAAAGGAGTTTTTTTTTATTATTATTACTACCTCCGTTACATATTATTTGCAACGATTAGACATTTTTCCTCTCTACTTTATGTCAAATCGTTGCTAATAATATGTAACGGAGGTAGTATTTATTTTAATTTGTGAGAGTTTAAGGTTAAAGTTGGGCTCTATAATCAAAGATTTTAAACAAGAATCAAAATAAAATATAACGTAAAAAGTACATATATATTTTTCCATTAAGAATTTAAATACAAGTAGTTTTTTAGCATATAGCCATATACCTTCCTAGCATTGAATTTCTTTCCTTCTTATGAACCAAGAAGGCACCCACTTCCCTAAATTACACAATACGGACATAGATAAGTTCAAATAAAATAAGTTTAGGATAAATAAGTTCTGAATATAAGGGTTATCAAAATTTAACTTACAATTAAAATAAGTTTTGAATAAGATTTAATAAGTTCAACTAAATTCAGATATATTCGGTTAAAATAAAATAATTTCAAATAAGAAAGAATCAGGTGAATAAAAGACACCCTGAATACATACAATTTATGAGTTGAAGCTGCATTAATTGCGCCTGACATAAAATAATAAGTATGGTAGCATCAATTGCATTAAATTTAGTTAAAGAAGGTTGAAGATATTGCTTATGGCGTCACATACCTCTTCTTAATTCCATTCCATAATTCCATTCCATATCTCCTTTTAGCAAAAGTAAACGAATATAATCCACCTTGCCGACGTCGAATTACAAATTAAGCTTTCAACTCTTAATTTCAAGTCAAAAAAGCCATTAATTAGCAGATTGGCCCCATCATACCACTATCATTTGCTCAGCCTTTGTATGTTCAATTAGCTTTTTCCTTTATTTTTTTTTATTACTTTTTAGCTTTTTAATCCATTTTTTTCAGGTTATAAGTTGATTGATTAGCTTTTATGATTTGTGGTTGTTTGCATTGGTTGGTTAGATAGTGCTTCACTTCTATTTCCCCCACGAAAAAACTATCATCATATTAACATCTAATGAGATAAATTGAAAGTACAATATTTATTTCTAATGGTTTCCATAAATTAATCATTTTTGTCCCCCTTGATTTATATAAGACCTATCATTGTTCATGACAAAAATTGCAATTTGTGTTGTTGCCAATGCACACATGAATTCTGTAGGAGGAGAATCTAATTATAATAATATCATATAAACGTCTAATATCATTACGGTAAAGGCTACAAATACAATTATTTTATGTGGTCCCTACATACAATTCTAACTTGTCATGTTTCTATTGGCTAAAATAATAGGCACAAGTTCTATTAAATTCAATTTATATTTGACTCCTAATTTTATATGATCACAATAGCGTTGCATGTTCTTAAATTAGTTCATTCAAAGTATGTTATATATCCTTGTTCTTTTACCTTTTCAATGAAGAAGGTTTTTCGTTTGATTAGTAAGGATAAAACCGAGAAGAAGTTGAAAGGAGACGCTAAATTAGCTGGGTTATAAGACGACTTTGGCTTTCACACACCCATCCTTGGTTTTGAGATTTCTTATACTCGTTCCCTACATTATATTCAGTAGATTATATGATAAAACGATTTTTTTTTCTAATTTATTGTTTGGATACAGAGTAATATCTAATAAACTCGAAATAGGGGTAAATAATAATATGGCAATTATGTAATTTAAAAAACGGAGGGAAAATAGAGTATACTAGAGGTTTAATTAGAATAATCCTTCAAATAATAAAATAATTAACCAATTGTATAGACAGTATTTGGGTATTTGGTAGCTCCATATCAGATTTGGTATGCACTGATCACCTAACGTTATGATATTTGTCGTTTGTTAATTGAATATAGTAAATCTAATTACTTTCGGGTACCTTGTTATTTTCATACATGCAACAAACATCAAGCTTACATACCACAAATAATTAGCTGAGGAAACAAGCTGTTAATAAAATAAGTTTATAGAGGCAACACTTAAGAATAAACCAATAATGTGAATTCTAACCCAAAACTTAGTAATTTAATTAAAATGTACTAATTAAAATGAATTAATGAAAACATTATGGTATATAAGAATGTGTTAATGCACATGTGAAGCTAATTAATCTGAGTGGACAAAAAGAATCAGGTACTTGAGGTTGAGGCAGAGCAGCCTAGATTTTAGTAGAGGCACATGGAATCACACAGGTCACAGGTGGCAGCTCATACTCAACGTGCATGCAGAATTATTCCTTGATTGTTACAAACATACGTCTTTCTTTTTTATACCTTTCACTTGCCGGAGTCTTGTATATTCCTTTTTTCATTCTTCTCTCAAAACTTGAAATAAAATTAATAATAAAAGTACTCGCACTATGTTAAACTCAAGAACTAACGATTGGAGAAAACGGCTTAGTATTTGCATCGATTACCACAATAATATATATATACAATATAAAAGGAAACCTATCAAGCCTAAAACTCCTAACCAGGAGCGAAACCAGGAATAAAAATCTAAGGGGACAAAAAAACGATAAAGTTAAACAAAAAAAAAAACAAAAAACTCATAGTGGGGAGTTTGAGACCTCCCTCTCCATACAAAGCTCCAACAACCAACTAGGCTATCACTAACAACATGATATATAGGATAAATATTTGCTATTTATTAGTTACTTTAGGGGGGACAGAACACTTATTATATATATCACCACTTGGGCCACGGGGGGGCGGGCCTCCACTAGCCCCCCCTGGCTCCTAACAAGATAAACTTAAGACATGTTTACATTAAATGAATGAACTGAACTAATTGGAGCTGAACTGAAC
The DNA here is from genome assembly GCF_001683475.1 of Chenopodium quinoa. Lineage (NCBI taxonomy): Eukaryota > Viridiplantae > Streptophyta > Magnoliopsida > Caryophyllales > Amaranthaceae > Chenopodium > Chenopodium quinoa. Next base: position 2,755,866 of record NW_018742733.1, on the reverse strand, counting down.
TGAACTGAACTGAACAGAGCTGAAATGAATATTTTATGAGAGAGGGAATTTAGGAGCTGAACTGAACCGAACTGAAAATAAGTAAATGTGAACAGACCCTTAACATAAATACACTATTAACATATTTAACCAACCGACTTCTAATATACTAGGTAATTTACAGTTCGTTTGGTGTCAATGCAATATCTTCTTTTGAATTGCAAGAAGATGTTGATCTTGAATTGTGTTTTATGTGTACACAAATGGCATAAGCTTAATCCAAGAAGTGCCTGACTACATGCTCAATACCTAAGTTAGTTATTCCCTCCATATTTATATCAATAAAATGTTTCTCTTGTGTACATATATCCATACAAAACTTTAACTGATAATATTTTACGGAGTAGTTATTAATAAAGAAAAATTGTAACAATTAAATATTATGGAGTAATAAACTATTCATTAAGATAAATTCAGCAACTACTCACAAAAATATATTTATTCTTATGCATAAATTACAAAACTAGTCAAAGTGAATTACGAGTAGATGAATAATGCAAAAAGTCAAGACGTTTCAGTTAAAAAAATACAGGGGAGGGGGTACTTGAAATTTTATTTACTTTGTATTTTTTTCAACACGTGTGAGGACCATTTTTACTTTACCTTGTAAATAAATGCTTTTGGCAGCTGGACTTTGGGCCTTTGGGCCTTTGGACCTTTTAACCAGACTAGCTAGCATGGCCATGAACACAACCTTGGACTCATTTAACATGACTTGGAGTTATTGAGCCATAGACCTGATATTGGGCTTGGGCATAATAGGCCCAAATGGGGCAAAGATTTGGGCACCCATTCAGTTGTAAATTTTTTTTGTATGACAATGATTTTGATATCATGTACAGGTTACTTGCAGATTTTGATATCATGTACTGGGTACAAACATTTTTATCAATTGATGAAATTAATTTAATCTTGCCATATGAACATTATTGTGTTAATTAGTTTAGATCAGGTGTCCTATCCAGTTAAGACAATAATTTAAATACGTCGTAATTAATTTGTTGTCAATAAACTTAGTTGCTGTACCAAGTTATACATTAAAAAAAAAAAAATTTTAATTACTAATGAAATTACTTTCCCATACATTCAAAGATTGATTGTAGCCCAAATGGTTATTATTGATAAATTATAGTAATGGTAATGATTTTTACAAGTATCTATGTGGAAAAATAAATGTCAATGTTCATGGCAGAGAGGAAGGGTGGCAATCACTGGCAATGTAGTGGCAGTGGTGGCGAGGCATGGCGGTGAGGGTGTTAACTGTTAAGTAATCAACTATGGTTAATCATTAAAGGTTAATTATGTTATAATTATTAAAATAAAGCTAAATTAGAGAAATATTATAACTTTTTCAAAAAGAGAAATTATTATAACTTCAATGCCATGGCCTATAAGTCATGTTGTTGTTGTTGCAAATTTTACAATGGACTGCCAAAATAGTCTACCATAAGTTTTGTAATATAAATTTATTCTAAACAATCATTGTTCCATGTAAAATCTAATTTTGGAATTCCATTGTAAAAACATCCTGAAGGATACGGTCCAACAATGATGACCAAATTTTTATTGAGCATACGTCTGCAGTGGAAGCCAGCTCAGCAAAGTTGTTGTAACAAACTCCTTGTTTGTTATGAAATCATCCTAGTCAGCATTTAATTAAAATGTAATAATTAACTAGCTGTATAAATAGTCTAGAGGTAGTTAGAATACATTAATTGATTCATTGAATAACACTTTCTCTTTCTATCTCTACATTCTCTGTAATGAAGCTCTCAGTGTTCTTCGATCCCCAAATTCTGAGTAAATTGTTTTTGGTTTTCTCCATTAATGGAATCTTGATTACTTCTTAGATTTTGGTTTACTCTGTTATTTTTCCGCACCTTTACATGGTATCAGAGCTGACGGTGTTTGAATCGAAACTGAGGTAATCAATTTTGTGGTTACATATTTGATTAAGTGTTTGTGATCGTCGTTTTTTTTGTACGAAATCGTTTGGAGAAATTGATTAAAGAACTTCTGTTCTTGAGTATTTGTTGTGATTGTGAAGTTTTTGATTTGGATTTTACAATTCGGAGATATTGATTGAGATCTGGAAGTGTTGATTGATTGTGATTCTGAGGTTTAATAGTCTGATTGATCAAAATTGAGCAACAATTGATTTTTGAATTGTTGCTACTCTTCTTGACTTGTTCTTGATTGAATCTTCTTGATTTGAATTTTTGGTGTAATTTGAGTTAGTATGGTTGTTGGTATTGAAAATCAAGATCCTACAGTAGTACCTGGAAGTGTTTATTACATTCATCCGTCAGATAATGCCAATACTAAATGGTGAATGAATTGTTTGATGGAACTGGTTATAACAGTTGGAAAAGAACTATGATGTTAGGTTTTTCTTCAAGGAATAAGTTAGGATTTATCAATGGTACTGTAGTACAACCTCTAGAAACTGATCCTAACTATGGTTCTTGGCAAAGATGCAATGATTTGGTCATTGGTTGGCTTCTGTTTTCTTTGGATAAGAAAATTGCAAAGAGTGTTTGGTTTTATAAGACTGCTAGTGAGATTTGGAAGGATTTAGAGGAACGTTTTGGTCAGACATCAGCTACACAATTGTTTTCTTTACATCAAGAATTGGCTAATATGAAACAAGAGAAAGATGAGTCTGTAACATAATTCTTTACCAGAATTAAAACTGTTTGGGATGCTATTGACAGTGAGAATCCTTTACCAGTTTGTAACTGCAGAAATTGTGTTTGTATGATAACACAAAAAATTCTAAAAACTCAGCAAGACCAGAGGCTAATGATGTTTCTCATGAAGTTGGATGATAAGTTAGCTCTAGTAAGAACTAACATTCTTATGATGCAACCTTTGCCAACTATTAGTGTTGCTCACAGGCTATGTATGCAAGATGAAACTCAGAAGATGGTAAGTCAGACTGCTAGTTCAAACAACTTAGAATCTATGGCTTTTGCTGTTGATAGAAGAAGATTCAATGACAAAACAGCAGATAAAGGATACAAACAGTATAATAGTCAGTATGGTAAATTTACTGGACAAGGAAGAGGTGCTCCTGTGAACTACTCTCAAGGAAGAGGTGCTCCTATAAACAATTCTCAAGGAAGAGGATAGTTCAACAACAAAAAGAATTCTTGGTACTGTAATCATTGCAAGATGTCTGGTCATGGCATAGACAGGTGTTATAAGCTTCATGGGTATCCATTTGGATGGACTGGGAACAGGACAGCCAATATGGCAGTTGGAGACTCTGGTTGTAATGATGAGGATGCTTATGGTTATCAGAATGCAGAAGCTCAAGATGTTCAAACCTCTCAAAACACACAAGGATCTATGGAACAATATCAACAATTTATTGCTTGGCTTGGGAGTCAGAAGAATGCATCAGATGAAAACCAGACAGACAACAAAAGCTACACTGGAAATGCATTAATTGCAGGTAAATTCTGTCTTATGGATGGTTTTAATAATAAATGGGTGATAGATAGTGGGGCTACTGATCATATTTTCCATGATTTAAAGCTTTTTGAGTCTTATAATTTGTTAAAAAATGCAGATAATACTATTACTATTCCTAATGGTAAAAGGGTGCTTATTAAAAATATAGGTATAGTAAAACTGGATAATGGTTTAGAGTTAAAAGATGTTTTGCATGTTCCTGAATTCCAGTTTAATCTTATCTTAGTACATAAGTTGTGTAAAGATTTAAAATGTGAAGTGAATTTTTCTGCTGACAAATGTTATGTCCAGGGCACTCAATTGACCCAACCTCTAGTTCTTGGTAGAATGAGGGAAAATCTGTACTGCACAGAAGTGGTTCCAGACAGAAATTTTGTAGGAAAACTTGAAACTATTTTTTATAAGCATGCTGCTAATACTGTTAATGTGTCTGATCCTTGTGAAAAGACAACAAATAAGGAAGAAGCCAAACTATGGCATTTGAGGTTTGGGCATTTGCCTTTTTCCAAGATGCACTTAATAAAACCTAGTTTAGGTGACAAGCATTTAGATGATTGTATATGCCAAGTTTGTCTTGTTGCTAGGCAAAGTAGACTTTCTTTTCCTCATAGTAGTATTAAAACTAGCAAACCTTTTGAGTTGTTACATGTTGATGTTTGGGGACCATATCAAACACCAACATATAATGGTTATACAATGTTTTTTTACTATAGTTGATGATTTTACTAGACACACTTGGATAAATTTGATAAGTATAAGTCTAATGTTGTGCAGATTATGAAAAATTTTGTTTCTTATGCATATACTCAATTTAATTCTTTAGTTCTTTGTGTAAGATCTGACAATGCTAAAGAACTAACAGAAGAAGAATTGTTAAAATTTCATAACTCCAAAGGAATTATAGTACAAAAAAGATGTACAGACACTCCTCAACAGAATGACATTGTTGAAAGAAAACACAGACACTTATTAGAAACTGCTAGGGCTTTATTCTTTCAATCTAAAGTTCCTATTCCATATTGGGGAGAATGTATCCTTTGTGCTGCCCATTTAGTTAACAGAATGCCTTTACAAGTTTTACAGAACATGTCTCCATATGAAAAATTATTTGGTTTTGTTCCTAACATTGATCATTTAAAAGTTTTTGGTTGCTTGTGTTATGTTTCTACTATTAAACAACATAGAACTAAGTTTGATCCTAAGGCTAGTGCCTGTATTTTTCTTGGTTACCCACCTAATCAAAATGCATACAAAGTCCTTAACCTTGAAACGAAGAAAATCCAGATCTCAAGGGATGTAATATTCCATGAAAAACACTTTCCTTTTCATTTTTCCAAATCCCCTACTACACCTTCTTCTTCCACTTTCAAGATTTACTTACCATCAACCACACAACAGACTTTTATCCATGATTTTCCTGATGTTTTCTCTTTTCTAAATCCTCAACCTATTCCTCAAACTTCCCTACATATTACACCTGAAAATTCTACTTCAGCTTTTCCTATAACTTCAGAAGTAGCAGATTCTATTGAATCTGTAGACACATCTTCACAGGTTCTGGATGTAACAGATACTGCTCAAGTTGATCTCAGGAAATCTACAAGGGTGACAAGAACTCCTTCCCATTTAAGCATATATGATCTATCAACAAAAAGGAGAGCTTCTACTGTTGTCACTCATTGGTGCAACTTGGTTCATTATGATTTTGTTTCCTCTCCACACAAGGCCCTTGTTAAGATAGTTGAATCTATGACAGAACCTGTAAGCTACAAAGAAGCTGTTTTGGATCCAAATTGGCAAGAGGCTATGAAGAAAGAGATACAAGCCTTAGAAGCAAACAAGACCTGGCAAATAGTTTCACTTCCAAAAGGGAAGAAGCCAATTGGATGTAAGTGGGTATACAGAATCAAGCTTAAAGCATATGGCACTTTGGAAAGGTACAAAGCAAGATTAGTTGCAAAGGGATATACTTAGAAGGAAGGAATTGATTATCAAGAGACTTTCTCTCCTGTGGTTAAGATGCCTACTATCAGAAGTATTCTAGCTCTTGCAGCATCTAAAGGTTGGAAATTATGTCAACTTGACATAAATAATGCATTTCTGCATGGAGATTTGCATGAAGAGGTCTATATGAAGTTACCTGAAGGTTATTCTAATCCTGAAAATAAAGTCTGCAAGCTTAACAAGTCTTTATATGGGCTAAAACAAGCATCAAGGCAATGGTTTGCCAAATTAGTGAGTGAGTTGAAGAATCAAGGGTTTTCTCAATCTCTATATGATCACTCTCTGTTCATCAAGAAGCACAATGATTCTATTACTTTGGCAGCTGTTTATGTTGATGATATGATCATCACTGGGTCTGATAATGCAAGTATCTCAAGTCTGAAGCAGCATCTAGATGAAGTTTTCAGTATAAAAGATCTGGGTTCTCTAAGTTACTTCCCTGGTATTGAAATAAGTCATTCTTCTGAAGGTATTACTATGTCACAACATAAGTTTACAAAGGAGCTCTTAGAGTTTGTTGGTGTTCAGGTAACAAAGAAAGTTCCTACTCCTTTACCTTTACATCTTAAGCTCAGACAAGATGAGGGTGAGCTTTTTCATGATCCTGTTCTATACAGAACACTAATTGGAAAACTAAACTTTCTCACTCACACAAGGCCTGACCTCTCTTACACTGTACAAACTCTGAGTCAATATATGCAGACACCCAGGATCCCACACTAACAAGCTCTTCAACATACTTTGAAATATGTGGCATCTACAGCAGGACAAGGAATCATACTAAGAGGTTCTGACAAGTTAACTCTACAAGCATTCTCAGATAGTGATTGGGGATCTTGTCCTGATACAAGGAAGTCAGTTTCAGGCTATATTTTGTTACTAGGACAGTCTCCTGTAAGCTGGAAGAGCAAGAAACAATCAACCACATCTAAATCTTCCTCTGAAGCAGAATATAGAGCAATGGCATCTGTAGCCTCTGAAGTAACTTGGATGGTCAGACTGTTAGAAGAAATTGGGATAGTTGATCTGAGGCCTGTCACTTTACACTGTGACAATCAGAGTGCTTTGCACATTGCAAAGAAACCTGTATTTCATGAACGAACCAAACATATAGAAGTTAACTGTCATTTCACCAGGGACAAGGTTCTTGAAGGACTTATTCAGCTTACCTATCTACCTAGTGCAAATCAATTAGCTGATGTGTTCACTAAAGTTCTTCCTTCTCCTCAGCTTACTCAGTTGTTGTCCAAGCTAGGTATGGTTGCACCAATCCCTAGCTTGAGGGGGGGTATTGAGCATACGTCTGCAGTGGAAGCCAGCTTAGCAAAGTTGTTGTAACAAACTCCTTGTTTGTTATGAAATCATCCTAGTCAGCATTTAATTAAAATGTAATAATTAGCTAGCTGTATAATAGTCTAGAGGTAGTTAGAATACATTAATTGATTCATTGAATAACACTTTCTCTTTCTCTCTCTACATTCTCTGTAATGAAGCTCTCAGTGTTCTTCCCCAAATTCTGAGTAAATTGTTTTTGGTTTTCTCCATTAATGGAAGCTTGATTACTTCTTTGATTCTGGTTTACTCTGTTATTTTTCTTTTCTTTTCTTTTCTTTTTTTTTTTTAATCTCGCTTCGATCTTATTATAACATGGTTCTCATTTCTCATCTCTTTGTAGATGTACTTTCTTATACAATTATACATACTGCAATTACTAAAAATAAATAGAGAAGTTTATATAGATCGAGAAAGCTAGTCCACTACATACAGAGTACATTATATAGTTTTATCAATCGATTTCTTAACAAATAATTAAACTACTCCAGGAAGTAAAACATCATTATTAACCCTCTATCCATTATTCTCAACATAAAACATCCACACACACACACAAAAAAAGGTTGCATGGGCTATATGCAAAAACTAGTACTCCGTTAAAAGTAATGCATATAAACAGTTTAATTTGTTTTTTATTTTTAATCACTTGAAAGAAGTACAGTACAAAAGATAATGATAGAGTATAAAACATATTCATGTGCCTTAATCATTACCAAGATGGTTAATCGATTGGCATCCTTAGCTCGATCCCTTGTGCCTTAGTTATCTAGCGGGTGCAATCAAATATTAATTGTGTAAGACATGTTGTTTATCCTCATCTACTTTCCAAAAAAAATAAAATCTAATCCTTAATTAAATCTAGGTCAACTTTGTATCAAATATTATTCTACTTCTAATCATCAATGCAAATAATATACTTAACAAAAATACCAATTTATTAGGAAGTCTTTCACACTAGTTAAATAAAATACAGCCAAAAGTCTTCTGACATATAGATAGGGATATGCGGAGTAGTAATATATACTTGTAATTATTTTTGAAAGGAATATACACTTGTAATTAATAACTTTTTTTTTTTTTTTTGAGGGAAAGTAATTAATTAATTAATAACTTATTGGGCTGGAATTTAGAAAAGATTAATAAATCCATCATTGGTGTCTTTTGATGGACAATCTTTTGAAGTTTTCATCACACCCCAAACCATTTCCGCACAATGATGATTATAGGGATGACAATTGGGCGGTGCGAGTACCCCTCCCCCATACCCGTGCCCGCCAAAAAAAATTTACACCAGCCACCTACCCACTAACCACAGCGAGTATAATTTTAACACCCACACTCACCTAAGCAGGTAGAAACTTAGATCCACCACCCACGTGGATATCCACCAACCTAACAACATTTATTATACTACCTCTGGTGTTTTTTAATTGCAACTTTGGAATATTTTATATCACTCAAATAATACTCCAAAGTTGCAACTAAAAAAAAAAACCAGAGGTGGTATAATTTTTCTATAAAAATGTCATTTTGCCATATCTAAATCGCTGTAAATACATAATTTAATAGAATATTATACAAGGTAATAATCAATTTGTAATTAAAAAAAAAAACAAAGTAGTAATAAGTTGGTAGGTAACTGGAAGGGTAGGCGTTTGTCAAAAAAAAAAACCTAGAAAGGTAGGCGAATAACTAGGCAGGTAAGTGGGTAACTGGGCGGGTAGACGGGTAATAGGCGAGTGCAGTTCTTATGTTCTCCAAATTTGGAACAAGTTAAAGGTCAATTGAATAGAACATTAAAGTACGGTTAGAAAAACAAAATTATTTCTGTTATCATAAAACAGTGTCCTCTATGCAAGAAGAGGTAAACATTTTACATTTTAGACATAATTATATAGTTTTACATTGAACAGGACAAAATTTCATGACAATGAAGAAGATTTTAAAAAACAAACAAAACCTATAATTCATTGTCTTATTCCACCCTTCAGCCCTTAAGCCCACCTTACACAGCTATACATTTCCATCTGCAAACTGCATTTTTAAAAGTATGAGAAATCTACTATCTAGGTAGAAAAAGATGAAAAGAAAAAATAAAAAATAAATATAAATAAAAAAATAAAAAAAATAAATAAAAAGAGGACTGATTTAATGACATAAATGAAGCATGTGACCATCAACTTCATCAAACTATTAGAGTCGAGCTGCGCAGTTGACATGAAGCTCAAGAAAACACCAAATTGGCTACTACGATGGTGGCTGCCATGTTCCAGGCTTGAAAGAAGGACCTGACCCTGTTGGCTCCGTAGTCCTGAAAATTTGGATATCACAATAATGAATAGGTAATTGATTATATACCCATATAAACTCTCCTTTATACTCTGGTTAGAAGGAAATCCCAGTTTAGACTGTCATTAGACAAACATAGCCACTAAACAAGTAATCAACAAACAATAAAATGAGTTAGAATACCTTGGTTCCAATGTTTCCTGAGGTGATTCTGTTTTTACTTTCTCTGTCTCAGATTCGCTGCAAAACATAAAAAGAGCTCATTAAGGTCATGGTGTTTGACTGTTTGGATGCACCAAAGCAGCGAGTTTAAATTACATGTAGGATCTCATAGACACCAGTAGATCACAGTCCCACGGCCAAGAGTAAGCTACTCGTTGACAAGATAAAAGCATATCTAACAACTTGAACTTTTAATAATAGTATGGAGTACTATATATATTAAAAGCATAAACTTTACTGCTGCGAGTTGCATTACCAAGACAAAAGTTCAAGTAACAAATCACACAGACACACAGACACACACACTACTTACAAAGCTCATTTCCATGATTCCATATAGAAGAGAGAAGAAAGAAGAAAGATTGCGAGATGAAACAAATAAGAGTCTAGAAATGGGAAAACAACGCAACATAAGACCATAAGTATTACTAGTAACTAAATACTAAGAAGCAATTTCAAAAAATACAATGTAAAGAAGAGATTGTGAATGCAAAAGGAACTAGTTTGCCATAATTGGGTGACTATAGCAGTTAGAATCATTCTTTGTGAATTTTTTAATAAAAATATATATATATGCAACAAATCTTTGTTTAACCGTTTATTTTACTGAAAGCAGCAGAAGATCAGAATTTTCATTCCAGCTAAACCTCATGCATTAACATCAAGTCATATCATAAATTCACAATCGCAAAACAATGAGAAGGAAGTAGCTTGGAGAATTACATTTCCACTTTCCCCTTAATTTAAAAACTTCCTCTGTTTTTTATGAGTGCAAAATGTAGGGGGTATACACTTTTATAGACAGTAGTGAGGTAAAGAGCAATAAATTGGTGGTCCCATGTGATAAGGAGAAATAGGGAGAAAACATTGCCAAAATTAGTGATGTTGCACTTACTAAGCAACTTCCAATAGAAGGAAATGTTGCAACAATTAGAAAATGGAGAAAGTATGCAAGAACTATTTTTCAAAATCATATAATAATTTAATAACTCACCTCAAATTGCCAGATGATTCCTGAGGTACAGATCCTGTAAGATGTGCAAAGAAAATGATCTGTTAAGAAATATCAGATGCAGCCCTCAAGGCATGGATGGAGCTAACAAAGGAAGAAGACTTGGATTTCAAGATAAAATATGTTACTAATGATACATGAGAACTATAAGAAGAATGGGAGTAGACAATATTCATTTCACCTCAAAATCCTTATCTTAATTTAATGACCTATATCTGAACTTGTCTTAACTGTAAATCATAGCCTAGATCAGAACTTGTTGTCCCTTATTTGAAACTATTTTTTATTATGCTGAGAAGGGCAATGTCTAAAATGGTATGCCACATTCAATTCAGTTAAAGTCAAACCCATCTATATTTTTTATGCTCCTAGTATATGCCAATTTTAAATCAGATAGTCCCAACATTCAAAAAGGTAAAAGTGAAAAACCTGTCATACTCACAAGTCTCCAATAGTTCTGCCCAACCCACCAAAGGAGACTTAAACCAACTCCAAGCATAAAAACCAGGTGGAGTTCCCCGCGTTTACTATGGGCAAACAGTTAAAAGGGAAATTGCATACAATGAGTTAAGGCTTAACGATTGCTTGAACTAACACAAGACACACAAAATGGAATTCAAGGACAACAACAGAACGAATGCAAATGGAATCATCAAGGGAAGCCTTAAAAAGGTTATATTTGCTTCCTCCTTTATTGATTTCATGATAACAAGGTCTAAAACTCAATCCACACAGTTCAGCTACACAGTAACAATAATCAAATTAACAAAATAAACATCCCAACTCAGGATCTTTGAATGTGAAAATCTCAAAAAAGAAGGATATCTAGTAAAATACAATGTGTTTCATGTTTATCACATATATAAACACTTCCAGACGAACCAGGCAAAGAGAAAAAAGAAGTCTTGAAATTTTCAAAAAGTTGCACTCTGAGCAGTCTTGTGTTGATCATATGATCAAGATGAATTGATGGCCATACAGATAAAGGCCAGTGACCCAAGAATAGAAGTACAATATTTACTGCAGACAAGGTAATCCTGGATTTTCATATTTTACAATAATGAATCTAACACTACTCTTTTTTTTTTCCCCCCCCGACTCGATGTAGATACGTAGCTTAAGGGGAAAAAAATGAAAAAGGTGAGTGGTGTAAGAAAAAAGTCAAAAAACAAGAGAGAGTGTAAAAAGATGGGTGGGTGTAAGATAAAGTAGGAGAGAATGTAGAAAGGTGGGAGGGTATAAGAAAAAATAAGAGTATCGAAAGGTGTCAACATTTTAAGGAAAGCAAGTGAGATGTTAAAGAGGGTATGCCAAAATAAGAATAAAGTTTGTGAGTAGAACAAAAAAACAACCATAAAAGGAAAGTGAGTAGAGAGAAAAAAAAAGAGAGAGGTAGTATTTGTAATAGCATCTGTTGTCATTATATCCACTGAACAAGGTTCCTCGGGAAGAGACATGAGACAATCTAGTCTTGGTGAGAGTTTGCTGAATTTTATTTCAAAAAAGGGACTCATATTTGTGGTTAGAAGAAAATATGCCACTTCTTATCAACTTTTAGAAGATATAAGGCTGCTTCCTTCATAATCAGCCAAAGTAGTTAAACATTTCCAATTGTGGTTCACCAGGGTGACAGAAAATTTTTATTTATTAAAGAACCCACATAATACCTTCTGAACTCTGTAATTGCCGCAGGTAACTCTGTAAATCTGGACCTCCAACATTGCCTGCATAAAATAAAATATAACAGTTACATCCCACCATTATGAAATTGACAACATGGTGTTTCCATGCTTTTGCTACCTACCAGCTATCTTGGCATGGAGGGTACTGCCCTGAACAGCTCTTCTTTCTTCTTCTTCTTTCTTTAAACCTTTATGAAGAAAAAGATATATGAAATCCTTTGCAGGAAAATCAGAACAATACATGTACATTGCAATAGTCTAACAGGACACAATCTCGATGTTAAACAAACAGGAGAAAAAATAATTGTAGGCAAGAATATTATCTACTACGTAGTAGAAGATTTCGAAGAAGGCAGGAAATCAGCCTCATCATTAAGATGAACCTATTAACATGTTTTTAGGCATCATAAATAATCTAATAAGCAACCTTTACAGTTTACAATCACAAATTCTATTTTTTAAAGTACATCAGCAACATGTTTGCATAATTGCATGGCTATCAGACTCCATATTACAAAGAATAACATTAGATTTCATCTAAAAATTTCTAAAATTATGCAATTTTATAGGAGATAAGGCAACCATTGCCATCATATAAAAAAGTGCAGTTAAAGTAGTTGATATTATCAACCACAGAAAATTCTATTGGAGATGACCTAAAAAATTAGGATAGTAGATGAATCTGTTCTAGCATGGAAAGGCTATCAACATTAGCTTCAGGCCAGTAGCCTGGTTTTAATTTTGTAGACAGAGATTAATTAAGAAAACAAAAGAGACAACAACCTTGTCATAGAAAATCAAGAATAAACTCACTAAAATTCAAAGTGTATGTCAGAAAGAAGAGAAAGCTTCAAACAAAGGGGAAGGAGGGTAAAAAAATGATCTTTATTATGAAGTAGGTTATAAAGAGAAAATCTTTAGGCAACTTAATGGGAAAAACTCTTCCATGATGATCAAGCAATCAAAAATACGAGAAGCAAAACCTGAAGGAAAAGAAAAAGATAAAAGGAAAAAAGAACACTTTGACTAGAGCTACGTTCTTTAGAGGAGCTACGAATGGAAGAGGAAGCAAGCTGGAGTGCCAGACAAAATATTTAGTAATCAACAAAATAGTTGCCCCACGGCCTTTTAGAAACTCTTGCTGAGGGTAGGGCAGGTAAGATGTACAACTTAATTCTTGCAATAACAGAGAAGCCGTAGGATCTTAATCCTAAACACAACCCTAAGATTATTCTTACAAGAAGTAATAGGTTCAATCTCTACCTTTCTAGGGCAGAATTGAGGATATGGAGGTTCATTTGAACGTTAAAAATTAGCAATCTTACAAATTATGTAAAATCAACCAAATATTCCAAGGGAGATTCCAGTGTTCATTTGCCCAGAAAAATGAAAATGATGAATGCTTATTGAAGATGAAAGCAATAGAGATAGAAAATTAAGAGAGCAAAGCATATTTTTACAAAAGATGGAACATTTTTTTTCCCTCAAAATTTAGTAAGTTAAGAACATACTACATGGTGAGAAACATACTACCTGATGACATTTTCAATTACAAATATCTAACAGCAGCAGCAATAGTGCAACTATCGCGACAGACAAGGTTAACCCAATTGTAATTTATCTACATTAGTTTCAACACCTCTTAAAAGCTTAACTTCTACCATAAATCCTTGAACAAAATTTAGCAAGAGGGAAGACATGAGAAAAGTATGACATTTGCTCTGGTACTATCTGCTATTTAATGCTGGAACTTTTATACTTGTAAGGGAATTAAAAAACTTGATTTATTTTGTACAAAGAATCAAGTACTCAGCGGAGTAGAGGAAAAAGTAGGAACAATATGCAAAAGCAAAATGTTGGAATAAGCAAAAATAACTTACGCATAACGTTTTGTCTAACAAATTCACGCTTGGCCTCAAGTTCAGCCATCTCCTGCAGAGTATCCAGCAAGGAATCAAAACAACCATCAAGAAATCACCAAAGGGGACAAAATAAAATAAGCATTTAAGAGATCGGAGAAATAGGGTTGATGCAAAATCAATTGTAAAGAAGGTTGATCAACAAATAATATTACATTCTTGGTCAAAGTTAAGGTTCTTCATAAGCAATAAATGAAGCTCCAACTCTAATGTATCCCTCTACAACAAGGCAATTAGAAGTGCACACGCCCTGTTCCTGGAGTACAATGCTCCCGCCAGCATGTGCATCAAACCTGTGAGCAGCCATACACATGCACACATGACAGGGCCACAGGGGTAGTGTGTGTTGCGCATTCACCACATTTGACGCCATACCACCAAAGCACTTAGTTTGGAACTACATGGTAGTTTTCAACCACTAAGCCATCAGAAATAGATATCATGCACTATTTGAAACTCTCTTGCCTAATCAAGATAGAGTCAACAGTCTTAACACCTGCTGTCTGTAATGTAGAAATATAATAGCATAACACCAAGAGTCTCTTGTGTGTCAAGGAGGGTCATAAACAAAGATATCCATGGGATCGAGTAAAACCAAGTGTCACTCACTCACTCTTATGCTATGCTTGGCACCAAGAATAAAAGACATGTAATATATTAAACCCACCACAATCTCATTAATCATGGTCCGCGTATATGAATAAAAAAAATTAGGATGGTTTAATTCCAAATAGGAAAGATAATTCACGCTTCCTAATATTTTGTTAGCACGGCTAGAGAAATCTCAAATATATTGGGTTACAAAATTACAATCAATTAGAAGTCCAAGAGACCAGGACCGTAGAGAAGTGATAATCATGAAACACATGAACTATGTGATAATATCTCATGCAATATAGTCTTCTTTCACAAAACCCTCACTATTGTAAATTAGTAGTACTACTTGCCATCAAAGTAAACTATATACGTAATACGTCCGGTGTCAAAAGGAAGGTCATACAAAGAAATTATAATACATTAAAAATCTGAGATAGCTGTCATCTTAAAAAAAAATTGAATAACAAAAAATTGTTTTAGGGATCATTAGACCTGAAGGAAACTTTCTTTAAAATGGAGTAAAATGACGGTACCATTTGGTGATATATTGGTATACATGAATTATTGTGTGGCTGTGGGGGTCTGAAACCACAATATACAAATGTTGAAGAGACTTTAAGTGATAAAGGTTGCGTGCTTTAAGAACAGACAGCCACAGAGCAATCATTTTTCAATAACATAGAATAATATAAAGAACGCAAGCTAAATTCAAATTATACACTGCTGTCTCATCAAAAGATCCCTACCCTGCTTCAAGGATTTTAAGAAGTTTGTCAGATAATGAAATTAAGAACCATTAGAAAAAGGTGGAGGCAGATGCTATACTATACCTCTGGAGTTGGAGATTTTTTGCGTTGTCCGTTAAGCCAACATATCCATTCAACTGCAGTAATCATGTTCGATGGCACTCAGTTTGAATAATAGATGCATGATCCAAGAAAGAAAGAGATTACAGGGTAGACAAACAACAACAACAACAACAACAACAACAACAACAACAACAAAGCCTTAGTCTCAAAATGATTTGGGGTCGGGTAACATGAATTATCATAGGGAACAGTCCAAAAAGGAAAAACAGCATAGCAACAAATTACAAATTCGATAAAATTAGTCCCAAGATATGAAATAGTGAGATCTGACTGATACCTGGAAAGCTTCATCTTCATACTAGTACAAATAAAAACTTAAGATTGCTTGTTGTTCAGTATACTGGAATTTACCTGGAATTGACGTAGGATCTTCTTCTCCCTTAAATATCACCCATCTCTTTTCTTTCACTATTAATTAACAAAAGATATTAGTGTACATAATGAGGTAAGGAAAGAATTATAACTTCCAATTACATATAAAATTTGAACTGTAATGCAAGCAACATCATCTAAGCCTATGACAATCAGTCAAACAAGACACTTCAATATAAATTCAATTCCTTGTGACATTGAAGTATTGACCATTTAATTAGAGTGAAATGAAAATGAAACACATATGAGCAACAAATTATGGAGTATTACTTGGCTTCTTAACTTTTATGTCAGCTATGGTATTACCTATGCTACTTGAACCATTTGACAAGGCATAACTCAAGTTCCTGCTCAATTTTTCCATAGGTCTTATACTCTTATATAAGGATCTCTAAACCATAAGTTACTGTAACGAATCAGAGCAAGCGGCCTGTGCTTTATATAAACAACAGCCAACAGAGGAAAGTACAGGGTCTGAGACATCTGAGCTAACCAAGGTGGTGAGGCACAACCACACCAAGCAACAGCAACTTAAAGCTGCAGCCACTAGTTGGCACGTTGGGATAATGACAAATGGTAGTAAAGTTAGTAATTAAAGCTGTACTATTTAGCTAAGTAGTATAAAAAGGTAGAGAGGGGTAGAAGGAAGATAGGCAGCAATTTGTATTGAAGGGAAACCTTAGAGAGTCATGGCCTAAAGCCATTTTGAGAGTGATAGCCTAAACCTATTAACCTTCCTTTTGTAACCTTTTGGCCATTTTCAATAAAAATTCAAGCTTTAAGCTTTATTTACTTCCATTACTATATCAGAATTATAAACCCAGAAAATCAGTCCATTACAGTTACAGCATCCAAAACTGATTTTCCATAGGTCAATCAAGTCTTTTTTCCTAGTTTCCAAATCTAATCTTCCAACTATATCTTTACGATACAACTTTTAGTCTGTGCTAGTGCTAGATTGTTGTTTTTGGTTCTACATATGCTACTAAAGATCAAATTGTCTCATGAGCGTGAGTTATAGCATTCAAAGCCAATTTGCGGGCATTATTTTGAATCTGATATTATTTATGGCCGAATTGACAATAATGGACACCTGATGACCGAGAGTAGCCACATCGGAGAGGAAGATCCTTAGTCTCTATCTTCTTCAACTACCCCTAGTATTCCTAATTCCTAGTAATATTTCATTTACGTGGTAATTATTTTGTCAAGCATTGATATTGTCTTTTAGAAGTAAATTCCATTATAAAAGGAATTTAATAGCTGAGCTTGCAAAAGAGGGGGACCAGAAAAGCACCAGAAATCAAGTAAATATTAAAGAAACTTTGATTTCGCATGAATACAGGAAAATGAACCAGCCAAAAAGGCCCAAAATAAACACCCTATGAGCATGAGCAAAGAGAGACTAAATGCACCACATGATTTAATATGAAAACCAAAGAAGACTACCAATCACGTAAAATCTAGTGATTCCTCTCCTGCCAAAGCATCCACATACAAGCAAATGAAGCAGCCTGCCACAAAATTTTCTCCCCTTTATGCCTCCAATACTTTATACACTGGAAGTGTAGACTCTAGATGACCCCTTAATAGTAAATGGATCATCCCAGTGAAGTTGTGAAAACCCACAGGTCTGAAGAGTCTCTAACATTACTGCCCCGGCCAAAATAGATGGTTTCAGGCATCCTTGCTAGGTTGCTAGCAAGGCACAAAGAGCACAATTGAGGATTTGAGAAGATATTGATGCGGACCAATTGAGCCTCACATATATCATATATAAGCAAGTATCATAGGTGGTCAAAATTCAAGACAAATGATGTGGACCTTGCGTGGCCCTACTTCCCTAGAAGTACATTACCATATGATTACCTTCTATTTCTCAAGACTTCTCATCGGTAACCACAATTGATTTATTGGGAACGAAAAGCAGCTCATGCAGGCATCAATTAATGTCAGTTCTAGTGTCTATTGTTTGTAGCAATTGTGCAATCTCAACAGGCTTCTTTTAATGTAATTGTAACCAGTGTTAGAATAAGATTTTGGATTTTTGGTTGCATAAAAGCGCAGGGTTCTCAAAGGCTATGGTTAACAGTTTGAATTACCATTTCAAATCACAGGGTACACTTGGAGACAGTTTCAAGTGGAAATTACTAACTTAGCACTTCATTAAGTTTCTTTTCTCATGACGGCTTTAGCTGATTTAAGAATAATTCACATGTCCAGTTCAATATGTAGAAGTATATGATATCTCAATGACCTCATCATTCTTTTACACAATCAACATAGAGAACCTCCCTTCCCTCACCCAAAAAATCTATGATCCTTAGATTGATCTTCATAGTCAATACCTGATCCTTTTTTTGAGCCTCAAGTTAATTTTCTGCTGTTGACCGACTATAGAAAAAACGAAGATGTAGCAACTACTAAGCGTTACTTGCTTTGCTTGCTTTAAATCTATGATGTAGCAACTAGGTACACTAATAGGGAAAGTAATTAAATCCACAAGGCACCAGCCCAAAAATAAGCGGTTTTTCTCAACGTTCACATGTGGAATCAAAATACTTATCAGTCATCAAAGTTGGTACTTTTTGATATCCCATGACTAATAACAGCTAATCTCTGCAGAGTGATACTCCAACAATTCGCCTGCTGAGGCTGAAACCTACAATTGTTCAGTGTAATGCTTTCCTTACCTACTTCTCCAGATAGTTCAAAGGGAAACCAACAATTCAAATTCTAACAGATTGTTCTGCAATTAGGAGGGAAGTCTCTATATTTTAAGCAGCACTCTAGTAAGCACACTAATCCCAAACATTAGAAGCTCAAAAAAGCTACATGCGCATCCTCTTTTAAAAGATCATACCCCTCCAGTTCTTTTCTATCGAGTACGCCCCATTTCTTAGCCATGTTATTGTACAATATAGCATTATAGAGGCTTCCATCTCATCACTATCCATTTCAAGCATCAAAAGCTACATGCTCATTCTCTAAATTCTCCTAAAGTGTTCTTACAATGTCCAAAACAATCCAACATCATGCACACTGTATGCTTTCAAACCCAATTTCAAATTCTACATAAACCCAATTCTCTTTGATTAATTCCTCCAGAATTCATTAATAAGTTTCAATCATAAAACTTCCAACAACAAATCCTATCCCCAATATTAATCATTTCATATAAAACTATGAGATAAAAGACACCCCAGTAATTATATGTACAAAACAAGCAATTTGGTCATGAAAATATCCCAAAATATACAACTTTTAGCAGATAAACAATCAACCTACTCTTTAAATTCATCAAAAATTGGCCAAAAGATAGAGAAAAGCAAAAGGGTAAAAAGGTGAATGAAAGAAAGAAAGAAAAACCCACTTACTGACTCCATCAACGGATTCATTTCGAGTGAAATAACGATTCCCAGCTTTGTCCATGCCCACCATTGTCCGCTTGCTGAATAACCCTGCTATCTTTCCTAGAAATTTCGACATCTTTCTTTCTGTGTTCTTTCTTTCAGATTCAACAATGGAATCCTTTTGCAAATGTATGATGGGAGTATGATTTAATTGGAAACTCTTACTCAAACTGTTTTGATTTCGGTAGCTCTTTCTCTACATCACCCCTCTGAAATTCTGAAAGAACCCAAAAAATTACTACGTGTTCAAAACCATTGAATTTTCAGTTGGTGGTTCGGGTCAGTCAGATTTGGGTTTGGTTTCAAATTTGGATTTGATTTTGGGTCGAATTTAGATAGATCACAATTCAAAAATATACAAGTGGATCGCTAAACACCGTCCAACAAAAATAATCACCTGTTCACCGCCGCCTATGTGAATGGACAATCGTACCCTTACTACTTCACCATCCCTTCATCCTCCCGACAACCCACAACCCCTTCCAACCGGCGACCCACAGCCCTTTTGACCGACGGCCGACCACACCCCCCTTCTATGACAACCCACCACATTCCCTGGCCGGCGGGAACACGGTGTTTTTTTTTTATTTCAGACAACCGTGGTTAGGGTTGTTGATCAATCAAAGACCGGACCAAATCAAACCAACCCGGACCGGATCGTAGACCAAAAATTATAATTTTAAGAACCGAAAACAAGACCGATTAAGCTAAGACCGTACCCGGGCCGGACCAAAAGAATCGGTCCAAAACCCAAATCGGACCGCTTTGGACCGGTTTAAGAATTTCTTTAAAAATAATTCTAAATTTTTAATACTCCCTCCCTGTTTTTTTAAATGTTACAGTTTGACCGGCACATAATTTTAGGCAATTTAATTGACATAAATAAAATAAGAGGTAAGTGAAGTAGTTGGAGTATTAAAATATTTTGTAAAAGAAAGATAGTGGGTTTAATAGTTTATTGAAAAGTAATAAATGTGAGAGGAAATATATAATAAAAAATACAAACTTTTTATTAAATCGGGTGTTCACTATTTTAATGAAAATCGAAAGCAAGCGTGAGTTTGGTGGCCCAATTTTGGCAAGGGAAAAAATGAAATCTTATTTTCTCTCTCCTCTTTATTCTACATATTCTCTTTTTTCTTCAATCTTCTTTTTCTCCCCGTCAAAAAAAATAATCTTCTGTTTCTCTGTTTTTTCTCTCTCCTCTAGTTCTCATCTTCTTTTGTTTTTTCTCTCTCCTCTACTTCTTATCTTCTCATCTTCTTTTGTTTTTTCTCTCTCCTCTAGTTTCTGGTGATAATCGATGATGTTGATGTTTCTGCTCTAGGTTAGTATTTGTACTTATTCTTTTGTAAATTTTTCGTCGCTTTGCTTGGTGAGATGGTCGAAAATGGTGAAATCAACAATGGTTTCAACGCGATCGGCGTCGCTAACGGTGGTTCCGGCGGTGACTTTTGATTTGTTTGAGTGATTGTATAGTTTTTTCATGACTATTGTTAATTTTTGTGTTTGCATCGTTAATTTTGATATTCTGTTTTGCATATGTAGTTTAATTACTTTTGTGAAAAAAGGTCACTTTTATGAAGAAAAAAAAGGGCAACTTTTGTGGAAAAAAAAGGACCACTTTTGTGAAAGAACAAAATCACTTTTGTGAAAAAAGGGTTATTTTTATGTAAAAAAAAGGGTCACTTTTGTGAAAAAAAGGGTCACTTTTGTGAAAATATGGAGCACTTTTATGAAGAAAAATGGTCACTTTTCGCAAAATGTTCGATGTACAATAAAATTATTGTAAACCGGGGGCGTGCAAAAGTTTTTGAATAAAAAAAAGTAGTATTGGGTTCGGGTAGGGACCATTAGAGGAGAGAGATATAATATTTTAGTGTAACAATTATTAAAACATAACCGGATTTGGTAAGTGAACCACTTATTAAAACACGGAGGGAGTAATATTATGGAAAACTCGAAAAAAAAGTAAAGGAAAAACTATAATTTAAATTTTTTTTTTAATGATGTTTAGTACAAAAAAAAAAGCTCATAACATTAAAGTTTTCTAAACTTATTAAGGATAATATTAACCATTATTTAAGGTTTCACGTATAATTTTAATCAAAAAACGATCCGGTCCAATACCAGTTTTTATAGGCTTTAGGACCGGACCAGATCGGACCGAACACCGGAAGTCCGAGGTGGTCCGGTCCATTTTTTCGGTGCGGACCGATTTATGAACACCCCTAACCGTGGTAACCGGAGCCCAAAATCGGTTACCGTTCATGATATCTGGAGTCTAAAACTGGTTACTGTACATGGTAACTTGACGGCCCGGCACACTACGATGCCCAACTCTAAATTTACAAGCCTTTTATTCTATGTTGTTTAAAGACCAAAGCCTTTTATCAATGTGTTCTTGATGATTTGTCTAACTTAATAAAATCTTCTTTCTGCAGTAAATAAAATCTTCTTTTTGTTGTAAAAAAAATATATAATTAATAAATAAATAAATAAAATAGTACTTGGAGTTTAATTATGCGTAGCATTGTAGAAACATTAAGTTGAACACTTTCATGTTAAGGTTATGAAGCTTGAGCTAAGTCTGGCTACAAGTTTTTGTGAGTTCGAGTCAACTCAAAAAATTTCAATATCAAGTCAACAAGTCAAGAATTTTTTTATCCCAGCAAACCAAGGCAAACTTAACCAGAATCCATGTACAAAATGTGAAAAATTCTTGGACATTACAAACTATTATGCGCGACTATTAAGAAATATTCTGAATTAAAACCTATATACTAACAATAACAAATCCTGTTATAGAATGCTAGATTATGCAACACTGTCTACACCGGCACTTTTTCTTGAACCGAATCAAAATTTGCAACTTAATTTATAGATGTCAACTAGAAAGAAGTGTATCACAATCTACCCAACTATACAAAAACACAGCCCAAGATACCTGATGCATACATAAGATGTGCATAAATTGACACAAATCAAAGAAATCCAGTTTTTGACAAAATAGCATTCCTCACCCTACTGAGATCTCTCCCTTTGAGAGTTCTCCCAACACCTTCACAGACAGAAAATGAAGAAATCTGACTCCTAGCAAGCTTCTTTGCCAACCATTCATGTGGTGGCAATTCGCCATCACCTTCATTTTCGTTCTCATAATCCTCGTCCTCATCACTCCCTGCAGCATCACGTACGGTATAATAATCATTGCAATCACGATTACGATCAAGAAATGAAGAACAGCTGCCATTATTCTTCTCTATTGGACTTTTGCCATAGATTTTAGACCAGTCAGGAACGTTGACAGGGGCTGAACTCTGCACCAATTCGAACTTTTTGCTGTTATCAACGTGCTGATGTTTCTGAGATCCTGGAATCATTCTTGCTGCACTTGGAAGGCGTCTTGAGAACGAGTGTGGAGTTCTTGGACAGCCGTTGGATTCACCAATCTTGAAGCCGGTTTCGCTCTCCTCCTTGACCACTGCCCACACATCTTCTTCTTGGAACTCTTCACTTCTGTATTGCCTCAAATATCTGTTCTCCATTATTTTGGTTATACACTTACACCAAAGAAAAACTTCTCAACACCTTGTTTTGCTTACAAGAGTTAATGTCTTCTGCCTTTAAAACTTCAGGAATTTGACAGAAGGAAAGGCATTAATTATTGCAGCACTTTTGGGATTTGCCAGCTACAACCCAGAAGCCAATAGTGCAAAAGAAGCATTAAACAAATTTTCCAACAATGGTAGCAAGGACAGAATCTGCAGGATCAGAAAATATATGAATAAATTAACAAACCAAAGAGATTCCAAAAAGTCAATCACTAATTTACAATTTTACATCAAAATAAAAAATCAGTAAATTTGCAACTTTTTTTTATTAAAACCACATTCAGGCATTAAACTTCTGCTATAAGATCTAAGAAAGACCTGTATCTGATCTGATCTTCTGAGTGAACTGCTGTTCAAAATTTACCTCATGGCTAACTGAGAAAATTACAAAGCAGCAGTCAAAATGTGTCTTCTGAGTGATCCCATACAAGACATTCACAATACATACAAATATATATATAAGAGCATAAAATATAAGAAGACAAACTCTTCTTATTTAATGATAATTTTAAACAATAGACTTTCTCTATAATATACTTAAATAATTAAGATTAGTGTACCTTTTTCATTAAAACATGTCAGAATTAGTAGTGCTATGTTTTTATAGTTGTTGGAGGCCTAATATATAATTTTACTGTCATTACTATTAGGCTGGCAATTATATAAAATAATGAGATAATTATCTTTGGTCCCAACCACATATTTTCCCAGTTGTTTCCTATAAGTCATTTCCTACTATACCAGATTATTTTCTTTTTTAGAAAATAAGTATCCTGTAAACTTTGAATCTGCATCATGGCTTGCTTGTTTAACAGTAATTAGTCTAAATACTCGCTCTGGTTCATAATAATACCTTATCCTTTCCGCGTATACTATTAATGTGCTTACTTAGACCACATTTTTCAGTAACATATAAACCACAACTATTATTATGAAAAAACTGTTTTGTTATTCTTGACATATATTATCAAGATATCAATTCTTTGAAATTTTTGCTAGTAAATTATTTAATAAATTCATGAAAAAAAAATTTGTTGACAAATGTGCCCAAGACAAATAAGGTATTATGGGACGAAGAGAGTACTCCGTATGTTTTAGTATGTGAATGTACATAGGTCATTGGTTGGTTACTTGTGGAGAAAAGTGAGATTAAAAAAATTGCAAAAAGACATGTGATTTTATCCTTTACAAGACTAAATTGGGTAAGAAGCCGCCTTTGGTTGTATGTATTCACACAAGAAATAAAGTTCAATGCATGGAGATCAGTACTGTAATAAGATAATTACAACTAGTCAAGAAAACATAGTGGCTGAACCAATCAAATTTCCTGAAGCTTGTATTTACTTTAACACATTTACAGTTTTTATTAAATTTTAAAGAAAAATTACAAGGAAATCAATCAAATAAAATGCTAAGGAATCCACCAGATCTTCCTACAGTATGAATGACTAGATTCAATTTTTATTAATGAATATCCCTTGATTATTATGTCCAAAAAAGGGCGGCTCAAAAGTCAAAGGTTTCTAGGATTTGTTTGCTGACTAGGACCTTCGCTGGACCCATGATCCAAAGTCAAGACAAAAAAAGTGTAACAACACATAAATACGGAGCACTTTTTATTTTCAAGCAATCATTAAATTAATTATGTGCCTAGTAATATATAGGGAACTTTAGCTACAGCAACAATGTCAAAATGTCAAACACAAAATTCCAAGACTAATATTACACCTAGCGGTGATTTTAAAATCGGACCGGGTCAAGTCTTAACATGATACCTTGTATCCAAACTCGAAAAAAGTGGTAGATTTTCGGTTGAGATCGGGCGTTTTAACTAAAAATGCATTTTTAGACTTATCCAAACCCGCCCTATTTTCGAGCCGGGTCGGGCCAGGCTAGCGGGCCGGACTCACCTCTTTACTCCATCACCTACACAAACCAATAATTTATCTCCTACGATCAGACCCTATAAACGCTCCATGGCAACACTGTAAGGTACTTAAGTAGATGCCTATAATTGAACACTTCTATAATAATATTCCACATTGCATAACTTAGGATAAACAAGATACTTTTTTCCTGCCTGTGGATCATGAAAACCATGTTTTTTTATCTTTGTCATGGAGGTAACAAAGTCTTATTATACTATTTACGAATTTAGAATCAAATGATTAATATTTCAAACTCGTGCTTCCAAAATGTCAACTTCAGCAAAATGCTTAGACACAAAAAGTCTACCCATCAAGAAACAAGTCTAATTAATACACTAATACTCCTTAAACAAAGACTTGTACCTTGAAATGATGTTTGATACTTTGATGTAATTCTTCCAGTTCCAAGCCCTTCCAAGCTGTCAAATTTTCCATATGACTGGCCAATTTCTACCACCTACAACATTTATATAAGAGCCCACCACCATTAGAAGAATATAATTTGAACGGACCAGATTACTTGAACCTATTTCAGTTAGCAAAATTTTGGCCTTGTTACAAGAAATGCATGTACTATGAGTCTATGACTACTATCCCTCTGCAATAAAAGAGAAACAGAACAAAACTCAAGTTGATGAATAGAAACAAATAGTAATTGAAATAGAAGAGAATAGAAATTTCTCCTCTTGGATTTGACACTTGAAAGAGCACCTTAGAATACTTGCATACCGTACGTCAATATAGCTATAACATATAGGCTAAGATTATGCGACGATGTACGTTCACCAAATGCAGTTTAACTTCTAATCATGCCGTGCTTGATACTTCCAACAGTCAAAGTAGTCACAAAATCTGATTATTAGAAAGAACAGAACTTGCAGATATCTCCGTTAGTGCGACTCTTACAGAGCCGAATTTTTATTTTACTAACATCTTCTGTCAAGAACTTGCATCATATGTGATATGCAGCCTTTAATTTAACCTTCAAGCAGTCTCAGCAGGACTGCCCTGTTAATTGTCTATATAAGCTTGTGATCTCAGATTAAGGAGTTTAAGTTAGTGCATTGCATTTGTAATTAAAAGAAACAAGTTATAGAGAATTGAAAATCTAAGAAAGAAAAGATAGTAAAATAGGCAGATGATAAGTAATGGAATTAATAGGTCTATATTATGCCCCTTATTCACTAAAAGTTGTTGACAAGTCCTCGGTTATACTTTCATATTCCTGGGCTTATATGTGCCATTATACGACTAAAACTCTCTAACATCGTGATAACAACACATGAAGATGGCGTTCCTGAACAAGGTGAAGGAATTATGTTAATTCATAAGAATGCTATATTTGAATCCCCCAAATTCTACTTGTTTGCTGCCAAATTATCCATTTTTAAATCTAAGATGACCGGCAAAAGAACAGATGATTTCAGATTTCCTAAAGCTATTTTTTTTTTTTTTAAAGAACATATCTTTATATGATGGATAAAGTTATTGTCCAACTCATTTTCTTAACAAGAAACAACCAGACATTAACACATCGACATAGATGGAGCAACAGCCAGCTATAACTCAGGCTGAGTGCTGTAAGTTTACAGTTACAGAACCATAGTTAGGATTAAGGCTATGATTCAAGGTGATCTAGCAAAGAGTTGCCCCAATAACCACTTTTAGGTAATACAAGAATGCTTGACCAAACATTTGAAGACAATAGGCATATACATGCAGAGAGATTGTTCTGTCCTTTGAAACATCACCCTCCAATCCCAATTATGATTTAAGATGAAGCATGCAGTTAGTTAGAGCCTATAACAATAAACTGTATGATATCTTTTGAGTTTCAAAGATGTTGTAAAAGAGGGTGAGACAATAACAAATGAAAGTTCATATCTCAGTTAGCACATCCAAAAGATTTATACTGGTAGAAAGTAAAGAGACATGAACATACCAACTTTATTTGCAAAAGCCATGACAAAGGAACATCACATATCTTCTATGGAATACCTTCTTGACCTGTACTTCCCCTAGTTCAGTTGCCTTCTTGACCTGTACTCCCTAAGTTCAATCCTTCACAAATCTCCAAAGTTCAGCTTCCATGTCAGGTTTTGCCTGCAGAAAGTTGTTACGTCATGCCTTAAAGTTGGAAGTGCTCCATTATGTCTCTGTAACTGGTAGATGTGTCAATTGTTTCAAATTAACAATTACACCTCAAATATATTAGCTTTCTCTAATATTCTCCTCAGGGGCCTTGCCAATTGAGTACTGTAAATGCTAGCACGATTTGAATTGCATAGGTTCTTATATGTCAGATTAACTATAGGCTTTTGCTTCTAAATCACTTTCAAAAGTGCCCTCTTGAGTCTTGACATAGTATATAATTAACAGAAGAGCAACAGTTCTGATAACTCCTGTCTTCTGAGGAAACTACAGCTATTGATCACAGAAAGAGACCTAAAGACACAATCCAGTATACAGAAGAGGGTAATGAAGTTTGGCACTGTAACAGTGTAGCATAAACCACATAATCACATATAATGCCTACACCAATCTCAAAGAAACTCTCATCTTTTAAGTAGGTAGCTGTATTAGTGATCTGTCATAAAAGACATGGCAATCTTGAGCAAAGTTCTATCTTGTACAAGTGATGGATAAAAAAATACTCCTTGACGTCCTTGTACACCCAAGGCCAGCTATAGGTTCAAGCCTATACTCTATCCTCCAATTTCTAGAAATACTAGCAGTTTGTTCTAAGAAAACAATGCCATTATAAAGTAAGTTAAGAGCCAGATGAAAGATAGAAAAGGCCTGAAATTCAGAAATAACATAGGCAAAATATCTCAACTGGTCTGCACTCACCACCAAAACTACAGGGCGGTCTCGTTACATATCACAATTTAATTTAGGGAATAGGCATGACAAAATCAAAGCACATGCCTGTTATAATAATTCAAGTTTTTAAGCAATCTCACCATAACACTTACAGTCAGTACTCTTGTCTCCTATAGTGCCATTGCAAAAGAGAAGAAACATTTATTTATGATATTCTGTTGTGCATAACATCTTAATATAGATTTTTAACAAGAAATTTCCCTAAATATTGCTACAGAAGGAACTTAACCATATTCTGAAATCTGAATCTAACGAGAGAACTGCCTGGGTAACAGTTGGTTTTTTTTTCCTGCCCCATGACTCTATAGGTGCTTTGTCAATGTTGAGAAACCACAGAACAGCACAAGCACAAAACTGAAACGAGCAGTTAGCCATTAGTGACATAAGCACTTAAATCTGACTTGTACAATAAACCCTTTCCTTTAAAAAAAATGTTGACTGTAGAAGCTCATGAATTAACAGATCGACTTTGTCACAAACCAATTCCTAGAAAATAAGCAAAGAGACAAACATCCAATAATTCATTTATACTTTTACGTCACATTGTAAGTTTGTAAAAGTTCGTTGCAATAAATTTATGAAAACAATGATGATTACAAACATGATATGAACCAACAAGGGCGAAAACTCAAAAAGTCATCAGAATACTAGACACCAAGCAAAGAAGTTTCAAGCAAGAGTAGTCAGTCAAATGTAAAGGCATGTACATCAAATCACTTATCTGACCACAAGCTGCAAGACAGAAATTGAATGCACTGCAGTAGTTGGGCGGGTTCTTGTGATGCAGCCTACGCAGCTATCTGTTTAATGGAATCAATTAAGGTTCAACTAGTAACATTTACAAGGTAGAATAGCAGCAAACTTAACAAGTTACATGAATAAAAGATGGAATATAGATGGCCACAGAATCATTTGAGGTTCAGCTATTATTTCATACAAAAAACACCATAGTGAGTCAAGCTCTAGGAAAGAAGGGTATTCTTCATACCCTCATCATTGAAAAGAAACGAAATCTTCTTTCTGCATACAGATCTTTATTACTTAATTTCTGTTTCTTAAATATCTGACATTTATCCCCCAAAGCCCCAATGCTGGCAAACAGAAAGAAAGAAAAAGACAAGCACAAGGAAAAAGAAAAAAAAAAAAGAGTCCTAGTCAGGCTAAAGACCTTTCATAAATCATAAACTAGTAAAAGTACATCAGCCTCCTCTTCCACTGCAGGGAATTTTTGAACAATAGAAAGCTCTTTTCATGGCACAAGAGCTACAACAATAACATACATTGCCAACCACATTGGCTAAGAGAAAGCATGCAATAGACGAATTCAAACTCACTCATGGAGCAATATAGATAGTAGATTAGCGTGCTACCAAATCTAAAGGTGATCCTGCATTTTATATGATACCAATTAACGGAATAACAGCACCAAACACAATTAACAGATTCAAGAAGCAAGTTGTAGATACCAGCTTAACTATGTTTGAGAAAAAAAAAAACCGAGGGCAATCTTGTATTAGATATTTAGATGTTATCCCAAATAGCAACATGACAAACAACACCGAGTTATTTGCAATTAGACTCAAAGTGTATTGTTATTGGAGAATCAAGTCATGAGAAACAAAGCTAGCAACTGTGTGAAGTCTAGCTAATAGCATCTATTACATATTTACATCTAGTGCAAAATGTCAAGTATTCTTTCCCATTACAAGTTAAACCTTACAAATAACAAGTTTAACTGTCAACAACATACTTAGCTTATTATTTTATCCCATGTGCATAGAGTCAAAAGGCAGTATTCAATTATTCATATATAACCATAGTACAAATCTATACAAATCACATAACAGTAACATTTGGAAACAGAGTTTAACATCGAAAGCAATATCATTAACCTCAAAAGTCACATAATAACTAAATGGTTTATAAATAGCAAAATTCACTCAAGGAAATCATTTGAGATGTAAGTATTACATCATCTGGAAAGCTGTCGCAAAGTAGGCTCTAGGTAAGTAAGCCTCCCTTCATGCTCACAAAGTCAAATAGACTTGAAGCATCTTTGTACACAGATGTGTCAAAAATCACTGATTTTTTTTATTCCTAGAACACCCTTAACATCTTTCCTCCCAAGTCCCATACCTTGAGAAGACAAAGAAAGGAAAAAAAATCTAAAATTGGTCAAGAAACACACAAGATAGTCTAATTCTGAAGGCCCCTTCATAAATTAAGGCATGCTTGCCTCTTCGTCTGCTGCAGGGGTTTCTCAAAACAATGTTAAGCCAATTTCATATCACATGAGTTAGGACAGTAGCAAACATTACCTACCAACCATGCCGAATAAAAGAGATAGTATGCAGTAAACAAATCCAAGCTTATTATCACTTATATAGGTATAAAATCAAACAATTAATGATGCACATTAGCATAACCGGTGTGATTAATGACTCGAGCAGCACGTTGTGAGATCAAAGTGTCCCTTGCTCTCCTATCACTCCCACTCAACTAGATAAGCATGTTATAATCAATTAATAGCACCATAGCAACACCATACTAGCTTACATTTAGAATCAAATAGAAGGACTAACTCTATTGATGTCAATAAATAGCTAAATTCTCATTAAGTGCAAAATTTGAAGTAACCCAACCACTTCAATTCTTCAAACATAATACTCCATAAGTAAAAAGTAAAATTAGCCAAAACCATATAATTAGCAATTAAGAACAATCATTCAATATCTCCATAATCACACCATCAAATTAATTATTCAGATCGGTGCCGCCATGGCACACCCTGCAAATGACTTAAATCACTTGAATTAAACCACATTAAATGAATAAAAAAATGATTGAAATTATTGTTAATTAGGAGCAAATCCGACCTTAATTATCACGGCATATTCACAAATCCATTTATCTAAACACAACCCACAAAAATAATTCCATCACCGATAATTGCAAAATAGCTCCAGATGTTAATTACGCATTTAACACTTGAAATAAGCATATAAACATGAAATAAATCCAATAAATTGAGAAAATAAATCAGAAGAAAATTATGTATTCATTTAATTCAACTATTTAATTCACATACAGATAAACCCTAATAGTATCATACATCCTACAACAAACAATTTCCCACCCCCTCCCACAAAATTATGTAAAAATAAAAACTGAGTTTAATTCAATGAACACTAATGAAAGAATCAGAAGGTTCTGGAACAGGATTAACACTGATAATGAAAGCAGTTTTGGAGGCGACGAGTTTCTTCCTTCCATAGGAGTGGGGCCCACGAATTAGACTCGGAAACTCGGGAATCAACTCGATCTGAGGACTCGGGGAGTCCTGCTGGTGGGGTGCCAATGTCGATATCGGAGACCGAATTTTCGGGATGATGATCTTGTGATTGAGCAGATTGGACTGGATTCTGGAGTCCCGGAGACGGGCCAAAGCACCGGGTTTAACGTATTTGTTGAATCGATGAGTTCGAAGCGAATTGATTCGGATTCTCCTCTTCATTGTTTAAGGGATGAATGAAGAACAAGAAGAAGAGGAGAATTGGAAAGAGAGAGAAAGAGAGGTGTTTGGTGGGTTTGAGGGGTATGAAGGAATGAGAGGGGGTTTTATAAGGGAGAGGTTTTGGGAATTGGGTGGAAAAAATTGGAGGGAACTTGAAAAAAAAGGAGGTTTATTTTGGGGTTTGAGTTTTGAAAGAGGCGGGGTTGTGGTTGAGTAATTCACATATCATTTTTTTTTATTATTTTTTTTTTTTTTAATGGAATAATTCACAATATTAGACCAAATAAATATGAGATCTGATTTTCCCGTCAAAAAAAAATAAATAAAAAAATATAAGATCTGATTGAAATTAATTTGGAGTTGTTAAATTTGATTGAAACTTATTAAAAAGAAAAATGGTATAGATAGCTCTTAGGGTTACATAAAAGCGTTAAAAACACACTATAAAAGGGTATAAATCACGAAAATATAAACACTAAAATTACACTGATTTACGCGTGCTTTTGTCGTAAATTCCTAATTTTATAAAATTTTCAAAAGTATATTTAATGCTTATATATAGCCTTTAGGGGCTACGTATAGCATTACCCTATTAAAAATAGCAAAATTATTTATAAAGTCGTTATTAATAATTACAAAGTACTCCGTATACGATAGAAGCTTATAATGTAATACTCCCTTTGTGCATGAAACATATATATATATATATATATATATATATATATATATATTTACAATAGTATCCAACTTAGGGAGTAACATGGGAGTATTACCGCCACGTGATTACGTAAAGCTTAACAGAGTTTTGCAGCGGAAAATAGTACTTAACTTTCATTAATAATAATAGTAATAATAATAGTTTGATACACTTTCAAAGTAGCTACACCACTAATACTATGTATACTAAATTAAACTAGGTGATCACCGCGCATCATTCCCAATGCAGCATATAGTTCACGTTGTCCGATCGCCATCACCTATCTACTTATCAAAATGATAAGTAGGGCCAAGCCAAAACAAAACAAATACGTATTAGCCAAAATGCTAAGTACATACAAATGCTAGACATGTAAAATCAATTTAATTAATTAAACATGTCTTCGAAGAGATTTAACTTTAATAAATCATAATTTATCCAAACCATTCCTGAATAGAAATTTATGTATAAAAAAAACTTGTCAAAAGAACCAATTTCCGAAATAACCAACTTTCCAAAGATAATTCCGAATAGGATGGATCAATCCATATTTTCATAAATCATTTTCCCATTTAAGTGTGCACACCTCCCAAGGTAGTAACTCCTTTACATAGTGCTATCAAGGGGAAAGACTAGGTCATACAAAGTTCATAGTCTTCAACTTACTCCGCGCAGTGGGAGTTGAAAATCCAAAGATCCAAGGAATAAATCCTGTTAAATAAACTTTCCAATATCCCATACTCGGGATAATATAAATAATAAAACTCCCTTTTTTTGTAAACATCTTGAATATCAGTACAAGTTTATAATCAACCATATAAAATATTTTAACATTTGAGATTAAACGATTAAAACATGCTTCACTGAAATATATTTCACAATTATTTAAACATGGTTCGAAATCACTTAACATGTAAAACACGTTGCATATAAAAGCCACTTTTTAAAAGATCTAGCCACGTGTACGTACCTTGATCTTTGCAAAACAAACACGGGGTTCCTAGTTACGAACCGGAAATACCTCCTACAACAAACCAATAATCCTAATCAAATACTTTTCAACCCATAGATACAAGGACTTAGACTATCGACTTTGACTAGTTGTGCATGAATAACTTATTATTATAACCCTTTTATAAAATTAACACTTGTATATATAAAATAATCTTTAATAATTCATAATAATAATAATAATAATAATAATAATAATAATAATAATAATAATAATAAGGTAGTAGTAATGCTACGTAAGTAGTAGTAGTACATGTGAGTAGTAGTAGTCATATTAGTAACAATGATAGTGATAGTAATAATAATAATAATAATAATAATAATAATAATAATAATAATAATAATAATAATAATAATAATAATAATAATAATAATAATAATATAGGAAGTAGTAGTAATACGTAGATGTAGTTGTAGTAGTAGTACTATTAGTGCTTAGTAGTACTATTAGTGCTTAGTAGTAGTAGTAGTAGTGGTAGTAGTAGTGGTAGTAGTAGTGGTGGTAGTAGTAGTAGTAGTAGTAGTAGTAGTAGTAGTAGTAGTAGTAGTAGTAGTAGTAGTAGTAGTAGTAGTAGAAGAAGAAGTTGAGAGTAATAGTAGTAGTAGTAGTAGTAGTAGTAGTATTACCAGTACTTAGTAGTAGTACTAAAATGAGAAATATATGGCTTATGTACGGTGCAACGCAAGGAAGGAGGTGGCGGCAAGGTGGTGGCCAAATGGTGGTAATAGGGTGGCGACGAGGAGGTGCTCATGAGGAGCTCAAGACTACAAAATGAAAGCTTAAAAAGGAGGTGAAAATGGAGGAGGAAGGAGAAAGGAGAAGGAAAGTAAGAAGAGAAGTAGGAGGTGTGATGGAATAGCTCATGTTTCATGGCTATATATAGCCCCAACTCAGGCACTATTCAAACCGATTTCATAAATGCTGCCAACCCAATTAATGCGGCCAACCTAATAAATGATGTTAGCCTAATAAATGCAGCTGACCCAATAATGTTGCTGACCCAATAAATGCAGCCGGTCTAATATATATATTTCTTTGTTTTCTAATAATTGCAATCATAGGAAAGGCATAAAATTTTAGGAAAATTATGGGGTGGGGAATTTGATGAAAAATTTCATAATACTCGTATAAGGTATAGAGTACAGTCAGTGGAGATATATTTAATTGTTAGCTTGTACGAGTATGAATGAAAAATAATACAAAAGGTAGTGTGATTGCTCTGGTAGGAGAGAGAAATAATCAAATAGTAGTGGGTTCGTTAATTCTTTTTTTTTCAAATTCGAATACGTTTTCCCTAATTACCGATGAGAAATTTCATTGTCATCTCATATTTTTGTGAAATTAGTTTCAAGTTAATTAGATTATAAATCGGTGTGAATTAAACTTGATTGTCGAAGGAATTTCTCATAAATTTATGAGAAATTTTGTTTCATTTGAAATTTTCGACGAGAAACTTCAATTTTATTACATATTTATGTGAATCAATTCCTCTGTTAATTAGTGGCCGAACTAAAATTTCTCTCAATTTTCATGTCAGTCTGTAAATTTGATTTAAGCTTATGTGTATCTAAGTGAATTGTGTCCTCTAATTTCTAGTTGAACTAAATGTTACTGTAATTCAAATTCGTTTTTGCTAAGTTCCAATGAGAAATTTCCATGACATCTCATATTATTGCGACATTTTTAAGTTAGATTATAAATAGCGCTGTTAGAGTATTTTTATGTGCAATTTAAAATTATTTTAATGAGTATAAAGAATTCATAGGATTTTTTTATGTCAAAATTACTGATAAAGAATGTAGTAAGAAACAAGAAACATCAAATGTCTTGATTGTGGGGTAAGAAGTTTAATTACAAACAATACCACAAATGTACGGGCCTAATATCTCGGCCCTCGCCAAGAAACCTGCACCCGCCTACAAACCTGCTTCATCTGTCTCCTCTACCACTACACCACCCCTCTACAACCACACCATCTGCCTCCTCTACCGCCCCACCACTTGCCTCCTCTACCATCGCACCACTTTCCAATAAAGAGAGAAAAAGTTCTTGGGCTCACGCGAATGTTAAATGAACTCAAATATTATATAACAATTTTATGTTTTCATGAATTTCATCATACGTTGTATAAACATGTTTGTGAGAGATGCCAGATGTAGGGGCGGACCTATTAAGGGTCCTGGGTTGCACCGCCCCCCCCCCCCAAAAAAAATAATTTTTTTATTTATTAATTAAGGTAAAAATATAAATTTGTAGGTTAAATACAATTTTAATGTA
Source organism: Chenopodium quinoa (assembly GCF_001683475.1). Classification (NCBI taxonomy): domain Eukaryota; kingdom Viridiplantae; phylum Streptophyta; class Magnoliopsida; order Caryophyllales; family Amaranthaceae; genus Chenopodium; species Chenopodium quinoa. The sequence continues at coordinate 2,720,711 of NW_018742733.1, read as the reverse complement.
ATAAATAACATTAATATAGCTTTGTCATGGTAATGCATGTAATTTATGCAAAAAGTAGTAGGTTCAAACCTTCACACAATAATTTTGGTCTTCAAAGAGGACAGTTATCCCCCACTTTTTAATATTATTTAATAAAAGGGAGATAAATTGATCTATTAGTTAATGTGTTATTATTTGTTGTAAGAGGTTATGGGTTCAATTGTTTAAAGTATTTAATGAAATCATGTTCTAACTTCTTATCAATTTATATAACTTTTTAAATACTTGTTAGTTGCTACCCATATTATTGGATATTAGAAGGATTTTAAGCAAAGGTGTTTGATCTTTTTAATATATCTAAATATAAATCAAATTGTTTAAGAATATTTTTCAAATTATCGTGCGACTTTCTTGTCACTGCATCCATAATTTAACTTTGGTGGAGCTCTCTTGTTTGGCTCACCTCCTAACCCTCGCACATACAACATAGTTATAGTTGTTGTTCTCCACTCTCTAGATTAATCTACACTTGTTTAATATTACATATTTCTACATCACTCATCTTAAATATTTTACAAGAAATTTCTAGATACAAACCTCTCTAAATTTTCTACCTTTTCTAGAATATTCTAAACTATTCTTTAAATTTTTCATTGCACATCTAGATTTTTCTAGATTAACTTCTAACAAAAGTAACTTTCACTCATGCTTTTTTAAGTATGTTGAATTGAAGTTAGTAAATGTGTATTTCTTAATTTCTTTCCCATTTTCTCTCTTTTAGTTTCTACCAAAGTTTTTTGAGCTTTTGGAAGTGCTTGAAGAACAACTACCTTTTTCAGAGTTAAAACTGCTGCTAGCCTGCTATGTTTTCTTGATGATGTATTGATGTTGATGTCTTAGACAACCTTGTTTATGGATGCATATTTGCATTTTGAAAATAGCTATTTGCTTTTACTTTGCACAAAAATTGGGAATATATGGGTTGAAAGCATAATTCTGGGTTCATTGAATTTACAAAATGAAAATGTGTACTATTGTCAGTGTGAAAGCGATCATGATTTGCTATGCAGACTATAAACCGATTTATATTATCTAGTATTTTTCAAAATTTTCTGTTTTAAAGGCCCTATAATCTGGAATATCTTTGTGGTGATTGATATACCTTCAATAGGGAATCAATTATGCTATGAAAATTACCTAGATCAATTTGATAATTTTTTCATATCAGTATAACCTTTAATTTTATGCTAATATAAAATGAAGATAATCATTATTTTGTGCAGTAATTTTATTTGGTTGTTTTTATGTTAACTTGTTGAAATCACTATTCTTAGATGTGCTTATAATGTAGAAGTACGCCAACACATGTTTGTTAGTAGTTAAATGATTGATTTTCTGAGGGGGGTGAATTGTAGTATGAAGCTTGCTAGTCACTTTTTGCGGAATTAAAAGAAACTTAACGCAAATAGAGAAATAGTGCAAGAGATGTTTTACGAGGAAAACTTCGTAGGCCAAATAGGAAATGAAAAACCTCGATTCAAAGGGATTTTGACTCAAAACATTCTACTAAAATAGGCCAACGACTCTATTACAACCTATGAGAAACTTGAGCCTATCGAGTTACTCAACGAACTCATATTCTCAATGATCTCTCTTCTCACTCAAGACTTCACTCAAAGCCTTACTAATCTCTTTCTCATAAGCTTCACTCAAAGCTTTACAAATAACTCATTTAAGTTCTCACCCCAATACAAGAGTTCACTCAAAACCATGAACATTTCCCAAATACATAAAAAAGATAAATATATAAAACTGCTTAAAAACAAATTAAATATATAGCCTCTGCAACGTTAACATGACATGTAAAGATTCTATATTATCCATACTTAGTATTTAAAAACACAAACCATCATCCCCAATCATCATGCCACATGTAAACTGTATTTTTCACCAATGCTACATGCTCACATGTCACCTTATTTAACCTTTCTTTTTTGAATTTCCTTTCTCATATTAAAAAAAAAAAAAACAAAAAACAAAAAAACACTAGCTTTAATCAATTAAACTATACTAAAAGCGAATCTAAGATGACATTTGTCACAATGTCATTAATAATTTTCCCTCCTTTTTGCACTTTCCTTTTTTATTTTTTTTATTTTTTATTTTTACCAAATTTAAATGACTTTCATTTTATAAGCTACAATAATACTTATTTCTATTTTGACAACATATCTAATCCAATCATACCAATTAATATATTTTTTTTAACATATATTCTATATACTTTAATCTTTTAGTTACAAGTATACAAACATAGATTAAAAATAAGGTATTAAATATATCATTGTCCAAGATTATTATAATATTAAGGAGTATCAATTTTTTCCTCCAAGCTCCAACATTAATCGTTATGCAATGTGATTATTAAAATCAAAATAAAAACCGCTACTACTCACTATAAATACATTTTAAAAAAGTTGATTATGGAATACTAATTATCCTAAAATAATATAAATCAACTAAATTTATTTTCATTTAATGCCGGTCAAAGTGTGGCAACAAAAATATAAAGGACAAATGTATATGAGTTCATATACGGGTACTAACCTTTTTTTTTTCCCTTTTTTTTTGAAGACATATACGGGTACTAACCTAAGCTTATATTTTCGTTTTCTTATATAAAACCTAATAGCTTCTAAATTTCTATTAATAAATTATTTTTTATAAAATTCAAAACAATAACCTTTACGCATTTGGTATAAATTAAAATTCGTATTATATACCTTTAAACAATCCGTGCATTGCACAGACCAGAAGGCTAGTTAGTGTTTATTTTGTCAACCAAATATGACCTTACGGTTCTTACCATGTTCACTCTTTTTTTTTTTTTTTTTAAAAACATGTTCTCTCTCCCTTCTTCAAATAAGTTTAGTTTAGTTTAATAAAATAAATTTCAATTAAATATTTTTTTTTTATAGAAAAATATACAAAGTACAAGTTTTACATTGAGTTCAATTCATAGTTCATAGTACGGAGTATCCAATTTTCCAACCTAATTATTCCACCAAAAATCAACATAATTTTGTCGTAGAATTCCAAAGTACTGTTGCAAGCAGCCACGAACAAGATCAACTATATCTTGATTATCTTCTCAGCTGGTGAGCACTTAGTCTGTAATTTGATTTTATCATGAAGTTTAACATTGATTGAATTGAGTAATTAAACTTTACATACACCATGTTTTGTTCTTCAAATTCTGTATTTCGGGTACCATTAAACCCTTCAATTAACCCCAAATCTCCAATCTTTTCTGAAACAATATTCAACCCATTTCATGAATTCCCCAATTCACCAAAACCCAGTTCCCGATTTCAAATCAGATGTACCATTAGAAAGCTTAGAGATAGAATCGATACTGTGAAGAATACCCAGAAAATTGCAGAAGCCATGAAACTTGTGGCTGCTGCTAAAGTTAGGAGAGCTCAGGAAGCTGTTATTAATGGCAGACCTTTTGCTGAGGGTTTAGCTGATATGTTGTACAATATTAATCAAAGTGTTCAATTAGAAGATGTAGATGTTCCTTTAGCTAGTGTTAGGACTGTTAAAAGAGTTGCCCTTGTCGTAATTACCGGCGAAAGAGGGCTTTGTGGTGGTTTTAATAGTGCAGTTATTAGGAAAGCTGAGAGTAGGATGCAGGAATTGCAGAAACTTGGTTTAGGTTGTACAATTATAAGTGTTGGGAAGAAGGGTAATGCTTATTTTTCGAGGCGGGTGTCTAGTGTGTCTGTGGATCGATTCGTAGAGGGGGAGGGTTTTCCGACTGCTAGAGAGGCACAGACGATTGCTGATGATGTTTTCTCTCTTTTTGTGAGTGAGGAGGTTGATAAGGTTGAGCTGTTGTATACTAAGTTTGTGTCATTGGTTAGGTCTGATCCTGTGATTCGGACTTTGCTTCCTCTTTCGCCAAAGGGGAAGGCTGTTGACGCTTATGGGAATAGTGTTGATGCAGTGGAGGATGAGTTCTTCAGGCTGACGAGTAAGGAAGGGAAGTTAGCAGTTGAAAGACTGAGAGTTGAGAAAAGGAAGCAGGAAGTGCAGCCTCTTTTGGAGTTTGAGCAGGACCCGGTTCAGATTATTGATGCAATGATGCCTCTATATTTAAACAGCCAGATACTGAGAGCCTTGCAGGAGTCACTGGCGAGTGAGCTAGCAGCGAGGATGAATGCCATGAACAATGCCAATGAGAATGCTATGGAGTTGAAGAAGACACTTTCTATTGCGTACAATAGAGAAAGGCAGATGAAGATTACTGAAGAGCTGTTGGAGATTGTTGCTGGAGCTGAAGCTCTTGTACCATTTGATTAGATTGGCATCGGATTAAAACATGGCTAGTTTGTTGATCCAAGTTTCTTCCTTTTGTTGATTGTTTACTGCAATTGAGTTTTAGACACAATGGACCTACTTTTCTTGAAGAGTCGACTCCAACTTTAATAATGAAGAGTGCCACAGAGAGTTTTTGCAATTTTTAAGTTGAAAGTACGAGTACGTGGTACTAATTAGTCTTCCATCCTCTGAACTGTATGTGCTCATAAACTGTCAACTGATCAGATTGAACTGAGGAATTCCATCTATTGGCACAATTGTGAAAATATTGAATAAAGAGGAGAATTTTGAAGATGTAAAAAAAGCTGTTCAATTCATTTGTTGAAGGAACAACGTTTGTACATGAACTAGAATTATGATGCACAGATTGCACACCAAAATTTTGTTGGAGAATTCGACCCTTGCTTGATTTACCAAATACAGTTAACAGTCACACCTCATGAAAAACTGAAAGATCAGAATGACAGCTTAAAGTATGTTCATCACTTGAGTACCTTTTGTGCTAACTTGACATCTTGAACATTTGGATCATAGGAGCTTATCGGGAAATAGTCTATTTATGAGTGAGGGAAAATAACTTAGCTGCGAACAACTCAATAAAACCTTACTCGTATTCAACATCGTACTAGTGATCCATCCAGATCACATACGCGTTTACAAGATCTTGATTTAACAGAGTTCATGAACCATGAGTACTTTTCTTCATCCTTGTTAATTGATCAGTCTTTCTTAATTTCTTGTACTGACAAATTTCTTGTACTCTGATAGCTCAATACTGTATAAGTAAATTTTGTTTTACAAAGCACAAAATATTTTTCAACTCAGTTTAGCTTATGATATTATCACAACTGTTCTATATTTCAAATTAAGTTTCAACAAATATTAGTTCTTGCAAAACAATTTTTCACATCCTCAAAGAGTAGCAATTTCATAAAATCTGTCCCTCTAATATTTACCCAAATTTCTTTTCTAATTTGTTCCTTCCATTTTGCCCCATAGTTTTATACACAAATGGCCATGCAAGACTATAACTCTCATATAGTGATCCCAATATTTTTCTCTTATTAGCTTCCCTTTAAAAAGTAATCATACAAGAAATTACTCGCCCAATCTCATTTTATTTGCCCCGATTTGAACAGACAATAGAGACATGGATCATCACAGAGTACTTATCAAAGTATCCAAACATACACACTAATGTAAAACTGTACATTTGTACAATATACAAACTTAAGAGCTACGTCTTATGTTTTCATTGTCATACATACGTAATACATTGCGTCCCCTGCCTATAACTTCCTCAAGTATACCACTAAAGGTAATCCAATTGACCAAGATAGTAAGATACCAAGTGTTCTTTTCTCCCCCGCATTTTAACAATTAATATCAGAAAGATTATAACAGTAAACTAAATGGCTAAAAGAAAGAAAAGAGGCCATCAAATATAATTGCAACGCTAGCTTCTACCACGTGATTTGTTTGCCCGTGAAGCATGAGATATAGCTTTGGCTTCTGAGGTCATCATCCACTCTCTCTCTGCACGACGCTGATGTTGCCTTGCATTCTTGGCTCGTTTAGGAGCCAACCTTGTATCTCTCTCAACAAATGCTAACCTAAACTTCTCAGCCATGGACAACTCGCTGGGAGTAGAAATGATCGGTAGAATTTTTCTTGTTGGTCTACATGATGCCCATATAGTGGGGTCTATATCCTCAACAGCATGTTCATCCAAAACTGTGTTTGGCAGAGCTTCCTTGGGGACAGCAACTTCCTTGAAGTCAAAAGGTGAAGGATTTGGGTTGACTATAACACGAGGGCATTCGGAGGAGAAATTCTCCAAAGAATCAGGATCAATGTTTGGCTGAAAATAGCAAGAAATATTAGAGGTGAATAATAAGTCTTACAGAACTACAGAAGTAGACAAGGATGCAGACCTCATATATGCTAAATCCATTAATCAAGAATTTTCCAATCCTGGTATTTTACAAAAGATTAACAGCACTAATGGTGTACACATCAGTATTAAAGACTGTAATTGAGATTTAGGCATGTGAACAGTAAGGTCTGGTGTAACCGGAATTTCTAATCTTTTTGCAATTTCCATAATCCCTGAATAACAGGTCACATTTCTACTTTAAAACGTGCCAAAATAATACAAGTAGGTCACTTTCTATACATAGCAAATCAAATATTAAGCTTTGTCATATTGACCTAATTAACACCCTCAGCAGAAAATTGAAAGAAAGGCAGCAATGGTATGTTGGCAAAGCAGGACTTTTAATAGTGAAAGAACATTTGATGTACAGCATTTACTCACCATAAATCAATTATGTACTGGTTAAACAAAAGTAGACAACTTGATGTAAAAAGAAAGCTTTGCTCAAGGAGGAAGAATACTTGTTGATATGACATCAAGGATTAATGTAAATACTACACAAACTTGTTTTCTATCCGTGGTAATATGGTGTCGTCCTTAAATTTTGCATGATTACACATGAGGAAGTCTGAGTTAATAACAATTATAATCAGCCACTAACACAAGAACGGTAAAACAACTACCTCATTATAGGTACACTAAGAAGTTTGCGAGGACAACTGTAAGTGATTGATCAATAATTGTTTATTAAAAGTGGACTTGCATTTAACACCTTGTCACATTTAAATCCCCAAGTGCTTATGAGAAGAGCACATGGGTAGGAGACAGGATGTGAATAGCACACAGAGAGGTATATATAAGTGATTGATCAATAATTGTTGCCATGGCCCATTAGAAGAAATATGAGGTATGTTGCAATGATGAAATTAAAAACAAGATAATAATCATACCCACACAAGCCATCTCAGGGATTGTCCACCATGAGTAAACTCTGTGGTATCGAGTTCCTCCCACGAATCTCCTTCCAAATTGTTCAGATCTGGTTTAAATAAGTGTAAGCTTCTTCTTCCAGTGTAATCACTCCGAGGACACCCTCTGCAAGATTAAGTTTGGTTCATAGCCTCTTCCAAGTTGCAATTAAAAAACCCACATCCTGGACAACCCCGTCATTTGGGATGACAATTAATATAATAAAGAACAATAAAGTCTAAGCAATCTATAAACAAAAAAATAAGTAAGACTTTTCCACAATCTATTTGCCCCCTCTCCCCCCCCCCCAATTAAAAAAAGTAAAATAAATTAAATTCGTTTGGCTCTGTCAAAAGTAGATTTGTGGACGATATGACAAATTAATGAGATGTTTTATAATTTAAAACATATAACTATCATTTACACAAGGTTCAGTACTTCCACTATCAGTACAGCTACAAATTTAAAGGCCAGATATTAGTCAAAGAAACAAGTGCATACCCACATCTTAATATTTCCAAAGATTGACAATGCTTCACCAGTTGAGAGACACCATTAGGAGTGATTCTGCTGCATTGGCTGTGAAAGGAATTAACTTAGCTATTTCATACAACAGATACAACAATAATAGAAAGGAGCAGCCAAGTTCTATGTTCTATCCACGTAATCTAAAATGAACATGTTATAGAATGCATCAGTAGACAGGATCATCTTCGACTAAAGTATCCATAACTTTAATTATACTACAAAACTTTGTAAAGTTGAACCCCTTTTTTCTTTTTTACTTTTTTTCTTGTGTGTGTGTGTGGGTTGGGGGGGGGGGGGTATACAGCAAGCTGCTGAAATTCTTAGAGCATTGAAACAAGCAAAACAAATGTTTTAACTTTTTTGTCAGTTCAAACAGTTATTTGACAAAAAAATCATCAAACAAAAGGCCCAAAAAAATTAAGCAGAAATCCTAAATTTATGATGGGCTGCGATTTGTTATTCATTTTACTCAGATTATCAGCCATCCCAATCAAAACTCAAACCTTATATTCACTGCTCGCAAATTTGGACACATCTCTGCCACCTTTGCAAGACCAAAATCTGAAACATCTGTACAAGAAACGTCAAGGATTTCCCAGGTGCCATCAGCAAGAGAGATGATTACTTCATCATTTAGAAGCTTTTTTCTCCTAGCAACTGCAGCAATTGACAGCTGTAGTTTATAACAATGATACAATAAAAAAAATTGTAAGTACACAAAACTGAGAAAGAATTCAAAATAACCACAATTTTGTAGACATCAATGATTTGATAAAACTAACAACAGAAAATGTCAGTCAAGTATGTCTCTTCACCCACCATCACGCGCGCGCACACACACACACACACACACACACACACACACACACACACATATACACAGAAAAAAGTTTGGTTTAGACGAACTATCAACATCCTGGTTACCCTTCTCAGAAAAGTTTCTACTTCTAGGCTTCTTAGAGTTACTTTCGGTACCATCCCAAAGTCTTTCCTCTTTTCTTCAACATTGCTACTCTACTTTCAGATGCGTCTTTAACATTCAAACTATATAAATGCGCAATTATTTCATATACTATGTCTAAGGTCTTTAAAACCTTCTCCGCCAAATCTTTCTGCAGTTGCTTAACTCTGAGCTTTCAACTCTTCGTATGACTTTTGGGGCAAACCTGGATAGAGTCGTATAATTGTTGTAGTTATCTAAAATCGACATACGACCCGTCTTCTGATGAACTCTTAAGCCTTATGCTTTTCTGGAAAAGAAGGTAATATTTATTTCTCGACACGGTATTAGAGGTCTCCCACCCAAAGTTTGGTTGGGCTCCAATCCTCTCCACAGTATCTTTCCACCATATATCGGCCTCATCTTTCAAATACATAGCAGTCTGATCAACCTTCATGCCCTATTTAGGCTGCAAACAACTTATTAAACTCGTGTACCCAATTCTCCAAAAGGTGGGGTCAGCAGTCACTTTTGGTCTCACTTGGCCAGTTTCTTAAATATTTCATTGCGTGGATCAGGTAGTTCCAAACGTTCTGGTTCAAATTCTGGGCTAGCATCCTTATAGCATCGCTAAATACCCTCTTGGAACAATTTATGTGCTATAAAAGCAATTTTGTGACTAAGTGCCTATGCCTGATTAGCATTTTCCCATTTCAATTTAAGCCTGAGGGAATGGTTACTGCTTTCAGGTGTAGGGACAATATGGCACGTAACGATGCTGCTTTAGTCGATGCAATAAGAATGCTAGCTCAAAATTTGAACCAGAATCGTGTGGAACAACCTGATCCACCACTGAAATGTTTAAGAAACTGGCTAACTGCCCAAGTAAGGCCACCTGTGTTTATAAAGGGGGTGCTGACCTGACCTTCTTGGAGAATTGGGTGTGCGAGTTTAATAAGTTGTTTGTAGCGCTGAAGAGGGGATGAAGCTGCTACATATTTAAAAGATAAGGCTGAGAGGAATAGAACCCAACCGAACTTTGGGTGGGAAACCTTGACTGTGTAGATAGATAAACTTTATCCTCCTTTCCTGAAAAAGCAGAAGGTTCTAGAGTTCATCAACTTGTTCCTTGATTTTAGATTACTACAATAGATTCATGACCCCGCCCGAAAGTTGTCCCTATTGAAGAATTGAAAGTTCAGATATTTGAGGGTTGACTAAGCAAGTGCAGAAAGATTTGGCGAGGAAGGTTTTCAACACCTTAGGCAAGTTGCATCAAAGAGCTGCGCATTTATATGATCTACATGTTAAAGACACATTTGAAAGTAGCAATCCTGGAGGAAAGACTTCGGGATTCTAATAACCAAAGCAACTCTAAGAAGCCTAGAAGTGGAAACTTTTCTGAAAAGGGTAAACAGGATGTTGATAGTCTAAAGAAAACAATAGGGAAAGACGATTCTTTTGTAAGAGGTGTAACAGTAATCATCTTGGAAGAGAATATGAGGGAATCCTGGTGACAGCAGATAGTACAATAAAAAGGGGCATAGAGAGTTCGAATGCTATTCCAAGTGGAAATGCTCAGCATAGGCCTAAGCCTAGTATTTTCTATAACCAGGGAGTTGTAACTCTTCGCTTGGAACAAAAGTGAGCCTCTTGAATGCTCATCCATGTGTAACTCTCTATTTATAGTATATCTATCCTTCTATTTGTTTTTCTAAAATTACTTGAGTTCTTTTTTGAATGGTCTGAAACTATCAAAATTGTGTAGTTCACAAAGCTAAAGACTTACAGGAGAGTGATCAAATGAGTATTTTACAAATGGTTGAACCAAATACTTCTTACATCTTACATTAAAAAAAAAAAGAAAAGAAAAGTTTTAGATGTAAATTTACTTAAAACAAATATTTTTGCCAAAAATCAACCGTCTAACAGCATCCCCATCCCCGGTATCACTTATTCCTCATGCTCAAAGATTACTATCAATAGCTCTCAGCTATAAGGAAGCTGAATTCTTCTACTAAGGTGATAAAACTGGCAATGGATGGCCTGAAATTAGATCTTTTTTTCCCCTCAGATGAGACATATGATTCTCGGTTTCTCCTAGAGGCAACAAAAATATTATGTAAAAATTTGCAAACACAATCACCTGGTTATGAAACAAATTGAGTGAATTGATTAATTTTGAAAATTCTTTGGTATATAAAGCCACACTTAAAAACCAGCCCTTAGTAAAGGAGCTGGAGCATATCCATAGAGTATAAACACAATGGACTCTTAGTTGGAGGTTCCAATCTCAGTAAGGGGCAATTGTACAGCAAATTTTAACTCTACGGTCCACTGGATCTTAAAGAAGATTTCTTTACGTGAAACCAGTATTTTCACAATCAGGGAAAATAGGACTCCTAGAGAGTATCTTTACAGCCTTGAATGATTGAATCTCTATGCTCTAACGGCAAGGAAGAACGGAAAACAAATTGATCGCTGCTTAAGGTATGAAAGATGCATTAGTAGAGTAAAAAAGTACAATTACTCACGAGATTTGGTGGGCTGAGGCCAAGAAATAAATGTGCCTTTAAGGAGGTCCTGATAGCTATATTAGGTAAGAAGCTGCACAACTTCTCTTCTACCCAACCACAGTGTTTAAGGTTTCCATATAAGAATTCTCTGCTGATATTATTATTAGAAGAAGCAAAGGAGAGATAACTCAACACTTAAACCAATTGGTGAGACTACAAACATTGAAGCGTGTTGAAAAGAAAGACGGTTATGGTGAATGAAAAGTGATGCTGATAACCGCAATATTTTGGTCCATAGTATTTATTTGCTACTTTATCAGAGGGAGAAGGATAAACCCTGGCCACTAATGGAAGAGAGTAACAATAAATTCAGACCACAGCAGAAGCATCCATAACATGGGAGATGAGGGATCTTATTTATATTTAGAAGTTATGGACGCATGCAAAGCAATAGTTCAGCTCTCTTTGAATTCAGCCTTCTACACCATCATGAATTTGGAAGGGAGGGCAATTTCCAGGTGCAGCTCATCATCTAGATTAACAGAGCTTACAAAAAAATGAAAAGAAAATGTGACATTGTAAGCAGGGATTGGGAGCCTGATTACACTTACAGTTTGGATGAAAGTCTAATAAAGTTAAGTAGCTGAAACTTTATCCAAGCAGAGGCAATGGCTCTACTTGACGCAATACAATGGACTACAAATCTAAAATCTTGGCTGTAGGGTTCTACAAAGATTTTGACCTACTGATCCAGGGAATGAAGCCTGAAGCTAAGTGCACAAGAAACCTACTTATTATTAGAAGAGATACGGAGGATACTACAAGAAACTGGTAATTTTTCTTTCAGTATAGTTTGCAACCTTCGTATAGCTTCTGTTCACAAGGACAACAATATGGTATCTAAACCTATTTTATTTTGCAGTTAATCTTTACTAACAGCATATGCAGAAATCTTTAAACAAAAAGTACAAGTAAACTAATGAGACTATGGTCTATGGGAGCGCAAATTAAATTCATAGACATATTTTGCATGCAAATGCCTGATCATGAATTCATGACCTACAGCTTTAGTTCAATAAAAAACTGAGCCTGTAACCCAGGTTGGATTTGAGATCAAAACATGACTTTTCTGATTAAAACAACAAATGGTACAAAATAATCAAACCCTCAAGGTTCAAATGGACATAAACAGCTAATTCTAAATTTCTAATTTCCCTCTATGAATCTACACATGAGGTACAACACATAGTACTCGATAGTCGATATCATCTTCTAAACCAAAAAATGAATGAAGAATAATTAGAACAGAACCTTAATATGTGCCGGAAAACCAATAGCAATCTCGCCCAACTCGGGAATGAGATCCTCCAAATGCTTCCCAATGACAGCAATGCATAAGCTGACCAAACTCGGAGGCTTTGTTCTTTTAAGTGGAAGGACTGTAATAAAATCACACTAAACTAATAAGGCCATATCATACACATTGCCATATACTTCAGCAACTTAGTGAGGGTCAGATGTACACAATCATATCCCTTAAATTTTAAGAAAAAAAATCTAAAAAGAAATAGAGTTGAAGAACACTAGGGTTTTGCTTTAGCATCCACATATCACATTTTACAATCAAACCATATCTTATTATAGTCGATGCAAAAAGGAAAAACATAAAACAACATCAATGTGTTCTATTGAACCTAAACACTAGTCAAGGATTGCAACCATCTAACTAAATTAACAGCGAAAGATACTGAAAACTTGGTAACTTATTAAACCTCGCACAATACCAACAAGATTAGCTGGTAAAGCTATGCTGTGGGATGTAAATGTGTAATCATGTCTACAAGCATGCCCTTCGCACTTCAGTGCAAAAAGACCAATGACAGAACAAACAATCAGCAAAAAAAAATTGATGCACCAAGGACATTCAACATCAATTTGCTCTTCTATGCTCAAAACCACTCATCATGGCCTTCAACTATCTACCTATACAACAGTGCAAGATACCCAATTCAGTCACAAATTTAGCCTTATACTTCCAATGTCAATTAGGGGCATACGGTCTGAGACTTCGGATCGATTCTTGTCTATACTAGTACCCTTTAAAGCAATATATTCATCAAACAATATATAAACCTTATTACACAACAAGAAGTCCAAAGTTACAACTTTGCACACCCAGTATTGTCAGTAACCGTATCAATTTCAACTAGGGACATACAGCCCGAGACCTGGGATCAAATCCTGTCCACATTAGTACCCTTTTAACAAATTTATTCATCAAACAATTTCTAAGCCTTATTAGACAACAAGAAGTCCAAAGTTACAACTTTCAGTATTGTTTATTGCAGTATTGCGGCAATTAAACTATACCAATGTCAATTGAGGGCCGTCCTGAGATCAAATCTTGTCGATACTAGTACCCTCTTAAGCAATTTAGTCATCAAACAATTTATAAGCTTTATTACACGATAAAAGTCCAAAGTTACAATTTTTCACACCCAATAGTGTCTATTGCAATCAAACATCAACAATTCAAGAATAAGAGAGAAGGAGAGAGAGAGTGGACCTGGGAATAAGAAAGAGGCGGCGGGGGTGGCGGAAGAATCAAGAGCAAGGTTTTGGAGAGAAGCTGCAATGGCGGTTGCCGGTGCTTTGTGTTCCTCCATTAAAGTGAAGCTCGAGATGTTGAAGATGAATCAGAGGAGAGAGAAAATTTAGTCGACGTTGGTTAAATTTTCCAATTTATATACGGGGTGTTCATCGCCGACGTTGGACGCTTGTGCTTTTTTTTTTTTTTTTTTTGAAGGGGCTTTCGTTTTTCTCATAACTCAGTATTTTTTTATCTGAGTTTACCAATTCTGCTAGCCACAAAAGTTGTGAAAATAGGTGTGCATTGTATTGGTCTATTGGACTACTGGGCTTAATTTTGATGGGTGGGTAGCAAAACCTATTGAGGTAAAAAGGGTATGTTTTTCTTGGTTATTATATAAAGTATAATAGATAAATTTCTCGAGTTTAAAGGTAAGAAGGGGACTCATTTGAGGTGGTGGAAATTAAATGTTTGTCTTTTTTTCACTTCAATCTTGTACCAAAATTTAAAGTTTTAAACATGATGTTTAGGCATAACCCATTAGTCAATTTTTATACCTCTCTTGTATTGTATTCGGTTTGTATCAAGCCACAAAAGCTATATACCTCCCTGGACTTTATTCACAAACAATGCCTAAGTTGTATCATTCATATCGCCTTGTAAAAAATGAACCTTTTTTTTTTTTTGCAAGACCATGTACATGTTGGAAATAAATTATGTGTTTTATGGAATTTCTTACTCTCTAAATTTTGTCATTATGTCCCTTTAGAAAGAAAGTGACAAGTATGATTAATGGTACTTAATATATAGATTTAAATTTTTGTGAAAAAATAAAGCATAAATAGAGGACATTGATATATTCTATACATAACTAAAGAACTTTGATACATTCAAACTAAAGTATATAAGATGAGCTAATAATAGTGGATACACCCTGTTGTTATAAATGAACTTGGATACATCCCGCATTTGTACTCCATACTTTATACCTTCATTTACAATATAAATTTAGGTATTAATCATATGCATTAGGACTATAATTTACATCAAACTATCTATAAGAATTAACTCATAAAATACGTAACTAGGAAAAAAATATTAAAGGCTTGAGTCAAGATTAAGTAATTGCCACTATTCTATAAAAAGGTCGTTTCTTTTGTGGAATACAAATAAATACGAAATATACAAATAACCGTATTTGCAATTTTAACCATATAATTCATTCTTCTAACACAGTCACTGGGATAGACTTAAAATTAACATATCTTACTCTTGATGAAATAGTTGCACAAGTAGTAGGGATCCCCCTCCCTTCAACTAACATTGAAGATAAGCCCATTTGGGGTCCAACCCCCTCAAAAAAATGTTTAAGTAAAATCCACTAATTGAATAACCCCTAATTTAAATCCAAATGACAATCTTTCGACATATCCTTGGTTATGGAAGTGGATATCCCTTCGAAACTATCACTTTTCTTATGGCAGATTTTTCACAATAGCATTTATTTATGATAAATAAAATACTTTAGATACCTAAAGCAACAACATCACCATCATCCTTCCTCTATTCTAGTTGTTTGGGAACCCTCTCCTCTAAATTTCTTCGAACTAAATATTGATGGGTCGGTTCAAAACAATTCACCAGCAGCATACGTCATCATCAAGGACAGCAAAGGTGCACTATTATTGGCACCAACTTACAACCTTGGAATAATACAAAGGTGTTTGTTGAAGAAGCAACTTCTCTTGATAAAGGCATAATGCTAGCGCTTCAATAGAGTGTCCAAGCATCCAAATCGAAGGTGACAACTTATTCAGTGGCAATGCAATTAAATTACATGCAAGTGGTCCACCCCATGACAAGTCCAAAACATCATTGAAGAATGAAGACTCTCATATTCAATTGACAAACTTTGACAATTGGAGCATCAAAATAACGCGTCTATAGAGAAGCAAATCGAGAAGCAAATTGAATAGCATATGTAGGCCATCTAGCGGTAGATTCTATGTTAATTAATGATTGTACATTTGTACTAGCTCAAATCTAGTTTTCATACTCTAAATTAATACTTTAAGCAAGAAAAATTTATATAAGTGCCACGTTGGATAATATATGGGTCAAAAGTCAATTTATTGACTTGATGCTAATTTGACTATTAATTAAAATTAATGAAATTGGGTGAATAAATTAAATTGGCCCATTTTAGTTATTTTTAATTAAATTGTTTATTTAATAGTTAAAACCTATTAAAAATGAGTCAAGATTACCAAGTCAAAAGCCCAACTTCATTGTACAACAAACCCTGATCCTAAGAGTTACTCACTCTATAAATAGAGCACTCTTCACATCATTTGAGTGAGAGGAAAAATTCAGAGGAAAACCTAGAAAGAGAGAAAACTAGAGAGAATTAAAATACAGAGAAAACCACTCAAATACTTTGCACCAAATTTCGACACCAAGTTGCATCCGATATCAAATCTCTACAACAGGTCTCGAGGGGGAATTTGTTGGAACGATTTCCCAAGAAATTGTTTAAATTAAAATTAATTCCCACTTTGTGTTGTTTAAAAAACTTATTCCCTTAATAGTGTCCACGTAGGATTGGGTGTTAGCTTAGGCTTTTTTTTTTGGTTCGGTATAGAGCCACAACTGGTAAGTGGTAATAGTGGTTTTACATTTACATGATAAATTACAATGATGAAATTGGGCCCTCCAAAAATAAAAGAAGAAAACACTATTTCTCTGTTCTACGTCTCCCATGTCTTCCCATTTTCACTCTCCTCAACTTTTACTCTTGTTTTTTTCTTTTAAAACCTCTTATTCTCGATTTCTTCGAATGGGATTTTGCAATTTTGCATGAAAAATCGATGAATTTGGGAGAAAATTGAAAAGGGGTGGAAAAAGTGAGGGAAAATCACAAAGTTTTTGGAGGAGAGAGAATGAGAGTAGTAGAAAATTAAAGGATTTTGTACGGAAGAAATAGGAAAAAGAAGAAGAAGAAGAAGAAGAAGAAGAAGAAAAGGAGAAAATAGTAGAAGAAAGAATTTCAGGTTTTATAAACCTCTTATTTCTTCTTAGATCTTCTCTATTCTTCCTCTCTCTAAAACCAATGTTTAATTGTAATTTTGTTATGGGTAATTTTCATAAAAGTATGAATTCAAGAGAATATCTCAACATATATATCCCAGCATTCAACCTCAAGAACTTCAATTCCCATGTATTTTTTTTACTTCCTATTTTAATTTCTTTGCAATTTTTTTTACAGGTGATAGGGCTGTTAAAAAAAACTTGTAGATGGTTTCAAAAAAAAAAAAACTTGTAGATGATTACATGTAAATTGATGAGATGATATTTAATGGGATGGTTAAATAAACTTGCAGGAAGAACCTTCAATAATAGCAATATTTAATAGCATCATTGGTTCATCAAATACATTGCGGTTGTAATTGTAAAACCGCTATCACCAAATGCGGTTCTATATAGAACCAAAAAAAAAAATCCTAAGCTAATACCCGATCCTACGTGGACACTGTTTAGGGAATAAGTTTTTAAAACAATGTAAAGTGGGAATTAATTTTAATTTAAACAATTTCTAGGGAAATTGTTCGCATTTGTTGACACCAAAATTTTGTTAATTATTAGGTGTCAAGATATATGTAAATAAGGAGATAATATAAAAAATTATAAGATATTTATCTTCTGAATCTCATAGATTATCTTTTAATCTACGACTCTCTATATAAAGAGGGTCGAATCTAGGGTTTAATTAGACTCAAATGGAATAAGTCACAAAGACCCCATCTCCTCTCTACTACCAAACATTGTAGGTACATAGTATGGATTAAGCCGACAAGGCCCCGTACTATAAAAAAATATAAAAACCCTAACCCTTTGGAGAGAGTAATCAAGAGATCTACGAGAGTTGTAACCTACAAATTATCAATAATTGATAATTGTTCCCGTATATTTTCTACCTCTTTAATTATATATTGTAGGTTTGAATTTTTATGGTTTACAAACACATCATGGATTCCTCTCGCGAGAAGGATTTTTTGTTATTATTTCCTTTCACCTTTAAAAAATTGATACAATGCAATTGTTTTCCCATACATTCAAAAATTCAAGAACATTTTGGAAATAGACTTACTAAATTGGGTTATTTGTTCTTTTTATTTGTGTCGTTATTTCAAATTAGACGATTCATTTTGGATATAGTCACTTTTAATATTTGATATTAATCCCATTTTCAATTATTTATTTCAAGATTAATTCACTCGATTGGGACCAATCCAAGAATTCAGCTGTGTCTTGTGTTAGGGTCTGTTCTCATTCACTGAATTGAGCTGAACTGAACTAAAATAAATATTTTATAAGAGAAGGAAATTAGGAGCTGAACTGAACTGAAATGAACTGAACTGAACTTCAATAGAAGAGAACATACCCTTACTTGTGTAATTGTGTCAACTGTCAACTCTACTTTCTCAAGTGGCAAACACAACATCTAAAAACTCTTCACGATTGTTATCATGCTTATTTAATGGACCCACAAAACCCAACTTTCATGACTTTCTTCACCTAATTTTTTTTTTTTGAGACATCACCTAATTTAAATTAAACAAAAAATCAATCAATTAACCAAAAAAAAAAAAAAAAAAAGCCAAAAAAATAAAAATAAAATAAAATTATTCTTTGGATTGCGTTGAGTCTACGCC
Organism: Chenopodium quinoa; assembly: GCF_001683475.1. Lineage (NCBI taxonomy): Eukaryota > Viridiplantae > Streptophyta > Magnoliopsida > Caryophyllales > Amaranthaceae > Chenopodium > Chenopodium quinoa. The sequence continues at coordinate 2,702,218 of NW_018742733.1, read as the reverse complement.
TTATCTGAACCCTTTCCTGTCTCTACCTTGGGCCCTACTCATGTTCTCCCAGAAACTTCCTTCTTTAGATTTTCCTGCCCCCTAATTATGACGTAATTATTCCCTTTTATTCTGCAATAAATATTCACTTAAATACGTCAACTCTCAAAATTCAATCTCAGCCGTTGATTTTGTACACGTCATACCGTCGATTTAGCTGACCGACTCTTAAAGAGTATTCACCCCCTTTAACCATGATTACTTATAACGCAACTATAGTTGATATAATTATTCTTTTTTATTTTTAATTAATTTTTGTGGCTAATAACCGACATAAAAAAATAAAATTAAAACCCTCTATATATAGACTTCCATTACACTTTGATCTAATTTATTATAAAATCTTTGGTTTGATTTTTTGCAGAAGCAAATCAATCTCTTCAGGTATTTTCTCTCTCCTAAATTTTTGGTTTCTTTTGTTTTGCTTTGTTTATACTCATAATTCATAATTTCTGGGTTGTAATTTTTATTATTTTCTGGAATTCGATATTCTTTACGAAGTTGGTTGTTGGAATTATGATCATGATCATGTTTTGAGTATTTTTTCGGATGAATTTGAAGTTTTTTTTGTTTGTTTAATTGATCTTGGGTAATTTAAGTATGTTCTGATCGTTGATTATGATATTGATTGATCCAAAATTGTGAAATTTTCAAGAAAGTTGTTAGGTTTTGTTCGCTGATTACAAATTAAATCTAGTGAATAATATAATTTTTCAAGAAAGATTGTTCTACTAATTTTTTATTTTTTTGTATGTTTGTTCTGCGCTTATTTGGGTATGTTAGGTTTTCTTTAACAAATTTAATTGGTTTTTGATCGCTGATTTCAATAGTAATATAATTTCTGATTATGATTTTGTTTAAGTTTTTCGAAGTGTAATTGATGATTAAATTGCTGATAATATGAATTTGATGATTAATTTGCTGATAATATGAACTTGATGATTTAATTGTCTGATACTATGAGATTGGTGATTAAATTGCTGATAATATGAGATTGATGATTAAATTGCTGATAAAACCATCAAATTGCGTTCGATGAAATTGAATTTGATACCGTATGTCCGTATATTTGGATGGTTAGTTTCTTTTTACTGATCGTTGTATACTGGATTTGATTGCAGTTTACGTGCTCACAGAACAAACCCTCTTAGGACCGTTTTCGAGTTTTCGACAAGCAAGGTACATGGTTGATCTAGACATTCAGATCCCCGCAGCTCTTGACCCGTTTGCAGACGCCGAGTCGGAGGCTCCTGGAGCGAAGGAGTATGTGCATATTCGAATTCAGCAAAGGAATGGAAAGAAAAGCTTGACGACTGTTCAAGGGCTGAAGAAAGATTTCAGCTACGAAAAGATCCTCAAGGACCTCAAGAAGGAGTTTTGCTGTAATGGGAATGTTGTGCAGGATAAGGAGCTAGGAAAGGTTATCCAACTGCAAGGTGATCAGCGTAAGAAGGTCGCGAATTTCCTCGTTCAGGCCGGCCTTGTTAAGAAGGATCGGATCAAGATCCATGGTTTTTAAGCCTTGAGTTCTATTCAGCTGATGAACTAGAAGTTCAATTTCCGTTTTTCGAAGTTTTTTATTGCAGTTTGATGTTTGTGGTTTGATTTGATTTCCTTTATTGCAGTTTGATTTGATTTGATTCGAAGTAGCGTGGAATGTAATCAGCTTTCGAAGTTGGTACTGATAAATAAAATTGGATGTTTTCTTGGGTTTGAAACGCGTGTTCTTTGTGATAAAATTGGATGTTTTCTTGGGTTTAAACTGTGTGTTCTTCGTGATCATACTCCGTATAATTTACCGGGTTCTTTGAATCCTCCTTGTTGATTAGGATGTACCCTATTAATTCAGACTAGTCCTTTAGATGAAAGAAATGCAACTCAAGCTACTTTGATTCTATTGCAAAAAAGACTCGAGTATCTGGGTCGTGGTTATACTTTATCCCTTGCGAAAATCAATGAATCATGAATCAATATTGTAGTAGAGAAGGGGATTGATTTACTTGTGAAGAGTATTTCTGTAGGAAGAAGAAGATGAAGTTCTTCCCTGAGTGCACCTGTGAGACAGTTATACTGAAGGCTACACTATGATGGAGTCCAATATCTTTCAAACTCAATTGTCCATCACTAAAGAGAGTTGAACGTCGCTCTCCTGAAGTAAGTTGATGCAGGTTGACCCAATCCCATGACGGAGGGTAGGACAGTAGTTTGAGCAAACGTTAGCTAATGGCCTGTTTTGCTGTTAACTATCAAGAGCGTGTGACCAGAGGGGGCACCGGGGTAGGCAGGATGTGAGGCAAGCATATATTGCGTAGCAACATTAACGACATTTTCACAACTGGATTTATCAAGTACAAAATACTCGCTACTATTGTTGGAGTGGCAACTGGACTATGAACTCTGGGTAAAAAAGGTTTCTTGAATAGATAGCTTACAAATGGATCCTCTGAGAGGCTTTGTAGAAAATACATATATAACTCTCTTTAAGGTTGTTTTGTCGCCCAACATCTAGAAATTAACACAGATGAGAGCCATTAGTTTCTCCGAGCGCATTACAGAAATCTTCAAACATGTCCAAAAATCTTCCAACTCAAATTTAAAATAACATAACTCCCAAGTCCAAGGGATATTGTGTATGCACAAACTTTTTACAAAAAACTCAACCATGTTACAAACGATGGGCCTCATCCGACTTAGTCGTTTGATCTAGGGGAACCAGCCTGTCTTTCTAACCAACAGTATCCCTCGAACATCACCTTGCAGTAGATAGGTGGAACGATCACACAGAGTAAGAGTACATCAAAAGAGTTTAGCAGCTGGATTCTGAGTACCACTTCTCATCATTGCAACAAACTCATCAAAGTTTATTCTTCCATCCTGCAAACAGAATTAACACAATGCATGATTAAAGGCATTTTATTGATTAGGAAGTCCAGGTAACTCAAGGGATGGAGCAAATCTTACATTGTCAGTGTCGACTTCCATCAATATATCTTTGATGCAGTTCTCATCAGCAATCCCATACTCCCTCATTGCTGCTTCTAGCTCATCTGTGGTGATGAACCTGAGACATTTGATCAAAATGACAAGTATAAGCAACTGAGATGATAAACAATCGTCACCCACAAAGTGAGTAATTAAAATTACAGATGTTATTTTCCGGAACATATTCTTGTCTAATTTTAGATGGTGACTATTGGCGGGAAAATGAATCATCTAGGAGGTAAACACGCAGAGTACTTTTGTATACACGTGGAAGTTGATGTGGTAGCGCAAGTCTACATAATGTTCATGATCTTCACATGCAGAGGTATAAAACCCACAAAGTACTTTTGTAAATCTGATATTTCTTACAAGAATCTGGAATTTTTATATTTATTATTTTTTCCTCTTAAGACTTTTTTCTAGGCCTAAAATTCCTCTAGTTTTCTCTGAGACAGGTGGAGCTGATGAACATAGACATTATAGTTTAAATTCTCCACAGATTAGCTTAAAGCAGAACAGGAAAGGGGTCTGGTTACTTGGGTAGATAAAGGTTAAAAAGGAGCTACTCACCCACTATTATCTTTGTCAAAAAACTGGAATGCTTTGTAAAGTTGGTCATCTCTCTCAAGCCTATACCGATGCATTGTGGCTGTGATAAATTCGATGTAATCAATTGATCCACTTCCATCTTGATCAGCCTAAAAAGAAAATGGAAGTCAGCCAGAGAACAAGAGCATGCCATAGTAAAAGTCTCATTGTTTCTTATATTAAATATAATTCATGTCTTACAGCTTCCATGAGTGCCTTCACTTCAGTTTCAGTAAGCTTTGATCCAAGACGGGCCAATCCCTCTTTCAATTCTTCGTAGGTGATTGTCCCACTGCCATCAGTGTCCATGTTTGCAAACATCTGTTTCAGCCCTTGGATTTCTTCTGCAGGAAGATTCTCAGCGATGACCTATGCCCAACAAAAAGAGCCAATACATTTAAATCCTTTGAAGTTATTTCTGACATTCATACAGCACATATGATGTTCCAAGTTTAGACACCTTATTGTGTCAGAAGAAAGGAAAAACATAAATAGAGACGAGGTTTACAAACCTTCAGCGCTAGTTGCTTGAGCTTGTTCATGACTCTAAATTGCTTCAACCTAGAGAGAACAGCACTATCAATAGGCTTGTCTGAGGCCTCACCATCCTTGAGCCATGGATGATCTGCATTGTTGACATTAAACTTTGAGTTTCAGGACATAGATGCAAATTAAATAATACCACAGTTAACAAAGGCACAGCAGTCCGTAGACGATCAAAACTCAAGGGATGCTTGCCACCTCTAGAAATACATCAATGGATGCCCACCCAACAGCTGAAGGTCTTATGGGGGCAAGCACATGAAATTTTTCCTTGCCACTGCCCTAAGCAATGCCAATTCAAAGATTTCTGAGCCCCATCAATACAAAGAAGATTTGGATTTCAGTATCAGGTTGTGCGAAAATGGAAAAATATTGCACAGAAGATAGAACCCAATTTACTCATCAGCAAAGTTTGTTGTAAACAACGGAGCATTAATCATTAAATATTAAAGCAACTGTAAGCCAATATTGCATACCAAGAACTTGAGCAGCAGTGATTCGTTTTTTGGGATCTGATGTCAACATCTTCTTTACTAGGTCTTTGGCGCCATTAGAGATTGTTGGCCATGGCTTACATTCAAAATCAATATGTCCTTGCAGAATAGCATCAAATATCCCTTTTTCCGTTTCTATAACACAAAATTATGATGAAGTAATTAACAAAGGCATCAATGATACAACATTTGTAATAAACTAAAAAAATACAAGAAAGAAATTTTACCAGCCCAAAAGGGTGGAACACCACTGAGTAAAATGTACAACATAACTCCAGCACTCCAAATGTCGATCTCCTTACCATACCTACGACGCAATACCTCAGGAGCAACGTAGTAAGCACTACCTACTATATCTCGATAGACTTTACCTGAGAGGAGAAAAGTAAAAAAGGGATTTCCAGCTCTGAGTAAAACAATCAGATCAAGTTTTCACATTGCCAACAGTCAACAGTAAAGAATGTATGGGCAATCTTACATCAGAATGCAATCAAGATCAGCCTCCTAAGTACATTGAATATGGGCAATCCCTAATCAACAAATTGTTAAGACAACCCCCACATCTCTAATCAACAACTAAAAAAGTCAACTCCACATCTCTAACCAACAAGTTCCTAAGCAAGATCATAACAAGCATCACAGAAATTCACCACAACAATCCACCATCAATTCATAGGTCAATGGATCCGCAAAACAGGACAGATTAACAATTCTGATGTCCTGCAACAACCTAGCATAAAAACATGATCTATATGCTCAGATTAAAACCATCTAATCACTATTTCCCAAACCAAAACAATCAAGAAAACAAGCAAAATTAAGCAGATAAACAGCTGACAAACACTTAAATCAGTATACCTTCTTCAATAAACACAGAAAGCCCAAAATCAGTAGCTTTCAAAGCAGCATTTTCATCCTTACTAGAAAGCAAGAAATTCTCAGGCTTCAAATCCCTATGCATCACACCCATGAAATGACAAACATGAACAACATTAACAATCTGCCTCAAAATAGTAGCAGCAGCTTTCTCACTGTAATGCCCTTTAGCAATGATCCTGTCAAATAATTCTCCACCAGCACACAATTCCATGACAAGATTAACAGATGTCTTATCCTCATAAGCTCCCTTAAATTCAACAATATTAGGTTGACCACTCAAATGTTGCATGATCTGAATCTCTCTTTTCATATCCTCTTTATCAGCTCTTGTCACAAGTTTTTTCTTTGAGATTGACTTACAAGCTAATTGTTGACCTGTTTGTTTATCAACACAAAGATAGGTAACACCAAATTGACCTCTACCCAATTCTTTCCCCATTGTATAGTGCATCTTCACATCTTCAAAGGGTTTTCCTACAATTGTGTTTGAATCAGTTCTTGCAGTTGATTTAGCAGGGCTTGGAACTCGAACAGGCGGTTGCGCAACCGGTCTCTCCGGTGGCGGCTGCTGAGGATACTGCTGATTTTGCTGCCCAGCTGATGATGTTTTTGATTGATTTTGCTCATTTACTCCTCTACTATACCCATTTTGCTCTGGTCTTGGATCTTTGTTTTTGCTTGCACAAATACCCATTTCTTCAAATTCCCTTCAATCTTCCTATAAAATTAAAAAAACAAAAAAATCAGAAGATTTGGATCAAATTTCAGCACTAAATTCAACTATCTGGGAAAAGTGAACAATACCCAGAACCCCAATTGGTGATTTGAACAGGGTTTATTATGAAATTCAGCACTAAATAAAGCAATTAGGGTGGAAATGAACAATACCCAGATTGTGATTTGAACAGGGTTTTAAGAATTTCAACTCTAAATTATGAAAAAAGTGTTTTTTTTTTTTTTTTTTTTGGATTAAGGAATAATAGATCAAGGGTTATTATGTTAATTGAAATAGAAGTGATGAAAAGGGTGGAGAGATGATTGAAGGAGAAATAGTCAGCTGAATCATGTGTTGAAATAATGGAGAGTTGAATGTTTCAGGCAACTGTCAAAATGGTAGATGAGGAGAGAGAAAAGGGAAGGAAGAAAGTACCTGCTGCTGTATGTGTAACCTGTATGAAAATGGCAAAAATTCGGGCCGGCAAATCGGGCTAATTGTATAACAGTAATTGATTTGATTTTGGATTTTTGGCGTATAATTTATACTCCTAAAGAGTTTGATTTTCGATTTTGTCTACGGAATTATACTTGTTGTCTCGTGTATTTACCTTGACGCCTTTGTTCAACCAATTGCCTCTTTCGCTAACCTAAATTTATTACAACCTATTAAACGAGTCGATATGAGAGTTTGTCTAAACTGAGTTAAAAGATCAATAAATTGATAGGGTTGTGATCGGTTGGTCTCATTAGGGTTTTGGGCGGTTATATATATACCGCTAATATGAGTGTAAGTGGAAGTATTCTTTTGACACTTGTGTTTATTAGAGACCGAATTATGTAATTTGGTGTGAATGTGTGATGTATGCTTACTAGACTAGTAATATTTTGATACGTATTGTGAAATGCACAAGTAAATCATTGTATTGGTTTTCATGAAATTAATAATGCAATTTTTTATTTTGTTAGGTGGAAAACTAAAACTTCAAATAAATATTTTTTTTTTCTGTCTCTTACTATTAATTTAATTTTTACCTTTTATGAAAAAGAAAATTATCTTATACAAGTATATGAAATGTTTTCCTTGAGAGAATTATTCATCATTGAAAAACCTAGTTACTACTCTATCACAAACTTAAACATATACTCCGTACTTCGTATTTGTATATACATATAAAGCGAAAATCGATTTAGTGTAAATGTTTTCCTCCCAATCAAAGTAATCAAACAGTATTTTAAAAACACTTGGAAGTAAACATGGGCAACGGGCCGTGCCGTGCCTGGCCGTGCCTGGCCGTGCCGCGGTGGTGGGCGTGCCGTGCCTAAATTTGGCACACCCTAACCCACGGCACGGCACGGCCCACGTCTTATTCAATTGATAGAAAGAGGTCCTGCGGTGCCTGGCGGGCCGTGCCGTGCCGGGCCGCGGGCCAAATCGTGCCACTTTTTTTTTTTTTTTTAAATGAACGTAAAAAAAAACGATATATAAATATTTTTTAGTACAACTTAATTTTATATAAATAATGTTATTAATTTATGTTTATGTTAATGTTAATAATCTTAATATATTTTGTTTTAAACAAACTTTATTTTAATTAAGGTTATAAAAATTATTTATCTAATTATGTTTAAGTTTATATAAATAATTTTATTAATTTAACAAAAAACAACAATACATATAATAAAAATTAAATTACCACTACCGTGCCAGACCGTGCCACGTGTCGTGCCGGCGTGCCGACCCACGGGCCGGCCACCGTGCCTCGTGCCGTGCTCGTGCCGATTCCCAGATTTTTGTTCACGACACGGCCCACAGTCCATAGATGGGCCGCCGTGCCGTGCCGACGATCGTGTCGTGTCGGAATCGTGCTGGGCCCGTGCCGCCCACGTGCCGGCACGGCCCATGCCCATCTTTACTTGGAAGTGATGTCAAAACAATAGGAGTAGTAAAGTAGAGAAACAAACTTTAGAAGCAACATTATTATTTAAATAAATTTCTTCCACATCTAATCATCATGTTTCACGTCCATTACACAAACAATAACTAGTTCTTGTACTGTTTATCAACCACGCACTGTCCAAATCGTCACCAAATTTCATGTTACAATTCGCTTAATTATGTCCCTTCTACGTATATATTTTTAATTAATGCCCATTATTATTATTCCTTTGAAAAAAAAAAATAAAGAGTATGCAATTATTTAGATAAGATTGTTTAGTCGTTTTGTCATTGGACTTTTATTTTTGCAAGATACCAATTCCACGACATTTTGTTGTGGTACTGACACTATATAATCTTTAGTATACATTTGCCCCACTCTAAATACATACTTCGTAACAAATATATATAAGTAGAAAGAATTCAATCTCGAGTCACAAATATTAACAACATAGAAAAACAACCATAATACCGAGTATTATATAAATAGATCGAGAGATCGAGATATTTGAAATACCACTTTCAAGATTTTAATCAACTATGAGTAATTGAAATGTTGGCATTGGTGTGTGTTAAATTGTGACTCGGAAACTAATAGGACTAACTTTAAATGTAGATATTTCTCAAACTATAAGTTATTTTGAGATAATTCAAGTTGGAGGTGATAGCTTGTTTCAAGATTAGATCTTTTCAACGATAGGTCATATACCCGATTCTGATAAGAAACGAAAAAGTCATGACCAATTTACGAAGAAATTGCGACGCTGGAATTTTGCTGATGCCGAAGTACTCGACGAGGCACGTCTGTGCCTAAATAAAAGAGGCATGTCTGTGCCTAGTCGGAAATTTCAGAATTTTGGTATACTTGGGGAGCAATGTAGCGTTATATCTTTTTTATGATGGTTATTTGAGTATATTCGGGGAACAATGCATCGTTTTGTTAGGGTTTCCTGGGTTATAAAAGAACCTCTTAGTTGATCAATTAGTTTATACTTTTTAAGTCATTAGATTTAGGACTTGTATTTATTTTTTTTTTCTCTCTCCCTCTCTTTTTTTTTTATTTTTTTTATTATTATAGTAAATAAGCTCGCAAATACCCTAACCGTGAATATAGGTCTAATTATTGACCGAAATACATTAATGCTTGTGTTCTTTATTTATCTTCTTTATTGCTAAAAAGGCTATTGCTTTTCTTCTTCTTATTTTTCTTTAATTTATTTCGCATTAATATAATCAAACACAATTACACCCTTATTTCTTAACCAGGATATTTACGTGTCGCAACAAACCTATACTATTACTCGTAATCTCGTATATTGCAAAAGAGACAAATGTACGCGTAGCCACGTGGGACGTGAGTAGAAGTTCCGGCTGAAAACGTGAGAAATGGATTAGTTTATTGACTTCTCAGTTATCAGTTCAGTCATGGACTTATGGTCGTGTTTATACGCGGTTATCTTGTCACATTCATTGCTTTATTTGCATTTTTTTTATTACTAGTATTTTATTAACTAGTAATTTTTTTATTTATATATTTTTTTTATAATCGCTCTATTTGCATTATTTCTCCAATACTATTTGACTTTATTAATGCAACAGATTTCCTTCAAAATATATATATATATATATTAATGCAACGGATTAGAAGCACTAACGGTATTATATATTTATATGGATATGGTAAATACTACCTCCGTTAAATGTTACGTGCAACTTTGGAATATTTTATATCTCACGAATAATACCCCCAAGTTACACATAACATTTGACGGAGGTAGTATATACATGTCGATTGTAAATTATGAGGTTTAGTGAGTTAAGTCACTAGTCATTAGTCAATTATTTAGTCATTGTCAAAGAAATTTACAACCATAGTTTTCTTTAAAGATTTCATTCAAAAAACTAGCATGATTTGAAAGATAGCTAAATACGTAGGTAATAATCACCTAACATAACACATAATTGGTAAAATGGTAGGTAATCACTACAGTTAATAGTTAATCCGTAATTTACACGTATGGGAAATGGAAGTATGGAACCATCCACTAACAATCTTGATGGGTTACTTGCATCCGTTTGGCTTCCTCTCTCTCCTTAATTATATCTGGCTTTTGTTTGTTATCTTATGTTGATGATGAGTTCGATGAAACAATTTTACCATCTTAAATAATAGATGTGAAGGAATAATATACATACGTTTGTATGTCAAGACTCAAGACGTTACTCTCATAATGTGAGGTAGATTGAAGAAAATTCATTAGTGTTCTTTCAATTGTAATTTGATTTTGAAATTAAAAGCCCTATTTTTTTATTTTTTATTTTTTTCCTAATTTCAATAATTTAAACTTATTTTCCTGATTACGTTTATCAAATTTGCACTAATTTAAATTATCTTTTTTTCTAAACCAAATTTATTTATGTTTTAAATAAGTAAAATCAAGGTGAACGAATTGTACTAGAGAATTAAAATTTAAGCACCACAAAACACATTGCAATTTAGATGCAGCTCTTTATGCAACTTTGTATACCAACTAATTACTTTTCTTATTCTAGCTAATATTCCGTAGTAATTAAAGTATATGTATTAAATCATAAAAAATTATCTCAAAGGCTTTATACGTACGTATACTTATGATTTATGACCCCTGCCATTCACCAAGATTCCAAACTTTGATAAATGACTGCGTTGAAAATTAGAGTTTAATTAGTTGATTAATACCTAACTTATTTATAATTTCAATTAAAATAACCGAACATGATTTGCTAAGCAAATGTCTTAATGAAAACACGTACAATAAGCATGCATGCTTATGTTTTCCTGTTAGATATTTTATTAACTACTTATTAATTAGTTTTAGTGAGAAATATCTCAACTAATTAAACTTTTTTATTTTTCTAGTTTTCCATTTTAACAATACAAGTGTCATTTTAAGGGAGAACAAATCGAAACTTTCTATGTTTTAATTTAGTGATGTCAATTCCAAACAAATACGTAGTATGGAGATGTTTGAGCCTCATTATCTACTTTAACTACTGGAGTAGAGAATTCCCTTACCTTCTTTTTCTATCTAAAACGCTGATCTATGTATAGCTAGCCAAAAGTCTTAAACCCAACTAAAATGACGTACCTAGCTATGAGCGATCCATATGGAATTTATTAATACAATAATAATGCAATATCATTATTACTATATATAGTTTAAGTTATCTTCAAAATTGACTCTATCCTGCCAAAAACAGCTCATCTAATCATTGACTAAGACTTCGTTTAAACATTTTATCAACTACGTAGTATAAGACGTCCATCAAGCTATAAGTTGATCAATTATAAGCTCCCAACTGTATACTTCGTATGTATGTAAAATAAATTCTATTTAATAGACGCTCAACATGATATCTAAACACGTTGATTTTTTCTAGTCTTCAATGACATGATTAAATCCCAATAACAAAATGCTTAATATCTATCAACAAGAAAGTACTTAAAAAGAATAAAAGACTAGAAAAATCAAATTAGGTGTCAACTAGAGTAGTTATTTAGTTGATCATACAGACTGAACACTAATTAATTCCTAAAAAATAAAATCGAATTCCATCTATACCATTACGTTGTCTTTCTAATCTCAATAATTATTAGATGAGAAAAGTTTTTAACTTACATGTGATGTGATATGATATTTAATCATATTAAAAATATGTAACATATATGTAGCTTGAATATTAATTATTTTTTGACAATTACAATACATTTTATACAAGAATTATTATTATGTCTCATCTGATTTTTTCAATATTATTTATATGGATTATTAATTTATTATTAATGCTGTGAATTGTCGGGTGGCTAACAACCTATCACCGAATACAAAATCAATTACTTATGTAAGCAAAAATGTGATAAGCACTACTATCCTACAAAGTGCAAACTAAGAATAAACCCAAAAATATTCAAGGACCACTCTACTGAACAATAATGTATTTATATTAAGGTCACGACAACCACCTTTCACGGCAAAAAAAAAAAAAATAATTAAATTAAATTATATTAAATTATTACAAAATTATTTTAAAATGGAAGTGAAGGCAAAGATTTTGTAACTAATTGACAGATAAGATTCTATTTAAGTCCTCTAAGCATGTCCACGTCGTAGCAATTCATGTGAAATTTCCTCATAATTTGGCAAAATTTATGCATTCAATATTTTTATACAAACTTGTTACGTAATTGTTAAAGTCTACATAACACCTTAGCTTATAATATGGCATGCACCGAAAGTGCTAAACCGTCTTAAGTAGTTAGCTAGCTAGGGCACCAACCTTACTAAGCAGCGCCGGGAGGTACGTCTGTCTTTTTCCAAGGTTAACTATGTGCATAATAATAAGCATATGCATATGTATAGTCACTAGGGAGCAAATGGGCAATGCACATCAAAATCAATATTATTCAATTCTATCGTTTTGTCTATAGCTTTGTGTCGATTAAAGACAGTAATGATAATGAATTTATTTATAACTTTGTTTAAAAATTTTAAATTGATTACTGTATTTTTTTACGGATCAGTGTTAATAATGATAATAGAGTGAATCATTTGGAGTGATTGAAGAGTAGGCCAAGTACCCAGGTTATTTATATATATACTGTATAAAGTATATATATAGAAGTTACAAAAAGATTTTGTTGCATTTAAATTAACAAGCGAGAATTGCGAAGGATATCAATCATCAAATCAAACACATATCATCTCTAGTTTCTCTAAAACATAGTATTAAAAAAGTTTATTGTAATTGGAGCTTTCTCAAGCCTTAATAATTTAAAAAGTTTATCTATATGATTTTGTTTGTTACAAAAAATAATTGTACGAAGTACACAAATTTAAAATTCGTTTTTGCAACGTGTTAGGTGTTAGTCTTGTAGCTCTAGCCTTCACTACTTTTTGACCACTTTTCCCTCGTTCCTCTTAAAATTATGGTAGTGCCACCACTTTGTGTTGTTCATCATGATCTACCACTACAAAATATGCATACAATGTATAATGATCACCTAAACTTAAAAAGGGAATATGAAGGAGTAATCTATCATTTTTTCCAAATGTTCTTCAAGTTTATTGGAAGGCTTTTATCTGCCCATTTCACAATTTACTGTACTAAAGAGAAAGGGAAAAAAAAACAGGCAATTTGACATTTGGGAAGAATATCACTTTTGTGATCACTCGGAATTATTTTGTTTAGTTGACATTCTCTTTCATTAAATAACATAAATAATAATACAAGTATATGCCTTATCCAAATAATTAAAGAAAACTAATGTCATTATTCCATCATATACCCCAACTCCATTTGTCTTCTTCAAATTTAGCTCGTAAACTTCATATTCCAAATAGACTAGTTGATTATTTGACTCGTTTGATCAAATGGTATATAGAAGTATATTTATTACTTGCATAGCAAAAACATACAATTGTTATATCAATGAAAATTCATGGTCAAATCTAATGAACATTGACTCCTAAGAAAAAAAATTTGTTAGAAGACCAACTCAATCAAAAGGTTAAGCTGATAATTGAAGCGTAGGACCTTTGTTTGTGTTACGCTGACTCTAGATATCATATTAGAGGACCTGAAAATTTTACCATACAGCAGGTGGTATGCTGCTTGGTACATCTCTTTGAAAATCACGGCAGCTACTTTCTTTCTTTCTTTTTTTTTACCTCTGTTTTACGTGAATTACGTAAGAGGGTCTTTCCATATATATGTTGATTGAATTAGGATGTTCATAAATTAGAAATCACATTTTCAATTTAGATATGAATTTCTAGAGAGAGAATACAATATTATTTCGGGTGCCATTATTCCTACTTCTGCAGAAGTTCTATCAATTTTATAACAACTATCTTCAACATGCGTGGACCCGGCCTTTATTGAGGTCTGGGTTTTCGGGTATCCTCAGATCCTAGGGGTGCTGAAAAAAATCTTTCTAGGTTTGCTTTGTGTCTTCGTAACAAATGTCTATTGATCTGAAAGGCCTGACCCTGCAGCATGTTCATTACATCACACAGTCTCTGAAAATTGCCTCTAAACTTTTCCTTGGCAGCTGCTCTCGCTTCGTGGCTGAAGACGGTTGCGACGGGAAGAAGTGGCATTTGGAAGTGTTGCAATTCTAGGGAGAGAACTTCATTGATAGAGAGAGAATTTCAAGTTTTTGGAGAGAGAAATGGCTGCTCATGAATTTAAACATAATTTCGATCGTCGATTTGCCGGTGATGATGATCATGAGAATGATGATGGTGGTGAATTTCATGATATTGTAGTCAAAGGAAAAGGTAAATATATTTTTCTCATTGATTTTGTAATTTTATTGAATTTGATGAATGTAATTGGAAATTTTATTGAATTTTATGCAAATTATTAATTAATTGCTAAATATATATATATAAGTGAATTGAATCCTGACCTTGTTATTGTATTTATGTTAAATTTTAATCAATAATTATTGCATTAGTTTATGCTCTGTTATTTTTTGAATTATACAAAGGTTGAAGATGATGTTCATTCTAAATTGCATTTATGTTCATTCTGCTCTGGTTTTTTTTTTCATTAATTATACAATGGTTGAAGATGATGTTCATTCTAAATTGCAATTATGTACTTTTACTGAATTTCTTTTTTGTCCGTTTATAATAGTTACAATGTTCTTTATTGTATTACATTATGTACATTTGATTTAAACTTTATGTTCTGTATAATATTATACAATGAGCATTACATCAAAGTTATATTTATCTTTATTATAATATACATTTAATATAACTACAATATTCATTTATATTTAGGCTTCACAGAATCTACTAGTTCAGAGTTACTTTTTAGATAAGTGAAGTCTGATGAAGAAGCTTGTGAATTATACAATTCATATGCTTTTAAGCATGGATTCGGTACACGTAAAGGAGACAAAAAAACAAGGAATGATAAGACAGTAAGGCAGCGATTTTTAACATGTTCTTATGCTGGTTTCAAAAAAATAAAGAGTGATGTTTTGTACCAAAAAAGGGATTTTCGTACTGGTTGCAAAGCATACATCCAGTTTGATGTTGATAAGGAGTCTGGTTTATATTACGTGGTGAAACATGAAATGGAGCATAATCACAGTAGGGTTCCCGTTTCAAAGAGACATTTGATAAGATCTCACAGAAAGGTTAGTGAACATTATATATTATTTTAATGAACATAATTCATATATTAAATGAACATTTTGTAATTTTGCAATGTACATTCATTTCTTCTGCTCATTTTTATAATTCAGAATTAATGTACATATATATATATGGAAAAGAACATTATGGTTTTATTTCAATGTACAATGTGTAAAATGATAATGAATATGATTTTCTGTTGCTCATTTTTCTAATTCAGAATTAATGTACATGTATATATGACAAAGAACATTATGATTTGTTTCAATGTACATTACGTGAAACGATAATGAACATGTGTTAAAATATACTATATACAGGTTAGTAGTGATCAACTTGCCATGGTTACTAGTTTGTCTGAAAATGGTATACCTATTGCTGATGCATATCGTGTTATAAGGGATCAAGATGGCGGTGAAGCCAATCTTAGTTTTCTTCAAAGAGATCTTTATGTTGCTTTGAGTGGGGAAAAGAAAAAGAAGTTTGATGGTTGTGACACAAAACAATTGATTTCTTACTTTAAAGAAAGGAAGTCAAAGGAGTATGATTTTTACTATGATTTTGATGTTGATGAAAAAGGTCATCTACAGTCCTTTTTCTTTCGTGATAGTAGGATGAAAGTTGATTATGATGCATTTGGAGATCTTTTGGTACATGATACTACATATCGGACAAATAAATACGGTATGATGTGTGGTCCTTTTGTTGGCATGAATCACCATAACAAGAATGTCATGTTTGGTATTGGATTTGTGATCAATGAAAAGTGGGAGTCTTTTGAGTGGCTATTCAACACTTTTTTGAGATCAATGGGTGACAAACATCCAATCACTATAATGACCGACCAAGCTCAATCAATGGCTAAAGCCATTAGGATTGTATTTCCTAATAGTCGTCATCGATTATGTACTTGGCACATTGGAGAGAATGCTAAAAATAACATCAAGGGACTAAGAGCAAAGGAAGGTTTCAATGATTTATTTGATATTGTTTTGAAGTACACTGATACAATGGTTGAGTTTGAGCATTATTGGTCCAGGTAACCTTTAATATCTCACAATTTATAATTGCTCTAAAATAATATATGTTCTTTTCTAGTTAGACTCATGATCATTAATCATCACCATTATGTTCTTTATTGTCTACTTTTATGTTCTTTGTTAAATAACATATTTTCTCTTCATTGGTTAAGTGTGCTCTTTGATTAATTTGCACTGTTCTTTATATATTAATTTAAACATTTTTTTTCATTATATGTTCTTTCTTCTATATAAGATTATAATTATACCAATGTACTTCCTATTTAAATTGTCTGTTCTTTATGGTCCAATATTATGTTCATTTGCATTCATGATTATGTTCTTTGTTGTTAATATGCAGCATGCTTACCAAATACAAGTGCAATGATAACAACTGGCTCAACAACTTGCATAACATTCGGGAGATGTGGTGTCCTGCATATTCAAAAGACTATTTTAGTGGAGGAATTCTTTCTTCTCAAAGGAGTGAAACAACAAATAAATCTGTTTCACGTAGACTTCACTTCACCCATGGTTTATGTGATTTTTACAAGACTTTCATTGAGGTTGTTGAAGAGTGGAGGAGCAAAGAAAATGACCATGATTACGGTAGTATCACGGGAAACCGTCATCTGGTTTGGGCTGATGTTGGTCTATTGGAGCATGCTAGAAGAATTTACACCATTCAAATGTATCTTCAATTTGAAGATAACTTTGTAAATGGTGTTCCATGCACCGCTAGGGTTATTGCAATGCAGCCTCCTCTTTACGAGTATCATGTTGGACATCCCAAAAGGGACTTGATTGCACACACGGTAAATTTTGATGAGTCAGAGGTTACGGTTGATTGTACTTGTAAGTAATTTGGTGAAGTTGGGTTACTTTGCAAGCATACCCTTCGTGTTCTTCATCTCAACAATGTGACCTACATACCAAAAAGATATATCTTGAAAAGGTGGACTAAGGCAGATATGTGCACTAAGGTGGATGACCATGTTGTTGAAAAAGATGGTGTGACACCTTCAAGTGTTTGGAGACTACAATATGTAAGGACTTTCATTCGTTTAATTGATCGTGGACAACATGATTTAAGCACTTGTAATGTAATTGAAGAAGCTATTAATGAGTGTGCTAGTAGAATTGAAATATTGTTGAGAAAAGATGGAAATGAAGAGGGTCACGGGAAAGAAAATGATGATAACACAGATGCTCAAGCTGCTGCCCAATGCTTGGAAAGTGGTAATCTATTAGAGCCACAAGATGTGATTCAAGCTAATGTCGTTCAAGACTCACCAACATCTGCTGAAAAACCCATTGAAAATGAGAAGGAATGTATGGTAAAAGACCCCATTAGAAGGAGGAAGAAAGGACAAAAGAACATCCGACTTAAGAGCAAACAAGAAAAAATATGCAACAAGCTAAAAGGGCAGAAGATTAAGTCATGGAAGAAGAAAAATGCAAAGGGTGTGTCTATAATGAAAAAGAAAGCACAAGATACAATAAAGGTAAGTTATATTTGTAATGATGTTCTTTAATTTTATTCATAATGTTCTTTATATTTTTAATAAGGTTCCTTACATGTTCTTTATATTTTTAATAAGGTTGAAGATGAATGTTCATTTATGTTCTTTTACTCATTTTTTATTTTGTTTTTTAAAAAGTATGTTCCTTACATTTATATTTGTATTTTTTTTTGTTCTTTTCATTTACAATCTATGATATTTATAAAGTATTGATTTCTAATAATCTTCCTTACATGTGTAGGACTCTTTACAGCTCCTGAAGGAAATACATTGGCTCATTCTTCTTTGTTTGGTGGTTCAATTGAGTATTTTGAAGCTGATGAATATTTTGAAGTACATGTTACACCATTTACATAATAACAGGTAACAATTTTGTTACTAAATTTAATTATTTAATATTAAAATTTAAATTTCATTGGATCATTACTTATTTTTTTTATTTAATTTTTTTTGTAGGGTTTATATTCAACGTAATCAGGTTTGGAGAATACATTTCGTTAACCATTGTATTCATAATTCATTGATTCCTTCAAACAATACCTTTATTTTTCAAAGTATATTACCTTGAAATCTTGTAATAAATGACATTAGTCTTTCACGTAATTCAATATACAATTTTTGTTTGTTATATCTTTATTTTTTAAAATTTACCTATCACTGACTTTAATAATTATATAATTCATTTTATAATTGACCTTAAAATAGTATTATACATCAAAGAGAATTCTATGTGATTTCAAAAAACATTCTATAAAACATTATAATATTATCATACACTTAATATAAAGAAATATACTATTAAACCTCCTGTTATCATATAAACATAATGTTGTTTGACTCAAAATAACATACTGTATGAATCCAATGAACATAGAGTATGAAACAAAAGAACATAGTGTATGAATCAAAAGAACATGCTCTTTTGATATAAATATCATATGAAAACCTAATATGAATCCATCAACCATGGCTGTGTTTCTTAGCAAGAAAATATATCTCTGGTTTCATCTTGTTTTTTTCATGCATCATCAAGTCATATGCATATTGAGTCCTCAACTTCTTCATAGGATTTTCCTGCAAAAAAAATTAGAATAATACATAAAAGTTCACAATTCCAAAAAAGTAAATATTAACACATTATAATACTTACGTTATTGGCTTGTAACCCACAAGTCCACCTCTTTTTTCCGTAATAAGTTTCCATATGCCTCATTGTGTATATAGCACAATCGATCTTGTTTGTAGTTGTCTGCCACGACAATTTTAACAAATCAACAGAAAATTTTCGGACCCTCCCATGACTTTTCAACTTCTTTGTCTCAAGAAAAGTTGCATAAGCATTTAACTGCATGCAAAATATAAATTGTTAGGTATTTCATCAATGAACATTAAGTTTTTAGGAAAAGAACATTTTAACTTCTGAAAAAGAACATAGTCTTTTGTATAATATACAGACTACTTACTACTTTTTGTGGGTAATCCTTATATTTATCTTCAATATTCACACCTTCTTGAAGAGGAATATTGTCGATAATTTCCAAAGATTTACCCTTCATGTTGATGCAAAATATATAGAATTGGTCAGATTCATACACTGGAATGAAAATCTGCAAAATAATATACAAAAGATTTCGTTGAGAATTAAAGACCATTTAATTAAAATCAACAGAACATTCATATATTACAATACTAAAGAACATGTCCGAGATAGTAAAAGAAAATGAAGCTTACCAATTGAAATTGATTTGTCATTTCAATCTCTAATGCTTCCATGTAAAATTTGAGTATGTCAATGAATTGATTTAGCCTATGTTCATCAGTTATATCTTGACTACTGTCCTTATATCCATCATTCATGCACAAAAAATTCTGCCAACATATATATATATATATATATATATATATATATATATATATATATATATATATATATATATTAGAATGATAAAATTATGATCTAATTTTACCCCAATAGAAACAATACTTACAAATGCTTCAGTGGGAAAAAATATTCTGCTCTCGTTAAGTTCAGCATTTCTCCAGTTCATAACATTTGACCAAGCATCAACAAATTCATAGTACACATATACATCGTTCAAGAGTGTCTTGAACTGTTTGCGATTCAACATGACTTGCCCATCATCATATATTATATCACTATAAAAAAAATATTTAATAAATTTGGGATCGTAAAGTTGAATAAAATTAAAGTTTATTAAAAAGAATATG
The DNA here is from genome assembly GCF_001683475.1 of Chenopodium quinoa. Taxonomy (NCBI): domain Eukaryota; kingdom Viridiplantae; phylum Streptophyta; class Magnoliopsida; order Caryophyllales; family Amaranthaceae; genus Chenopodium; species Chenopodium quinoa. The sequence continues at coordinate 2,682,079 of NW_018742733.1, read as the reverse complement.
TAAATTAAACTTACTCAAGAGGAAGTTCAGGTGCAAGCGCAAATTCCTACATCATTTGTTTTTCTTCTTCTGAACCTTCCAACAAATGGGCATACTTGATCAAGAATGGAGACTTGAAGATCATTGACAATTTTCTTTTTTTCTTGACATTTTTTGGGGATTCATCACTATAAAAAAAACATGATTAATATATAATGAACATACTACTTACAAAAAGAATATAATCTAATGAATTGAAGAACATAGAATATATTATATATTTATAACTATTATACCTCTTTTTTCCATTTCCTCCTGTTTTATTTTTTTCTTCAACATCCTTGAACTTTTTCCTTCCTTGACTCTGATTGTCTTGATTCACTTTAAAACAATATATTAAATCAATAATTTTATAAACACTAATAAATATAAATCAAATTAAAAAAAAAAACTATAACAGATCATACCTCTCTAAATCTTTCACATCTGTTGTACTTTCAACACCACCTTCTTTTTTATCATCATCAATATTTTCTTCACTGGTTATTATGAAAGAACATGACATTATACAGAATATAACACCTTACTTATATAAAGAACATTTAGCATCTAATAAAGAACATTACATATTAGTCTAGAGAACAGTTTGTATTATACTAAAGAACATACTACAAACCATCAGAGAACATGACATTATTCAGACAAGATCATCCATATAAATATAAAAGAACACCTGATTTATATAAAGAACATTTAGCATCAAATAAAGAACATCATATATTAATCTAGAGAACATTTCATATTATACTAAAGAAAATAATACAAACTATCAAAGATTATAACATTATTTATCACACTAATAACTACACATATATTTATTACAGACCAAGACATATCAAATACAAACAAGAGGTCAATGGGTTACCCAATCTTTTCCACATCATTTTTTGTGTTTGTGAACACACTATCAACTGCATTATTTTCCAATTGTGCCTCCTTGAAGATTTTATCATAGTCCATAGCTTCAAACTCACTGTCTAAACTAAGTTTTAGAGTCAGATCAAATGGGAGTGTAGGCATCTCGTAAGTAGTGGGAGGCAACTCTTGGCTGAAAATGAGTGGGGTCAAACTTGGGGACTGAATCCCAGTGCTTAAGAATTGGTCCTGGTCTTGGGGATTGATTGGTTCCTGGTCTTGGGTATTGATTGGTTCCTGGTCTTGGGGATTGATTGGTTGTCTATCTTCAATAGTTTCGTTACTTTTCAGGACATTCATCACAACATCATCAATCATATTCCCAAACCAGTCTGCTCCAAAGAAGTCATTGTCTTGACTTAGAATTGAGCTCCCTTCTCCTCTTTGAAATTGAGTTTGTGGTTGAATTTCTTGGGGAATTCTATACCCAGAACACTTTGACCACATGGCTGCCACATTGTACATTGCATTTTTCTCAACCAATGGTGCAGTGTAGAATTTCTCACCCAACTTCAGTACATTAGAGAGGTTAACAAACCCCAATGCAATTCTTTCTGTTGCCTCACGCAACAATTGATTATATTCCTACAGATACAATAATAATAATATGACATTACAAGAAAGCATAAATTATAATGTTTAATAAAGAACATATTATTATACCATAATGATTATTATCTTTAGTACGGTAATTTTGACGTAAATAAATAAATATAATAAATCCAAATAACAAATTATTTCCTTCATAGTACCTGCATGTTAGTAGGGGAATTCAGATTTGTTTTGTCATGTTCCTGATGTTGTTCTTTTGTCTCATGTTGTTGATTGAAACCTTCTTCCTGATGCTGCTCTTTTGGACTGGGTTCTTGTTGTTTAGGTTCTTTAAGAAGCAAATTCTGATTTTCCACTGTCCATGGGACCTTGATCCTATCCAACATAATACCAAGCCCAATACCTGACTTCAACTCAAGTTTAATTCTATCTCTGATCTTCTTTCCTTTCCAAACCTTGAGGAGTGGAAAATCTCTTGGCTCATCGAAGGTTAACTTTTTCTTCAATCGATCAAAGTAACAAACCTGATTTTCAATCACAACTCCATCAACATAGTAAATTTTTTTTTTTTAAAAAAAAAATTACATTTAGCTTACAAAAAAGCATAATAAATAGTATTTTTACCATGAGAAAAAGGAAGTGGGCCAGGAAATAAATATCTTTTGGCATCACCTTTCCAGTAAGTTGTAGCCTCAATCAAGCTTTCAATGGTGTATTTACACCAATTAAAATGGGCTATTTTACTTGTGTCAATAGCAATGTTCAAAAACCTAAACAATTAATGCATATAATATTAGTTATTTGAAGTGACGATCATATTCACGAAATAACATAATATAATTTATTAATGAACATACAGTTTATAGTAAAAAAAAACATTTTGAATAACTAAAAAGAACATTAAAATGAGTAAAGAACATTCATTATAAAATAAGTGAAAATTCATTTTTTAAAAGCATTGTAATGAGAAATGTAAAGAACATTCAGTAGAAAAAAAAAGTACATTGAGTAGAAAATAAATGAACATCCATTATAAAGTAACAACTAATACCTGAAATAAGGTTGTGGGTTGGTTATGTGTTTGATGCAACAATTTACAGCCAGAACTAGGAAACTTCTCTTCCAATCATCAGTAAGAGGAGTTTCAACTTTGGATAATTGATTGCATATTGCGCCCAATGTAGGGATTCTACCCCCATGGTACCTCTTAAAACCTTCAAATACCTCCTTGAACATGGGATCATCAAGCTTAGCTTCCACAATATCTTCTCCTCCATATGGAATCCCATATACCAAATGTACATCCATAAGCGTTATATCAAGAGATCGATTCCTATCACACTTAATGTACATCTCATTCTCTTCAAACTCCTAAACTAACATAGCACAGAAATTTGGCTTGCCTTTTGGAAAATCAAGATCTAGGAATCCACCAAAACCCATATCCTTGATGGCTTGCAATTTATCTTGCTTCTCTTGCTCTTGCAAACTTCTGGTCAATATCATCAACGGCTGTACAGTTTGCCTAGTCTGCAAATTTCTTTGATTGGTATCTCCATCTTCACCTTGCTCATATTCCTCTTCCTCATCTTCATCTTGTTTTACTTCATCATCATTTGCAGCAACTATTTCCCTTCTTGCTCTCTTCGCCTTTGATTGCTTCACAATAGCAACCGGCTTTGGTGGTACCACAACTATTGATGATTCATTAATTGCTTGTGAAATAGATTGAGGAACACCTTTTTCAGGTGGTTCCCTTACCTCAAAGTACGGTTCACCCATTGGAGCCCTCCTCTTTTTTAGAACAATTTTTTTCTTATTTTTTTCTTTAGCCTTTTCATGAGCATCCATAAGAACTTTCTCAGATTCATGAGCTTCCACAAGAGTTGTCTCAAATAATTTTTCTTCAGCTTCTTTCTCATCATCATCAACCTCTACAGGAGCCTTGCCTTTTTTATTTCCTCCTTTTTTTGATCTAATTGTGCATGCAAATATGTAAATATGTTATTAATATATCATGAATATTAGTATAACAATAATGATACAACAATAAAAATAATTACAACATATTTGGTTCTCACCCTTTTTTTGATGCTATTTGCTTAAAGCCATAAGGTCTTATCTTCTTGGAAGCATCGTCACCTCCTTGTGTTGGCTGTGATTTTTTTCTATTTTCGGCTCCCTCATAAGTATAGTAATTGCATTCGACTCCTCTGGCTTGGTCACATTTTTTCCAGCTTCACCTACCGAGGGATGTTCACCTTCTTGTTGATCAATTAACTGTGTTATGCGAGGTTCATCTTTTGATTGTTCAAGTCCATGTGATTCTTCTCCAAATCTGAAGAGACACACATATATATATCATAATATCCAATATTAAAAGGCTAAAAAAATTAAAAAAAATCAGATTGTCATCTTTGTCAAATAACGTATAATGTGTAAAGGTTGCAATAAGTTTCAAATAGTAGTGTTAAATAGCTTTTGAAGCAACGAACACGAGCATTTAGCATGATATGCATCATGACCACTTTATCTTGGTAACTGGTTTAGCTAAGGTAGCAACAGTTTGTTACCTTTACTTTATTTTAACGAACTCTAGACTCCTAGTATCCTCCTTCTATTCCTCTTTCCCTTTTAACTCTATTGAATTCCCATTAACATTTTATATTAGCAATTGTCCCTAATACAGATTGGAGTCTATTAAAAACTTAATTACTCATAGTATATTGACTAGCTTAAAATACTAGTAAACCCCCATATACTCTATTACTCTAGAAGCAGGTACAATACTCTTTTCCACAAAATACTTGCTTAGTTGCTTTAGCATTCAAACAAATTCTATAAGGTCCCCATCAAAGTTTAGACTTTATTAATAGCATTTTTCTGTCCACATCATATTTCAATGTACATAGAATGAACAAAAAAGGTCCCCACTCCCCACTAGCTCACCACTAAAGGTGCTAACCATGCCATAAAATAGCAACACAGAACAAAAAATAGCAAGACAATAATTAATATATGACAGTTGACTTTTTAATCTAAGCAACCTCCTAACTATCTTTCTTTCTCACATAACAAATGAGGAATGTTTCATTAAAGAACATGAGTATTACATGCAAAGAACATGAGTATTATATGCAAAGAACATTATATAAATTTAACAAATACACAAGTATTATATTCATAAAATCAAGCAATAAGAATAAAGTACATTCTACCCATTTAAAAGGAACATCATGCGAATATATATAATGAACATGAGTTTTATATACAAAGAACATCAATACTTTATACTTCAACCATTATTATACACCTAACTTCAACCATTATTCAAATAAATATTGACATTCACAACAGATCCAAGATAAGAAAAGAACAAAAATGGTTTAAATTATATACATATAATATAATGTACTCCGTACTTACTTTGTGTTTTCCTCTTCAAGAATGCTTTCTTTTTCAATTTCTAGTGAAATTAATGGGTCCACAATAGCTTTTTCAACAATCTTTGCAACTTTATCACTTTTTTTCTTTTTTTCATTCTTCTTATATATTTTAATGGGTTGATTGCCTTCAATATCTCCATCTTCAACTTGTTTATCACTGTAGCACAAACAAATGAACCCAAAATCACAAAAAAATCAAACGAATTGCCAAAAAAAAATCGAAAATCAAACAACAAAAAAAGTAACAAAGTGTAACAAACAATTTCCGTATGAATTGCAAAAAAAAGAACCCAATCAAATTCCTAATTAAACACTTAGGCATTGCGAAAATTATACTTACATGCAATTTTTGTCCACCATATTCAAGAATTTTGGATTTAGAAGTACAAATTTCTTCAAAAAATGCTTAGGGTTTTGAAGTTGAAGTTTTTTTTTGAGTTTTTTTGGGTTTTTTTTTCAGCTTTTTAAGAGAGAAAATTTAGAGAGAGAAAAATATTTCTAGAGAGAGAAACTACTGTTTTGTCAATATTCTAGAGAAAGTATTATACTATAAAAAAATAATTTACTTTTTACTTTTTACCTCTTTATTTTTCGCGTTCTTTATAAACTAGAGCTATGTTCTTTAAACACTCATGTTCTTTTGTTTCATAGTATATGTTCTTTCCGCCTTTTTATTAATCAAAGTAGCAAAATACCTTCGCGTTTTATTTACAAACTGATGTCGTTTTGAATGGTAGGTACGGTACTTTGTACCGGCGCCTGCAGGGACCAAGCATTGTAGAGGACCAGACCAGCTCGTCGAAAAACTTAAATTTATGATGGAAACCCAGGATCGGTTCATATGCTCTACTAAATACAAGTATACTAAAATGGCTAAATTTAAGTCACGTAAGTTAAAAAAATTTAAAAACTGATCGAAAAAACTATACTAAAAACGGCCAAACAAAGAGATGGATAGTACATTGTACAAGTCTATAGTTGCTCACCGGCCAAGAAATGGATCCAAATAAAGTAAAATTGACATGATGAAATTGATACTTATTGTAATATTGTAGATGTTTAATGCGTAATCGACGTAACATTCAAATAATAATAATAAGTTAGTAGATCAAAGCATTGCTTTATATATAATCGCTTTCACTTATTCGTTTTATTTGTTGGTCGTGGGGTCTAATGCTATATCTAAGGACCATTCATTTATGGCGTACAAATAATAATGGTTTCCACATTTTTGTTATATATTTTGACTTTTTAGCAAGTATAATGTTACCAGCTACTGTGACAGTGACTATAATTTAATTGATTTCATACATTTAATAGCTATAACAACAATAAGTTTGGAGGGGTAGTACGGTAGTAACAATGTAAAAGACCACATACGTACTAAGTATATATTTTTTGCAATAATAATGTTTATTGTTGTAAAATAGGAAGTGTTTCAAGACTACAAAGAAGAATTGAACAAAGAATTATCAAAGGAAGACGATATGACGTGATACAAATTATTGACTAGCATAATCGTGATGCATGCTCAGATATATTCGCCGGCACGTTTTTTAAGGTTCACACACTATTCTCACACAAATGCATTTTTGGGTGAGAAGTTGGAATCATATACTCGTATGCTGATTTTATCAACCAAGAAATATATAATGGAAGATGGGAAAGCCAAGAGTCGAAGAATCCAAAGAAACAAAGCCTTAACTAGAAATTAAGGTGAGTTACAACCTCTTAAAACATCCCATTAATTGGGAGTTAAGAGGAGGTTACGAAACAGAAGAGGAAGAGAAAGACATAGAGCTCCAACAGTCACCAGGCACATATACGCGCCCGATCGAGTGACGAAAAATTGTTGGAAATGGTACAATCGCGTTCGGTTGGGCGGAGCTCGCCTGATCGGGATAACTTCTAGCTCATAATTCACTTACTATTGCACTCGGTCGGGTAGATGTGTTAAGGTTAACATTCCATTTTCTTCCTTTATTCCAACATTTACTAGATCTTATGATACAACATTTTCTACCATTTTGACTAATTAGGTACAAGTTAGGTCCCGCCCAAATTAAATTATTCACTAACAAAGTATTACTATTATTATTTTAATCATCTTTTAAACACACATCAGTAAAAGACAAATGAGACTTTTATTTAGAGACGAAAGAATTATCTAGTTCTTTCTGTAAAGATTATACTCATAATGTTTAATATTTCGAAAATAAAACACAAATTTAACAACATCCTACAATATATGACAATATTTTTCCGTACGTATAAATCATATATGCACTCCGTAATTCAATTTGTACAAAATTCCATTAAAAAAATGTACACATCTCATGAATATGTACTTGGGCTAAGACCAATTTCCTACACCATATCAAAGTATGCATAAAAAGTTGAAGGTGTAGTAGCCTAGTAGGTCCATATACATAACATAATCAATGGACCAACATCATAAAACCAACCAGCCCAAAAATAAGCAACCAAATAAAACAATGAAAGAAAAGAAAGATTGTACAGTGTACAGTCACTTTAACAACTTCACCCAGAAATTTAGAGGAGAGAGAAAGAGACTTGTATAACAATGGCGTGGTGCGCAGCTAGAACCTTCCAATTGCCGGCGATTGACGCCGGAGCACTTCGCGTTAAAGGCCAATTAGCCGCCGGATTAGGCTGCGTTTCTTTCGTCGGCTCCAATTTATGGCGCTCTTCTTCTACCTCTCGCTCTAAACCCTTTGCTTGTCGTGCTGTTTCTACTGATGCCAGTATTCCCTCTCCTCCTCCTTTATATTAGTTACTTGTATTTTTATTGGTTTCTGGGTTTGGTGTTATTTTTATGCTTGTTCGAATGTTGAATTGAATTTGGATTAAAATGTGGTATTGAAATTTGATGTTTTTGGGGTTGAATTGGTGATATTGTTTTGTTAATTTGTATTTGGAAAAGGGTGAGTAATACTTAATTCAAGAGGAAGACATTGTTTTAATGTTGGGAAAGTATTTTCTGTTTGAAATTGGTTGTAGTTTTGAGCAATGAGCATGTGGAGAGCTCGGGCCGTAAATGTCGAATTACTTGATTAATTCATTTTTGAGGCAGTTTGCAACTTCAACTATGCATAATGTATCAAAAAATTTGAACCTTGAAACATTTGTCCACTTAGGCCATTAATTTCTATCATGCTATTAGATAGAAAAGACTCAATATTGAAAATTGAATTTCTTTCAATATGATGGATATTGAACGCCTTTGCAATTAATCCAAGTTTTTGACTAGTTGAGGCTCATATTACATTGGGTGGTTAGAGAATAAGGGGAAATGGAACTGACCTTTATTATCTAATAAACAAGAAATAGAAATTGAGTGGATGATGGCTTCCTCTTATCGAGTAGGCTCAAGGAGGAGTTGGCTTTAGACTTTCTAAATACGCGTTTATATGAATTGTGAATTTGTGATCACATTTTCTTAACTAGTGATAATTTATGAGTGTGTTATCATTTCCGCGTATGTAGGTTTAAAGGAAGTTGTTCAAACAGACAAGGCTCCTGCGGCATTGGGACCATATTCTCAAGCCATTAAAGCAAACAACATGCTCTTTGTATCTGGTGTTCTGGGTCTTGTGCCTGAGGTTTGAGTTTCAAATCTGATTATTTCAAGCTAATTTTGTCAGTTTGTGTTCTTGAAATTGTTCTTGCTTACTAATGTAAACAATACATGTTTGAATGCAGACGGGAAAGTTTGTATCAGAAAATGTGGAGGAACAAACTGAGCAGGTAATGAAATTTTTTGCAAACTGACACGGTAACTTAAAGATTTGTTATAGCTCTACTATCAGGAAATCATTCTTTTGTACAAGTATGCTGGGTATCTAAAAGTCTTGTAATTGTGAAGGACCAGTGATGACTCAATCACTGGATAGTAGATGGACGGAATGACGGATTTATGAGTGTAATTATATATTTATATACATTTAATAAAAGAAGTTTTGCCTTGACGAGCTTGTTAATGCATCTCCTTTTTCGCTGCTAACTACTCTACTTGTGCAGCATTCTTTTGGTTAGGATGGGAGACTGGGAGGTGGGGTACTGTTTGCCAAAGAAAAGTTCTTTAAACTATCTTGTGCTGATAATATATGCCAAAGTAAAGGCATATCTCAATGCTCTAGAACGGGTCATTTGCTTATTCCTATTAATCAATATTAGCTAAGACAAATATGATGCTCAATGAGTCAAACTGTCAAAGTGCCCATATTAAATTGGCTTCAGTGGCTGAGTAGTATCAATTTATCAAATGCTTGTCACTTGTCTGCATTGTAAACCCAAATTTTGTTTTTCTGTGCTCAATGAAATGCCTAAAACTGTAGCAAACTGCTGGTTCAAAAATACTGCTTTTGATGTGAATAAGTTGGTCGGCTTTCATTTGCCATGAAGATAAACATGTTCCTTTTACTAACTGTAGTTTGATGTATGCAAGTGAGCTATTTGCAAATTGCCAATTATTGCCAAACATGCATTTAGATTATCATTTTGAATGAACTTTTAGGCATTCTACAATTATTGTAGACCTCTAGTGTTCTTGCTTCCAGCACAGTATCGAGGTAGGGGCAGTATATGGTTCGTGAGTTTGGCATATCTAGACTTTCAACTTTTATTTCACTTAGTTCTTTTAAAAAAAATCTCATATTTTGGGCCCTAAAGTGATAGAGGTGTTAATAATTCAAGTCATCTTACATTTCAGGTTCTCAAAAACATGGGTGAAATTTTGAAAGCTAGTGGGGCAAGCTACTCTTCTGTAGTCAAAACAACCATCATGTAAGTGCATTTGCTTCTCAAATTTCCTTCTTGAAATTCTAAGAAGCCATGTAATCTGAGCTTTACTGATTTGTTTCATCTAAATCTTAGGTTGGCAGACTTGAAAGACTTCAAGAAAGTGAATGAGATATATGCTAAGTGTGAGTGAATTTGTATCCCTTAACCTATTGTTCATTGCAGAATTTTATTACTCGTGGTATACAATTCAAAAAGGAGTTTTAAATTTTTATGGATTGTAATTTTATTTTGTTCTTGCAGATTTTTCATCTGTACCTCCAGCTCGATCTACTTACCAGGTTGCAGCATTGCCTTTGGATGCCAGGATTGAGATTGAGTGCATTGCTGCACTATAGGTTATGTCTGACTTTGATTTCTTTATGAAGATCAATAAAGCTATCATGGCTGTGCAGCAATTTCGTCTTTGAGCATCCTATTCCTACTACGGAGTATGTTTGCTTTAGTTTTCTTTGACTTGCTGCTGGATGTACATGATTTATGCTCTCTACTCATTGTATGATTCTGTAGACATTGTTAAGACTTTATGTCGAAATTTGACCCTTGAGCATATTGAATATTACAGTGAGGGTGCTATTGGATTCATGTTTCCATCCCATTTCTTATTTTAGGGAGTTCAATAAAGAATCTGTTGATAAGTTGGCTAAATCTGTGATCAATAATTTGTTGGAACCTATCTGTTCCTTAGGCCTTGGGGTTTCGGGTTTCCCCACCAGATTTTGAAACAAGTTAAACCGATTCAGCCTCCTTTAGAAGACTACACCTTGGCTTTTATGTATATTCTTGGTAAGTGGCAGATTATTATGTGCTCCTGGAGTCCTGGGTTCATGTTCACTAACCTGGTGTGTATGTATCGCACCGGTGCTTGAGGTAACATGTTCATTGAGCAATGAAAGTAGCATGGATTGGTACCTAATCAGCATATGATGGTTGGTATCTGCAACCAGAATTAGCGGTCTGTTTATGCATTTGCTGATTTTGAACAATCTAGTAGTAGCATTGGAACGACACAACAAAGTATCTATTGTAGATTGATTTTGATAATGTCTGGAAAACCGATTCCTATTCTCAAATTAGTCCACTACAAAGCTATGAATCTGTCATCGAATGAGTCATAGGCCCTAACTAATACTCCGTATAAGTGCAAGCAACATCAACCATGATCAGAATATAACAAACAGCTTCAGCTCAAGCAACACAATAATCCACCATTCGAGGGGATAGAGGAGGAGAACAAGATATATCTTAATAATCTTATGGCCTTTGTAATCTTTCATTCAGCTTGCAATGAGTTAAAACCAGTATGATATAAATATTCTATCACTTGTTTGCGGATGTTTTTACAATAAACCGTAGTCATCCTTAAAATGACTATTGCTATACTTAATTTTCATTGGTTGATTTATTATTTATTTATTTATGTCAAACTTGTTAAAATGATTATTTTTTTTAAAATTCATTTTTCTCGAAATTCTTTTTAAAAACTATTGATTTCCTTTCTTATTTTTTCTTTTCTTTTTTTTTTTTTTTTTTTTACACATTTACATGGGAGGCAATCCTATATCCATTATAAAAACTTTTGATATAATATATTTGGTGACCATTTTTTTATAAAAAAATTAAGGTTAAAACATGAAAGTAATTTTATTTAACATTAATAATTTATTTCTTACTCCGTAATTCGGTAATTTATTATACACATGAACCCATTTCTTTTTTATTTATCTTGGATTAGGCACACCAACTTTTTTGCAAAATAATTTCTGTGCATTTGGATATGAAAATTTAAGTAAAAGAAAATATTCTTTTCTTCCTTCGTCAACCTTTCCTCAAATGGTAGAATAGTGGGATCCAATCAGACAGCCTACAACTTAAAAATGGCGATTTCTTAAATTAAATTTAGAAACCCAGATAACTTTCTTCTATACGAAACGTTTCCCAACAAATCGGTGCAAATTTCAAACTTGCTACAGTATTGGTTTCTTTAGTTTACATGCCTGGCATTGAATTACAGTATGCTGCCATGTTCAATTCTCTTGAAGTATATTCGTCTGATTTCGATATTGCCTTGTAATCCTTTGTTCTTGTTTATCCTATGCCTTTACTTTACATTCGTATGAACTCTGATGTGTGATGTGTAAATAGTGTTTTGTTTAATATTGGTTCTGTAATATGGAAGGTATCATTGGTCTGATAACAGATGTCTGTTGGGTAAGTTTCGATCCATGGACAGCTTTATTGTCTTGGCATACTGCTCGGAGTGTTTACAGATTTCACACTACTCATATTTTTGCAGATATGTCATGGATCATGATAGTAAAAAGGCTCCTGAATTAAGACAGGTGAGACTCTTGATCGGTTTTAATACCAGTAGAATTTTTCAAGGGCTAAGTGTCTAGCTAATTTCTATAAGTTGTTAGATTGATTAGAATGATGAAATATATAAATGGTGTGTATCTGCATTTTATATGATTCTTCTTCGTTTCATCATCTAACCTTTCTGTTTCTATTGATTGTTGAAGTTGTATGTGCCTATGTGGTAGTATGTCACATCCATATGAGGGAAGAAAATATGAGTTGAGGCTAAATTGTTTGTGGACTTCTAACAAATAAATTATATTATGCACAGTATAAAAGATTTGGCTGCCTTTGTTAAAATGATAACAATCGAATTCTGGGAATATCTGGCTTTTTTCCTCACGTACTCCTTTGTTATTTGCACAATGTGATCGCTGCATTTGGGACAATATGTTCTTGCTAAAGAATCTATTTGTTAGTTTTGAAATTGATCTCTGTAAAGTAAATCACTTCCCATCAAACAGAACATGTGAGATAACTATTTATTATTGGATACTTGGATGTTATATAAAAAAAAAATCTGTTGAATTCTTGACTTCTTGTATAGATAGTTTGTTTCTTTCTTTCATATTCTCTTTAACTAAACAGGAAAAATAATTATCTGTGGTTATTTTTGTAAGGTTATAGCTGCTACTGTGTCTAGCGATCCTGTGAAATACTCTGAAGCTTTTCTTGGGAAAACTAATGAAGAATATTGCGCATGGATTCTTGATTCAGAGAAATGGGGAGGTTTGTTATAACTCCTTTTATTCATCTTAAAAATTTGAAAGAGTGATATTTTTTAGTTCTGGTGGAACTTTTATATTTATAATTGTGACTCGTTGAAGTAAGCCAAGTGGTTCTCATCCTTTATCTGCTGAAGTTGCTGTATGTGGTCGCATGCATGTGATTCCAAAGTATTAACTTAATACTCTAATAGAAATTAGTAAGTGAACTCTTAATAGCCTTCTTCTGATGTATTAGGCATGGTGGCTTGACCTGACCAAGAACAAGTAATGTAATTTAGTTTACTCAATACTGGAATATAATAATGACGTTCACTTTATTAGGTCAATTAAGTTCAATGTGTCCTGTCAAAGCATGATGTGTAACAGACCTGCTGTATATGGGCCTTATTGAACTAATTAATCTAAAGCACATAGCCATGGCAAAACTGAATCATTTTTAACTCACTGTACTAAAATTGAAGTAGTCTCACATGTCCATATAGATACAAATTCTTCTCTATCATATTCCGGTTTCTTAATCCAACCTTTTCACGATGTTTGAAAAGAATTGAAAGTACAACCCATCTGCTGATTGTTAAGTAGGCATTAGATCATCTAACTTAAGGAAATACCTTTTGGAGCTAGGAAATAGGAGTATAGGACTGGCTTGTGGACTCCCTGCTGCTGGAAGAAGAACTAAATTTTATGAGGCTATTACTAGGAATGACTATGAAGGAGCTCTAGTTGAGAATGTAGCTGTGGTTCTTTTGATTTTAATATTAATATATAATTCTACGTATAGGGTCTAAAATGGTGGAGCTATCTGACTTCGTGACTGCAATTCGGGCTCCATTTAGCGCTCTTTCTCTCTTCTTTGTCCTGAATTCGGGCTCCATTAATTTATAATGTTATATGGCTCTTCTTCGTTTAATCATCTAGCCTTTCTATTGCAATTATTAGCTAGCTGTTTATAGGATTTTGTTTATGTTGTATTCTTGGCTTCTTGTATATATAGTCTGTTTTTTTCTTTCTTTCTTATTCTCTTCACTAAATAGAAAAAATAATTATCTGTTGTTATTTTTGGAAGGTTATAGCTGCTACTGTGTCTAGCGATCCAATGAAATACTCTGAAGCTTTTCTTGGGAAAACTAATGAAGAATATTGCGCATGGATTCTTGATTTGGAGAAATGGGGAGGTTTGTTATTACTCTCGTCTTTAATATTTGAAAGAGTGTTATTGTTTAGTTCTGGTGGAACTTTTTATTCATAATTGTGATTCGTTGAAGTAAGCCTGGTGGTTCTCATCATTTATCTGCTGAAGTTGCTGTATGTGGTTGCATGTGATTGCAAAGTCTTTACCTAATACTCTTACAGAGATTAGAAAGTGAACTCTTTATAGCCTTCTTCTGATGTATTAGCCAAGGTGACTTGACCTGACCAAGAACAAGTAATGTAATTTAGTTTACCCAATGCGTATTAGCAAAATAATGAAGTTCACTTTGTTAGGTCACTTAAGTTCCAAGTATCCTGTCAAAGCGTGATGTGTAACAGACCTTCTGTATATGGACCGTATTGAACTAATTCATCTTAAGCATGTAGCCATGGCAAAGCTGAATTATTTTTAACTCCCTATACTTCAATTGCAAGCGGTCTCACGTGTCCATATAAATACAAATTCCTCTCTATCATAATTCCTCTCTGTATGTGGAGGACTTAGGGGGAATGGCATTGCCTAGACAAGTGCCTAAGAATAAAGCTTAAGCTGGCTTGCTTTAGCTTGTAGTGTAGCTGCTTTTATTTTTCTGTTTTGCTTGTTTTTTCTTTTCTAGTTTGTAGCTTTCTCCTCCTTTTTGGGGCTTGCCCCTTGTGATCACCAAAAAAAAAATATTCCAGTTTTTTAATCCAACCTTTTCACCAATGTTGAAAAGAATTGAAAGTACAGCCCATCCGCTGATTGTTAAGTAGGCACTAGATCATGTAACTTAAGGAAAGACCTTTTGGAGCTAGGAAATAGGACTGTGGCTTGAGGACTCCCTGCTGTTGGAAGAAGAATTAAATTTTATTAGGCTATTACTAGCAATGAACCAATGAGTATGAAGGAGCTCTAGTTGCGAATGTAGTTGTAGTTCTTTAGATTTTAATATTGATGTATATTTCTACGTATAGGGTCTACAATGGTGGAGCTATCTGACTTCCTGACTGCAATTTGGGCTCCATTAAGCGCTCTTTCTCTCTTCATTGTCCTGAATTCTTTAAACCTTGTTTTATCAAGTAACACCAATCATTGTAATGTCCAGACACCATTTGGCTCCATTTTTTGCACCAGAACAAATGTTGCACCATGGCTCATGTTTTCCACTTCTGCAATTATTTTTAGCTGACACCTTTCGAAAGATCAGCTGACTTTTACAACTGTGCGTTATTTGCTTGAACACTGCTAGATGCACAAGTTCCTTTTGAAATAAATGCTTCCATTGCTCTCTTATTGGTCAACCATCTGGGCATTGGTTACTTGCCAATTTTAACTGTTGCAAATTCTGGCTCCAATCTAATTCTGTTGCTCTAACAGTCTAACAAAAAGAAAAGAAAAGTAATACTACTACTACATTCTATAATAACTGTGTCAGATGTGAGTCTGGTTTTGGTCATTTGCTAAGCTTAGACTTTTGCTATTTTTATCTAATATATAATATTCCATGCTTCTTAAACATTCATCTATGTTGCAGTTTAGAACTTTAGGTCCTGATTAGATATGTCAGAACTCAGATTACATATCTCTCGTATATACTACTAGTATAAGACTAGTGAATTTATGTGCTATAGTTGAGTAAATTTTGAAACCAGTATATCTGTATATGTCAACAAAGATGAGGTATGTAATTAATAAGAATGTTTGCTTTTACAATTGGAAAATCTATACTTAGTATTTAAAAACAAAAACCATCATCCCTATAATGCCACATGTACATTTCATTTTTTTTCTCTACAATGCCACATGTCACTTCATTTAATCTTTCTTTTTTTAATCCCTTTTTTCATATGAAAAAAAAAACTTTAATTCAATACATGTATAAATTATTGAATGTTATTTGGTTCACTTTCCTCCAGATTAATTTCAATTACAATTGCATTCAATTTTTACTTCTTCTTCTCCTTTATAAACTATTCATTTGACAATATAAATGTATTAAAAAATAATTATTTATATATTATACCTATAAATAAACCGTGCATTGCACGGGCCAGAAGGCTAGTTTGATTTAAATAATCCAACCTTTGACGTATTTATTTTTAATAATCCAACCTTTTGATTATTCCACAATAATCCAAGCTTTAGGGGGTGTCTTATTTTATTAGGCCAAAATGACCTTCTACCTGTTCTTTAGGTAATTTTTTTTTTCTTCCAATTTTTTAACCAAAAAAAAATTTAAAAAAAAAAACCCAAATCACAGCCACCGACCTTCCCCTTCATCTTCTCCGACCACCCGCACCCGATCCGCACATCTCTTCCCCTCACCCCAATGCAAGTGTTCATGGATTTCTTTCTTTAAAGTATAGCCATTAATTGATTACTTCTATAAAAATTCCCAATATAACCCAAATTTCTTCTCTCCCATAATAACCAACCTTCAAGTCATTTTTCTCAAGATTCAATTTTTCAAAAAACCAACGAACCAAGGTCACTCCTTGGTATTTCAAATCAAGCTAGCAAATTGGGCTTTCAAATTGAAATAAACAACCCCAATTACAAATAATAAACATAAATAAAAAATAAAAATCAATCTTGGCTTCAGATTTCTGCAACTTCTTGTCTCAACCCAGAAGAGCAAAAATCACACAAAACCTAAAAATTGACAATCGAGAAGGGGGGGAAAAGGGAAAGGGCGAGGTTTCTTGGTGTCAAGGGAGGGTGCGCAGCGTTTCGAGGGTGAGATACGCGTGGATGGGGTGGCTGAGATAAGCCTTTTGAAAGGGTGGCCGGAATTCGAGAAGGGGAGGGGAAAGGAAAGTGGTTTGGAGGTGTTTGGGAAAGGAATGAGGAAGGGGAAGTGGTAAAGGGAGGTTGGCAGGGAAGGGGCAGCCGGAAAGGGCAGTAGGGGTGGGGAGGGGAGCTCACCGGAAATGGGAGCAAGGTCTGAATTCATGGAGGGGTGAAGGGAAGAAGAAGAATGGGAAAAAAGGAATTATTTTATTTTAATTTAAGTTTTTTTTTTAAATTTATTTTTTTTGGACAAATAAAAACACAACATGTGGCAGGTGACCTGCTGTTTTAGGCTAGGTGACCTGTTTGGCCTAATAAAATAGAACACCCCCCAAAGCTTGGATTATTATAGAATAATCAAAAGGTTGGATTATTATAAATAAATACGTCAAAGATTGGATTATTTAAATCAAATTTTCCTTTACAATTTGTGTTCCAAGGGGAGTCTTGTAATGATCATGATTGAACTGTTGATACGTAAAAAAATTAATGATTATGAAGGGAATATTTTTCACGAGGATTGGCTTTTTCTTCACACTAACTTATGAATCTGGGATGAGTATCTAAAATCTTATGAAAGGTTTCTCTGGTGAGTGGGGAGAGTACTCCAGCATTAACTATAATTCCACCCGAGATTGAATCTGGAACTGTGCCTTTATAGACTTAAACGAGTGAGCTTACCCGGGCATTTCATGTAATTCGCCTTTCTAATTAAAAATTTGACTGTTTATTTCTTTTGCATTAGAGTAGAATTGATGGAAAGTCACTCAGTAACTTACTCAATTGACAAATTGTAGGTCTCGTTGCATAGAAGGTCTGTATATTTCAATACTTCATTACTTCGTATATTAAACTTCTTCAATAGATGGAATATGATCCACCATAATCTAATAGTGGACTACTTTATGTGCTCTATATCTATTCTAGGGCTTTTCCATAAACTGGTTATCTTGTTTTTTCCAACCTATTTGTGATTGATTTAAAATTCCTTTATTCTATGTTAGGCCAAAGAAAAGGATTAATTTTATGAAATTGTTAACCTCATTGTTTACAATAACATAGGTAGGTAGACCTTTTTTTGCCCTTCTCTACATTCAACCCAGGCTTTGGAGTTTTAGTTTGAACCTTTTAAAAAAATTATGTTTTCTTTTGTTAGCAAGCAGAGTATATGAGGTGATCTTAACTTGGTGTTCCCATGCGGCCAGTGGCGTACCCAGGAATTCCGAACTGTGGGTTCGAAATCTTAAAAAAAAAAACGATGATCATATATTGATTAAAAATTCAATACATAAATTCAATTTTTTATTACAAATGGATGGATTACACAATAAAAAAATAAAAAAAACTTCTTCTAGTTAATCATCAATTATAATCATAGTAACAAAAGCTCTACAATCTACAATAATACACAAAATACACAATTAATTATCAATTAAAATCACAAGTCCCCAATAAACACAAATTTGACAATATAAACTTCTTCTAATTATCAAATTTCAATTAATAGAACAAGTAAAAATTTATAATTCTAAGTTTCTAACTTCTAACTTTCTACAATTCAATTTCTCAACAATTCAAGAATTCAACAATGTATCAAAACCATAAACCAATTTAAAAAATAAAACAAGCAAACCAAGATTAAGAATTAATAGGAGTAGACTAGTAGAGGAATAAGAGATTAAGAGGACTCACAATTGTAGAACTAGAAGAACTTGAAATCTGAACTCAGAAGAGTAGAAGACAGAACAGTCGTGAGTCGTCCCTCGTCCACTAATCCGTGTCTCCGTCACTCCGTGTGGACGTGAGGTGGTCGACGGTCGGTGTTTCGGTGTGCGGTGCCGCGGCGGCTAGTGGATACTGGCTAGGGTCATAGGGTGTCAAGCAAGGTTAGGGTTTTGGTGTTTGGGAATTTGGGGGAAAATGTCTGATGTTTGATTTTTGAAATATGAAATATTGAAAAGTGAATGTAAGGAGTTAAAAAAAAAGTACAAAAAAAAGAGGGCAGTAGGAGTCGAACCTAAGACCTAATGTATTAAAGGGGCGCGCTGCTCTATTATTCAGAGAATTACCAATGCACCAAACTTACCCGTGTGATAATTATTCTCACAAAAATTTCTTTTAAACCTTTTTCTTTTATTATTTTTTTCCAAAAAATCTGTGGGTTCAATGAACCCCCTTGAACCCCCCTAGATCCGCCCCTGCATGCGGCCATGCGTGAGCATGTCTAAGAATATGTACCCTAATTTGATCTCTTTCATTTCTTTTTCAATCATTGATCGGAGTAAAGACTTGAAATTGTGTGCAATTGAAAAAATATAAATTTAAGATCTTTGTTTCCCATAACTAACCAATCCAATTGAAAAAAATATATAAATATAATTTATTTTTTCAACATATATACTTTACACTTGAGCAAAGTGGAGGGTAATTAGGTTATTTTAATTTATTGACAGAGATATATAAAATCAAATCGAAAAATAATTTACATAAAATAATATAAGAATTAACAAATTACGTAATATAAATTATAGTTACGTGCATTATAAAATAAAATACATGATTTAAATGATTTAAATTGATGATATCTCAAAAAAAAAAAAAAAAAAAAAAAGTACAAGCCAACAAACTCCAATTGTTTCCCAGTTGCATTGTTGAATTACCCAGAGTTTTTGAGATTATGCTATCTTCAATCAGGGGATGAGACATGAGAAAAATTTGATATTGACATAGACGACGATCCAGATATAAACTTTCAGCCTATTGAATGTGCCCCTACCTATCCTGGGGGAGCATTATACTTCCCAGATTGCTCGAGAAATCTCGGTATGTTTGAAATTGTAAACGGCGAACCAAGTTGGCAAGTTCATTTTATGTCGGACAATGTGGATGATGATTTCAAGTCGTGTCATCTTGTCGATTGTGAAGGAGAACTCTACATAATATTCGTCTATCGGATTGAAAATTGTTGGGTTCAAGTCTTTAGATACAACGGCACTAACAAGAGTTGAGTTGTAATTGATGATATATGAAATCATATTTTCTTTATTAGCAAGACATCGTGTTGTTCAATAGTATCAAGTGATCCTACGATGAGAAACAGGATCTACCTTTCGAAGATAGAAGGGAATGACATTGTGTTCTACTCTCTAGACGCTAAGATGTATTACATTCTAGGGAGTGGAGATTTTATGACGGATTTGTATGGTACGAGAGAACCGTTGATGTGTTGATGGGTTTAGCTAGCTGCGTTATGCTTGTTAATTTTATGCACTTTAATTGATTTTTTTATAATATGTTTATAATTTATTTATTTTCTACCAAGGATTTTGATGTTTTTATATTATATTTTGATTGAAAAGCATTAACTCATTAGTTGTATTTTAGAAAATATATTAGCTTCATATTTTACAAGGTACTTAAGATAGATATGTGGTGGGTTACAATACAAATTTGCGTGAGAGAAGCCATATCTGATTTCTCGTAAACAAAATTTGTGAAGAGTATAGGAATAGAAAACTGGTGTAGTTTTTAACTCGCAAAGAACCATTGAATTATTTTTGGGTCTAAGTTTTATCTTGCATAACCTGAATTTATATCGGTAAGCACCATATTACTCCTATTAAACACTAAAGTGCTCTAAATCATACTGTAATTAGCACTCTAGCAGATTTACATGGCTTAAGATCGAACACTTCCATTGAGGAAAAAGGCGATTTTTTTTACTGAGAATATACTTTCCTCAAATTGTTTTTTCAAGAATTACAAATATAGATATCCTACTGGTACAAATACAAAGAGAAATCTGCTCTGCTAGCACACTCTGATGATGACAATGTTGCTCCTTAAATTAAGGGACATCAGTGTCACTAATCACAAAGAATATTTAGTAACACAGTAGGTCTTACCCGAACAAAAGTCGTCATTATTCCCATCTTCCCATCTTTAAGTGTGTGTCGCAAGAGCGAGTAAACAAAATTCCTAGCTGGAGCATTTACACTCCAGAGCTTGGCGGAGAAACACCTCCCCAAATCCATGAGACTGCTCATCAAGTATTATTACCTATGGTTTTTCTGAAGTCAACCTCGTCTAATGGCACCTCTAGAGATTGGTACTTTGGTAGTTTACACGGGCTGGGGGGAGAAGAACGGTAAAGGTAGTCCTTTTTGCTTCCAATGAGATCAGATTTTCTGCTTTAAAACATGGCGTAATTGGACCTTCTGAGACTCCATCCTTGCCTCGAGGAGCTTGTGCTTCAAACTGCTTTTATGCGCTCCACGAGGCCATTCAATGCAACCTTTCATCCCCCGATTAATATCAGGTGAGTTCCAATCAACCATAGCTGATGGGCTAATCCCACTCTTATTGGATCCATGATCAGGCGACATGGTAGCTCCGTTTGAAACCCGTCCATTTGAAAGCCTTCCATTCACACCATCCACAGAAATTATTTTGTAATTATCACCACTATTGGGTCCTGATCGCCAAAGCCTTGTGATTGATTTCACCTTTTTAAGCTGCTTTGAAGGAACTGAGCATACTTCGCTGATCTCAGTAATGGGTGTCTCATCACCGCCCTGTTCTTCCCATTCAGTGCAGCTACCTGAGGCATTACTATCCCGGTACATTCTATTAATCGACATCATACTTCCATCAGGTGAATAACTAGAGCCTTGATCTTCCGCATGGCTGACTGTTTCCCATCCACTCCCATCATCATCCATGTCAGCACTCTGATTGCCATATCCATTCGAAAGTCTCTGAAAACTCTCTTTGCTATGGTTGTTGGTTTCAGGGCTCACAGCATGTACTTTGGAAGAATGGCTTGCTGGGCTGTATTCAGCACATGGTTCAATCTCTCTCACATTGCTTTCCGCCATCACCATTTCTTCAACAACAGCGAATATATCATCTGGGTTTGATGGCTCATATGTAAACTCTTTAAGGTCTTGAATGTCTATAGATGCAGCAGCTCGTGTAAACAGCTCAGCTTCCCTCATCTCGTTCATATCAAGGTTCACACCCTTAGACCTGAGAAACTTATCGAGCTCTGATACAAGATAGTTCATCTGTGAATATTTCTGATCAAGAGCTACTTTTGCATCAACAAGCTTCATCTGTACACGTTCTTCTCGCCAGACCTCTGCCATCTGCAGCATTTTCCTCTCTTCTTCAACTTCATCCCGGATCTTCATGCACTCCTTCTTGAGTGAGTCAACTTCAGCCTTGTCCTCCCCAATTTCTTTTGCCAGCTCATCACATACCTCCTCGATTAACTCTCGAGCTTTCCTCTCTTTCTCGTAGTCCTGCATATATCTCTTTGCTGATAATTTAACCTCTGCCATCTCATTGACCAGCTTAGAGTTGACAATCTCAAGTCTTTGGCGATTCTTCCTTTCTCTGCTTAAGTCAGCTTTAACATCATCAATTATTGCACGAACTTTCTCATGTTCTCTGCTCCGCCAAGTTGCCCTTTCCTCACTAAGCTTCTTCAAGAAGTGTTCAAGTTTCTTCTTCGAAGATCGTCTTTCTGCTTCCAGCTCTTCTATGCGACCCCTAGCCTGTTCAAGTTCCTTCTCTAGAGTAGAGATCATTGAGGCAGCATTTACTTTTTGGTCAAGTGACTTCAAATCATCAGGATGTTCATCTGTTTCCTTTGAGTGAACTGGGTCCCACTTTGTTGCCCCCTCCATTGCGTAATTAGTAAAGCGAAATGGAGATTGCCGCTAAGACAGGAAACATAGAAATATAGTCCACATTAGATCATGCAAAGAAGCATATATCTCTAAAGTGCATAAAAAATATATTAAAAAAAAAAAAAGCAATCAGAACAATTTTCCAAGCATATCAGCATAATATTTCCATCAATTTTTTGTGCATACACCATACCAAAAAACTTTCACTAACATCAAGATTCTTTCAAGAATGGAAGAATATGCAAAGTAAGATCTTAACACTTAACACTATAGATTAACAAAAACCAAGATCGATTCATTTTATTGATCAAATATACCTCACAATGATATCCGTTGGTTGGACCATTAACAGAACACGGACTCCTAAGCGGTTCTTTCGCCTCAGAACCACATTCTCTGCTAGCATGATGATATGATAACCGATCACCTCCATGCCCATTCACAGGCTGCAAAACGGAACGAAGGAAATCATGCTACAGCTAAATGCTTACTATCAATTTTCAGAAACAACACCCAAGTAAACCTTGACAATGGTTCAACAACATCCAATGAATCCATTATTCCCATCAACATCTATTACAACGTCAACATCAAGTGATCAACACAATACACAAGGTCTCAAATCTCAATCGTGACATACAACGATCCATAATACTCGGGATAACATTACATGTGAGAGGAACCACGACGTTTCCATCAACCATAACAACTAAGACCGAACTCGATACGCAAAGGGATAAAATCTGCATTATTAAGCACCTACTCAACTCCAAAAAGCATTGCAATCACACAAAACACTGGTAGGCCAACCCAGTATGAAATCATAATAATTCATAAAGTTTTCAACAGGACATCCTAAATTTGAATCAAATAACCCTTAAACTAGCTTCAATCAACTTAATTCCAATCTTTTAAACACATTCCATAAACTTCAAAACCATATAATTTAATGAAACTAGCAAATTAATGCACTGGTCCAATACCTAAGTACAACATTAATTACCCAAAAATGATTGGCAAAGTTCATACCAGAAAACAAAATAAAAATAAAAATTGTTACATTATCCACCAATTAAAAGTTCATTTTAGCTAAGGTAAGCAACTAAATCATCGATACATAATTAATTTCAATTTTAAAAAAAACCCCAAAAATAGATTTTTTTTTTTTTTAGAATTTTTTTTTAAGAAAGAAGAACAAAAAATGAGCAAACCTTCAAGTTCAGATCTTGAGTCTCAAACAACGAGTTAAAACACACCTTAAACCCTAATCGATCTTCACTCTCTTTCTTCTCTCGCCGCTTCTTCACCTGTTCACCGCCGTCTCCTCCGCCGCCTTCGCCGCCATTTTCAGGAACTACCAACTGCATCCTCCAAAGAGTAGCAGCAAGCTTCCTTGCTGAAACTGGGGGGCCCACTTTCTCTCTCCTCGATTTCCGGCGGAATTCCGGCGATTTCTCGTCGGCGCCAACATTTCCGGCGTCGCCATCATTATCATCACCATTATTATTGTTATTATTATTATTATCCTTCACACCGCCATTTTCTCTCTCCTCATGAAACTTCCACCGGAGAAGAGGGGTAGGAGGGCCGGACTTTTTGGACAAACGAGGGGTATTCCGGGAAGTTTTCCGGGGAGTTTTACGGGTGGTTTTTTTGGGAAGATCTGGGGTTTTTTGCGGTTGAGGTGGGTTTTTCGAGGAGAGTAAAGCGGAGAGGTCGGTGTTAGGGGTGATCTTCATTGTTGGAGCAAATGGGTGGTTGTAAAATCCGCCATTGAAGTGAAAGATTTGAGCTTTTTAGTGTTTTGGAGGAGAGAGAAAGTGGAGAGGAGAGAGAAAGTGAGCTGAAACTGGAAATAAAGGATGTTTTGATGGGAAGAGAGAGAGAGGATGAAGTAAGGGGTGGTATGAATATGTATAATTATACGAGTCAACGTATATTTCTACAGTAAAAGCATTGGATTCTGTGTAAGGTAAAACGGTGTCGTATGGCCTAATGGGAGGGTTAAAACGATGTGTTTTTGTTGTTTTTGGAGTATTTTGACTGGATGTGGATTTGGCCGTATAAATAAAGTCTTGAAGTGCATTGATGTTTTGAAGAACGAAATTGGTGGGCTTTTTAGATAGTTCATTGTTGTACGAGTACAATCAATCTATCATTATAAAATTGACTTAAAATTTTTCTTTTAATTTTGTGATTATGATAAACCCCTTTTTTTATAGTTTAAATATTAGATTGGTTTTTGCATTATTTATACTTGTATCTATTTTTATAGTATTTTCATATTAATATATAAATACAGTATTAGATTACAGTGTATGATGTAAAATATGTTGTTGAAATTACTACAAAGCAGATTTTTCAAATATAATTATACTTTCTCCATTTTTTAAATTACTACATATTTGGTCATTGAGAAATACTTAGGCTTAGAGGGTGGTCTCCCACGTTTGTTAATGCATAACTTGAATCCTTAACATTTTTAATTATGTATTTATTAAAAATATATATTAAAAATACTTGATAAAGTATAGATTAAGATGAATCTAATAAAGTACATCGTAAAAGTATTACAAGTAACCAAAAAAAAAATATATATGTTCTTGCTATACAAAATTGCATGAATTTATAGTTATACTTGTGCAATAACAAAAATGTCAATCAATTTTTTTTTTCTTCAAATATTTAGAAACAAAGAGGTTAAATAGTGCATTGAAATAGAATGCTTTGTTTGTAAAAACATTTTAGATTTCAAGCCTATAAAAGACAAAAACTAAATATGATAATATTAGTCTACACCTCTAAGCTCTAGCTAAGAATAAAATAGAATTACCCTAAGTTCTAGCTAAGAATTTAGATTAAATGAGCACTTAGGGTTAGTTGAAGCTTATTAAATCCTCAACTTGTGAATTGTTTACACAAACATTAAAATACAAGACAAGGCTAACCATTCTAAAGCTCTAAAATAAGGTGTTAAATGAATTACGGGTAGTATTAATACATGTATGATAGCTCACACACAAATAACATGAATAAACCCACTCAAATGTATGTATTTGAGTAAATGTAAAGAGAGGAAGAAAACTTTGAAATGCAAAAAACCTATGAAGTATGGAGTATTTGACACACACACACACACAAATATATATATATATATATATATATATATATATAAAATAAATAATAAATAATAAATTAAAAAAAAAAACTGGCTTGCTTAAAATAGTTGTAATATTTGGCTTTACACATTTTTCAAAGCATGTTGTTGACCTTTAATATATTAAATAGCATAATAATATATAGAAGAATGCCAAAATTTTAACATGTTCAAATTATACATTAAAACAATACAATCAAATTTTACATACTTCCACCATAAAAATTCACTTAGGGTCTGTTCTCTTACGTTGAAATTCAATTCAGCTCAGCTCCTAATTTCCTTCTCTTATAAAATATTCATTTCAGTTCAGTTCAGTTCCAGTTCAGCCGAGTTCAGTCAATGAGAACAGGCCCTTATTACAAATGTATTGAAACAGATAAAGTAAAAGGAAATTTTATTTACAAATTAAAATTTTGCAGCATGCATGGTCTTAATGTCTTATGTTCCATGGTACATAATTTTTATTTTCACTTTTAATTAAAGAGAATTCAAAAGTATTAAAAATCCAACAAATTGTTGGGCTCTGGTATAATATGACTTCTTAACTTAGGTAGAGATTCAATCCTATCATTAGATTTATTTAGAGTAGGAAAATTCGAATGCCCTAGTCCTTCTTCCATTCTCAAAGTGTCAAATTCGTTAATCAAGTCGAGTTAATTCATGAAAGATTTTAGCCTGATATGAAAGATTGAAAGTTGGAGGGATAAAAAAAAAAAAAAAAAAAAAAAAAAAAAAACAACTAGTTAGGCATGGATCCCACTTGTATAAACTGTTAAAGCACAATCTTACAGAATAGAGAAAAAATACAAAAAGAAACAAAAATTAGTGAGCCATCATTCATGTGTTTGCAGTTTGCACAGGCTCCAGCGGACTGCGACCCCGCATTCTCAACTCATAGCCTACGTGACACCACTTACCAGCCCATGGCCATGTAGGTTGGGCTTTATTAACCACCGTCAATAAACCTCTATTATTGTTTAGTCGTATTTACTATCTCCGTCTAAATTGAGTTGTTTCTATATTTGACTTTTTATATTAATTAATTTTGACTAAAATTTCCAATATAAGACAAACATATTACTACTATTTGTACAATGTGTTTTTTATATGGCTGGTCATCCCTTATGTCTGGTCAGGTTACTTATTCAGGGATTACTCGATCATTTATCGCATTTTCTGTGTGGCTGGTTACACCATGTGGCTAGCTGACACAAACCAAAAAACTTAACGAGTAACCCTTAACCAAGTAACACATGGCTATATAATCCTTGTTGAATAATTTAGAGAATGGTAGACATAATTTTTGTTGTTCAAATTAAATTACATAGGTTAAGGTGTTGTAATTTAATTTTAAACAAATATTAGAAGCATGAACTTGGTTTAAAGGGAAGAACAAAAGAATAATGGTGAAGGAATTACAGCTCTCGGATTAGAGAAGCTGAAATTGCAGCCCCTCTCACTGCCTGGTCAGCCGCCGGTTAGGGTGGTGCTCGCCCTACCGGGCACGAGAAGAAGACGAAACTCGTGTTCTGGAATTTGGGTAGCCGCCCGATCGGGTCTCCACTGCCCGATCGGGCGCGAGGGGACTTTGTCTGATGTTTCAGTTGGCCCGATCGGGCGGTGACAGGCCCGATCGGCGCGAGTCAATTCAGTTTGTGGCTGACGGTTTTCTTCCATTATGCTTTTGTTATTTGTCAGTTGGTTTTCGTGACTTTTGGCAGTTAAAAGTGCTTCTATATATATATGTCAAAGACATATGAAGAAAGGGGATTTTTAAGGAGAAAAATAGTCAGAGTATTTATTTTTCTTGAAATCTTTTACAAACTATTGTTCATCATCACAAATTACTAAAGCTTATTTACATTGATTTGTAATCATCCTACTTGTGATTGCAAATGTTCTTCGTTGTATCTTCTAAGTAAATTTCCGTGAAACCCGGTTGTAGTATAGGGTCGGAATTATACTTTTGGAAAAGTGATCTCGTTCACGCCTCGAAGATTTTACCGGTTTATTTTGTTTGTTATCTTTGTGACCCTTGTTAAACACAAAATCCCCAACAATCCTTAACCGAATAACCCCTGATTGAGTAACCCTTGACTGACCGAGTAACCCTTGAATAAAACCCCGACCATATATAAAAATTTGTATTGCTTGTATTATTTCTTTAATTTCTCATTGGTATTGATTATATATTCTTCTTTGGTGATTTATATTATTTCAGATTAATAAGCTTTGTGATTTTTGTTTTGACTTGTACTTTTAGTATTATAACTTTATACTGTATTACATTAAGACATAAAGTTAATATTAAATATATGTATTACTAATGATTATACATGCATTTTTTGACACGGTAATAAGTGCATGGATTGAAATTAAGCAAATATTTAGAGATAGAGGGAATAGTCGTTCTAATATGCGAGATCACGAATAACATTAACGGGGTTTAACCACAAAACTCCATACTTGGTTAAACAAACAATTATTTTAAACAAGAGCATTTTTTCCATTTCATTTTACTTAACATTTTTATAGTCAAACAAATAAGTGAACAAGATTTATCCTTAAAAGTTTAATTATACAGTGGCTACATTTTAATTGTAACTATTGAATAGTCTTCATTCTATAATATACAGTGTACAGATAACTTGGAAAAGAAAGGTTAAAGTTTAAAGTTTAATCACCATCGATGAAGTAAAAAGATGGACGGATACGTTGTTATAAGACACCAAAAAAGCAATCGTAACATTAATCTCAAAGTTAGGGAAGATCTTGTGTGATAATGGCATACCACTAACACATATTTGAGCAAGTAAACACGTTGGTTAACGCTATCCAAGTGAGCACGAGTGTATGGGGATGATGAGAAATTTTATTAAGCAATTTGTCTGTTTGTTTCTGCAACGTATATCTTGGGAGTTTCTGCGAAAATGTTCTTGTTTTGTACAATCAACCTATTTAATAATGTATGAGAGATCTACATTGTCTACTTGTATAATGTTTTCCTGCATTTCTTTGTTACTTACATTATTTTAGCCTGATTGGAATAAAAGTATCCGAGGAAAATCCCACGTGGCTTCTGACCCATGTTGACACGTGTTGTTTTTATTTGTGTGAAAGTTTTTTTCGGTACATTATTATTTCTAACTAAAAATGGACTTAGCACAATTTATAATGCATGATTACTTTGTATTAACTCGTATACCATTTCTAAGGTGTAAAAATGTACATTCACAAACATATTTGACAAAGTTCTCTGTTACATGCACTAGTGTACTACTACTATACTAGTAGCCAAAAAGATCAGAACTTGGATACTCCATATTTTGCAATGGCTTTAGTAATCTTTTTAATCTCCACCTCAATTCTTAATTTTCTTAATTTAAGTGTGATCCAATATTATTATCTCTACAAAAGTGACAACTTTGAATTTCCAGGTATGCATATTTTATTAGAACGGAATAACATAATACCATAGACAACATGGATACAATACTATTTAGTTGCTAACTTATAGAGTTATAGTCGTAGCAATATTCTCTAAATGCATGTATTCGTTCCAAGATGAACATGGTCCATTTCTGAGGGGTATTTAAGACAACTTTCTCCTTAAAGTAGTCAATCTTCAGGTGAATGATAGAAGAATATGTGTTTGATCTATTTTCTTTTGTAAGAGGGAAATAATATAGTGAGCATCTAATAAGGGGTTAAAAAAACTAGCTAGAGCCATACATATCAAACAGAAGATAATGATGTATAAGTTTAATAATACTTACTAGTTACTTTTAAATTGAGGCTAAGAATTAAGGCGAGACAGTAATTTTGATGGACCATTTTAATTTGCTACAAAATACAAAGTGGTCCTAGAAAGCTAAGGTATAATCTTTTTGGAATATGCAATATAATTGTCTAGAAAGCTATGTATCCTTCATGTATGTTGTAGATCGATTAGTGATTGTTAGTGATTACAACAATACAACTGACCGATGTTTTCTTCCCCTACCATATAGAATAGACGTGTTCTCTTTATCTGGACATTAGTTCATTTTATATGATCAAGTTTTTTAGGTTTTTTTTTGGAATTTTTCAAACCCGTTTAAAATGATTAGAATTGTTTGTGTACGTACTTTTCTAAAATATTAAACATCTTTTTAATTATACGATGTATAATTACATAAACAATATACCATCACTTTATTCACTTATAATCTATGGAAACTCATTTTATATCTCCTATATATGGTACCACTTAAAATCCTTGATAAGTGTTTTGGCAATATCATAGTATATTTCGCCAGTAATTAAAACGTTATTTATATAGGAAATTTATTTACCTTCAAGCTAGTTACTCCGTATTACTCTATCGATCATAACTTTTAAAGTTTGTTGCCAATTTTCTAGTATTTCATGTACGTAGATGTAGGGAATATTTCAAGCGTTAATCCCTAGTTTGAACCCCACTGTGATCATACACTAAAGTACGGTGGCGTCCAAAGGGAAAGAAGACAGAGCAAAAGAGTCGCCAACAAGTTTTAGGAACTTGTAAACCGTTCACAGGGTGAAGGTTACACCCCTTAACGATCCAATAGATCGTTAACTCCAATAGGTCTTGAACCATGACTGGTAGTTCGGGGATGAAGGTGCAAATCCAACCTAAAAGAGATTGAACCTGCCCTAATAATAGGCTTCTACTTTATTCTGATCGTATTCATGTGCGCTTTCTAACTAACATACAATCAATAGGTTTAACCCTAAACCTGTTTATCTATGTTGGTTGAATATTAATGCACAAATAAATCTATTATTGACGATCACTTGAATTATAATCAAATTAACCCTAAACAAGATTATTAATTATCTTATTAAGCATGATTACAAATAGCAATTCCCTTTAAACATGCATAAAAAGCAATAACAATAAATATAATCAAGCAACATGATATTAATCATAAAAATAATCATAATAATGTTAAAGCATAATAATAGCAAAATCCTAGGCATAATACTAACAAGATTAATAACAAACCCTAGCATGTCACTAAACAATAAAAATCAAATCTTTAACCCTAACATGATACTATCATGAATATTAGGAAGAAAATAGGAAACATCATACTTTTAATCATACTTAATATTAAATTTACCCTAGACATGATACTAGGAATAATAATAACAACCTAAGCATGATTTCTACATCATAATATCAATTAAACCATTAAAGTACTTACTTGGATGTCTCGTACCTTTTTCTAATAACAAAATACACGCGTTAGTAACTTCAAGGAAAACAATAAACAAAACAATTAAATTAAATAATTGAAAGAGAGATTTGGGACCAAACCCTCAGAAATTAAAACCTTTCACGTTTAAGGAGAAGGCAACTTCGAATATATGGCTAGGTGTATCTAAGTCTTGCGAATGCGGAGAGAGAGTAATCAAGAGAATCTTGATGAGAGTTGGTGAATAAAATAGAGAGAATTGGTGAAAACTGATGATTGAAAACAAAATTTAGTGGAAGCTATTTATAGAGAAAATCAGCCAAAAAGATAAAAAATCAAAACAGAGTTCTGACGTGAATAAATCCTTTTTAGCGCCGACGCTGGCAATTAGCGCCAGACGCTAACGCTAGCGCCAGGCGCTAATGCTAGCGTTAGGCGTTAATCCCGTTTTTGACGCGTTTTCTAAAATCAGATAGAATTTTCCGTACAGGAGAATAAAATCGTATTTTCCTCAAAAACATTCTTTTATTTTGATTAAAACTCTAAAAAAAGTCAACAAAAAGTCAATTTATCAATGCTAATTGAATTAGGAATGAAAAGAACCTTCTAGAAGACTAAAACCATTCCTAATTGCATTAGGAATGATAAATCTATATTAGGCCCTCCTCTAGATCATTGGGCCGCATATAAGGCTCAAACCGGGCCCAGTTCAGTAAATTGGCCATAACTTCCTCAATATTCATCGGGATTGGGCTTATAATATATCGTCGGAAAGATCCTTTCAAGCCCTATACAACTACACTACTATTGGACCCATATCATGGACCAACCGAACTGGATTGGTTGTTTTCTTAAAATAGGTTTTCAAAAACAGAGAGAAGAGAAAAAAAATTAAAACTATCCGCAACACTAAACTTTCTACACTTTCACTTCATTCGATTATGATTCAATGTGAAAGATACTCATCACTGGGTTTGGTTTTGGGAAGACACAAATGGGTGTCTACAATAGTATATCTACATGTTCACTAAATGACAACTAATAAGCTGCAATTATCAAGTGATTTGTCCAAATTCAAGCACAGGGGAGTGTATTCTTAGGAATGTTAACCCAGTCGACAGTTTAAAAAGACGATATGCCACGAAACTACCGTATATGCTACCTAGTCATAATAAGTATGTTTTTATTAACCTAGACAATGCAAGTTGAATATTATTACAAACAAATTATATTTGAAACTATTGCTAATCGGTTAACTACTAAATGTACTAATCACACAATAATATGTATCTCATTTACTCTGTATTTGTATTTATGAATCTTATAAAATCTTATACGGAGTACTAGTAATCAATTTCGTCAATAAACTAACACATGACCAATGAATTTAAACAAATAAAAGCAGGGTATAGTTTTCGTTACGAATTTCAATAAGATAATGCAATTTGCTAATTAATTAATACTACGTATGTACGTAGTTCATACTTGATCATTCACCGTAGAGTATGGGAATGTAGATTAATACGTAATGCACGTTTCCATGTCTATTGGAAATGAGTTCATGCATGGAATTCTTTTCCATGTATACGATACGATCGTTTATACGTAGTTGTGATCCACTACTTTCCCTTAAACTTTGGCTACAATATCTTTCTAGGTCGGTAGCCATGACCCTAGTTTGCAAGATGCGCGGGGCGGCTATACCGTATTTCCAAACAGAATTGATATTGTTGTCTACGTCGTATATTATACTAATATGTATAAAGAAAGAATTATACGGATTGGTCTCTTCACTATTGATTAAGGTATTGTAATATGTTTTCTTATCACATATTTTATGGTTAAAAATAATTAGAGTGGACAGTTGGATGAATTGATTTTCATTAGTAGTGAAGAGAACTATACTAGATGGAAATAAACATTCTAGGTATAGCAGTTCGTACTTTTTCAATTACAGCACTATTTTTTGTTTTGTTTTTTTTTTTTTTTTTTAAAAAAAAAAAAAAAAAAAAAAAAACTTCAACTCACAATTTCAACACTAAATTCTTTTTATCAATATTGGTTATTTACATTTCAAAGAATTACTCATAGTTTTCAGTATCCGTCCCTTATGGATAGTTCCTTATGGACAATTTTTACGGGGATTAATAAACATAAATAAGTAGTTAAAGTATATTGAAAAGATAAATTTACATTTGATATGCAAAAAAGTAAAGAGATAAAGTAACACAAGTACATGGAAAAACAAAATTTATATGAAAAAATTATATTTGCCCAAATATTGCAAATTGGACAGAATTTTAGTAAAAAATTAATATTTATAATTGTTGAAAAAAGCAAATTTTGAGACTAAAATTTAACCAAAATAAACTAACAATAAGGAATAGAGGGAGTACATTATCAATCAGCAATTATTATAAATCCATCTTACCTTAAATTTGGTGTACTTAATATATATATGAAGTATTTTATCAAAAGAGGATTTGAAAATAATCAACCAACTTTCTAAGAAAAAACAAATACTACTCCGAGTAATTAAGAATGTATGTACAAGTATCTCTAAAAACAATTTATTTGTCAAGCTAAGGACTCAAAAAGGTCAATTTTCATAGGGAGCTAAAGGCTTTATTTGGATTTGGAAGCAATTTCTAATCAATGTATAGTAGGCCACTAATTGTTTACATTAATTAGCAATGATTTCTTCATTAAAACACTTTTTAAATTAAGATTTATGGATATGTAGGGCAGTACAATGTAGTACTCCACTACTCCGTAGTTATGTACGTAGGGTTAGGAGCTTTCCTCCTGCGGACCCCACCTTTTCCAACCGTTGGAGAGTTGAGTTGGAGCTGACCAAAAAAGAGTGATACTTTCGGGTAAATCTCTTAAAATTATTCCTAAAAAAAAAAAAAAAAAAAAAAATAGACCCATTTATTTATTTTTTTGATGCACAAAATAGCCCCATTTATAATTTTACATTCCGATTACCAGTACATAAAATCTATTAAATAAGTGAAATTATTCTTTAATTTTTAAAACAAAGGAATAATAATTACTCGAATGAATAAATGAATTTACTTATTTCTAAATTACTTTAATTCACTCATAGAATGAATTTGGATTATTTTTATGAATAATATGAGGTTAATCTTATGAAAAATTGAGGTTACTCATACATATAAATGATGATTACTTTTATAAACTAATGTGGCCACACTATATGGCTAACCTCATATCCATTATTATTTTCTAATATTTTAAAAAATTATTACTAGGCCACATAGAGATAATAAAATATAATAAAAAAAACTTATTATTAAAGAGTTGAAGATTTTGATTTCTTTTACTATTTATTCTTCAATCATTAGGCTGAATTCTTTTCTAATTTCCATCATCATTAGACAAAAAATCTTATGGAAAAAAAATAGTTCAAAGCCAGCTACCACCTTCTCTTTCCCACTAATAGAAGAAATAAAAGAAATACAAGTAACTAGCTAGCTAGACTACTATTAGTTTTTTTTTTTTTTTTTTTTTTTTTTTTTTTTTTTGGACAAAGGATATTATTAGTGTTGTTTTGATACATTGTATCAATTTTACTAAATAAATATAGGTGGTTGGAATCCTATTGAAATAAATAAAGGCAGAAAGTTGTTTGTCTAAATTGTGATCTCAAGAGGTTGGACGTCAAAGTGTCTTTGTCTCTCTCTACAGAAATCCATGCTCAAATTATTACAACCCACATCCTTAATAATGCAAGTATAGATTATGTAAAAACTATAGTTTTGGTGATAGAATGCCGGCCCATTATTAGACGCGGATATCTAGCACTCTAGCTAGTTGTTTCTGTGGATATACCAACTACATGTCTTGATGTAATGGTCAATACCGAGGGAACGTGTATGATAATTGGATAAATCACGGAAAAAGTCATAATTAACTAGTAACTTATGTGAAAAGCGGTAAATTTAAAATGTATTAACTAATAATAAAAAAAAGGAGGAAATACTCCTTTTGTCGTTGATAGAGAATATCCATAGAATATTCATTGCTAAAAAATTGTCTTATTTGACTTTTTAGAGTTTTTAAGTTACAACATAACGCTTTGTATTATACTTTATATAAAAATATTTTCAATTTCGTATATATATACTTGTAAGCAGACCTGGTTATTGGGCGGGTCGGGTTAGGGTCGGTGCGGGTTAGTTGCAGGTCGGGTCAAAGAGGGTCAAATATTTGTAGGGTCAATATTGGGTTGGACCAATGCGGGTCGCGGGTCAATAGCGGGTCGATAATGGACGGACCTACAAAATATCCGGGTCGCGGGTCAATAGCGGGTCGATAATGGACGGACCTACAAAATATCAATAAAAAAAAATATTGGACAAAGCCATTATTAAGTATGCATGAATATAAATTTATCTATGTAATTATTTTTACATTATCTATTTTATTTATTAATTAAATTGGAAAAATATTTTGGCCCTATATTGACCCTGTCCAATAAGTGCCCTATCCATTAAAGACTCTGTTCATTAAAAGCCCTTTAACCTTGGCCCTGACCCTATTATCATTGGGCTACCCTACCCAATGACCACCTCTACTTGTAAGTAATATATTGGTATTAAAAATAAAGTTGACATTAATAAATCTAATAAGTTCTCACATGCATGAATATTATTTCTTACTTTGTATAAATTGGCTGGTGAGATTCTTGGTCAAAATTTTTGAAGTATGACGGATAAAAATGCAAAGGGGTAGAGGAAGTATGTAGTGCCAATGAAGACTATCAAATATTTAGTCTCAAAACTTCCTAGTTTTCTGACTTATACAATTGCTTGCATAAATTAAACTCAAATAAATTTGATTTGTTTATTTCCATGATGTTGTTATACAATTTTTTTATGTGTATTAAGAAATTAGTTAAATATCAAAGTTCACCCCCAAACTTGAGCGAGTCTTAATTTTGAGTCTCAACATGAGTTAGCAAGTTAAAAAAAATGTACACAAGTCTTATTGTAAAAAACTGAATCGCAGCTTGTAGGTGTTTAAAGAATTTAACACCTAAAGAGTTGCTAAACCTACACATCAATTTGATCTAATAGTATAATACCAGTGCAAGATAATCAATTTGATCTAATAATAGGAGTGCAAGATAAATCATCTTATGCTAAGATATGATTGACACATGTACATGGCATTTTTTTATAATGAAAAATTGAAAATGAGAAAGATAATTAGCAATTGCAAGTGAAAGCATTAATTACTTAGCATGGGGAGTTAACTCATATGACTAGCTTATCAAGGTCACATGACATGAACATGAACATGAGGAATCCCCTTATTAGTGTCTTATATCCCGTGCATATCTCCTCGAAAAGGAAGGTTTGCTTTCTATGTGATCCCCCAAAAGTAAGCTCAATTGCACATGACCTTAACAATCTTTAATCAACTTGTTTTTTTTTAATTTTTTTTATTTTTTATTGATTGATACTTAAAATAAATTTTAAAAATAATGTTTAGTCATTTAATCAATTATTAGCAAATTAAGGCAATATGTTTAGTGAACTCCATGTTAATTTCTCTTCCTTTTATGAAGATCTTGTGCTCTTGACAATGTGATAAGAGTATGTTTTTGACTTTTAGTATAATATAAGCTTAGTTTTTAGTTCAAACAATGTCTAGAGTTATTATAACATTGAATTAAAACTATTATTTAATATTTAATTTCTTATTGGGTTGGAAATATAACGGTTAGATATTATAATAAAAACAACATGTTAGTTTAGATGAACTACTACGAGAGGGGGGGTGAATAGTAGTAGGTTCCAATCGTGAAACTTATGCAGAAATTAAAAACAAAACATAAAAGGAACTTAAATAACACAACAAGTTTTACAAGGAAACCATCCAGTGCCTAGCTGGAAGTAAAACCTCGGCCCTATTGGGACTTATAAACAAATTCCACTATAATAGGCAACTCTCCTAGTACAACCTATTACACAGACCTTTGCTTCGCAAGTTCCACCACGGACACTTGACTATGTGATAAGACACCTCCTACCAGACCTAAGAC
Source organism: Chenopodium quinoa (assembly GCF_001683475.1). NCBI lineage: Eukaryota > Viridiplantae > Streptophyta > Magnoliopsida > Caryophyllales > Amaranthaceae > Chenopodium > Chenopodium quinoa. The sequence continues at coordinate 2,645,114 of NW_018742733.1, read as the reverse complement.
ACTTCCTAGGACCCTTTTCTCCCTTTACCCAGGACATTTCCTAGGTGATCCAAGACACCTCTCAGGTTCCTTTCACTTGACCCAAGACACCTCTCAGGTTCCTTTCACTCATTGTGCACTCACAGATACCACTTGAATTTTAGAGATTTCAAACTCATACACTCAAATGTGAATTTAAGAGAATTCACAATCTCACCCCAAAATCCAAAACACTCAAACCCTTTTTCCCATTACAAGATCTCATCGAATAACTCTAAATACATACATATGAATAAAGAGATAAAACTAATATGTTGGACACTCGAAATCTGTCTGGAACTCACTAGACGTACTGTAACCAGAACCTGATAGGAACTTTGACTAGGAGGACTGACTTAGCTTCATGGCGAAGGATGAAACCATTAAGCACGACCACTACACTTCGTCAGCCTCAACTTTGAATGAATACATATGAGCATATTTATAGTACACTCGAATTATTCATTTCATCTTGAAAAAGATAAGTTTTCTGAAAAGATAAGTTTAAAAGATATTTTCTAAAAACAAGTTTTCCGAAAATATAATCTTTTTGTTAAGAATAAAAACTGTCAATAATAATAAGATAAACTTAACATAAAATCATATTTTATTCAAAACTTATCTTTTTGTTTAAAAATACTTTTTAAACAATCTTATCTTTTTCCAAAAGGGATTTAATAGAAGATAAATATCTTTATTCAGTAAAACCAAATCCCTAAAAGATATGCACGTATTAGGTAAATATATATATCATTAAAATCGACTTTTAATGACGTGCATACTTAAGTTCCTATTAGGAACCTGAACTCTGACAGTCTCTGAGTTCCTGACAAGGCAATCACTCTAATTTCATTGACTGTTTGGAGTTCACCTTGGTTCTATATAGACTTGTTCCAGACCGACTTTTATGTCCAACATACTTACATGAATCCTAGAGCAATATACTTCTATTTCTCTGTCTTCATGTTGCTTCTTTGAAACTCTTGTTCTGGAATCCTGTAGTCTTGATATATTCTGGATCTTAGGCTTTGTCCCAGCATTACACCGGAACCAGGTCGTTACAACCCGTTGATATGTTCCTGTCAGGAAACACCTTTGCCCCAGCATTACACCGGAACCAGGTCATTACAACTTGTGGTATGTTCCTGTCAGGGAACACCTTGAAGTTCCATTTCTGGAACTCTTCTTCTAACTTTACTTGTATCCTCATGGATCTTCTAAAGTCCCTTTATTTCAGTTCCTTCTTCAACTCCCAGAGTTTACTAAACCTGCAAACATCACAACACTAGAAAATCCTTATTAGATGGAAGTTTTCTCAATCATAACTATCATCATCAAAACCTCATAAGGGTCAACAAGTTGCCCCTTTTTGATGATGACAAACTGAGCAAACTTCTGAGAATAACAAAGTAAAGCAAAAGGTTAGTTTTTTCATTTATAAAAACAATAAAGAAAACTAAACTAAATTAAAAGACTCCTACACATACATGACCTATATATGTATAGGATACTTACCTTATGAAGCTAACATATGTAAACACATATTTACATAGTTACCTTTATGGTTCCTTAGCCATCATCATGCTTATCAACCATGACACTTATCATTGTTCTTGTTCCTCTATTGCTTATCATATATTACTCAAGTTCCTTACATATATACTTGTCATTACTCAGGTTCCTTGTACCCTGTTCTAAGCATAACTTGTTCTTTCTATGCACAACTAAACAAAAACGTATAGATAATCATCATTAGTTTACAATCATCAAAACCTAATTACTCAACACAACAAAATCAAGCGAGAGCAAGAATTTATAATCCATTGTATCCTTCTTGTAAATTAATAACTTACAATGGCGTAGAGGGGATGAGATATAATGGGAGAAATTGATTGTCTCTTACGAGTAGAGATGGCAATGGATCGGATTCGGATCGGGTGGAGCTTCACCCGCATCCATCCATTACTCTAATCGCTCCATCCACATCCATCCATCATCCGCTTCACCCATCATCCATATCCATCCGTCCATCATCCGCGGATGAAACGGGTGGAGCGGATGACTAATGGATGAGTATTAAAGTTGAAAAAAACTCACATAACTTTAATTTTCGGTTATTTGTACAATAGTTTTATTAATTTTATTAATTAAAAAGGAAACAATAACAATATATAGTTTGAAAAATTAATTTGCAACAAAAAATACATATAATTTTCTTGCACATTTCATATTTTATTATTAAAATTCTTAGATTAAAAAATTAATATATGTTAAACGGGTGGGTGGATGATTAGCGGGTGAAAAAAGTATCATCCATATCCGATCCGATCCATCATCCGCTTCATCCGTCACCCGCTTTTCATCCATTTAATTCGGGTCTTCATCTATTTATTTATTGCGGGTGGAGCGAGTTAGTGGATATCCACTTAATATTGACATCCCTACTTACGAGTACACCCAAATAAATACAAATTTCTTTCATACTAATATTTTTAAATCATATATCAAAAAGAATTTTATAAGGTTTATTTAAATGTTTAGAGTTCACCCAAAGCTCTAAGAGATAATTAAAAAAGTGTGTGAATTAGTGGAAAAAGTTACCATTAAAAAATAATAGAGGAACAAGTTTACCATTAAATTATGAATGGCCCAAAACTAAAAGAGGTAATATCCAAGCCCAATTAAATTGGCCCCAAAAAGAAGCCCAATTCTTCATCTGTCTTCTTCCAACTCCAACGCCAGAAGGCCCAGAATCCTGCAATTCAACTTCATCACTCTGATCAAACATCAATTAACAACATTTGACACATTTCACATTTAGAGAGAGAAACCGAAGAGAGAGAAATGGTAACTCTAATTTTATTGTATTTATTTTTAATTTTGCTCAATTAACTTCATTTTATGATAGAATTATGAGAAAGAGAATGTTGGAAAGCTTAATTATATTGATGAATATACACGAGTATATATAGTACAAGATTAGAACATTGAACATATCAAACTATGACTAGATACAATATGTGACTAGGTACGTTAGCTAATTATAAGGGATATACTTTGACTATTAAAATTAAGGAGTAAATCAAGGGATTTACATATTCTAAACAATAACTAATAATGATAATGATGATATAATCATCTTTATCCTTTATACGCCCCGCAAGACGGACGTTTGGAACGAGAGACCGATCTTGGATATAAGATATCAAATCTTGTTCAATGTAGGAATTGAAGTGGTGGTGAGAAAGGTTGCATTGCATTGCGATTCTCCAATAAGGTCTAGAGGGAGTGGAGCAATAGTAGGTTTTTTTTTTTTTTTTTTTTTTTTTTTTTTTTTTTTTTTTTTTTTAAGAAAAAGAAAAGGAAGTGTATTAAAGGAGTTTTTTTTTTTTTGGATGGAGGAGTTGCGTGAAGAAGTTAAAAGATAGTATATATAGAGAGAGATTAAGAAGTTGTTTAATGGGTGTTTTTCACGGTTTTTAAACACATGAACCATTGATTGTAAATATTCAAAAAAAATAAAAATAAAAAAATTTCAAATTGGCTAGCGTATGCTTGCAACAAATGGAAGGGAAAAAAATATAGAGGTTCCTTGACCACCATTGAAGGCGAGATAGAAAAATTGTAATGGTGGTTTAGAACATAATGTTATGTTTCTCCATAATGGTTTTGGAGAGAATTTCGTATATGGTAACACTTGGTAGGTAAACTACGGGATATCGAAAAAGCTTTGTTTCTCCGTGTAAGGGGTTTGGAGAAAAAAAAAATATATATGTCAATGGCATCTCTTGGTATATGAAATACGGGGTGCCAAAAGAGTTGAGCGAAAAGTGTGTTTTTGGTTTGAAGCTTTCCGAGAAGAAAGTTTGATATGGCCACCATCATTTGTCGGCGTTAACAAAGGGTTTTGATAGTGTAACCATGGTAGTAGCGGAAACAAGAAAATATGGATCAAAAGCTCATGATACCATGATAGAGTTATGAGAAAGAGAATGTTAGAAAATATGTAATCATCTTTATCCTTTATATTTTAATCTTTGATTTGTTAATTTGATTGATTGATCGATTGAATTTAGGGGAATTTATATTACTGGAAGTAGTTTGATTGGTGGCGCCATTAAAGCTCCACGAATTACCTCCAAAAACCTTAATAGGTAACGTAATTAACTATATTTTTATAATCTGGTTGCATTTTCCCATAATTTAGCTCTTTTTAGGGATTTTATTTGAGAATTAGCTTTACATTGCTTACCTGAAGTTGTAATTAGTTTGCTCATTGGTTACAAGTATTAAATTTGTTATTTGTATGTATGCAAATGATTCAAAATAATTCAAATGAGGTCCCTTTATAGTCACATGTTTGCATTTGATAGTCTATGTCTTGTGGTGAATATAATGAATGAAGGAAAGCATCCAAATGCACCACACATGTTTTATTTACTCCTCTGAAGATGCTGAACTTGCTGGTTGTTATTTGATAGTCCATGCTCATGCTATTTGCACTGTGAAGGAGGAATGCTTTCTTTGATTTGTGGCGCATATGTTTAACCCACTCCATATTCCTTGGGAAATCACTCATATGTTACAATGTTATCCTTTTCTTTCCTCCTATATTGTTCATTGAACTTCCAAATCTAAGCAATATAATTGAAGGTTAAAAACTATACTGATAATAGTTTAACATTAAAAGCCATATACAACACTTATATGCACCGTCAACTGTGTTAAATTTATCTCATGAATTCATCATCAAAAGCTAGTTGGTCACACAACTTGTTTAAATACAAAATTAGTAATTTAGCTAAATCCAACAATAGTTTAATGGAACTGTAGTATATAACAAATCATCCATGGAATCTTCACTATTGGTGATACCATACTTGCAGGTTTCCAAAGAGTAGAATACCATACCCTTTCCTTAAAACCTTGGAAGGTAGACCCTGTTACTTATCCCAGTCTCCCTGCTAGTCAAAGCCGAAAACGAAGAAAAATGGCTGATAAAGAAACAGTGATTTTCTAGCCTTTTAACTGGAACCAGTTCTGGTTCAATATGTCAAATCTAAACACATTAACCCATTTTCCCCAGTTTCCGATTAACACTGAATACAATGCTCCATTGCACTCGACTAGATGACATTTATGTAACTCACAATCCTTCATATGATTCATCTCACTAGGCTTATCATAAACTTGCCACCTTTTGTTTCCGTTTGCCAATAATTCGAATGCTCCAAGTTTTCCGTCTCTGTCAATGATGTAAAAGACTCCCTTTTAATAAACCGGACTGCTTATACTAGGATAAGTATAGTTCCAAGCAAATCTTTAACGGTAGCTGTTGGAGTTGTTCTAACAATTAAGACCTCGTTTCTCAAAATAAAAAAAAAATAAATAAATAATAACCACACACAGGATTATATTGTTCCTTAAGTCATTCTTTTGCACCTATTTATTTTCCTCATTTGATTTATTGCGTTTTTCAAATTATAAACTTTTGATGCATATAAATTAAAGTAGGCATTGAAACAAATCTCACAAGATCCCACTTTATTTAATTTTTGAATAATAGCAAGATCCCAATTGAGTATATTGTCTTATAGATCAGTCAAAATTCTCAGTTAAATTTTAAAATTTAGACCACAAACGATGCAATGAGGCAAATAAACAAGACGAAGGGAGTATAATTAACTTACAAAATAAAGTCAAAATAACATATAATCATATCTATTAAAATGAAAAACAGAAATTTTATCAAAAAACATATCTATTAAAATGAAAAGTTTATATACTTCTTACGTATTATATCTAAACAGTCAAGTGAAATTATATAATATTCGTATAATCGTATAAGATTATATGTTTAATTAAGACTTTTACTAAAAGATAATCAAAGATATATAGATCATTACTAACTGTAAAATCGATGGTATACCAAAAGTTGTAATAGGACAATATACGTACAATTCTTGATTTGTTAGACATGCAACATACATTCTTTACTTCATATGTTAGATAGTCCTTAACTTAAAGTATAACCAACATAACTGGAATAATACGCACTGCTGACATCCTAATGAAGTATGTAGCTTCATAATTATTAGCAAGCTAAATTATATACTAATAGCCAAATAATAATGTATTTTATACTAGTATTATTCCATATACAAATAACTGTTAATCTTATTAGCTAAAAATGAGTAAGCAAATTAATTGACAACTAGTTGCTTAATACAAAAGATTGCTAATACGACATCCAATAATTGGCTGTATAGATAGTGGCAAATATAAACTTGCCATGTGGTACTCTTTCATGTCCAGCCCAATTTCTTTGTTAAATAGTCACTCCTTAATAATGTACTTATTTATGTAATGTACTAGATTATATAATATGCTATATACTATATATTAGGCCTTAATTATACATCAAACACCCTCCAAGAAAACAAATTAAAAGATATTACATAACATATAAAAATATTAAGAAATGGGAAATTGCATAGAGCATGAATCATCTCAAGTTATATGGGGAGGGGAAGATTGGACGTCGTTGTTGATGAGCAACGGCGAAAAAAGAGCAATGAAGATGGAGGAAGAGGAGCTACTAAGGAAGATAAGAGCAAAATACTCGGTATCAAAAGAGGTAAAGGTGAAGATGACAAAGAAGCAATTTGAAGAATGGTTAAAGAAGATAGATGTGGAACAAGAAGGGTTGTATGTTGAACAAACATTGGGAGAGTTGATGAAAGTTGGTGTTCAATGTCAGGTGCATGAAATTTCTTGGAAGCCTAGATTGAAAGTCATTCCTGAAGCTAAGCTTAATTAGTTTAATTTGGTCATTATTTCTTCTTAAATGTAATAATATATAGTTAGGTTTTTTTTTTTTTTTTAACAAGCAAGGGTTTTAATTAGTTGCTTGATGTGGGTGTATAATGGATTAAATTGCCATTTTTGATAATTTGTATATATTGTTGAAGCCATGTTTAAATTTGGGATGTTGAAAACTTATTTAAAAAAAATTATTGTTCGTCATTAAGTGTGAATAAATTAGTATTAATGGTATTTATTAGAATTATTTTTTAAGAACGAGTACAATTTTTTTACGTACGTACTGTCTCACAAAATTACATTCATAGTCTACATTTAAATGTAATTATTTTACACCTTTGTATATTGTGCTTTCTACCTGATCACTTACAGAGAGGATGTAAAATTACGCTTAGTTGCACATAGGATGGATCTTAAAAGGACACGGATTTATATTTTAATGTGTACTTTCATTATGCTATTCCATGATATATAAGATCGAGATTATAGTAGCCTCACCCTCTCTCCCGGCCGGCCACATACTGTCATGTACTCATGTTGTTGCCTTCACTTCTTATTAGAGGATGCCTTCACTTCTTATTAGAGGATGATCAAGTGCTCCCACGTTGTCTATATATATATTAATTACGAAGTATTTCTTTATTTATTGATTTTTTTTTTTATATATTAAGCTTTCATTATTGTTGCTCTTAATTTAACAATTAGTTATGGTTGCATCCATGTGGTAGTGGAATGGTGGTAGTGTTGAGACTCTTGCATTTGGTGGTGGTATGACATTTGATGGAGTCATCAACCTCGTCTTTGGTTATTCACATTGGTGTTGAACATGTAAATATCAATTGTGGTGGAAGTAAAGGGAGGCCGGGAAATTGTGTATTTTGTTTTATATCTTCAAACCTAAGCTTAACTTTATTAGCCACAATGGTATATAGAAAAAATCAACAATGTATGGGAAGGGGGGAAATTTCGCATTTGAGTCCTTTAAAATTTGATCCCTAAATTATAGGGATTTGGAATTTTGAGGTGAGAATCGAGCTATAGTGCAATACCACTTGAACCTTGTTTGATAATTTCTTTTTGGTGTAAATTTATTTATTTATTTAAATATTAAAGATAGCAATTATAGTAGTTATCCAAACATTTTTTTTCTTCTTTTTGTATTACGTGTAAGACATGTTAAACTCACAATACATACCTAGCTATACAAAACCCTTTACAATTCACATTGAAATCAATCAATCCCCTAAAACTTACAAAGTACAAGACAATTATCCCATAACATAAACACTTTTTCCTACATGAAGTACGTCATAAAATTTGTACAAGTCATTTAAAAAAAAAAAAAAAAGTTAAACCATTTTACACCAACCTTAGCTTGTTGTAAAACTCAAAATTTTTTGTACAAGTTAACAAAAACATATAGCACTAAACTTCATATATGGTCTGCAACATAGGCCTCCAAGATCTATGATATGTCTTACAGTGAACACTAACTTTGATCAATTGAGCTAAAGCTTGTTCAACGCACAACCCCTTTTGTTCTACATTCATTTTCCCTAACCATTTCTCTAATTGTCTCTTTGTTACCTTCACCTTCACCTCTTTTATTTTCGACGTCGTTGAACTCTTTGTTTCTTTGCTATCATATGTAATTGCTAACTCTTCCTCTTCCTTTTTCATGGCCGATTTTTCGTCTTCGGTCATCATTGCCGGCGTCCAATCTTCCCCTCCCCATATAGCTTGAGATTGTGGCTTTATACAATTCCCCATTATTTTTTTAAATTCGACTAATATTTGTGTTATTTTTTACGTGCTAGTGTTGTTGTATTTATAATCTTAGAAGTTTAATTAATTTTTTCTTTCTCAAAAAAATGTTTGATAAAGAAGGCTATAATTTGGATGCCATTATCCAGTTATTTGGGAGCCTTTTATACATGGATAATACACTGTTTATGAGAAGAGAAGGTCAAAAAAGTCGTCAAACCAATAACACAAGTTAATTAGTGTAAATTTTCATGTAATTAAGAATATTAATACAAGATTAGGACGAAATAGTCTTGCCTGGCAGGTAATGATAAAAGTTGTGTGCGTAAAAAAAATTTAGTGTTGACTGACTCTTGCATATCTACTGTATGGAATTATGGATAATTATGAATTGTAAACTTTAGAATTATTGTCCAAAAGCAACTAAGTAGTTTGCATGTGAATGCTGACTCATTATTACTTGTATATTTTATATACTTTTATATATTAGCTTGTTTGTACTCCCCCGTCCTATATATTAGTTTGTGTTTGTGTTTTTTCACGGTATTTAAGAAATAGGAGGAGATCGAAAGTGGATAAAGTATATAAATAAAAGTGAAAAGTATAATCATAGACAAAAGTTAAAGAGAGAAAGTGGAAAAAAAAAGATAGAAGGTGTGTGCAAAATTCAAGAAAAAATTAGAAAATTAATAAAGTTAAAAAAGTGAGAGTATAATAGTATTTAGTTTACATACTATCCAAAAATGAAAACAGAAACAACATTTTGTTTTCTAAAACAGGAATTATATTATGAAACGGAAGGACTAGGGAGTATAAGATTTAAGGTACCGCGAAAAAAGTAGATTGAAAAAAATAGGTGGCTGAGTGTGAAATCCAATTCAAAATTAAATAAAAGAACATTAAAGATAAACTATACCATAAGGAAAACAATGTATATGAATTGAAACAATACACCCCGTCATAAAAAGCTATTAGGGGATGGATCGAAGTATGTATTTGGCTAGGTAGATTAATTTAATTCTTTATTCTGATTTACAATATAGCCCTTTAATTTCATCTTGAAACAATATTTAATTTTGAATATTCAGGAAAATAAAATATACAATTTACTTTATTAACCTTTAAAATATTTACACAACACGTCTTCAAATAAATCGAACCATGCAATCGTGCATGACCATACGAGAATGAGAGGAAATTGGATCTAAAACTTTCATGAGGAAGAGGATAGGATCATCTCAACATGCATAAGCCAAGAAAAAAAAAATAAAGAAATAAGATATTGTTCCCTTACGAAGTTATTACACTTACAACTAATGTATATTGTCTCTGTTTATTACAATTGTAGTGCGTCATGTTTAATTCATATAAATTAACTTTGTTCATCATATTGTTTTTCTAATAAGTGGGTTTTCAGCTGTCAGTCTCAAGCTTGGATAAATTGATAATTTGATAAAGGAGGAAGGTTACGATAGGTCTGTGATATTTAGTGTAAAACTTTGTCACATCGCCTGACATGAGCCACGATGTTTGAGAACAAATAGTATTAGAATGGGTGACCTCTTGGGAAATTTTCATTTTAGTTTATGTAGCCAACTTCACTTATTAGATGTTCAAGAAGAAGAAGAGAAAGAAAAAAGATGTTAAGGGTGGTTGTACTCCCTCCGTCCCTAAATTACATTTCTCTTTCTAGCATTTATTCCTCATATAATAGAGAGAAAGAGGAATGTAATTTAGGGACGGAGAAAGTAGCATTTTAACTTCAATATATATTGTAAAATTATGAACTTAGCTGTGATACTTATTATTTTTGAAAATAGATATTATGGTCTGGAAAAGTTGTAGATTATGTTAACATGTATGTTACATGTGTGAAACATATAGTACTAGTGTACCACTAATCTATACAAGTAATCCTTTTTTTTTTTCTTTCTTTTATCTAAGTTCTATCACTTTTCGCTTTTATCAAATTTCTAAGTCTATCTGCTTTGTTCCTTTTATAACAACTTTTGTTAATTTTTTTTATCATTCACTATCCTTCTTTGTAGTGCCCAATTTTATTATAATCTCTTACTTTAGTATCTCTTCTCTATATACTCCGTATAATATAAAAGTATTCACATGCATGGTCTAGAACTCAACGTACACAACAAAGAGAGCATTTTCAGAACAATTCAATTCAACAAAATCAATGTCTTTTATTTGCTAGTGTCTACATTAAATTCTCACCTGATCTGAAACGTGACAATTGAAAATTATTATAAATGCATGAAGTAACACGTTGAATCGAGGAACTAGCTGAGGAAAGAAAGAAAGAAAAAAGAGATAAAGAGTTGAACAGCATATCAACTTTGAATGTTTTCTCTAACATACCAATTGCATCAGAAACTATTCAAGCACATTTTTTTTTCCAAATTAATTTTCAATATTTAAATAATTTTGTCTTATGTGTATAAATAAAGTGAGTACACTCTAACATACCAATTGCTTTATTTAATCTTTTTAGTAAATTAATTAGGTTCTTCAAAATTCGAGGGATCTCTCAGATCACCAACTGCATCTGATCTCATCATAATTTCAATAATCTTCTTTTTCCAACTTTCAAAGCATTATGGCCACCTCACTATATATTTGTTTTTTTATTAATTAATTTATTTTTATAAAAGTTAGTTATACAAAAGTGAGACTGGTGACAATAAATAATGATACTTTTATAAATAGGGTAATGCTATACATAGCCCTTAGGGCTATATATAAGCATTAAAAACACTCTTAGAAATTGTATAAAATTAGGAATTCATGACAAAATCACGCGTAGATCAGTGTAATTAGTATGAATTTGTCATGATTTTCTAAATTTAAGCAGTTTTCAAGAGTATTTTTAATGCTTATATGTAGCCCTAAGGGCTATGTATAGCATTTTCCTTATAAATAAAGTAAAGGTAAAATACAGTCCCTACACTTTCATATTTGTGCACTTTTAGTCCTTGTTAACTTTTTTGTGCACTTTTGATCCATCCTTCACCACTTTAGGTGTATTCTAGGCAAAAGTTTAGGGACTATATATGCTGACTAAGCATTAGTTTAGGGACTATGAGTCAGCAAAATAGTTTAGGAATGTTGAGTCATCAATAGTTTAGGGACCATGACTTATATATATATATATTCCCTTTCTTTCCCTTCAGACTTTATTAAAAAAGAATCTTTTAAAATTAAAAAAAAATAAAGTAAATTAGTTTCAGTAATTTAATTTTTTCTTTATTTTTTTCGGAAGAACTATTAAGTTTGGTGTAAATTTGCTTTTAAGTTATGATAGATTGCATGTCTTTTATATATATGACTATCTATGGCCATTAATCCATTATGTTTGTTCAATTTACCTATCTGATTTTATATGAAATTTGTTTATATAATCTAAACTATTTTAGTTTGATTTGATATGTTCTTATCCAATTAGGATTTTATTTTGGTGGTTTAATTTTATTTATTTTTTAAAAAATGGATATGATATTATACTATAAATTATTGCATTTGATTTTCTTAGACGGAGTTCCTAATAAAGTTACCACCATTTGAAAATAAGTGTTGAAATTTGAATTCTAAGATCAAAATTTTAAGATTGAATATTAGAACTGTTTTTTGATCAATTTTAATTGGGTTGGGTAGTTTTGTATAGGTTTCGACTTATGCTTGACCATCTTGACCCAAAATATTTGGTTTCACACATAATATTTAATTTTTTGAGCTTTGTGTTCATGACCAATTATCGGTATAGTATTGAACTATTGATGCCGACTCGAAATATTCCATGTATAGCTTTTATTGTAATATTTCACTAATGCACAAGAAATATTTATATATTTTGTTCATTAGTTTAGATTCGATGGAAAGAATTTCAAATATTGTCCATAATTCAACTATTATTACACCAATAAAACTATGGACATGTTTTGTTTAGCTTAATTTCAATTCACTTTAGTTCAGTTCCTAATTTTCTTCTCTCATAAACAATTCATTTGATCTCGATCTATTCAATTATCAGTTCACTTCAGCCCCAATCAGAAAAGTAAAAGAAAATTTACACCAAACTTAATAGTTCTTCCAAAAAAAAAATATCTAGGTGTAAATTATATTTATAAAAATTGACAGGAAAAAATAAATTCTGAAGAAAAAAAAAGGAAAAACAAAAAAAAATATATGTCATGGTCCCTAAACTATTAATGACTCAACATCCCCAAACTATTTTGTTGACTCATTGTCCCTAAACTAATGCTTAGTCAGCATAGTCCCTAAACTTTTGTCTAGAAAATACCTAAAGTGGTAGAAGAGGGACCAAAAGTGCACAAAAAAGTTGACAGGGACTAAAAGTGCACAAGTACAAAAGTTTAGGAACTGTATTTTACCTTTACTCTGTATAAATAATTAAATGTAAAATACGTATAGATTGTATCCGTATTAATGTACAAGATATGTATCCTTATACCTTTAAGTTAGACTAATAAAGTATCTAGATATAATTTTACCTACTATTACAACTTCAATCTTAAGGGAAACTTATAGATTTCATAGAGATCGAGTCTCATATTTAAATAGTCAGTTTTCTCTAGAAGTTGTTAGTGAGATGAATTTAAATTTGATTATTGAGGTTTAATTTTACTAAGATTGGAGAATATTTCCACATGAACTTCGATGCCATCTTAGTGTTCTTTAGGTTTTTTGTTGTTTGTTTTGTTCGTTGATAATTGCCTCCCTTTTATGATTGTGATTTTGTTATCCTGATGTGTAATTTTAATGATTCATATTTTGTTTTTATTGGTTGTAGTTTCAAGTGATGTGATTTCAATATGTAATTTTTAGATTGCAATGTTGACAACTTCACATCATATAATTTATTTAAACAAAACACTGGTTTGGTGGGCTCTACAATAGTGCTATATGCAGTCCAAGGACATCCCCTTATGGATAGTGATCTAATTAGGTACAACTTCGGAAATAATTTTGATGGTATAGAGGTACAAGTTTATTAACTCATTTATCTCATAGACAATTAAAAATATAATTTACATTTGATACGTGTTAATAAGTTCATAACACAACAAAATTGTAGAAATCAGTAGCTTTCTACTTTGTCTCTTAGAGATATGAATTCATCAGTATCGGAAAATAAATCTAACATTGTCCTTGTATTCCGCTTTGACTCACTCCCACCTCTTTCAATCTCTCATATCACTCCCTTTGATCTTTTATTAGGGAACCAATAAATATCAGTTATGATACCAAAAAAAAAAAAAAAAAAAAAAAGAAAAACAACGTTTTAGCCAGAATATGTTAGCATCTGATAAGGTAGAGTTTGGAGATTGAGGTTATGTCCTTACTTATTATTTGTGGTAGACTTGAAGTTAACTTTCAACCAAGTTGAAGCTTATAATTACTTGCAAGTGGCTTGGCTCAAGGCCAAATCTAGTCAAACTTGTCAAATTTTAGCTTCTTAATCAGAATTAATTAAATTAAGTGACCAAAAGCAGTCATTTACTTTTGATTCTTGCATAATATTATCAATTTGGTCAAAGAGCTTATTCACCCCACGTGTATACGATATATACTAATCAAAATTCACTAACCTTATTTCGCTTACCTCCTCTTTTCTAAGTCTATGGGCAAATTTTGTCATTGTCGACTATTTATTTGTTTATATTATTTATAGACTTATAATTTAAAATTTTTAGATATCAACTTATCTCGTCTACATCTTTGTTATACGTCTCTTTGCATTAACATGTACGAAGTATACATTATTCAATTATACTTTATATTTCCTTATTATAAGATAAATTTAAAAGCTAGTGACCTCATTTTAATTTTTATACAAATTTCAATTAATTGTGTTGACAAATTTATACGTAACTTAAATTAAATGAGTAGTGTCCGATTGAAACTATTTATTGGTTGTTATATAAATTTTGCTAATAAAAATATGAGTAATACTGATCAATATTAATTATAATTGTTTAATTGACAATAATTTTATTTACTTGAAATCTAGAAACTTACAATCCCTCAAGGTAAGTGTTTTAGGAAACAGAATCTTCCTCGATTTGCAAGGATATTTTGGATATCAAGATGTCATAAGCTTGAGGTCTAATGTCCGAACGTACTTGAATTGAGCTTTGCCTTGCAGAATGTTTGAGAGCAAGGCCTGCAAGAAAGAGAGACTAAGCTGCCTCGGGGGTTTGACCCGAGAACTCCCCTCTAACGCTCAAGTCAGAAAAATATACTTAGTAGAGAGAGATTAGAAAAAGTTACCATCATTAATCATTGATTGAATATTTATAGATGTACTTTCTAGTGATAAAGGTGTACTTTGTTGGACATATTAGGGGTAAATTTGTACTTTGTGATGATTAATGGATGGTTAATTATGATAAGTTGGATCATAAAGGGTATTTTTGTCATTTAAGAGATATTAGGCTTAGGACACGAACTAGGCCCACCCAAACAGTAAGTGTGACCGACTGGTCCGACCCTAAAGATGTAGAGCTTAGTTATAGTTGAACCAGGAGTGGCATTTAACATGTTAAACTCAAGAATATTGTGGAGAAAACGGCTTAACCTTTGTATTGATAATACTCACATATATATACACAATACATCACTTGCCTAAAACTCCTAACAAGATAAACTTAACATAAATACAATATTAACATATATAACAAACCAAACTCTAATATAACACTCTTAAAAAAGTTAGCTTGTTGCGAATTGTACTCCAATTAATTTTGCAACTTTGCAAGACAAACAATTATGTTTTTCTTATATCTAATTATGTTTTGCTTAGGAGATTCAAAATTATTCACGTACTCTATTACGGGAGTACTACTTTTTATGATTATTCCCATACTCAATTAAATTCCATTAAAAGTTTATAGATTAAAATATAAAATAGATACCGATAATAAATTCCAGGAAAAAAAAAATAAAAATCAAACTTTGATGTGTCTTTTAACCATGTACTTCGTATATGATTTGGTGTATAAAAATGGAAAAAAGTTCATAATAAACTATATGTACAACTTTACAACCTACCAAAATACCAACTTGATCAACTATACAATAATCAACCGTTGTTGTATTCACCTAACTACCCAAAAAATAAAAAAAACCCAAAAAGGAAAAAAGAAAAATGATCTCCGTACCATGTAATTGTCTCTTTTGATCAAAAAGGTCTCACATATTCGATCAAATAGCTAGATCAAATAAGACAAGTAAAATGAGACAGAGGTAGTAATTAAACTTCGGGAATACTCTGCAACCTAGGCTTCCAAGACTTAAGGTGGGTGGTCTCACAATGAACACTAACTCTCACCAATTGTCCCAATATTTGTCCAGCAGATATCCCTCCATGATTTTGTACATCCAAATCCATGCTCATCTTCCCTAGCAATTCTTCCAATTGCTTCTTTGTTATCTTTACCTTTACCTCTTTTATCGTTGAACAATCCATCTTGTTATCTTCCATTGTTTCGCCTGATTTTTCAATGTCGTTCATCATCGCAGGCGTCCAATCTTCCCCTCCCCATTGAGCCCCAGAGTCATGCCTTAGGCAATTCCCCATTTCCTTAGATTTTATAGGAGAAGTAAGGTAAGATTTTTTTGGGAAGGAAATAAAGTTTGATGATACATAAACTCTTATGTATGCTAAGGGTTTATAATGTTTAATAAAAAGGGTGAGTGAGCCCCTTTTATATTATGGAGAGAAAAGGTGGGTCAAATTAACCAAATAAAATTAGTGGACATGTAGGATTGGGAGGAAAGAGTCCCACCTGGCTGCAGGTATTAATGCTATTATTAGTCTTTGAAAAATTAGTAAAAGGTAATGGAGTAAGTTGTCCTCATTGCATGACTATGACTATATATGTTCAATCACTATATATTACTCCCTTCCGTTCCAATTGTTTATCTTCAAGTCACTTTTTACTCTATTAATACTCCGTATTAATTAAGTGGTATTAGTGAAAGAGAAAATTAATAGGATCGAAAGTAATTTTGTGAGTTGGTCTTTTAAAATAATTATTGTATATAATTGATGGGAAAATATTTTTAGGTTCGGCTTTGAAAGAAGTTGAGCCCGACTGTAATGGATGGGTGAAGTAATTGTCATGGGTTATTTTCATGGGACAAGGGGCCCTTTACTTAGCATTTAGGCAACAATGTAGCTAAGTTTGCATGTGCTGGCTCATTTATTGGTATGATAGTACCATCTACTTTTCTTGCTGTTTGTTGAGTTGTATGCCTATATATGTTGTAAGCTTTGGCTAAGCTTGTTATATATTCTGGCTTGGAGTTGTTGGCTATCAGGCTAGGGCGCGAACTATCCATATTAGCGGTGAAACTCTCTCGCAACCCCTTATTTCTTACTCTGGTGAATGAAATTATTTTGTTGTACCGCACATGGTGCACAAATACAAGTAGCTAGACATATTTTGGTGAATTGCATACATTGTAAATTGTAATTGCTAATTAATTTGCCTAATTTTTTTGTTAGATGCTACTGTACGCAAGAGTGTTAAATAATAAATATGGGGATGACCGAGCTTTAAAGATATGTTATGTTAACACGATTAGATAATGTAAGTTGAAGTGACATACGTATAAATGAGATGGAAGACTAATCATAATAGAGTTTTTTTTATAATTATTTTATTTTATTTTTAGTTGAAGATGTTACTAAGAGCCTATTGTGATTGACTGAATTGAGCTTAGCTGAACTGAACTGAATATTTATGAGAGGAGGATATTAGGAACTGAAGTGAACTGAATTGAAAATAATCTGTAGAGAACAAACTCTAAGGATTAAATTTGTATATGTAAATTCCAGGCTTTTTTCAAAAAATAAAAATAAATTCTACTATAGCGTATTCGCTTCATGTCCAAAATTAGTGGTTTGCCTAGTAATTAAATAAAAATAAATAAATAAAATTCTTTGTAGTTAATTACTTTATTAGTAATCATTTATAATTATCATCTTACAAATTAAATAAGTTGTTGGATCACTTGATAAGATGACCCTAGGTTAATCGGTTTAGATCCTAGAAATCTAGGGTTAAATTGTACCATGTAGTAAAGGCTACTTAGAGATTAAAAACTAGGGATCGATTCTCAAGTGCTTAGCCCGCAAATACTGGCCTAAAAGTAATAAATTAGATGAAGAAACCAGTGATGCTTTATAAGTTCATATATGATCAATGGAAAGTTAAATATTGCTCAATAGTTAGCATATATATGCAGTATTAAATGTAGAATGAGTCTTTGAGAGCAACATCACCTAAAATTTGAATAAAGATTTTTGATGGAATTGATAAAGTCTACTCAAGGATTAATATACTCATTATATATACTCGTATACATTTAATTTTGCATATTTGATTGTTCAATATTTTCTTAAAAATCCTTATCAGAGTAACTTATGAATAATTTGGTCTTTTATCACACCTTGAAGGTCTTCACTTGACTATTTTGATAATAGGAAGTGATGAACTTTCAATATACTTCGAATTAATTATATAAACGGTCTACTGTGAAATTAGCTAGATAGTCGAAAGTGAAAACCCTACTTGTGAATTGTGATGTCTAAATTTGAAATGTTTCTAATGAACTCTATTGTTGTGCCTTGTGCATGTGCTTTTCTTTACAATGGAAGTCGTTGTTTTATCTTCTATTGTAAATATTTGTCTATAGGAAAATCTGATTGAGTTTTTTTTACATGATATATACATCTTGATCTAGTAGTTAATGTCTTAATGATAAATTATATTTACAATTGTGTTATATCGCATGAATGAAAGCAAAAATAATGCCATTAGAAAAGAGAGTTAAACTTCATACTCCCTCCATCCCTTAGTACAATGTATCTTTCTCTTTATTATGTGAGGAATAAATGCTCAAAAGATGCATTGTATTAAGAGACTGAGGGAGTATTAAATAGTCTTTAAAATTCCATATGAAATTTATAGTAAAATAAAGATGACCATTTAATTATTCTAAAAAATATGTTACAAGTTCCATTAATTTATGTAATAAAATATACAACTAATATAGCTAAACAGTTTCTTTCCAAAAAAAAAAATATAGTTAAACGATAGTTTAATCAATATAACGGTTAGCTGAAAGTAGATATAGTGAACTTATGGTAACATCAAATGTTGTACAATTTTATCGTAAATTCCCAACTTCGGATCAGTATTTTATTTACTTAGCCGAGCCATTTAGCCGAAGAGCCATGGAGCTAGAGGCCAGCCATATGGAATAGGTAAAACTTCAACAACTTTTTAAGGTGTGAATGCAAATAAAGGGAAAAGGATCTTTAGAATTTGGGATACTTGAGTGGGTGTGAACACAAATATTACAAGGAATCTACACCTAACATTACGTGTGTGCTTACTTGGCCTTTAAATAATTTTTTAATTTATTTTTTCTTCCAATTAATGTTGTACGGTCTACCTAATTTGTAATTAATTACTCATTTAGCTATCATTACAACTTTACAAGATTTGGACCATCTTTTTAGGTACTTTCGTCCACTTTTGGAACAATCAAAGTGTTTGTCTAAGAAAATGGCTAAATTGCAAACTACACGTAGATCATTCTCATAAGTTTCATCCATATATAGAATTATTGAAATGTTATTCCCTTTTGATGTTATTTTTATACTCATATATTCAAATGGTTTTTCCTATGCACATCTATATTTTTTTTTGGAATATTAATCCAATACTACTAGCTATCCCTTTGTTATCCTTCAATTCCAATCTTTTGGTAACAAAATTGTCCCCTCTTCATTAAGTCATCAGTTACCTGTTACTATACATCTCTAACTTTTGTAATTCATAACCTTGTTTTTCATGGGTATTATATTGTTGTTGTGTACGACATAAGATTTTCCTACATAAAACTCGATACATGCTCATCAAATAGACAAATAGAGACTATACCGATTGATCCAAAATTTCATTGATGAAATAATAAATATTCTTTTAATTTTATAAGTCATGAAAGATATATAACTCATTGATATACTTAGATATAACTCAATATAAGCGTTATCAATCAATAACAATATATTAAAAGACACACCAGTAATGACCGTGTAATCTCCTGGTGTATCCTTAAATTTTTTATTTTCTTTTTAAAAAAGAATTTGTATTTATGAAACAAATAAATATTTTGCAAATATATATATAACAATATATACTTATACAGTATTCTAGAAGATTTATATGTTTTTCCAAAAAAGCAAACATGTAATATTGATATATCCTTCCAAAAAAAAAAGCAAAAATGTAAATATAACAATATAGTTACTTACTCTGTATTTTAGAAGATCTCATATACTTTTCCAAAAAAAAAAAAAAAAAAAAAAAAAAACTAACTATGAAGAAATTAACTTAAATACGTAGTTTATTATTATTATTTTTTTTTTGAAAAAATTAACTTATATATTCACACTTAATAATAACTACTAAAAATATTATTTGATATGAGCATGTAATATTATAGTTGACTCACGTAGAAATATAATGCTTTGAAAATCTTAATGAAAAAATGGCAATTACTCATACTAAAATAACTTTTTTGAGATATATTCTCTTAAATAAGTTAACTTTTTAAAGATATATTCAAGATATGATTTACAGGATCATCTTGATTGTATCAATTGATATCTTTTATTTAAATATCATACTTAATTAACTTTATAGTTTAAGTTTACTTACTTTTGGTAACAAGCTAATTAGGTGTTCTATTATATACGATTATATATTGCTATTATATTTTAACAGAGATTACTATATAATTAGCTTAGACAATAAAGTGAAATAGTATTATATTCAAATATTTGTGTTAAATATATGTCAAATCTTTATAATGTAGCCTAAAATTAAAAAAGATTTGATATATTTTTAATACAACTATATTATTTATAAAGCTATGACAAAATTTTCTTAACATAATCATTTATTTTGATCCAAATTTGTCAACTATGTTTTTAAAATTTAATTATTTTTGTTTATAAAAAACTAATTATAAGATAGCTTGACAATAGTACTGAAAATTACCGTACATGACACGGGAACTAACCTAATACAATATATTACCTACATGGCTACATTGGACTTGTTTGGTTATTACCTATTACTTCGTATGTTCTATGTTCTAACCTCGAATAGCATATGTAACAAAGAAAAATTTAATAAAAAGCACGTGAATTAAATTGAAGCAATAATGCAATCAAAGAAGTAATTGAGTACTCAAAAGAAAGAAAAAGTAAGAGACAGCACTAAACAGCATATATAGCAACTTTATTTGAATGTTTAAAGTTATAATTTCAATATAATATACTAGTAATGCTACGAAGTATAACATAAAGTTTGAAAAATATTTAGTTAGTGTATACAAGTAGTATATAATATACACTTGCATGCTTTTGGTACAGGTATACTTAATAAGTCCAATGACTGACTAGTGAGTCTAATATTGGAACCTCACTTTTGTAATAAGTACTCCAGGTTAGTTGAGCTCGAGGACCCTTCAACGAACTCACAATACTCATCAATAAATTAAACTAGATGAATCCCGTGCGATGTACGGTTGTTTGATTTTTTTAAAATAATTTTTTTTTTTTTTTTTTTTTTTGTATTTATAAGCCTAAAATTTGTTATATATTTAGATAAAATTCCTAATATTAAAAGATAATATATAATATTTAATTAATTTAAACTTAAAAATTTCATTCGCCAATTTTGCTTACATGGCATTTAAATTATTTAATTCTAAAAGAAATTAATAATCTCTTATTTAATTGGCTACTACTAAGATTTTTAATCCTACATGGCGCGCTGAGAAAATTAGATCCTACGTGACTCTCTAAAAACTCGGCAAAAAACTTCCCTTTCTTGTTTGTGGACACCGAAATTTTGCTGATTATTAGGTGTCAGATATATGTGAAAAGGTAGATAATATCGAAAAATATAAGATATTTATCTTCAAGATCTCATAGAATATTTAAATAGCTATCTTGTTCACTACTCTACAACACTCTATATAAAAAGGGTCATTTCTAGGGTTTAAGGAGGCTCATATGGAACAAGTCACAAAGACCCCATCTCCTCATTTGTATATTGCAGGTTTAAAACTTTATGGTTTACAATGCCTTATGATTAACTTAACTTAATTACTAGCTTTGGCACTAATTGAACAACATCTTTAAATGGCTTATCTAAGAACAATCTTAATTTATCTTGTGGAAAAAGGTATGCATTTCCAATTCTTAAAGTATTTTCAATTTGTGTTGTTGAGGAAAAAAAAAAAACATTGTAGGAGTTAAATTGACATAAATAACATGATTGGTTGTTTCATAAAACAACATTTGTATATGATTGATTGAGTTCTTTAATGCAAATTTTCTATAAAGTTTTGGGTTCAAATTCTTTCTAAAAGATACCTAAAATACTCCAATTTTTTGGATGCAAACCCCAACCCTAACCATTCCCCAATTTGGAAGGACATCGATCCTTCAAAGTAGCTAGAGACTAGAGACATTTAGAAAAAGGGATTAACTATCCACATTGGGGTGAAGACACTTCTCTTTGGCTTCACAAGTGGGCGGGGGACAACATACTCTATCTAAATAATGATAATGTCAAAATTCCTGATAGCAAAGGCCATTGGAGGGGATCGGATCACAAATGGTTTCTTCATCCTATTTCTCACCTCATTCCTAACAATATCATCCTTAATGTAGAAACTACCCCTCTCCCCCTTTTTCACTCCCCCAAAGATAAGTTTAGATGGACTCTTCACAAACATGGTTCCTTCACAATTAAATTTGCTTATCATGCATCTACTTCTCCTACTCTTCAATCTCTTTTTAATGTTACTTTGGAACATTACTATAGGTATTTTAAAATAAGTATTTTGAGAAGTATTTAAATAAATTGAAATGTTTTATTTATAGTATTTTAATTATTCATTTTAATAAAATTAAATATATTTATAAAAGGAAAGTTTATTTTATTAATTATTTAATTTAAATTGGGAGTTAATTTAAAAAAGTTTTATTATAAAGTTTTATTAGGAAAGGGATTAGGAAAGATTAAAAAGTGAAAGTTTAAGAAGAAGGGTTTCGAAAGAAGGGGTATGTATATTCAACACTTGAGGCAAATTAAACTTTGCTTTGCCCAGAGTGGAGAAAACCCAAGGTAAACTTTCTCTCCCTTCTCCTTATTTTTCTTTTCTTTTTCTTTCTTTTTCCCCTTCCCCTTTCTTTCGGCCTTCACCACCACCGGCCACCGGTGGGCCGCCAGCCACCACCAGCAACGCTGGCAGCAGCATTGGCGTCACCAACAGCACAGCGGCAGCCGGCTGTGGTGCCGTGGCTGCTGTCCGGATTTTCGAACAAAAAAAATAAATTCTTTTGTTTTAAAAATCGATTTAATCCTATATCTAATTATTTAATTATGAGTTTTGTGATCAAATTATGATGTTTGATTATAAGTAGCATGTGATTTTATTTTTAGATTTTAATTCTAATTAAAAAGCCTCAGTTTTTGAAACCCTAGATTCATAAATTATTAATTATTGAAGGATTATGATATAGGATGGTTTAAAACTTTGATTTAAGTGTTTTAAGGTCTAATTACAACAAGTTTTCATTAAATTATAATGCTGGAATTTTTTATAGTACATTAAAAATCAAGTTATTTAAAGGAATTTTAATTACCCATTAATTGCGATTAAAATATGATGTTTTATATATAATTTCATCTTATTTTAATTAAATTATGATGGGTTTAATAATAGTATATATTGCTGGAAATTTGTGTAGAGAGGATTTTAATACTTTTCTATGATTTTAAATTGTGAGAGACTTCGAAGTGAGTGATTTCTATTAGTCGTGGCGATTTTAAGATCGTATACAAGGTACGTTCGCGTACTTAGCGTAATTTTATTGATGTAGTAGCATGCTAAATGTGTTTAATTGATTACAAGTAGTATCATGCTAGATTTGGAATGAAAATTATGATTTGGTTGTTATTGGTGATTGAATTATGATGCATGAATTTTTATTTTTTTTTGACAGGCACTAAGCAAATCCTAAGGTCATTCAGTATCCCTTTTCCTAGCCTTTACTGCTAGATCATGGGCCTTCCAAATGACCTGTCTAGAAACCTTAATAACATTACAAAACATAAAAGAACTACCCTTCTTTTTGATATCCTCAAGTAAATGCTGAAGGTGAGCTGGTCCCGAGGTCGTGGATCGCAGTAGTTGGATTGCCTTTTGACAGTCTGTCCTGATCAGGATTTCTGAGAAGTGTCTCGATTGGCACCAGTTCTGGACATGAAGGATGCCTAGCAATTCTGTATGCAGGGGGGATTCACACAGCACCGTCTCCTTACCATGCTCTATGATGTCGCCATCCGCCGACTGTCTATATGTCCAACCAATGCCACATCTAGGGAAACCCCTTCCACTCTTATCCTTCTTCCACGCCCCATCCACGTCGATGATCCTGCTAACGGTCCCCGATTGCTGTTGACCCAATTCAACCACATTTACCCTGGTATTCACCCTGCTATTCTTATTCTTTGCATCTTCTAGCTTACTAGTGGCTGATTCAATACATATAGCTTCCCAACGCTTCATACTATCTACCAGCCTACTCGGATCCGTCTCCCCTTCTCGAAAGATTGCATTATTTCTGAAGGTCCAAAGAGCCCATAATCCTGCAAAAAAAGAATTAACTCTATCGCATCTCGGTCTATCATCCCTCAAGAGCATCTTCACCCATTCTTGAATCCATTGATATATGGGAATTCCAAAACTCGC
This sequence comes from Chenopodium quinoa, assembly GCF_001683475.1. Classification (NCBI taxonomy): domain Eukaryota; kingdom Viridiplantae; phylum Streptophyta; class Magnoliopsida; order Caryophyllales; family Amaranthaceae; genus Chenopodium; species Chenopodium quinoa. The sequence goes on along the minus strand of NW_018742733.1, from coordinate 2,620,628 downwards.
CCTGGAATTGAGACCTAGAGATGAAGCCGCCCACATCCTGGAGGCCTAATCACAATCCCTGAAGAGATGTTCCCGTGATTCATTCACCTTCTTGCATAGGACACAGACGGGGTCAATTTTCACCCCTCTTCTCTCAAGGTTTTGCTTATCAGGTAGTGCATTGTTACAAATTCTCTAAACAAGCAGCTTGACTTTTGGCAAATACGGAATAGCCCAAAATTTCCTCCAAAAGGTTGAACAATTTTCCAGTGAAGAATGTTTTTGGCTATCTGACAGTAACGTGTTGTATCCTGATTTTACCGTATACTCACCTGTCACTGTATGTGCCAAGTAAGCTGGTCTTCCACATCATTCTCTGGGATGTGCATGCTTAGAACTGCCCTGGAGTCCCGGAAATCAAATAGCCTCCTTACTAAGCTCACATTCCAACTTCTCCCTGTTTGGCTAAATAGATGCTGAACAGTCTGGATGTTTTCCCTATCCGCTTGACCAATATTGTCCCCAACTTTCACCTTCTTCCCCTGCACCCACGTATCTTCAAAGCACCCGATTCTCGCTCCATTTCCCAGTTTCCGGGAAGTATGGCTCCTCATTTGCCGTGCCACACGAACAATTCCTTTGTATCCCCACGACCAGTGACCTTTCTCCTCCCCTTTTTCTGCTGCTTCCAAAGGGAGTTGTTCATATTTTGCCTTATACAGCATGCTGAGGAGATTAGTAGGATTCCTTTGGCAGCGCCAGACATACTTGTACAAGAGAGCCCTATTGCAGAAGTTCATATTCCTAATTCCCAGTCCACCTTTCCCCCTTGGGAGCTCCAGTAACTGCTTGCTTCTCCAATGCATGGCCCCACACTTCCCTTTAGGTGCCCAAAAGAACCTCTTGAAAAGGGAGTCCAGGGTATCTGTGATTTTTTTCGGTACCAGAAAGATGGAGAAAACATGAGTAAACAGAGCAGAAAGTATACCATTTATGAGCACCAATCTTCCTGCCTGAGATAGAGATTTCGACGCCCAGGAAGAGAGTCTTGCAGTTGCCTTATCAATCATGAACTGGAAGTCCTTTGTCTTCGCCGAGGTGAAGGTCACTGGGCTTCCCAGATACGTCCCTGCATCTGACTTCTCTTGAATTAGGAGGGCATTTTTGATGTTGAGCTTTCCTTCCTCTGACAAGTTCGGGCTAAAAATGATAGATGTTTTTTTTTTCAGATTGATTATTTCCCCCGAGACTCTACAGAACAGATCCAGAACTTGCTTGAAATGCTGACAGCTCGTGATATCTGCCTGGATAAAGAACAGAGCATCATCTGCAAAAAACAAGTGAGAGATAGGCATTGCTCTTCTAGCAATCTTGATGCCACTAATTTTCTTCTGCTTCTCCAGATCACGAATCATATGAGATAGTACTTCCATACATATGATGAAGAGATAGGGAGATAGGGGGTCTCCCTGTCTCAAGCCGCACCTGGGAGTGAACTTCTGAGATGGTTCACCATTCAGCAAAATTCTGTAGGAGACTGATGAAACACATTCCATCATCCATTGGACCCAGGTAGCCGGGAAGCCCATCCCTTCCAGCGCTCGCTTCAAGAAGTCCCATCGCACTCTATCATACGCTTTGTTCATGTCGATCTTTACTGTGGCCAAGGGTTGCTTACCGTGTCAGTAACCTCAGCTCATTATTGGGGGAGGTTAGTTGGGAAACCCATTTGATGCGTAATCAACGCTAAACAAATTATGTAGTTGTCTAGTTGAGAAGCTTTGTTAAATGTTATATGCTTGAAAAACAGGAGCAACAAGGTAAGTTGTGTGTTGATATATAGGTAAATGCATGTTAGTGTGTTAAATACACTTATGTACCCAGCTTTGTTGATTGTGTGTTTGTTGGTCTTGTCTTTACCTTGGCCCTATGATGACCCATTTTAATGGAGAGTAGTGGAAACAAGTAGAAAGAAGTTTTTTAGGTGATGAAGCATATTGATGATGGACATGAGTGAAGAGCGAACCATGCTAGTTTCCATAAGTATATGATGTGTTATTGCTTTATTTATATTATGATATTTCTATTGCGAGACTGACGTAAAAGTTTTAAGTTGAATTGATTTGGTTAAGGGTCTAATACAATGGTTCCAAGTTGTAGGTTTGATTTTGTTTTACTTTGGTTTGACTTTACTTTCGTGAGTTGACTGTTTATATTGAGTCGTTTTAAAGTATTTTAAAGAAGAGTCTTCCACTGTGTGTATTTGATAGTTGTTTAAGCCGTTTTCATGGTGCAGTAATATCTTAGATTTTCCTATTTAAAATTTCAAACAGTGCAAAACAAGTATTTTAAAGAAAAAGAATTTTTAGGGTGTTACATATTCCCCCCAAAAAAAAAAGAATTGATGTTAAACTGCCTTCAATCTTCAAGCATCATGTTCAATAATCGTGCCCAGATTCAGTACATACTCGATTATGTACCGCGCATGACAACCTTCTTCTTGAATCCCGAGATTACAACATTTTTAAATTAAAAATTTGCTTTTGTTTGATAATGGATTCCACTTTGTTTTAAATTTAAAATTTGCATTTGTTTATTACAGTAATGATTTGCTAAAGGTGACCCACATTTAAAAAATCCCCTTCTATGTTTGTTGAATTAAATTATATTATCAATTTATACAAAAATCAAGACATGTACCGTTGAATTAAACTAGATTATCAATTTACACATAAATCAAGACAAGTAAACATTTAATTAAGAAATCAAATATAAGAAAGATTTATACATTTCCTTTGTCGCCAAGTGGAATGAATAGACACTTACTAACGTGGTTCAATTTCTCCGAGTCCCTAATCTCAATCGAGCAAGTTGAACAAATGTTGGTGACCCCAGATCTGCAATTTGGTTCCTCCCCATTGCATTCACTTTTTTTTTTTTTTGGTTTTTCTTAGTTTTCATGCAAACACTAACTTATACTCCACTTCGTACTAACTACTATATTAAAACTTTTGTAAGAAAAAATAACCTCTTATGACCTTTATGATAGTGGATTGCTAAATACTGCTATCAAATATTATCAAACCGCGATAATCTGTTTTACGTAATTTGTTAATTCTTAACTTAATCATTTACATTATACATAAATAATTCAATTTTTGACTAACTTGATTACAGGAACTTAATCATTTACATTATACATAAATAATTCAATTTTTGACTAACTTGTAAAATCATTGATATTGTACAAAATCATTGATATTATACATAAATAATTCAATTTCAAGCATTATACATAAATAATTCAATTTCAAGCATTATTAAGGAAGTTTGCCAAAATCACTACCGTACCCTTTGTTCATAATATAATTAATCTAAACTGGAAAATATACCCCATTATACTTTCACCCTCAATAACTGATTTATTTATTACAGTAAACATTGAAGAATTGTACAATAATTTTAAATAATTAATTGATTATGTCTAATTAATCAATTACACTAATAATTGAAAAAGTTACCTTAGGTTTTGGTTTGGGATTGTTGACGGAGCGGCGAATAAATATGCAATTTGATACATGAGCGTAGTACACTTCCCAGCCGACAAGTGTATCATTGCAGGTAGAACAAGAGTGTGTGATCTTCGATCCATTAGCAGCAGTACCACCTTGTTGCTTCTTCACTGGATTTCCCATTTCTTCGGTTTTTCTTTACTGTAGAACAAAAGGGTTATCTTTTACCAAATATGAGTTTATAAATCCCTAATTTTTAAATAGCTTTGGTTCTAATTGAACATCTTTAAATTGCTCATATGTTAAATTGCATTAAATTAATCAATCTATTTTGTCTAAAAAAACTTGTGTGGTTTCCTAAAAAAAAAAAAAAAAACACTTGCGTGGACGTAAGGTTTGTACACAACTGTCATTATATTGAATATAGTGACTTTTATTATGTTTAATATTATTGTAAACTCTAAAAGCATATGGCTCAGTTTTGAAAATAGTGACTGATTTTAACATAGTGGCATTTAGTAAGAGGGTAATTGTGAAAATAGAAGAAGAAAAAGGGAGGTAAATTTTAAAAAGTGTCCCCCTAGCCGAGAAAACGACAAGAATGAAGTAAAAGGTGATGATTAAAAATTTTTATTTAATTTATGAGGTGGTAATTTAATATAATTTTTTTATAGTAATTTCAAAAAATATATTATTAATGAGTAGTAAAATACAAAATTTCCTTTAAAAATAAGTTGTTTTTTTTTTTTTTTTTTGCCATTATAAATTTATAATAACAAAATGACTTTTATTTTAATATGATGATTTTTTTTCTTTTTTATATTAATAGAACAATCATAGTAATAAACAGCGCGTTTCTGGTGCGGCTGGCTGCACGGTGCGACAAGGTGTCATATCAGTAACGAACCCTTCTAGTAATCCCTCAAGTAACCCCACTTAAGTAACCCCTGACTGACTTAGTAACCCCTAACTGACCTGGTAACTCTTAGTAACCCCTGACCGAGTAACCCCTTACTAACCTGGTAACCCCTAGTAACCCCTAACCGACCTAGTAACCCCTAATAACCCAAAGTAACCCCTAACCTAGTGACCCTTAACCGACCTAGTAACCCTCTACCTAGTAACCCCTAACCAACCTAGTAACCCCTGACCAACCTAGTAACCCCTAATATCCCCCGATCTAGTAACCATTAACCCACACCCAAACCCAACGTAACCACCACCAACACCAACCTTTTTCAACCGCCATCCTCAAAACCTTAAACCTCACCACACCACCACCAACTCCCGTACCACTAACAACCATTAAAAATGTTTTAAAAAAAATTAATCAAAAATCGCCCAAAAAATCATCAAATTCTTCAAAAATTTGGAGTATTATTTACCTTTACATTTGAGAACAAATTTCTGTACGAGTTTATTGTTATTTACCTGATTACCTCATTCCATTCAAATTTTCCTCAATTTGTTCTTTTGTCATAATAGGGTTCGTAGTTGCAAAAATTCTAATCAAATTGGTCACTTTAACTTGTTTATATGTAAGTTTGACTAAAATTTGTTGAATTTGAGAAAAAGTAAAACAAAATTGCTTGAATTTTGGAGCAGTTACAATGGATTTTAGAGAAAAATTGATGGTTTTAAGAGATAGAAGATGATGGGAGTGTGAAAAGTGTTTGAGGAGAGAGAAAATCAAGATGTCTTTTTTTTTTTTTTTTCTGAGCTTGGACAAGAAGAAAAGAGGAGAGAGAAAAAGAATTAAAAAAATTGTGGCTGGCCGCACGGTGTAGCCAGCCATATATGAAACTTTGTGAGTAATAAATTAATGTCAATTGGGTTTATTAAGAGTATACGTTGTCTAATATAGGTTGTCTATAGTATACGTTGACTTTATATATATATTAGAAGGTAAGAAGAAATAAACATTAGGAATCCCTCCTCAAGAGGGGAATTCCTAATGTAAACTTTATAAGTTTATATGGTGTTCATTTTTTGCTTTATTACTTCGTATTAATAAATAACTAGATGAAGCCCGTGCGATGTACGGTTTGTTTGATTTTTTTTTTTTTTTTTTTTTTTTTTTTGTATTTATGAGCTAAAATTTGTTATATATTTAGATAAAATTCCTAAAATTATAAGATAATGTTTAATATTTAATTAATTTAAACTTAAAAATCTCATTGGCCAATTTTGCTTACGTGGCATTTGAATTATTTAATTCTAAAAGAAATTAATAATCTCTTATTTAATAGGCTACTACTAAGATTTATAATCCTACATGGCGCGCTGAGAAAATTAGATCCTACGTGGCTCTCTAAAAACTCGGGAAAAAACTCCCTTTTAAATATATATATTAGATTAGGAACAAAGTCATCATTTTTTTTATAACAACAAATATAATGAAAACATAAACTATGTAACACCCTAGAAATTCCTTTCCTTTAAATACATATATTACTCTTTAAAATACGATTTAGGAATATCTAAGACATTACCGCCACCGTGAAAATAGCTAAGGCAATTGTCAAAGATACACAGCGGAAGACTAAAATCAAAAACCATTCAAAACAAGTCAACTCAAAAGTCAACCAAACAAAAGTAAAGTTTAAACCAAAAGCAAACGAAGTCAAATAAAAATTAACCTACAACTTGGAACCATTAAAGACCCTTATTAAAACCAAACCGAAACCCAAAACTTGATGTTAATTCCACATATATATAATCTCATGAATAATTAAAGCATAAAACACATCGTAACTAATGAAAACTAGCATGATTCGCTCTTCACTCATGCCCCGTCATGAATATGTTTCAATACTTGAAAAGCTTATCTCTACTTGTTTCCACTATTCTCCATTAAAAATGGGTCATCATATGGCCAAGATAAAGACATGGCCAAAACACACAAACACACACACAATCAGCAATGCTGAGTACATAAGCGTAATTGAACACACTTACATGCTTTCACCTATCAACACACACTTACCTCAATGCACCTGTTAACAAACACACACAACATTCAACATGACTCTTCAACTAGACACTAAATAATTTATTAGGCATTTAGAAGTAGAAAACGGGAGGATAAAAATTGTCAACGAGGGAAACAAAAAAATAATATTAAAAAAATAGAGGAGAGAGAAAAATCAAAAAATACTATTTAGGTTTTCAAAGAATTTAGAGGTAGAAAAAAAATAATATCAAAATTCAATGGTTAAAACAAAAAATATGTGAGAACAAATAGAGATTGGGACATGGAGATGGATGTTCTTTGATTCCTAGCATGAAGAAATGAGGTAGACAGAGAATATAAATCAAAGGAGGAGAGAGAAAATATGTTCAATTTTCAATGGGACAATTTTTTTTTTTTGTTTTTTATAAATTTTTTTTTTTAAAAAAAAAAAAACTCTTCGTAAGAATTTTTTTTTTATAAAGGTAAGGAAAAAAAAGGACATTAGGAAACCCTCCCCACGAGGGGAACTCCTAATGCATCACAGGAGAGAATAGTAGAAAGACTAGAGTTATTACAAAGAGTAATGTCCATATTATCACTAACTAGATGACCGACATTAGCTATCCAATCAGCTGCCCGATTTGCCTCTCGGAAGATATGTCGTATGCTCCAACTTTCAAATTTGGTGAGAAGAGTGCAAATGTCTTCAATGATGAGCTGAATCTTCCAGGGGGTTGACCAAGTGCCCTTGAGAGAGTTTATGACTAGGAGATTATCGCCCTCGATTTGAATATTTTTTTATCCCATGCTCAAGGGCCAAAAGAATACCTTTGTGAAGAGTTGTTGCCTCAGCAATGAAGACTTTGGTGCTACCGAGATTGAAGGTACGTGCTCCTGAAGAAATCCCGTTGTTGTCTCTGATGATGATTCCTGCTGCTGCTGAGTTGTTGAGAACCAAATCATTAAAGTTGAGTTTGTGGAAATTGAGGGGTGGTGCTTCCCAAGAAACCAAGATGGAATTAGGTGGAAGAGGATGGGTAGAAAAGAAGGGGGAGCCTGTGGATAGGAGACCTCGAGGAGAAAAAGGTATCTGTGAGAGTTATGTAATGCCACTCGGTGAACGCAATGTGCGCTCGGTGGTAAATTCGTGGAATATCAAAGGAGTCTTTCTTGAAGATAATGGAGTTTCGTTCCTTCCAAATACTCCAACTGATGAATATAAATTTCTGTGTAGTTATTTTGTATTGTTTAAGAAACATAAATGCCTCTATTAAATCATTGTAGGGAATAGTACAACTTAGCCATTGTCTAACCAAAGAATGATTTCAAACATCTTTAATGCGATAGCACGTAAGGAAGAGATGATTTATTGTTTCACTTAGACTATTGCAGAGAATACAGGTACCACAAGGGGCTATCCGTCGCCTATGGAGAATGTCTCGGGTACTAATACTATTATGCAAGATTTGCCATAGGAAGATTTGGAGTTTTGGTGGAATATCTAATCTCTAAATCCAACGATGAGTCCATTTGGTGTCATCCAGGTTGAGATCATGAGCTAGCCATGTGATTGTTTTAACTAAGAAGTTTCCTGATGGAGTAAGACCCCAAACTGAACTGTCTCTTGTCGAGACGGAGGGCAAGGGGATCCCAATAATTTGAGAGACTATATGAGAGGGAAGAACAACTCTGAGTTTCTGGCGATCCCATTGGTTATTATCGGAGATAAAATCAGACACCCTGGTGTCCAGATCTACAAGGTTGGGGTCCATACGTAGGAGTTCAAGCAGGCTTTGGTGTGTGACCCAATTATCAATCCAAAAAAAGATATCTTGTCCATTCCCAATTTTCCAACAAATTCCCTTTCTCAAAATATCTCGTTGGGCTAGGATCTTACGCCAAATAAGGGAGTCTTTGGCACTCGGTGTGTATTAAAAAAATGAAGCATTATGAAGGTATTTATCTCTAACAATATTAACCCATAAGTTGGTCGGGTCCGAAACTATTTTCCAACCCAACTTTTCTATGAAAGCCTTGTTAAGCGGTAAAGTACGTCTTAAGCCTAAACCCTCAAAATCCTTTGGTCTACACACCTTATCTCAAGAGATAAGGGGAATGTTATTCTTGTCCTTGTTTTGCCTCCAAAAGAAATTTCGATGAATGGAGTCTATGTTCTTTGCAACTTCTACAGGAAGAAGGGATGAGGAGCACAAATAAGAGGGTAGAGCCTCTAGGTTTCTTTGAATAAGTGTATGTCTACCAGCTTTAGAGAGGTAGCCTGATTCCCAGTGTTGGATATGATGTTCTGTTTTTTCTATAACATTCCTAAAATCACGTTTAGTTGGACGATAAGAACTAAAATGCACCCCTAAGTATCTACCTAGGGAAGCCTTTGGCGACATGTTAAAGTTGGCGGCTAAGCTCGTTTTTCGATTATTAGCAATGTTCTTGGAGAAGATAATAGATGATTTATGGAAATTTACTAGCTGACCAGATACCCTACAAAACTCATCTAACACTATTTTTAGGTTACGACAAGCCGAAGATGTGGCCTTGCAAAAGACAAGGCTATCATCAGCGAATAACAAGCAAGGAATATTAAATGATCTTGGACAAATTTTAAAACCAATACCTGATTTACGATCCGAGCTTTCTAAAGAGATTTTCCTGATCATTACTTCCATACATAGAATAAATAAGGAGACAAAGGATCTCCTTGCCGCAAACCTCGAGAAGGCTTAAACCATTCGGTCGTTTCCCCATTTATTTTGAGAGAATACGACACAGTAGTAACACATTCTTTAATCCATTGACCGGGAAATCCAAAAGCTTTAAGGCACTCCCAGAGAAAGTCCCACTCGATCCTACCGTAGGCTTTTTCCATGTCTAATTTTAGTGCACACCATCCCGTTTTATTCTTCGACTTTTGAAAAGTATTTAGTACTTCCTGAACAATAAGTATGTTATCATGAATAGAACGATCTAGCGTGAAAGCATTTTGCAGTGGGCTAATTGATTTTTTGAGAATTGGACATAAACGAGTGACCAATATTTTAGAAATGGCTTTATAAACTGTGTTTACCAAGCTAATGGGGTGAAAATGGTTAGGCGATTCAGGTTGCTCGATTTTTGGAATCGGAGAAAAAATAGTGTGGTTCAAAGATGGGAGCAAATGGCTATGGGAAAAGAAACTCTGGACTACAAGGGTAACATCCTTTTCAATGATGTTCCAATAGGACTGGAAAAACTTTGCCCCAAAACCATCTGAACCCGGGGCTTTGTTAGGGTTCATATCAAAGAAAGCATTTTTTATTTCTAATTGGGTGACGGGAGAAAGGAGAGACCTACAATCCTTATTTGAGGTTATGAGTTCGATGAAATAAAGATCAAGGTGCCTTGTCGTAGAGTGAGTCGAGTTGAAACGTAAACGGAAAGAATCCCGAATGAGCTTTTTAATGTTGTTTGAATCATCAACCCAATCATTACCCTCATTTCGAAGCCTGTGAATGGTCGTGGAGGATATTTTTTTCCGCATGCGATTATGGAAAAAGGGAGTATTTCTATCTCCTTGAACTAGCCAATTTTTTCGACTTAAGGCACCCCAATACCGCTGGCCAAATAAGAGAAGCTTTTCACGTTGACGGATTAGTCTGTTGATATGACTAACTAGGATCGGGTTAAAAGGCTGGAGCTGAAGAGCCTGTTCAAGTTGTTTGACTTTTTCTTTGTTAGCTAATAATTTATTCCTATTATTGCCATATCGATTCTTGGCCCACGATTTAAGTTCAGCTTTGATTCGAGAAAGATTTTGTTGAATGCGATAGAAACGAGACCCTTGAATAGGGTGGGGCCACACTTTTTTAATTATGGCGTGAGATTCTGCATCTAAAGTCCAAAAATTTTGAAAACGAAATGGTTTTGGTGTAAAAGTAGCGGTATTGAAACGTGAGTCGAAAAGAAGAGGGGCATGATCCGATACCGTGAAGGTACCATACGACAATAAGCAATTAGGAAAAACAAGATTAAAAGACTGGTTGGAGACGACTCTATCCAACCTCTCATATATTACTTTGTTATTTTGGCATTGCTTCCATGAAAAAGCATTTTGAGTGCAAGGTACCTCAATGGAATTAGTGTTAGCAACTAAAGCCGGTAGACGTTGGAGTTGTTGACTAGTGAGTGCTCTACCTCCTAGCTTATCTGAATGAAATAACATCTCATTAAAATCACTAAGGACAAGCCACGGAAGAGTTGTATTAAATCCATATGAGGTTAAATAATTCCAAAACAAAGGTTTGTCAGCTTCTTGCGTAGGACAATAAACCCCTGTGATAACTATATCTTTATTTAAAGGCTTAGAATTTATTAACAAATGAGCACACCTCTCTTTAAGGTCAATACTTTTCGTAGTTATATTAGTATTATTCCAACAGACCCATAAACCTCCAGAATGATTAATAGGATCAATAATATGTTTGTTCTCAAAGTGAAGGGCCTTTAAAATATTTTTGCTATTATTATGATTAGTTCTAGTTTCCAAAACGAAGATAATATCTAGATTATGTTTAGAGGTGGCCAGTGGGCCGGGTTGGACCCAGCCCACCCTAACTCGCACGGCTGGTGGGTCACGTGGGTCCGACCCGGTTTCAATCCGGCACAGCCCGGCACAGCTCGGATTTAATCCGGGTTGTGTCGTGGGTCCAAAATTTTCGACACAACCCATTTCAACCCAGCTCAGTTTAACCCGTTTGATTCGACCCAAATCGCACAACCCGTTTTGACTCATTTAATTCGACACACCTAGCCCGTGAACCCACCTAACCCGACCCACCTGGCACAACCCAGCCCGCACGGCCCACCCGCACGAATGACCCACCCAACCCGCACGAGCCAACCCACCTAACCCGCACGCATGACCCACCCAACCCGCACGCATGACCCACCCAACCCGCACGGCCCGCACAACCCGCACAGCCCGCACAATTCGCACGACCCGCACGGCCCGCACGGCCTAACATCCATTTTAAAAAAAAAACGGCTAGTTTTTTGTATCTAACGGCTAGTTTTTTGTATCTAACGGCTAGTTTTTTAAGTGTATGATCATCCATTCTATTTTTCCTATAAATACCAATTCCATTTCACTCAAATTTCCACACAAATTCAAGCTTTCTTTCTCTCTTACTTAAAAATTCTTATTGTTCTCAAATTCTCAAGTGTTATATAGAGTTATATTTTTGTTAAAAAAAATCTCCTTAATATTATTATTAGTATTCTTAAGATTCTAAAAAAAAAAAGTTCTTCTCCATATTATAATTAGTAATCATACAAAAAAAAAATGAGCTCAAGAGGAGGAATGGGAAGGAGTCAAAGTGGTGGTCGAAGTGGTAGCCAAAGGAGTGGTGGTGCAAATTTTTCGTATGAAATTAATACGGAAAATTTAAACCAATTTGTCAATGAATATGGAGATTATGGTTTAGGAGATAGGCAAAATATTCAAACGTCTCCACCACAACATTTCTCCCACGAGTCCCACCAATCATCAAGTTCAACTATGCCACCTCCATCGCAACCAACATCTCAACCTTCATCTCAAGGTAATTTCTAATTAAATTTTTATTGTTATGAATATTTAAAAAAACTATTATTAATGATTATAAAGTTAGTTTAGTTTCCAATTTTCTATGATTTACAATTAGTTAATTACCATGAAAAATGCGTTTAAATAAGTATAATTAAAATATTTAAAATTTAAAAGCTTATTTTCATGAATAGCATTTAAAAATTAATTTTAATAATTTGATTTATGAAAGGTGGTGGCGGTGAAAGTAGAGGTCGAGCACATTTTTCTTGGGTGTGGAAACATTTTGAACGAGTTGAGGTCACACCCCCGGGATGGCAACCTGGTCAACCAAAGAGGTTCACGTGTACATGCCTAGTTTGCAAGGCGCTAGGTGCAAATGTCAAGTTATATAATTGGAAAACGGGAGATGGAACCGGAACCTTGAGTCGGCATTTGCAAAATAAACACGACTTGTTCGAAAATGGCCCCCGTCCTTCGGGGGGTGGCGTCCAAACACAATTGGGTGGATACATGAACCAACCCGGCGGAGGTACACCTTTCATTTATAATAAAGATAGAATGATTGATGAAATGAGTACTTTAGTTATTGCTAATGAATACCCTTTTAGTTACGGTGAAAATGCAAACGTTGAGCATTTTAATAAAGTTGCATTACAACCTGCATTTACTCGTGTCCCCCGAAATACCCTAAGACGTTATACACAAACTTCTTATTATAAGTATAGGAGTGGTTTGATTGAATTATTTCGTACTTTTGATGGTCGTGTTAGTTTTACAAGTGATACATGGACTTCTAGTTTTGGCGAACCTTTTCTTTGCATTACTGCTCATTGGGTGGATGATGATTGGTTTATTCAAAAACGTATACTATGTTTTCAAGCTATGGAAGAAAGGCATACCGGTTTTAACATCAAAGTTCGTATTTTGGATTGTTTAAAAGAATTTCACTTGAATAATAAAGTTTTTTCTTTGTCTCTTGATAATGCAACTGCAAACACAAAGTGTATTGACTATTTGAAAAATGACTCCGAGTTGAATTTGTTGTTGGGTGGTAGTCTCTTGCATGTTAGATGTTGTGCTCATATTTTGAATTTGTCTGTTCAAGAGGGTCTCGCTGAGTTGCAACCATTGCTAAACCCAATTAGAACAGTTATAAAATGGATTAGGATTACTCAGTCAGTTAGAAGAAAGTACATAGCTATGTGTAAAGAGAGAGGTCTTAAGAAAAGACAATGGTCTATTGATACCCCTACCCGTTGGAATTCTACTTTCAAGTTGTTGAGTGATGCTATAAAGTATCGTGATATTTTGACCCAACTTTACAATGAGACTCGTGTTGATCCTACTGAGTTAATAACCGAAAGTCATTGGACTAATGCTTCTTTTGTTCGTGATGTTTTAAATGCTTTTGATAGTGCAACTCATATTTTCTCTTATATTTATGAGCCTAACGTTCATTTAGTCATAATTGAGTGTGTTAAAGTTGTTCACACCATCGAAGAGCATATGAAGATTGATGGACTTCGTCCCGTTCTTGATAGCATGAAACGTAAGTGGCATACTTATTTTAGTGAATTTCCAATCATTTATGGAATTGCTGCTATTCTTGACCCCGGTGTCAAAGCTGAAGGTTTGGAAAATCTTTTAGAATTTTATTATACAAGTTTAAGTATCGATTATGATGTTAGTGAATATATTAACAAATGCAAATCTGTTTTGGGAGACCTTTATGATCATTATGCATCTATTTATGGTTTTGATTTGGCAACACCAACTACTACTAGCACTTCCGATTCTAGATTTGGTTTTCTTGATAAAGTTATGAAAAAAAAAAAACAAAGCATCTACATCATTCTCATCATCATCTTCTTCAACACTTGCTATTAATGATTATTTGTCATATCAACATGAGACCAACAACAACTTTCAAATTATAAAATGGTGGCAAGAACATAAAAAAAGTTTTCCTATATTGGCGAGAATTGCAAAAGATATACTTGCAGTTCCCGCTTCATCTGTTGCTTCCGAGTCTGCTTTTAGTGCAGGTAGAAGAGTGTTAGATGAAAAAAGATCTCGCTTAACTCCGGAAAGCATTCAAATTTGTGTTTGTAAGAAAGATTGGGATCAAGCTGAAAGAAGAACTCAAGGTTTAAAGGAAGACGAAGACGATGAAGATGATCCTGTGATGATATTGGAGTCGTCAACGGATGATGCAGCTTCCGGGGATGATGATGCAACAAACATGGGTGGCTAGAAAAGTCTAAATCAGGTACGCTAAGAACTACGTGGGCTTTGATTCTTTCGGGATACGTAGGCAACTTATTTTTCGAAAATTACAATTTAATTGCAAAATTAAATTTTAGTTTTCTAAAGATAGGTCCAAGCCCCCCCCCAAATTTCAAAAGAAGTACAATATATGAACTACGCTGGCTTTGATTCCTTATTTTATAATATAAGGATACGTAGGCATCTTAATTAAGAGCAAGCCATCAAATTGTTAATTTTGTAAAAATTAAAACACCACACAACCCACCCGACCCTAACCCACGAACCCACCCGACCCTAACCCACAAACCCACCCGACCCTAACCCACCTAACCCACAAACCCACCCGACCCTAACCCACTAACCCACCCGACCCTAACCCACCTAACCCACAAACCCACCCGACCCTAACCCACTAACCCACCCGACCCTAACCCACCCTAACTCACTAACCCACCTTGACCCGTCTAACCCACGAACCTAGCTCGACCCACCCATGACCCGTCTAACCCACAAACCCAGCTCGACCCACCCACGATCCGTCTAACCCACAAACCCAGCTCGACCCACCCATGACTTGTCTAACCCACGAACCTAACCCTGGTGTGTCCAACTTCTCCGACCCAACCCACGACCCGGCCCACCCTACCCTACGTGTGTCGTGCCGTGTGTCATGAAACCCCAACCCGCGACCCACCTAACCCTAACCCAGCTCACACGACTCGCACGGTGGACACCTCTAATTATGTTTATTCTTTAAATGAATCAATTCGGCAAGAGCCTCGGGCTTTTCCCCCCTTGAATATTCCAACATAAGACTTTCATTTAAACAAATTAAATGTTGTTGGGAAATGTGACAAAGTCACAAAAATGTCAAAGCGAGCGTCAAGCACTCGGTTCCTGGTACGTAGGTGCATGCACCCCATATCCAAATATTGAGACATTACAATTATACAAGATAAATGTGTAGGCAGAGATAAGGAAATAAATCAGACATGAAAGCAAACTAAATTTTATATGGACAAAGAAAAGGCCACAGCGACAACTTAATCCCAAGCAAAAAGAATGTGCAAGAACAGAGAAATTGTGGTCAATCCAAGTAGTCATGAGTAGCCGAAAGCTGCTAGCAGGGCAACAACACAAGCATTTGGCAGCAATTAACCCTGGAACAAAACCATAATTAGCAGAGAAGAGATGAAAGCAAACGACCACCAAAAAGGTGGAGCCACAGACCTACATTAATATTAATCCAAAGCATAGAAAAACACCAGGAAATTACATAGCAAAGGAACAAAGCCCCTGGATGAAGCAGTTGAGATAGGAAAACAACAACAATTAAGAGACCACCAGTAGTAATAAAAGGAACAAGAACATGAGGAAAAGCTAGGACAAAGAGATAATAAGGCCATGGCCCAATATTTTTTAAAAATAAAAATATCATGCAGCCAGCAACATTATTGCAAAAAGAGTAGTCTGCATTACTGGGAGTGTTAACCAATAAAGATAACAAAACAGGAAAAATAAGTGTAGAGAAGAATCCACTAGAATTGTAAAAATCGTGAAGCATTAAAAAGAGCCAAAGCAAAAAATCAACAAAAGACACACCAGGAACATAAGACGAAATAATATATTGCATTAGTAAAGTTAAGATAAGAAAGCAACTGCTACATGGATAAGGTTCAACATACATAGGAGTTAAAGCACAAAAAGAAGACAAAAGGTAGCCCTTTTATACATAGAAAGTAAACTAAATTGTAGCAGCGCATTAAAAATCAGATTAGTCATACGCCATGATGGGATGAGAAGAGTATGCATCACCCTCCTCCCTCTTTCTCCTCTTAGAACCATCAGATATGGAAGTTTCTTCAGAAGGAGAAGAAATAGACATTTCCGCATTCAGAGAGATGTCAGGATTATGGTGGATCACCCCTAAAACATTGATAAAGTTGTCATCTAGAATTCTAGATCATCTTCATGAAGAGGCATAAACATCTCAGAAGGGCCAGCAGGGGGATGAAGGGTAATACCTTCACCAGAAAGAACTCGGAGATCACCAAGAGCAGAGAAAGTTTTGGCCAGAGGAAGCATATCAGCATGGTTAGAATGAGAGAACAAACCAAGGTCTACCCTCCCAAACAGCAGCTTTATCAATGGGGGTTAGAGAAACGGATTATAAACCACCCATTAACTAGGTAACTAATGGACACCTCACCATGAATAAAACTCCAATCCCTAAGCAATCTAGAGGTGATAGCATAAGAAGGAACAAAATCTCCCCACACCTTGGCATAAAGAACGATAGATTGATGCAGGGCAATTGAGGCTTCGGAGAGAACAGGAGCTTAGGCATTCACACATGCACCCTCTGAAGAAGGGGAATGGGAAGAACCAAAGAGATTTTTTCAGATGGGGTAGCGTCTCTGGCAGCAAAGATCGGGTTCCAAAGTTTACAGATCTTGGAGTAGACAAAAAAAATAATCATTACAGCTCCTTTAACTTGCGTATTTGAAAACACAGCACCACACAACCACTGGATCTTGATGAAAATAGAGCAAGGCT
The DNA here is from genome assembly GCF_001683475.1 of Chenopodium quinoa. NCBI lineage: Eukaryota > Viridiplantae > Streptophyta > Magnoliopsida > Caryophyllales > Amaranthaceae > Chenopodium > Chenopodium quinoa. The sequence goes on along the minus strand of NW_018742733.1, from coordinate 2,603,779 downwards.
TAATCGAAAAACCATGGGAAAACTCTCGTGATCACTGTGAAGAGGTTGTAGAATTTCAAGTGTTGAATAATTTTGAGAATTTAGACAAAATTCATTTTAATTAATTAGTTTACTTAGGCAAAGGTGTTGTAAATTAATTAATAAAAGATTATTAAAGCAAATAATACGTTGAAGGAAGTTTAAGAGTTCTCGGCAACGAGAAACCCATATCTCGTGAATATGGCAGTTATTTTAACTCCATATGACGGTTTTTCCTTCTATATATGGGCAATTCCATATGACGGTTTTCCTTCGTGAATATGGCAATTATTCGTGTGAGTGGGCTGGTAATTTTGTGACGGTTACATTCCAAAATATATGGAAGTTTCCTTATGTCCGTTGATACCATTTGCTTTAGTATAAATATGTTCTTGGGGGAACATAGTTGCCAGGAACTTTTGAGAAAGGAAAAACTTGTTCCCTTTATTTTCTTTCTCAAAACCGAATTGATTTCAAAAATTTTGTTTAAGATTTTAACCACAAATATACTACACACTTTATGGTTGTCTTCGTTGTATCTCCTAGTAATTTCGTGATATCCGTGTGTTTAATTAGGGTTGAAATATTATTTTGGGAAACTGATTTTGTTCAGGCTTCGAAGTGAAATTTTTTCAAGTTTGTTACAATTTTTGTGACCCGGTAACCATTTTCCCAAACACAAAGTACTTAATTAACCATATGTTGTTAGAGAATACATATTAAGGTAAACCGTTCTTGAGCCCTAAACCTTAAATTGCATTTTAATTAAGTATACAGTGAAATGAATTTAAAACTAATTTCCCTATCTTATAAAAAGTAGGAGATTGTTCTTATGAACAGTGCACAGACCTTTTTATCCTTTAAAATGTTTATTTACCTTCTTATCTCTATTCATAAATGAGTTTTGAGCTTTCTGCCTTGAGAAAGTATTGCCCACTACTAGGTAGGGACTAAGAAAGTCCATACCACCGTTGAAATTTTTTTTTTCGCTAAGTGTTGGAAAAAAGTTATTTCCTATTTTAATACTGTTATTTTATGTTCTAGCCTGTTAAAATAAAATTTAATACCGTTATATGTTTCTTTAATATTGTTTTTGAGGTGTTATTTTGATCTTTTCAGCAGTACTTATTATTATAAAATTGGTGAAAATGAAACAAATCTTGGAATGTTCTACGATAAATTACTTAGTCCTCTTAATGAAGAGATTAGTTGAAAAATATCAAGAATGGAGAGAGAAATTTTTAGCTAGGGATGCCCTAGGTAATAGAATTGCTTTCCTTAGAAAGCGGATTGAAAAGAAGTGTAGAGAGGTTGCAGGAACTCAACAAATGAAGAGACAATTTCTCACTTGTTGGGATTTCCCAAATAACTATGGATGCGAAAGAAAAAACTATAATAAAAGAAAGAGCTATAAGAAAAATAAATTTGACCGATCAAGAGGAGAAACCTATAAGAAGAAGTATTATAAACATAAATATAGAAAGCCAAGTAGGTTTTTCAGAAAGGCAACATATTGTCTTGAGAAAAAGAAAACATGCAAGTGTTGGTCTTGTGGAGAACTAGGACATTATGCTAATGAATGTAAGAAAGCTAATCATAAACTAATGGAAGCCTTAGGAAGTTGGGATTACATAGAAATACCTGAAGACGAGGCTTTAGAATTGGCTTTAAATAACAATAAAGGAATAGTAGAGATCGTAGAAGAGGAAAATGAGTATAATGAAGAACCTGAAGTTAATGATGAGTTTGAAGATGAAAATTATGAAGAAATAAATAACATGATGGAAGGAAAGGAATTAGAAAATTCAGAATCAGATGACAATGAGGAAGATAAAAGCAAAATGAAAATAGGTCAACTAAAAAGAGATGAGTATTCATTTGAAGATAATGACCTAGATCAAGTAAACAAAGAAAGCTAGAATTTTCCCCAAATTACTAAAGATAAAATATTTAAAACTTCTTTCTTCAAAACTAGAACTAAATATGTATGTGAAGAAATGGAAGTAAGTATAGTAATCGAAGATTGTGAACAAAAAGCAGCCGAAATTAATATCATAAACTGGAAAAGTATTAAAAAACATAAAGAAAAGGGAAATTATAGCTATATTTGTATTGGTGCAGTACAAGTATACATAACTCCTTTGCAAGATTTTGGCAAGGATGTTAAATGCTTGAGTTTTATTTGTGATATTAGACATAAAGAGTTTTATGATCAAATAATTAGTGGTATCACATGTAACTTAAGTCAAGGAACGGTAAGCTATATATGTGAACCTAGATATTATGTGAGCTTAGAGGATTCCTTTGCGTCAAAGTTCTTAGCTATCAAGCTATTAACAGAAGGAGTGAAAATGCATAAAGGAACACGACCCATACAATTAAGATGGAAGGTGGTTTATAAGTTGGTAAACACTATAGACTCATCTTTTAAGAAACAAATAGTCGATGCTAAAAAATATGAGCAAGGAGGAGGTCCTAAGAAGAAAATTACACCTATAAAGGTAAATCCTAATGAAATTGAAATTGAAAAAACTTGGGAAGAATTCTTTATGAACCCTGCAGTTAGTAATTGATCAAGTAATATGTTAATTGATGATCAAGACTACTTCATATTGGAATGAATACAAAGCCTAAATTACAAAGAAATCTGAGTTTTAGAACACCAAGTCTAAGTAGACAAAATTCAACAATAATAAAAATGAAAAAACAAGGTGATGAAAAGCCAGAAGAGGATGAAGAAGAAATATTAGTTCTACTAAAGAAACTAAATGAAAAATATGAAAGCAAAAAAGCCTTAAAACAACCGGCAAGGCATAGCATTGATATGGGATCATGTTCTAATTTCGAGTTAAATGAAGATCCAAATAATCCTATTGATAAAAGGAAGGTAATTGGATATAAAACCAAAACTGTAAGTGAACCAGTATATGAGGATGAAGTTAATATGCAAATGGAAGCTTGTAATGAAATATCCAGTACTAATCCTAATAGCATTTATATTCCAATTGATATATGCATTGAGGATTATAATAAATATAGACTATGTGCATATATTGATAGTGGTTGTTCTACATGTTTTGGAAAGAAATCATTATTTCCAGAATTCTTGTGGAAAAAGGCTAAAAATCCTATGCAAGTTAGAATTGCTAATAATAGTGTCATGATGCATACAAAGATAATTGAAGATTTAAAAATAGAAATTGGAGGAGTTCAATGTGTTATTCCCATTTTATGGGCAATTAATCAACCTAGTCATGATATGATAATAGGAAATAATTTTCAAAGATTATACTCCCCATGCACTCAAACTATTGATCAAATAATCTTTAATATTAATGGTCATTCTGTTCCCATACAGAAAATAACAAAGGCATATACTCATCAGACAATGGAATTTACGCGCAGCCAGCGTGGTGATAGGGTTACTCCTACACAACGAGAGATTGCACTTAGAATTTCTGAGTGTGATTCATCATTAATATATTAGATAAATAAGCAACAAGAAAAGCTATGCGAAAAATTATATTCAACAAATCCTTTAGAACATTGGGAAAAGGATAAAGCATTTGCTAAGATAACTCTAAAAAATCCCAATAAGATTATTAGAGTGAGACAAATGGTTTATACCTACCAAGATATTCAGGAGTTTGATGAACAAATAAAAGAGTTGCTTAATAAAAAGCTAATTAGGAATAGCAAAAGTCCTCATAATAGTCCAGCATTCATGGTAAGAAATCATGCAGAAGAAAAAAGAGGTAAAGCTAGAATGGTTATTAATTATAAACAACTAAATGATAATACTGTTTTTGATGGCTATTATATTCCTAATAAAACTGTGTTATTTAATAGAATACAAGGAGCCACATGGTTTTCTAAAATGGATTGTAAGAGTGGCTACTGGCAAATTAAAATGGAAGTAGAAAGCATTCCTTTAACTGCATTTAGTGCCCCTCAAGGGCATTATGAATGGCTAGTAATGCCTTTTGGATTAAAAAATGCTCCACAAATATTTCAGAGAAGAATGGATAATATTTTTAGAGAACTTAATCATTGTTGTTTGGTCTATATAGATGATATTCTAATATTCTCAAAAGATTTAGAACAACATAAGAATGATCTTAAAGCAGTAACTCAAAAATGTGCAGAGCATGGTATAATCCTTGGAAAGGATAAATGTGTTTATGCTAAACAAGAAATTGAGTTTCTTGGATTAGAAATTAACGCAGGACAAATAATATTGCAAAAACATATTTTAGAAAAGATTGAAAAATTTCCTGATAAAATTGAAGATAGAAAGCAACTAGAAAGGTTTCTAGGATGTTTAACCTATGCTTCTGATTTTATAGAAAATCTTGCTTTATTAAGGAAGCCATTACAGAAAAAACTCAAGAAAGAAATAACTTGGAACTGGAAGGAAAGTGATTCCAAAATTGTTCAAGATTTAAAAGCTATGTGTAAAGACCTTCCTGTACTAACACTACCTACTAGTGAAGATGATTTAATCCTTGAAACAAATTCTAGTAATGAGCACTGGAGTGCTGTGTTAAAAATAAAAGAAGGAGAAAGACTTTGCAAATATAGCAGTGGAAGTTTTAACAAAGCTGAGTTAAACTATCCTACAATGCAAAAGGAAATCCTTGCAGTTATTAGAGGGATCGAGAAGTTTTTAATCTTCTTAGCCCCTAAACAGTTCTTAATAAGAACAGATTGCAAAGGCATACTCGGTTTTGTTAAAAATAATTTGTCTAATATGCAAGCGCAAGGGAGACTCCTGCGTTGGCAATTATGGCTTAACCAATTCTCTTTTACTGTTGAACATATACAGGGAACAAAGAATTCTTTGGCAGACGGATTGACTAGAGAATTAGCTAATGTCGTCCAAGAAGCTCAAGACTACACAAAAACCTCCTGCATACCAACTTCAAAAGATGGATGTAGAGAGGAAAGCTCTCATTGATGAGACCGAGAAGGAAATGGAGCGGGTTTCACCATCCAGTTGGGCCTTAATGCAAGGCTTGATCATATCAACAAAACAACGTTCGCGAGATGGTTTAATTAAGGGTTGCCATCGGGCAGTCCAAAGGATATTAATGTTCGAGATAACAATTATGTTATTTCAGCTCATTCCTGATGTACGAGATATAATATTAAACAAAATAAGAGATAATGATTTTAGGACATGGTACGAGTTGGTGGCTACAAGGTCCAGTAAATTCTTTGATCTTCGAGATCTATGGGGAGAAAGAGTAGAGTTTCCCAAAAACTCTAAAGTTGCATCATTGTGAATCTACCCATATCCTCTTAATAAAAATGCTCCATTCATTAGTATACATTACAAGGCTTGGGATTATGGAATGGTACATGATTTTTATGAATTCCCTACTCCTAATGACTCTTTCTTTCCAAGACTTATCAAGTTCCAGCAGTACGCATTCAACAAGGTTCGAAAATATTGTGAAGACAAAAAAGACGAATTTCGGTTAAGCGTAAAGGTACAATGTGCTAATATCGAAGTTAAAGAAGGAAAAGTTAGTCCACCGCATTACTTAATAGTATTTGGGGGAGTGAGGTATTGCAAAGATCCCACACTAATTCGTCAGAAGACGGTTAGAAATCCAACTGAAGCAAGAGCATTGGGATTTTTCTACATTTCACAATATCTTAACGATTTTATAAAAAGGAAAGAAATTCCTCTTTTCATATTTCGGGTTGGTAACACAACAATTGTGGCACCTAATGAGATGAAAGAATATCTAGTAGATGGCATAAACAATACCGAGTCAATCTACAAATATTTAGAAGATATCGAAAGAGGAAAGTTTCTGTCATTTGAAGGCTATGAGTATCTGTTTGAAGCATTCATGAGTTGGGATGAAGAGTATGCAGCCAAGTGTGTCGCAGACCTTTGCAGAGAGAATCCTATTTACGAAGACAGTAAAGATAGTGAGGGAGGCCTACAAGAAATGATGATGGATGAAATTATGAATGCATGAGCCCACACCAGCAATAATTCAAGGCATCTTTACTGTAGCCACGTTTTATTAATTGTTTTTGTCTTAAAGTATCTTTGTAAAAAAGCAATGGTGTAGAATTGCTTGCTGAGTCAGGATAAGGATCCCATGTAAGTTTGCTTCCCTATATAAAGGGACTTAGGTCAAGAAGTGAAGGCAGAGTTGGAAGAGTTAGCTAGAGAATTGCTCTGAAAGCATTAGAGAGTCCTCTAGAGAAAAATACTCACCTTAAGAGACAAATTGATTCTCCATCTCTCTTAAAGTAGAGAAAAACTCTATTTCAGCTTATGTCTGTTTAAGCTTTCAGTTTGTGTGTCTGTTGTAATATATGAGTGTTGTAATATTTTCAAATTAAATAAAAGTTTCGTTCAAGAAGGGAACGTTATCCCCTTGAACCTTATATATCAAATAAGTTATCTGTCTATTTAGTTCCATCATAAACACAATAAGGATTGTCTAATTAGAGATTACGGTCTAAGGTAGGAAACGAATTAGATCTGTGCTGAGCCTGATCTAAGGAAGACAGGGTTGGGGTTAGCTACCTTGATAAAGCCGGAAGCTCAGAACGCCGGAAGTTCCGTTATCGACTAAGTTCAGGTATTGGTCAAAACTCTCTAGTTAAATAACTATTATTGTGAAGCATGGTGGGCTTTTAAACTGTTAAAATAATTTATTTTGATGTATAAGTAGTAGAGTTGTGATTACTAGTATCGTTAAAAGTCATTTAAAGTAATTATCAGATCGAATTATAGTAAAAATCAGTGTATTATTAAAAACTGTTATTTTAAATTTAGGTACTGTTATTAATTTATCAAGTGTTGTTATTAAGTCATTAAGTACTGTTATTTATCCTAAATAAAAGATACCTTAAAAAAAATAAAAAAAAATAAAAATCTGACGTCACTTGGTATTGGGCGGGGTAGCCTGTACTGGGTAGCGGCCCATCATCCCTCTTCTGCCTTTCTCCCACACTCATCAAAAATGTTGCAAGGCTCACATCTCGGTGCCATCAAATTTGATTATTTATTAAGTTTATCTTTTGACCTCTCCTTTCTTTCTCCTCTGTTTGTTTCTGTCCGGTTAATATCTTCTTGGTAAGTTTTGTTGATTATTTTATTTAATTAGAGAGGACGAGAGGTGAATAGTTTGATGATTAAGTAGAGTATTTTTTATTAGAGAGGACATTCACCAAAGGAAGGTGGACAATACAGAGGAATTTTAAAGGGAGGAATGTTAGGCATTTAGAAATGCATAACAAAGGGAATTCATGTAATTATGCACATGTACAAACGAATAAATATTCTGATATCATTGGATGATCAAATGGTACCATTGAATATACGGTGATATTATATGTGCACATAATGGTATTATATATGCATTCAGTTGTACTAAATTTATGCGTAAATAATACCACTGAGGATTCAATGGTACTATATAAACTTTCAGTGGAACAATCAGCATGTGGTCCCTCATCACGTGATACAATCCGACAAAAAAATAGGTGTGGTCCACCTACATGCCTCTCTCTTACTATCTCTCTCCTCTTTTCTCTCTCTACCATGTGTTTTTATAATATTTTAATCAATGTTATGCATTAGTAAATGCATAATTTTCCTCCATTTCTAGTTCCTCAGACAATACAAGGATGATCTTTATTAAACACTTGCTAGAAGCTAAAAATGTTAGACTAATTAATGTCCACAATTGTGTCCTTTCTAATGGTAAGGAAATTGCTCATTAGTCTCTTACAGCTGGCAGTGGACAGAGAGGGTGGAAATTTCAGGCATAAGCTGGAATTGTCAGGCAAATCCATCACAAATCGTGTTTCTTTGGTTAAATATTGAAAAGGATAAGCATATTTGCATGAGGATCTTAAGGGCATAGCTTACATGGATGACAAGTTAGTTGATTGGGTATGCAATTTCTCCATACATTGTATTCCTCTTGTTTTCAACTGATCAACCTAACAATTGATAAGATAAATCAGACAAGTAATAACACTCAAACTCAAACAAAGACGTGGAAGGGTAGTATATTTTGCCCATACCTAATTACTATTTCAATGTTCAATCTACTCTAACTGCAATTCTTACCACTCTTAACTCCAATTTTTGTCCTAAGAGAATTTTCTTTTTTATTAGATTGAAACTTTCCTATTTATATTAACCGTCTGCCCCCACTGATGCTAAACAAGAACCTCTATTCACCTCTGATGTCCTGTCATGCTTTGCTGCTTTGTTAGTTTGGAATATTGCTATTAATTGGTGGCAGCAAATGAAAAAGAATAATATTACTTCAGTCACACGCGGGTGATTATTAAGCTTAATAAAAAAAAACAAGGCATGAACACTCTTAGTTATTTGTACTCGTTTATCAACTCTCAAGCTTGATAACTTGCCGAATTAACATTGTGTAATAGTAGCTTGTTAGATAAACTCCTATGTCTTTTCCCTAAAAAAATGTTTTTAGCATTACTGGACAGGGTGATTAGCCAGAATTTGAAGCAATAACTACCGGCTTGGCGACTAAGCCCATTTACTATTGTACTTGCTCCAACGTCCCTGATCAGAAATTTGGGTTCTAAAATGGCAGAGGAAAGCCATTTTCTTTGCTTGAACGCAACTATAGTAGCAGCATGAAGTGGCTTCTTACAAAGAGCATTGGCATAGACAACACATTTTGGTTAGCTTTTGATACCAATGTAATTTGTACCAGCAAGATTAAACTACATTGATGGGTCATTGGTTGTAATTTTTGCTTTTTAAAAAACGCAAATCATCTTTGAACTCTTTTTTGGTACTACTTAACCACCCAAACCTTTTGGATAGATGCAATAGTTTCATGGTTATGTTAAAAAATTTCAAACCTCTAAATATTATTGTTTTTGCATTACACATATATAATAATTATGGCCTAACTTCAATCTTCAAAAGGCTTCAATTAGAAAAACTTTGATTACAAAAACACAACTGCTATTCAGACTTCAGAGTACTTGGTTAGAACTTAAAATTGTTGGATTTTTAATTTATGTTTTTTGATAAGTATTGTTGGATGTATCACTTATGAAAAGTCATTTATTATGCACCAACTTTAGGTTGTGTAAGTAATTCATAATCACTAATGCACGAATTTAAATTTCTGCATACATCTATGATATTTAAACACAAGCTAAGATAACTTAATCGTAATGGCTTGCCAATTTGCGCGCAACGCGCTCGTCGGCTGCCTTGGTAAAACAAAGAAGTACAAAATATTTAAGTTATTGAAAAAATAACACCAATCTTCTCTTCCTTACCCTTTCCCATTCTTGATGTATTTTCTTAAACCCTAGCTTATTTTCCTTGATCAGATTTTTTTTCTTTTGAGATATCAGCTAGGTAAAGTGGCATACACAAGGCTCTATTAATATTTAATACTCCGTATTAGACGTGTTAAGCCTGGTACCGAGGTAGAGTTTCGGTCATTTTGAATTCAATTAAGACCTTGGTTCAAGTTAATTTAATTTTGGTTAAAATTTGAGTTACAATATTAGCTCATTTTTAATAACAACTGGTATCTTACCCGTGCAAAAAAGTTCAAAAATTAAATCTCACAAATTTTAACCTATTACTTGTTATATTGATAGCTTTTAGTGTATAATAATTTTAGCCACAATAACGAATTACATGTACCCATCTAATCATCTATCGTAAAGATTTATAACCTTTATACTTCGTAAATGTCTTGGTCATGTTTTACCTATTTATATCTAGTCATGGACAATAATATATCTTATACTTCCTTCGTTCTATTAATATTGCAACAATGGACTTTTTGCACTATTCATCACTCTTGTTTGACCATATAATATGAGTTATATGTTAAGCAAAATATAGTCAAGTGGGATCTTGTTGGATTCGTCTCATAAAATACTTTCACAATATCAACTTTTTATAATTTTTACTCTTACACAATTATAGATATTTAGCATATAAAAGGTGTTTCGGGATGCGTAATTTCCTCCTTGTTGCAATATTAACAGAACGGAGGAAGTACATACTTTTCATGTGCATTTTTGTTTTAATCAATATAATAAAACATACTCTATTGTCCCATAACATAGACATAGACTTTTTAAAATAAAAAACAGGTGTACAACACTAAATATATTAGTTGAATAGTCGGCCTAAAATAATAGATCAAAAGTTACCCAAAATTAATCAGAGTCATGTTGATTAAAATTATTAAAAACAAAATATAAGTGAATTAAAGTAACTACATCACCCTTATAAAACTCATTATTCCATTGTTTATTAACTTCAAAATCACATCAGGTTAAACATTACCCAAAATAACTTACAAGTAAGGGATGTCAGTGGGGCGGGTCAAGTAAGAGACCCAGAATGGTCATAGCCACCCGAATAGGCTGATTTAGTAGAAAATAAGCCATCCCGAGTGTATTTACAATAAACAAAATCATCCACTTCCTTCAGAGGACGTTCCAGACCCAAAATGGTCATAGCCACAGGCTGAGGAAAAAGGGACCTGACCAAAGAAAAATTCCAAACAGGGGAATTGGAAAGGAACAACTCAGACACATAAGTAGGCCGAACATCAACAGGAATAGACTCCTTAAACTCCACCCGAGTATTGGGAAGCCAGCTGTCATCTAAGATACTAATATTCTTCCCTGAGCCAACTTTCCAAGCAGGATCCATAGCAAGAACAGAACTACCTGCTAAAAGGCCCCGACTACCCCAAGAAGGCCGATTACTAGAAATAGATGACCTGTGTTGAAGCAGAGTAGGATACCTAGCTTTCAAAACACGGGAAGCCAAAAGTTGAGGATGTCGCCTCAACCGCCAAGCTTGCTTAGCGAGCAGAGCGACATTAAAAGACTGAAGATGACGAATTCCTAGACCCCCAAGTCCTTTTGGGAGGTAAATATTAGCTACCGGGGACAAGGCCAAACCTTTGGCATCTTTCCCAGACTTCCACCAAAATCGTAAAAGCAGAGAATTGACTCTATCACAGACTGTAGAAGGCAACTTAAAGACGGAGAGGATATGATTAAAGGAAGCAATCAAAACCGAATTTATAATTATCAATTTTGCAGCAGGAGAAAGCCGAAGTGAAGAGAAAGCAGAGAGACGACGAACTATGTTATCAGTCAGAACCTGAAAGGCTTTACATTTACTTCGACCCAAATCTACAGGGAGCCCCAAGTAGTCCCGAATAGAAGAACGAGAGGATATTCTGAGACTATTCGATAAATAGTCACGAAAGTCATCCGGAGTGCTTGAACTGAAACGAACAAAGGATTTCTGCAGATTAATCATCTGACCCGAAACCGAACAGAATTCATCAATCACCGCAAGGATGTGATCACAGGCTGACGGTGAAACCTTAAAAAATAGCAGCGCATCATCTGCAAAAAACAGATGAGAAATAGAAGGCGCTCGACGAGATATGCGAAGACCTTGAAATAATCCGCGCTTCTCATCACGCCGCAGCATCAAGGAAAACACTTCCATACACAAGACAAAAAGATAAGGGGACAAAGGATCCCCCTGACGAAGACCACATCTAGGCAGAAAAGGTTGAGACGGAGAACCGTTAATCAGGATTTGATATGAAACCGTAGTAACGCATTGCTGTAGAATATGAACCCAATATGGAGGAAAACCAAACCTTCTAAGAACTTCTCAGAGAAAATCCCAATTAACCCTGTCATAGGCTTTGTTCATATCAAGCTTCAGGGCTGCTGAACAAACTTCAGAAGAAGAATTAGACATATAATGCAGTAGTTCATGAGCCAACAAACCATTATCCGCCATTAAACGACCCGGAACAAAAGCATTCTGAGTATCAGAAATTAAATATGGTAACACTCGGCGAAGACGATTAGTCAAGCATTTAGCAATGCATTTATAGAGCACATTACATAAACCAATCGGCCGAAACTAAGAGGGAGTTTTAGGGTGATCTACCTTTGGAAGAAGAACAAAAAAGGTACGATTCCATTCCTTTAATAAATACCCATGCACAAAGAAAAATTGGATTGCTTCAATAATCTGGGGACCCACTATCGCCCAATGCAAATTCCGAAGTAAAATCATCAGGACCAAGAGATTTATCACGACCAATGTGGAACATTGCATCCTTAATTTCAGCAGCGGAAAAAGGACTCATGAGAAACTGGTAATCCAAATCAGAAAGAGCGGGAATATCTAACTCATCCCATTGACAGGAAGTAGGGGAAGAAGTGAAACCCTGACAGTTATAAAGCTTAGAAAAGTGGTTTTCCAAAAGACAGGAAATTTGAGCCTGATCAGAAGTCCAGACATCATTTTCATCTTTCAAGCTCATAATCTTGTTACGCCGGCGACGAGCTTGAACCGACCTAAAAAGAAGACTTGAATGAGATTCCCCTAAAGCATCCCAATGAATCTTACACCTCTGTTTCCAATACATGAAGTCCAACTGAGCCCGTGAGAGTTTTTCATTCCGCAAAACCAGAAATCAGACATGTTCTGAGTATCCTGTAGACCCAGAAGCCCCTGAATACTGCAAATCCTGCCAGTCAATACCCTATTTCCGTTTATTTGAAACACACCAAGAGAGCATATGGTGTTTCACCTCATCTAATTCCCTGGAAATAGAGTACATAAACGAACCAGATTGGGGTTTCAGCCACTCAGACCCTATAATTCTTGAAACTTCCGTAACACCTAGGCACCAGTTTTCAATTTTATAAGGCCTTCTCCGATTAACGGTTGGTTGGTTCCATACAAATTCTCTTTTGAACCCCCACTCCCTAAAATGTGATACATCTTGGTGTCTAGAGAGTAGAACACAATGTTATTCCCTTCTATCTTCGGAAGGTAGATCTTGTTTCTCATCGTAGGTTCACTTGATACTATTGAAATTCTCTTTTGAATCCCCACTCCCTAAAATGTGATACATCTTGGTGTCTAGAGAGTAGAACACAATGTTATTCCCTTCTATCTTCGGAAGGTAGATCTTGTTTCTCATCGTAGGTTCACTTGATACTATTGAAATTCTCTTTTGAATCCCCACTCCCTAAAATGTGATACATCTTGGTGTCTAGAGAGTAGAAAACAATGTTATTCCCTTCTATCTTCGGAAGGTATATCTTGTTTCTCATCGTAGGATCACTTGATACTATTGAATAACACGATGTCTTGCTAATAAAGAAAATATAATTTCCTATATTATCAATTACAACCCAACTCTTGTTAGAGATGTCAAATCTAAAGACTTGAACCCGACAATTTTCAATCCGGCCGACGTATACTATGTGATTAGGGGATTTTGCTCCCACCAATCGGAATGCGCCACGTGGGCCAATCAGGTCCTGCCAAGTGTCCCTCAGTTGGAACTGTCAGGGCTTGCCACGTGGCACCCGCTTATTTGTCCACCTTGGACCTATTATGTCATGACACGTGGCATACTCCATGCCTAATGGAGAAACCGGCCACCCAGGCCCAACTTCCGAGGGAAGCCCAATCAGCCCTAGGTTAACCTAAACCTAGGATTGGCACGTTTCCCAAGGTTATAAATACCTCCCTTAATCCTCATTAAGGGGGAGGACAGGCTGATTACGCAAAAAACTCACATTAAACACTCTCACCTAGAGAGACCCAATCACTTTAATTTCCGCATTAATTACTCCTTAAACAAGTACTAACTTGATCGTTGGAGGCGGAGCTCCCACCACCAGGAGTCTCCGTTGTTTTGCAGGTACAGGCGTCCGGTTCCAGTCTCGGAATTGTAACTCTCCCGCAGGACATCAGAAAACCCCGAAACATTTAGCGCCGTCTGTGGGGAGAGTACTTCTGAGATGGCATCCAAGTCTGTACCGACTCCTGAAAAGAGGCGTCCCCTAGACGACCCTCAAGTTCAGTCGGACCACGATACTGAGAGTGAATTTGAAGTTGAAGCTCACACAGCTTCAGACGGGACCCTAAGGGCCCGACGTACCCGTCATACCGAAAGGAGGGAACGGGAACATCTTCATACAGGAAGCGAGCCAGCAGGCGCACCGCCTGTTCGGCAGCAACCGACTGATGGATCTGCTCCCATCACAAGAAACGAACTCATGACCTTCATGAGGGACTTCAAGGGAGAAATTCAAGAGTTGATCAACAAGAAGCTGCCTGCTCTGGACAAGGAGCAGTCGGCTAAAAAACCCTCCACTTCACTGAAGAGGAAACCAGTTCAAGGACGAGAGGCGACTCCTCATCCTAAATCTAGGAAGCGGGAGCCACCTGCCCTTGATTTCACAAAATACCGTTTTCTTACTCCAGGAAATAGGAAACCTGTTCGTCATATTCAGGCGGACAGGTCGAGGAAATCATACACAGACGCTCGGCTACTGCTAGAGCAGAAGAAGAGTGACCGATTGTCAGAGTCGGCCTCTACTTCAAACTTCCAAGACAGTCTGCGAAATACCTCAATGAGGCATACTTAATCGTATCGTGAGAGTCAGTCAGGCGGCACCTCCCGTCAGTCCGGCTTTCATAGCGACCAGGCGGTACCAAACTTACCGTTTGTACCGCAACAACAGTATTTTTTGCAGCCACCTCCGTTTGGTGGTCATGCAGCAAAAAATGTCCAACCTATGGACTGGAAGCTTCGGTTACTTAAACTTGGTGAACAGCCGTCGGCCTTCTCCAAGGAAATTACTGAAGCCGCTCAGCCGGCCAAAGTGAAAAATGTATTAGTAGGCGCCTATGACGGCGCTACTAACCCAGAAGACCATCTTATGGCCTTCACCAACCTGATGTACCTTCAAGGGTTGGATGATCCCACTTGGTGCAAGTGTTTCCCAGCGACTCTCAAAGGAATCGCACAACAATGGTTCGGCAACCTGCCGACTGGTTGTGTAAATAGCTTCAGGACGCTTGCTTACTTATTCACCTCCAACTTCGCCATGAACATCCCTGCGAAGAAGACGACCCTTGATTTAGGAACAATTCAGCAGGGCGAGAAGGAGGGGCTTCGTTCTTACATCAGGCGGTTTAACTTGATGAGAATACAGATTCAAGGGTTACCGGATGAGGTAGCCTATACTGACTTTTTCAGAGGTCTCAAGGACAGGTCGACCTTCAAATTTTTTGATTTGGCCCGAAAGAGGGTGGCGACTCTTCAAGAGGCCTTGATTGAAGCGGAAGCCTATATACAGGCGACTGATCTTTGTAGCACGGTAAAACAGTCGGACGGAAAAAGGTTCGACAAAAGAGAAGGACGACAGAAACAGTCGTCAAGCAAAGACGAGAAGAGAAAAGAGGTCTGGGCGGCTGATTCCTCTAAACAGCCGGCCCAGAAAAAGAAAAAAGAATACAAACCATACTCCCCAAAGTATGCGTTTAACAAGGATAGCCAGTTTATCCTAAAAGAAATCAAGGGACGGATCTCAATTGAGAAGCCGGTCCCCATGAAGGGTTCTGCAAACAACCGGAACCAAGATAAATTCTGTGCTTATCATGAAGATGTTGGTCATCACACCAATGACTGCATCAGTCTCATGCGGTATCTGGACCGCCTGGCTGAGCAAGGTGATCTTGACACTTATGTCAAGAAATCTACAGGGAACACTTCCTCAAAAAAGAAGTCGGCCAAAAAGAATCAACAGGCCGACAGCTCCGATACAGATGATGCAGTCGTCTACACCATTGCAGGCGGCTTCTCAGGAGGCGGCCCCACTATTAGGGGCAACAAAGACAACATCAGACGGTTAGATGTAAATTCCGTTCACCAAGAACGACCCTCCAAATATTCATTTCCTGAGATTGTCATCACTGAAGAAGATCTAGGAGGGGTAAGAGGGCCGCATGACGACCCTATCGTTATTGAATGTAAAGTGGCCAACCAGAGAGTTGGCCGAATCCTCATAGATACCGGAAGCTCCTCAGATCTCATCAGTAGCAAATGTCTGTCGAAACTAAAATATCAGACTAATTGCATACATCCGGCATCCCACCCTTTAGTAGGGTTTGGAGGAGGAGTCGTCCACCCACTGGGACGAGTGGATTTACCCATCCGCCTGGGCGAAAAAGGGGAAGGACGACACATGGTAGTCCGGTTCCTGGTAGTAGAAGAACTCTCGGCCTACAACATGATTTTGGGATGACCAACCCTGAATAATTCCAAGGCTGTTATAATCCCATCTCTTATGTTGCTCAAGTTTGAGAGGGATAATGGAACAGTCGGCTCCCTAAGGGGAGATCAGAGGATGGCCCGAGAGTGCTATCTCTCGGATGTCAAGCCCACTGTTATGGCCACTGGGTCGACTGGTGGAAAAACAGACCTTGACAATGTCAAGGAGAGTGCGCCTGTTCAAGAAGCAGGCGGCAAGAAGAGAAAGGCATCCCAGACGGGGGCCGCAAGAAAAGACAGAAAATAGCAATCATTGGCAGAGGAGCGGTCGGATGAATTCCGCCCTCAGCCGGCTGGTGAGCATACGGACCTGATCCTAGACGACTCACGTCCTGACCGAACAGTCAAAGTTGGGACGACTGCTCTGAGAGTCCTAGGTGACGACTTTCACAAACTATTGAGAGAATACAAGGACATCTTTGCATTCGAAGTCCATGAAATGCCAGGCATTAGTCCTGATCTGGCGGTACATAAACTGGCTGTGGATCCGGAAAAGAAGCCGGTACGGCAGAAGAAGCGGAACCATGTCGAAGAAAGAAGTCAGGCGGCAGCCGCCGAAGTTAAAAAATTACTTGATGCAGGGTTCATTCGGCAATGTTACTTCCCAGACTGGGTTGCAAATGTGGTGCTTGTTAAAAAGCCGAATGGCACCTGGCGAATGTGTGTAGACTACACAGACTTAAACAAGGCGTGCCCCAAAGACAGTTACCCTCTGCCTAAAATTGATAACCTGGTCGACTCAACAGCCGGCCATGCTTTGATGAGCTTTATGGAAGCCTACTCTGGTTTCCATCAAATTCCTTTATGGAAGCAAGATCAGGAGAAGACGGCCTTCGTCACTGATCAGGGGTTATACTGTTACACGGTCATGCCGTTTGGTCTTAAGAATGCCCCGGCTACCTTCCAGCGAATGATAAACACTGTGTTCCTTGATCAGATTAGGAGAAACGTCGAGGCATACATTGATGATATGATTGTCAAGACTAAACTTCAGAAAGATCATCTGTCGGACCTCCGAGAAACTTTCGCCACACTCAGGCGGCACCATGTCATGCTCAAACCCAAGAAATGTGTCTTTGGAGTTGAGTCTGGGAAATTTCTCGGATTCCATATCAATCAGAGAGGAATAGAGGCGAACCCTGAGAAGGTGCAGGCGGTCATTGACATGCAGTCGCCTCGTACCATCCGAGAAGTTCAGAAGTTAACAGGTTGTCTGGCGGCCTTGGGAAGATTTCTAAGCCGATTAGGCGACAAATGCTTATACTTTTTCCAGGCAATTAAGAAAAAGGCAAGGTTTGAATGGGGGCCGGATGCTGAGGCCGCCTTCCAGAAATTGAAAGTTCACTTGCATTCCTTGCCGAGGCTGGTCAGCCCTCTGCCCAAAGAAGTACTCTACATGTACCTGGCCGTCTCTAATCATGCGTTAAGCGCTGTTCTCCTTGCTGAAAGAGACGGTTGTCAGCTCCCGGTCTACTTTGTCAGTCACGTACTGAAAAATGCCGAGTTGAGGTATCCCTTAGTGGAGAAATTTGGTCTTGCACTCTTCATGGCTGTTAAAAAATTGAAGCCCTACTTTTTGGCACATGCAGTCGTCGTGTATACAGACCAACCTATCAAGCGGCCACTGACCATCATGGAGTCGTCAGGCCGAATGATCAAATGGGCCATAGTAATACAGAGCCTCGAAGTTACTTTCGAGCCTAGAAAAGCATTGAAGGGGCAAGCCTTTGCTGACTTTATTGTTGAGATGACTCGTCCTCCTGACTCTCAAGTTACAGACCAAGTCTGGAAGGTATATGTGGACGGAAGCTCTACTTCAAATGGTTGTGGAGCAGGCGTCATATGTCAGTCGCCAGAGGGCGACAGGTACGAGTATGCGTTACGCTTCAGTTTTCAGGCCTCAAACAATGAGGCAGAATATGAAGCTTTACTAGCCGGAATCCGCATGTGCAAGGCGGCAGGGGCAAGAAAAATAGACGCCTGTTCCGATTCACAATTGATAGTGAGTCAGTACCATGGCGAATACGAAGCAACCCATCCGGCCATGATCAAGTATTTACAGGCGGTCCGACAAGCAGTCGGCTCCTTTGAGGATTTCCATCTGATCCAAGTGCCGAGATCAGAAAACAACCAGGCGGATGCACTTTCGAAATTAGCATCATCCGCCTCATGTGATACTCCTCAAACTGTTTTTTGGGAAGTAATGGTTAGGAGAAGCATTGAGGAAGAACCTATTGCAATCCTAGACAGAAGCTCAACCTGGATGGATCCAATCAGGCATATCTGACAAACGGTACCCTGCCGGATGATCATCAACAGGGCGGCAGCACTGAAAAAGCGAGTAACCAGTTTTGAAATAATAAAGGGAGAACTTCACAAAAGGGGGTACCTTCAACCCTTCTTAAAGTGTGTTACTCCAGAAAAGGGACGAGAGATACTAGACGATCTTCACTCTGGTTACTGTGCTTCCCATATAGGCGGTAGGACACTTGCTCAACGGGCAAGGTGGCAGGGCTACTTTTGGCCTACTTTAGAAGCAGATGCAATGGAGATGGTGAAAAAATGTGACAAGTGCCAAAGGTTTGGCAAGCTAATTCACCGTCCGGCTACTGACCTCACTACCATTCATAGCCCACTACCGTTTGCTAAGTGGGGCATGGATATTCTGGGTCCATACACGCCTGCTACAGGCGGAAGGAGGTACATACTTGTTGTCGTCGACTACTTCACTAAATGGGTAGAGGCGGAGGCTGTAAAGGGGATCAAGACGAAGGATGTAATTTCATTCATTTGGAAAAATGTCATCACTCGGTTCGGGGTTCCCATGTCTATGGTTTTTGATAATGGTCCCCAATTTGAGACGCCTGTTCTCAAAAGCTGGTTGGGTGACCAAGGAATTGCACACTACTTTGCATCTGTCGGCCGTCCACAAGCAAACGGCCAGGTAGAAGCCTTTAATAAAATCATCTCAGACGATCTCAAGAAAAAGATTGAACGAGCAGGCGGCCTATGGGCGGATGAACTACCACATGTTCTCTGGGCCATTAGGACGACTGAAAAAGGGGCGACTGGAGAAACTCCATTCCTCCTAACTTATGGTGCGGAAGCTGTTCTTCCAATAGAACACTACGAGCCGACTCTTCGAGTAATGCTTTATGACGAAGAGGCAAACTGGGAAGCCATGCGCCTGGCATTAGACTCACTTCCTGAAAGGAGGGCAATGCTGTCTTGCGCCATGAAATTTACCGCCTGAGAATGACTAGATCATACAACAAAAAAGTGCACAGGCGTCCACTCAAAGTTGGGGACTTTAAACTTAGAAAAATGGAAGCAGTTGGTAGGGCTAATGAGTCTGGCAAACTAACTCCCAACTGGGAAGGACCCTACCGAATATGTGAAGAGGTCAAGGACGGTACCTACCGGCTGGAAACACCAGACGGACAACCGTTGCCTCGAACTTGGAATGTAGATAATCTTAAGAAATATTTCTTTTGAATGATGTAAATAGTAAAGGTCTACTTAATAAAAGTTTGCATACTTAATATTCAATTTTGTACTAAGAGGGGCACGCCTACTAACAAACAGTCGGCTACTCTCCATAGTTTTTATTCTTACTTAAGAGGGGCAGGCCGCCTATACATTTACAGTCGGCTACTCTCCATTGAGTATTTTACTCTATCTTCAGAGGGGCATGCCGTCTGTACCTTTAAAGTCGGCTACTCTCCATTGAGTATTTTACTCTATCTTCAGAGGGGCATGCCGTCTGTACCTTTACAGTCGGCTACTCTCCATTGAGTATTTCACTATCATCAGAGGGGCATGCCGTCTGTACCTTTACAGTCGGCCACTCTCTATTGAGTATTTCACTATCATCAGAGGGGCATGCCGTCTGTACCTTTACAGTCGGCTACTCTCCATTGAGTATTTTACTCTATCACTAGAGGGGCATGCTGTCTGGACATATAGTCGGCTACTCTCCATAGAAGAGGGCCGACTGGTTCCAAACACACAGCCACCCCCCTTATACTTAGCTAAAAAAGATTAGGGCCTGGCCGACCCTGTGCCTAAACAGGCGGCTACCCTCCTCTTACTTAGCACCTACGTTCACCAAGAACTAACCAAGGACACAAGCTGAATAATCAGACCAGGCGCCAAGCCAACTGATCCAATCTTCAAAACTAATACGACCTGTCCCAACATCATAGCAGGCGTCCGGCGGCATCCCTCCGGATGAAATTCGTCGCAGAGAGCAGCTCCCTTTTGGGTGGAACATTGCTCTATAAACTAATTACACGGCGCTTATACGACTGTCCCCAAGGGCAACCACGTAGCCCTTTTTGAGACAAGGATAACTCTATCACTAACCAAACCAGTGGTAGCAGTTGACAGCTGAGTCAGATGACCGCCTGTATTACTTGGGATAAATGCAGGGGGTACCTCTTGAGTTAATATCCAACAAACATTGGCGAATCAAAAGGATCAGCCGGCCTCCGCCGCCTGGTACCTTTACTACTCAAGCAGGAGTGACGGCGACTGAGTAACACCAAAGTTAACTCATAGTCACTCTCTCAAACTTAGTATGGAGCCTAAAAGGTATGAGTCGTCCGCCTGTTTTTAGCAAACAGGGGCTCTCAACCACTACTCCTGCTAGGTTAACAACCTCTTGAGTTAATAGCCAACAAACATTGGCGAATCAAAAGGATCAGCCGGTCTCCGCCGCCTGGTACCTTTACTACTCAAGCAGGAGTGACGGCGACTGAGTAACACCAAAGTTAACTCATAGTCACTCTCTCAAACTTAGTATGGAGCCTAAAAGGTATGAGTCGTCCGCCTGTTTTTAGCAAACAGGGGCTCTCAACCACTACTCCTGCTAGGTTAACAACCTCTTGAGTTAATAGCCAACAAACATTGGCGAATCAAAAGGTTCAGCCAGACTCCGCCGCCTGGTACCTTTACTACTCAAGCAGGAGTGACGGCGACTGAGTAACACCAAAGTTAACTCATAGTCACTCTCTCAAACTTAGTATGGAGCCTAAAAGGTATGAGTCGTCCGCCTGTTTTTAGCAAACAGGGGTTCTCAACCACTACTCCTGCTAGGACAACCTATGAGTTAAAAGCCAACAAACATTGGCGAATAAAGGGGAACAACCGGTACCCACCGCTTGATACCTCTACTACTCAGTTACATGGCGACTAGGTAACAATCATGTTTACTTGGTCAAACCACTTTCCTACTTGGTTAATTTTACAAATGACAAGACCTCCTGCCTAAAGGGGATCCAGTCTTTAAAATGGTTCGAATACCGATTGGATAAATGGCCGACTGATCGTCTAGCCTGGAAACAGACAACCAGTCGTCCAGGGGCATAGGCGGCGTGACTAACTATCCGTACCTGTCTGCAACGTTCGGCCATGTAAAACAGTCGGTCTAGTAAACAATTGGATATTAGATATGGAATACTTAGACAAATTTGAAGCAAAAACAAAAATTCATTAAAAATAAGCCGGTCATTAAAGACCAGCAAAATATTCAAAGCCCCGGCCCCCTGGCCGGGTAAATACAAAGAAAACGGCACGCAGGCCGTGGAAAAGATACATAAAGCTTAAGAAGGGGGCAGTTCAGTATTAGCAGCTGCCGCCTGGTCAGCACTCTTCTTGCTGGACTCGGCTTCAGCTGCATCCTTTTTTGATGCATTACCCCCAAGCGGCACAAGCGCCACTACCGGCTCCTCCTCCTCCAACGCTTCCTCCAACGCCTCTTCCTCAGCAGCCGCCAGGATCTCTTGATTATATGTATCAGAACACTGGCGGTACGTTTTTTCCCATGAGGCAAAGTCGGCATTGGGGAAGAGGCGGCCCCAAGTCATGCGCTGGATTTGAGCAGAGTCTTCCATCATCTCCCGGACCAGCTCTTTCTTTTCTTGCTCGGCCTTTTCCGAGAGCTCCTGAGTAAGACTTTTCTCCTGGGTCACCAGGCGTTCCTTTACGTTGGCCAAGGATTTCTCTAAGGCTTCGTATGAGTACATCTTTAGGCGAAGAGGTCTCAGCTCGGCCTTGAGATTGTTGATGGTCGCCTCCAGCTCGCCATTCCTCTTCTGGGCCGCCTCTAACTGAGCCCGGATAGCGGCGATAGCCTGCGCCTGATAATAAAGAATATCAATGGTCAGAACTTCATTTTGAGCAATTTGAAACATTGCCTTATCACAGTCAGAGGCGGCCATAGCTTTTGCAGCCTTTACCTCTTTGTTCTTCCAGTCAAGCGGCTTGCGAAGGCCGTTCACTCGGAGCAGGGCCTAAGTAAAAAGGGGAACAGGCGTCAGTTTCCAAACAAAAAAGAAAACAGGCGTCCTGGAATTCAAATACTCAAAAATATGCTAAGTATACCTCAGCAAGGACCCCTGCAATCCCGTCTAGGTCAAGGGTGCCGACACCCCTGACCGCCTCCCTTTCAGCTGGAGGAACGACCTTGATCATAGACTTGGCCACCTCGACCAAGTCAGGCTCCTGAGGGCCGGCTGCATCAAGCATAAACAAACGGATTAGACCTAGTAAAAAAGGGAGCAAGTCTAAAATTTACAAGGACAACTTCATACTTCTAGGCGGCCCAGCTGGAGTTTTTGAAGAAGTGGCCGGCTGTTTCTCAGCCGCCGCATGTTTCCTGGAAGAACCAGGAGAGCTCGCAACAGTCGTCCTCCGGGCCTTGGGGTCCGGCTGTTGGGAAGAAGAAGCTCTTGGAGCGCCCGTCTAAAAAAGAAGAAGTCAGTATATGCATAAACAACTCCAAAAGGTGGGTGAAAGGTTCGAAGCCCACCAAGGGTGCCCCCTTGTTGGGGGATTCGGTTGAAGCTTGTTGCATGATGGAGGCCCGCAACATGGCCGCCGCAGTCTTGGAGGCGGTAATTTTGCTCATGGCGTCCGCTGCAAAAACAAATAGCAAAGTTAATAAGTCATAACAAGAAATGAATGGAACAACAGAGTATTCGACAGGCCGGCTACCTCTTGAGCACCGACTGCTGAGGCCACAGGCGGCCAAAAAGTACTCGTCGTAGAGCCATTTGAAGCTCGGGACGCAGTGCAGGGGTACTTGCTCTCGTACCCCTGAAGTAGAGTTCACCTTCGACTCTACTTTGAAGAGTCCTTTATCTAGGATCTCTTTCTTAGCCTTGGGGGGAACAGGCGGCATGCTGCGGCCGCCTGCAAGAAGGGGCGGATTCCTGTTCCAACTGTTGAAGCGCTTGTTCAGCTCTGTGTCTAAACTCTCAATGATGAGGAAGATGCTCCGCCAGTCCTTCCATTTGTTTGCTTTACCTCTCGTCATGAGGTAACCCCTATGGCTCGTCAATTGATAACAACCGGTACCGCCTGCCTTAGGGGTCCGGCTGAGGTAGTTCATGTGGGCGAAAGCCTCGAAGTTCGGCTCCACCCCGTGCAGTTCGCACCCGGCCACATAGCCGAGTACGTTGACCCAGGAGTTCGGGGCTAACTGCCATAACCCCAACTCATACCCATCCAAGATCCGCTGAACACCCGGATGTAGTGGGAAGCGCAGCCCAGCCTTGATGGCCGCCTCGTAGCAGCCAAAGCAGGCGCTATCATAACTGGTACCAGCCGGCCAGACGACTGTGTCTTCTGGATCCGGCACAAACACTAAAAAGTCGGGGCCCATTGTGTGGTTTGCGATAAAGCTCTCCACCTTCTCTTGCATGGCCGTGATCCGGCCCCGAGGTACCGTGCAGTAGTAGGGGGTATTTTGCTCTCGGTAAGAGGCGGATGGCTCCGCCCAATCGTCCCCCTTCTCAACTGCGTGAGAAAGCCTCGCCTCTTGCAGGCGACTGTTTTTCTCTTCTGTGTCCAAAGAAGCACGGCCAGAAGAGCTAGACTCGGAATCGTCCTCTGACGAGTCCGAAGAGGACGACTCCTCCCCTCTCCCGGAGGGGCCCGCCTCCTCTCCTTTAACCCTGTCAGGATTTGATATGAAACCGTAGTAACGCATTGCTGTAGAATATGAACCCAATATGGAGGAAAACCAAACCTTCTAAGAACTTCCCAGAGAAAATCCCAATTAACCCTGTCATAGGCTTTGTTCATATCAAGCTTCAGGGCTGCTGAACAAACTTCAGAAGAAGAATTAGACATATAATGCAGTAGTTCATGAGCCAACAAACCATTATCCGCCATTAAACGACCCGGAACAAAAGCATTCTGAGTATCAGAAATTAAATATGGTAACACTCGGCGAAGACGATTAGTCAAGCATTTAGCAATGCATTTATAGAGCACATTACATAAACCAATCGGCCGAAACTAAGAGGGAGTTTTAGGGTGATCTACCTTTGGAAGAAGAACAAAAAAGGTACGATTCCATTCCTTTAATAAATACCCATGCACAAAGAAAAATTGGATTGCTTCAATAATCTGGGGACCCACTATCGCCCAATGCAAATTCCGAAGTAAAATCATCAGGACCAAGAGATTTATCACGACCAATGTGGAACATTGCATCCTTAATTTCAGCAGCGGAAAAAGGACTCATGAGAAACTGGTAATCCAAATCAGAAAGAGCGGGAATATCTAACTCATCCCATTGACAGGAAGTAGGGGAAGAAGTGAAACCCTGACAGTTATAAAGCTTAGAAAAGTGGTTTTCCAAAAGACAGGAAATTTGAGCCTGATCAGAAGTCCAGACATCATTTTCATCTTTCAAGCTCATAATCTTGTTACGCCGGCGACGAGCTTGAACCGACCTAAAAAGAAGACTTGAATGAGATTCCCCTAAAGCATCCCAATGAATCTTACACCTCTGTTTCCAATACATGAAGTCCAACTGAGCCCGTGAGAGTTTTTCATTCCGCAAAACCAGAAATCAGACATGTTCTGAGTATCCTGTAGACCCAGAAGCCCCTGAATACTGCAAATCCTGCCAGTCAATACCCTATTTCCGTTTATTTGAAACACACCAAGAGAGCATATGGTGTTTCACCTCATCTAATTCCCTGGAAATAGAGTACATAAACGAACCAGATTGGGGTTTCAGCCACTCAGACCCTATAATTCTTGAAACTTCCGTAACACCTAGGCACCAGTTTTCAATTTTATAAGGCCTTCTCCGATTAACGGTTGGTTGGTTCCATACAAATTCTCTTTTGAACCCCCACTCCCTAAAATGTGATACATCTTGGTGTCTAGAGAGTAGAACACAATGTTATTCCCTTCTATCTTCGGAAGGTAGATCTTGTTTCTCATCGTAGGTTCACTTGATACTATTGAAATTCTCTTTTGAATCCCCACTCCCTAAAATGTGATACATCTTGGTGTCTAGAGAGTAGAACACAATGTTATTCCCTTCTATCTTCGGAAGGTAGATCTTGTTTCTCATCGTAGGTTCACTTGATACTATTGAAATTCTCTTTTGAATCCCCACTCCCTAAAATGTGATACATCTTGGTGTCTAGAGAGTAGAAAACAATGTTATTCCCTTCTATCTTCGGAAGGTATATCTTGTTTCTCATCGTAGGATCACTTGATACTATTGAATAACACGATGTCTTGCTAATAAAGAAAATATAATTTCCTATATTATCAATTACAACCCAACTCTTGTTAGAGATGTCAAATCTAAAGACTTGAACCCGACAATTTTCAATCCGGTCGACGTATACTATGTGATTAGGGGATTTTGCTCCCACCAATCGGAATGCGCCACGTGGGCCAATCAGGTCCTGCCAAGTGTCCCTCAGTTGGAACTGTCAGGGCTTGCCACGTGGCACCCGCTTATTTGTCCACCTTGGACCTATTATGTCATGACACGTGGCATACTCCATGCCTAATGGAGAAACCGGCCACCCAGGCCCAACTTCCGAGGGAAGCCCAATCAGCCCTAGGTTAACCTAAACCTAGGATTGGCACGTTTCCCAAGGTTATAAATACCTCCCTTAATCCTCATTAAGGGGGAGGACAGGCTGATTACGCAAAAAACTCACATTAAACACTCTCACCTAGAGAGACCCAATCACTTTAATTTCCGCATTAATTACTCCTTAAACAAGTACTAACTTGATCGTTGGAGGCGGAGCTCCCACCACCAGGAGTCTCCGTTGTTTTGCAGGTACAGGCGTCCGGTTCCAGTCTCGGAATTGTAACTCTCCCGCAGGACATCAGAAAACCCCGAAACATTTAGCGCCGTCTGTGGGGAGAGTACTTCTGAGATGGCATCCAAGTCTGTACCGACTCCTGAAAAGAGGCGTCCCCTAGACGACCCTCAAGTTCAGTCGGACCACGATACTGAGAGTGAATTTGAAGTTGAAGCTCACACAGCTTCAGACGGGACCCTAAGGGCCCGACGTACCCGTCATACCGAAAGGAGGGAACGGGAACATCTTCATACAGGAAGCGAGCCAGCAGGCGCACCGCCTGTTCGGCAGCAACCGACTGATGGATCTGCTCCCATCACAAGAAACGAACTCATGACCTTCATGAGGGACTTCAAGGGAGAAATTCAAGAGTTGATCAACAAGAAGCTGCCTGCTCTGGACAAGGAGCAGTCGGCTAAAAAACCCTCCACTTCACTGAAGAGGAAACCAGTTCAAGGACGAGAGGCGACTCCTCATCCTAAATCTAGGAAGCGGGAGCCACCTGCCCTTGATTTCACAAAATACCGTTTTCCTACTCCAGGAAATAGGAAACCTGTTCGTCATATTCAGGCGGACAGGTCGAGGAAATCATACACAGACGCTCGGCTACTGCTAGAGCAGAAGAAGAGTGACCGATTGTCAGAGTCGGCCTCTACTTCAAACTTCCAAGACAGTCTGCGAAATACCTCAATGAGGCATACTTAATCGTATCGTGAGAGTCAGTCAGGCGGCACCTCCCGTCAGTCCGGCTTTCATAGCGACCAGGCGGTACCAAACTTACCGTTTGTACCGCAACAACAGTATTTTTTGCAGCCACCTCCGTTTGGTGGTCATGCAGCAAAAAATGTCCAACCTATGGACTGGAAGCTTCGGTTACTTAAACTTGGTGAACAGCCGTCGGCCTTCTCCAAGGAAATTACTGAAGCCGCTCAGCCGGCCAAAGTGAAAAATGTATTAGTAGGCGCCTATGACGGCGCTACTAACCCAGAAGACCATCTTATGGCCTTCACCAACCTGATGTACCTTCAAGGGTTGGATGATCCCACTTGGTGCAAGTGTTTCCCAGCGACTCTCAAAGGAATCGCACAACAATGGTTCGGCAACCTGCCGACTGGTTGTGTAAATAGCTTCAGGACGCTTGCTTACTTATTCACCTCCAACTTCGCCATGAACATCCCTGCGAAGAAGACGACCCTTGATTTAGGAACAATTCAGCAGGGCGAGAAGGAGGGGCTTCGTTCTTACATCAGGCGGTTTAACTTGATGAGAATACAGATTCAAGGGTTACCGGATGAGGTAGCCTATACTGACTTTTTCAGAGGTCTCAAGGACAGGTCTACTAACTTCTTGAAATATATTTTACTATTTTAATTGTAAAATTTCTTAAATCATGTAGTTAATCTTTTTACTTTTGAAAATTTTAGATTGATAATGTTGTACAAGAAATTGTTCAAGGACGAATTTGTAATATTATGATTGTCATACTTAGACCAATTCCAATGAAATCAAAGTCGTTTAAATAATCGTGTGCTCTTTTTTTTTTATTTTTCCCTTTATAAAAAAAAATTGCTTTCAAGATGATTTACAGAATTACAGTACAATGAACTTATTTTATTTCCTAAAATAATGTGTATAACTAATAAGTGGGTAGGAAATAATATTTTAATAAATACAATTTAATGAGAATTGAATGATGGTCTAATTATTAATATTAAGTTTGTCATAGATTCCATTGGAATAATATATATACCATTAATTGGAGGAATTTGCTAGTTTTTAGCCCTTAGGGCTATGAATAACAAAACCGAAAAATAAATAAAATGTATAGCGTGTACCTCTTAACTTGTAATAATAATAAAAAAATCAAAAGTCGGAGAGATAGGTATGAGTGGGGTCGGCACGATTGTTCAATCTCACCATATGGTCCATAATTCCATGTCAACTGAAAAACCAACCATGTAGCAATTTACTGGATAGACCCTTTATTTTGTAGATAGTAATTAAAAAAAAATTATTTGATAAGTTTAAATTACTGTATAATATTGAATGAAGGCTAGTTTAGATTATAATAATATTGAAAGAAGGCTACGGAGTATATAAACTTTGTTTACCTTTCCTATTTCTTTACAAAAAAAACAATGATTAAAAAAAAAAAAAAACACAAATGGACTTATCAATGGTAGATATTGTCCCGTCAAAAAAAAAAAATGGTAGATATTGTGAATTAAAAAAAAAAAAAAAACTCCAAATCGAATTAACGGTCACATTTTCTTTTTGTAGTGTATCTTAAATTGGTTACAACATTTTCACTGTTTTTGAGAATGTTATTGTCGTCTCTACTTCTACTTCTCCTACAGTTGCATGATTGGCAATTTGGCATCGAGGGAGCTCCGGTTCAACTTCATGATGAACAAAAAAACGTTTATCTAGTAGTAATTTCGTAAATAAATCAATATAAAATCTCAGTCATCATGGCGTTTCTGTAAATAAATTAACATTATTAGGGTCTACATTTGACAAAAGTTTTTTTATTTATTTACAAAAATGCCACTAGATATGTAGAGCTAACACCATTAGTATAAAATTGTTATGTCCACAAGATTCGATAAAGAAGCAAGTACTACATATATACACTCTTAATTATAATTAGTCAGTAAGTGGGTGAAATTAAATTATGTTTAAGGATAGGAGCCGGGACACATAAATTCACCTGTAATTGTCTACCTATACATGGTGGAATAGTAGAAGCAAAATACAGTAAAAGGGGTGTGTTTATGGTGGTCAACGCCATGAAAGAGTGGTTTTGTTGCTGGGGCTTAGGAGGGAGGTGGTTTCGTGGGTGAGGGTGGGGAGAGAGGTGGTTTCGTGGGTAGATTGGGGTAGTCAATGCCGGAAAATGGGGTCAAACCTCATTTTTCGACATAAAGGTATTGATTTGCAAAAAAAAAAAAAATTGATTAAGATGTGTCATTGCAAAAAAAAATTTATAAGGTGGTTTCTTGCAAAAAATTGCTTATAAAAGGTGATTTTTTTGCAAAATTTCCGTCCATCTTTTTGAGTTTTGTTTAAACAAAATACTTTGTATATCACTATTTACAAAGTAATGTACTAGTATAATAAAAATTTTCAGCACAAAAGTGTGACTGAAGATTTAAAAATATCTTAATTTTTATACCTTGTTTACAAAAATTTTATTTGTAGGGGCAATGAATCAATTAGCCAAAAATTTGGCATGTGAATGGGCCAAAGACAACATTAGGGCTAATTCTGTTGCTCCTGGGTACATCAACACACCTTTGACACAAGGGGTAATGTCCGTCATTAAATCTTTTTAATTTACCATTGTTAATTTGTTATACTCCCTCGGTCCCTATATAAATGATGCATATATTATACTTCCTCCGTTAATAGTTAATTGCAATAAAGGAATATTTTATATCTCACAAATAATACCTCTTTGTTGCAATTAACCATTAACGGAGAAAGTATAATAATGGCTCGAAATTTTAGAGACTGATAAGTTATAATAACTTTGTATGATTGAATTATATTTGACAGATTCTTAGTAATAAGGAGTGTGTGGAGTAGGGATGTCAATGGGGCGGGGCGGGGCGGATGTTGACCTTCCCATCCCCATCCCCACCTAACATTTTCATCCCCATCCCCATCCCCATCCCCGCGGCGGGTCTAATATTCATCCCCATCCCCGCCCCGGCGGGTACAACTCCAAAACCATCCCCGCCCCACCCCCCCACTTGGATATCCATCCCCGCCTAATCCCCACCAAATACCCGCCTAATCCCCACCCAAGACCCACCAAATTTCCGTGTCTCAAATACACAATCCTACATAATTAATACGGATTATAATATTAAAAAAAATTCTTAATATTACATACATTTTTGTTTATAATATAAGTGTAGTACAAATATTATAATTAATATTTACTTCACGTAATTATTTTATAAAATAATATAAAAGTATATAGATGTGGGTATGAGGTGGAGATGGGGCGGGTACGAAGTGGGGCGGGTGGGGCGGGGCGGGGATGGGGCGGGTACAACTTAAAATCCACCCCCGCCCCATCACCCATGGCGGGTATCGTTTTCATCCCCATCCCCGCCCCACCACCCGCCAAACCGAGACCCATCCCCGCCCCACTGGGGTGGGGATGGGGCGGGTCTCCTACTTGACCCGCCCCACTGACATCCCTAGTGTGGAGGTTATCAATTTCCGAATAGCTATGGGACGTGTAGGAGAGCCCCAGGAAGTGTCGGGTCTGGTGGCATTCCTATGCATGTCAGCATCTTCTTACATCACTGGCCAAACTATATTTGTTGATGGTGGAGCCACTGTCAATGGTTTTCTACCAATTACCTATATTTAGTACGGAGTTATTGAAATAAGTTATTGAACAATAACTTATTTTTGGGATTTAGATATAAGGTTTTGAACATTTTGTATGTGTGTGATTGGAAATTCAATACAAGTATAATAATATTTTAGACATGTCACTTAATGGTATTTTGAAAAAAAAAAAGAGATAATTTTGTAGAAATTTGATATAAAGGTGTTCAAAATTTTGATATAATTATTAAAACTAGATAATACGCGAGCAAATTCGGATTTTAAAGTTATTTGTAAATAAAGAAATTTTAAGATATCAATATCAGAATTGTTAATAATAGTAATTTGATATTTAGGGTCTGTTCACATTTACTGAACTGAGTTGAACTGAACTGAACTAATTGGAACTGAACTGAACTGAAATGAGCTAAAATGAATATTTTATGAGAGAGGGAAATTAAGAGCTGAACTGAATTGATTAGAGCTGGACTGAACTGAACTGATTGGAGCTGAACTGAACTGAACTGAACTGAAATTAAGTAAATGTGAACAGACCCTTAATGTAGGCACTACCTTGTGATCTTAGCTGAAAATTGAAAGCTAGGTAATTATACAGTGTAATGCTAAACTTTTATGACTAGATTGTCCTACCTCTATTTCATATGATTTGCAACGATTAGACATATATATTCTACTTACACTTTATGTCAAATTGTTGCAAATTATATAAAACGGGGGTAATTAATATTACAAATTAAAGTGTTTGACTAGTTCCTTGATTGTATTAGCTATTTAATTTTAAAATGTTTATTAAACATCTATTAGCCGATAGATATTTAAGTAGTAAAATGACATAAGAGGGACATCTTACAAAAGTTATATGTACTTTTATGTAATCTTACTTACTCTGTAATATTTATTTATTCATTTTTGTTTTTTTAAGTAGTGTTGATAGTTAAAATTTAATTTGGATGGTGAATTATGAGACATAAAATATATTAACATAGAGTAATAAAAACAACAATTGCAAAAATTCAAATTAGCCAATCTTTATAATATAGTGTTTGTAGATTTAAAAAGATGATGAGGTGAAAAATTATAAATTTTATTTTATGTATTACTTATTTATTTTATTCTTTTTGTTTTTGAATAATTGACACAGTTTCACTTAACACATATGTTAATGTATAAGTTTGACAATTTTACATGTGAAGATTTACCTCATTAAAATTTTTAAAAAGTTGATATTAGGATGATATACATTAATACTAATTTAACAACATTTACATTTTACATGATAACATTTGAGTTTGTAATCATATTAATACAAATATACATGTATATGATCAAAGATAAATAGGTAATAGATGAATATTGCAAAAACTTAAATTGAGTTATTGTATAGTTGTCCTAAACTCATTTAAGAATAAACACTCCATATAAGAGAATGAATACAATAAACTTGTTAGTTGTTACAACTTACAACAACTAAACATTATTTATGAATTTTATTGTGATACAACTTAACGTTATTCCTTCTATTCTCTCTCTCTCTCTCTTCTTCTTCTTCTTCTTTTTTTTTTTTGGCCCCATTATAAATAAATAAAAAAAACTTTAACCATATATTCTCAATAATCAACTAGAAATAATTTATTCTTAAAAAAAAAAAAAAAAAAACTAGAAATAATATAGTTATGTGAGCTCTTATTAAATTTGTGTTATTATAAAGTATTATATTTTATTTTAATTAAAAGCAAATTATTACTCCGTATTAATTTTAATTCGTCTCTTAAACTTTGACCATGAATAGTTTGTTTACTCCTCTGATTTGGTAGCTTTGTAATTGTAATGCAACATTAATGACTTATTAATAAATTAATTGCTGCTAATTAATTTGGTTTCTCTCACCTACACAAAACCAACTCAGTTCCCACCTCATAGAGAGGTTAAATGTATAAATGACATGTGGTAGAGGAAGACCGTTGGTAGCCTTGTCGATCTACTCTTGATTAGCTCTATAGCCTCTATTATGGACCATATCTAAATGTCCAAAATAACTAAGCAAGTTTGGTGGAATTGATGGGAATCGACCTTAGCTTGTGACTTTGAGCTAAAGAGCTTTCACTCTCTTCAACTACAATTACTTAGAAATAGGGAGATTTTCTTATTTTTTCTACTCTCAAGCATTGACTTGCGAAATTACGCTGACTTAATCTGTGTGAGATTGTGAGGCACTGATTCACAAGTGGTCTTCTTCTAACCTTACAAAAATAAAAACATGTAATTGTCCAAAAATACAACATTACGTTACGTCCATGCAAAGCCGTGGCCATTCATGTCAAATTTTCATTGCGTATGGTACTATGGTACTCACTACCTTTGTGGTTTTGTGTTTGGATGTAAAATTGACACGTGGTTGTTCCCATAAAAAATAAAAAACTGTTAGGCATTCGGTCTCCTACCCTATAAGTCCAATATAACCCAAAAATAAAGCTTACTTTCAAATGATCATTTTTTTTTTGGAAAGCACTTTCAAAAATCAACTTCCTTAATTGTAGTTTTGTGTGTGTGAGTGTGTGTTTTTTTTAATAATCATTTTCTATAATCAAGTTGAAGAATTAAAAAA
Source organism: Chenopodium quinoa (assembly GCF_001683475.1). Lineage (NCBI taxonomy): Eukaryota > Viridiplantae > Streptophyta > Magnoliopsida > Caryophyllales > Amaranthaceae > Chenopodium > Chenopodium quinoa. The sequence continues at coordinate 2,570,483 of NW_018742733.1, read as the reverse complement.
TGGAGGTAATTAGTGCAAATACTAATGGCAATAACAAGCGATGGTCACTCCAAGGAAAGACCGCTCTTGTCACGGGTGGTACTAGAGGCATCGGGTATGTACCAAGTAAATAATTGTATATAAACTACTCGTGCTATATTTTATGTAATTTTTCATAGTATTTCATTATCGTCGAATAATAATAATATGCTGATTATATTTTACATATATTAACGGGTGCTGATTTGGTACAATTAATCTTGTATTGACCCGGTTTACAATAATAGAAAACTGAGTAATGAAATACGGAGTATCAATTTTCTTAAGTAATTCAAGTTTATATTTATGTATATGCACTATGCAGGCATGCTATTGTAGAGGAGCTTGTAGGACTAGGAGCAATTGTACATACATGTGCTAGGAATGAAGCTGATCTTGATGCTTGCTTGTTAGCTTGGAAGGCAAAGGGTTTTCCGGTAACCGGCTCAGTTTGTGATGTTTCTTCTCGACCCGAAAGAGTGAAGCTAATGGAGACTGTAAACTCCAATTTTAATGGAAAATTGGACATTCTCGTAAGCAATATAATCACATTAAGCATGTGTACAACAAATAACTTATTTGTTATTCGATAAAGTCTTAGGAGTGGTACTCGAGATTTATATATGAGTTTTGGGTTCAGGTGAATAATGCTGGTGGTTGTAAGAGAATTGAAACTGTGGATACAACGCCAGAGTATTACACGAATACAATGGCAACGAATTTCGAGTCAGCTTACCATTTATCTCAACTTGCATATCCACACTTTAAGGCCTCAGGACAAGGCAACATTGTGTTCATTTCGTCAATGGCTAGTACCATGGCATTTGATATTGGATCTGTTTATGGGGCAGCAAAAGGTACAAAGCTTTTCAGCTTTGTTACTCGACTTTTCAAGGATTATTATATTGTTCATTTATATAGCAATTTCAGTTACATTTGTTCATCATTTTACAGGAGCAATTAACCAACTAGCAAAGAATTTGGCATGTGAATGGGCAAAAGACAATATCAGGGTTAATTCTGTTGCACCTGGAGTGATTTGGTCTGCTTTGACTGAGGTACTAATTTCATTTCCGAAGTAACACAAAATTTAGGAAACGTGACAACTTTTTCTGTACATACCTACGCATTATGTTAAGATATGTTGCACATTATTAACATATTTAGTTGTGGTAATTGGCAGGAACTTAGAAACCATAAGGAGTATTTGAAGGCAGTCAAGTCTCGAATTGCTCTAGGACGTGTGGGTGAACCAGAGGAAATTTCACCAGTAGTCGCGTTTCTTTGTCTGCCTGCAGCCTCTTATATAACTGGACAAACTATAACGGCTGATGGTGGTTTTACTGTTAATGCCTTCATACCAATTCCGCTGACAGAAAATTAAAAAGTTAGAATTTCTGTTTTTATGGTTGGAAGGTTGTTTCCTTTGTCCTCGAGAACTAATTTGCCACAGCAGCAATGTTACTGTGAATAGACGAAATTCTATGCTTGAGTTGAACTTTTCACTGTAATAATGTACTTGTAGTCTGATAATTGTCATAAGCATTTGTATCTATTTGTAATAATTATACTACATCTTGAAATACTTGATCAAATACAATTGTACTTAACTCGTTTGATCACAAACATTGTGATACTAGCCTGCAACAAAGTTGCTAATCTTCGGATTAGTTTTTTTGCAGGCTAGCTAGTATCACAAACATTGTGATATACTAGCCTGCGAAAAAATCGCCTTTTTCCTCAATGGAAGTGTTCGATCTTAAGCCATGTAAATCTGCTAGAGTGCTAATTACAATATGATTTAGAGCACTTTAGTGTTTAATAGGAGTAATATGGTGCTTATCGATATAAATTCAGGTTATGCAAGATAAAACTTAGAGCCAAAAATAATTCAATGGTTCTTAGTGAGTTCAAAACTACACCAGTTTTCTATTCATTTACTCTTCACAAATTTTGTTTACGAGAAATTAGGTATGGCTTCTCTCAGAATCACAAATTTGTAATGTAACCCACCACATATCTATCTTAATTACCTTGTAAAATATGAAGCTAATATATTTTCGAAAATACAACTAATGATTATAAAAACATCAAAATCCTTTGTAGAAAATAAATAATTATAAACATAATATAAAATTTATAAAATATCAATAAAAGTACATAAAATTAATAAGCATAACGCAGCTAGCTAAACCCAGCAACACATCAACGGTTGGTTCGTACCATACAAATCCGTCCTAGAATCCCCACTCCCTAGAATGTGATACATCTTAGTGTCTAGAGAGTAGAACACAATATTTTTCCCTTCTATCTTCGAAAGGTAGATCCTGTTTCTCATCGTAGGATCACTTGGTACTATTGAACAACACGATGTCTTGCTAATAAAGAAAATATAATTTCCTATATCATCAATTACAACCCAACTCTTGAGAGAATGGAACTAGGGTGCTGGAGCATATAACATCATTTCGACACGGGTCCATCAACTTACACAATCCAACTTCATTCTTAAAGAACAAGAATAAGGGAAACTCATTGTTGGTTCGCCATAGAGGTTCAGGGAGTGCTGCATGAAACATCTTACAACTAGCGCGAAATTTCCAATACTCAAACAAATGCATATAGTTTGGAAGCGATTGTATCATATCTAATGGCAGCTTATCAAACCAACAACTAATGTCCTCCTCTTGTGCTTCTTCATTAATATTGTCATCTTCGTGTTCGATTTGAATTTGTTGTTGGTTCGGATTTGGAATGTTCTTGAGTTGTAACCTTGGCATGACGACCCAAACAGGATTATCATAGTACTCATCAGGGCTTACCAAGTTTGGGGAGGGAGAAACAACGGTCCAAGTTTGATCAACTAGGTTGACTGAAACTATAATATTTGGGTCATCTTCTAATGAACTTGAAAAGGAAAGCAAAGGCAATTCTCATGAATACCACCAACTTTAGCATTATTACCCCAACACCAAGTACTACCACGAGGATTCAATAAAAAATCTCTGCCATTCAAACTCTTCAACTCCATCCAATTGTTTTCCTCTAAATTCAGCTCCCATGCCCTGATAGCGACAATGTTGTTTATTTCATGATATTTATTAATAAAACGATAAAGTATCTTTGCATAGTAAATACAGCCACAAGATTCGAGCAAATAGGTATGATAAAATTCATTTACCGTCTCTGATTCTATTTTCGGTTCACCAATTTGCAAGGGTCGTATGGTCAGCTTGTTCAATTCATCGACTATATAGAATATATCATTGCTCACGGGATCTTCTACATATGAACGACCATATATAACCCCATTAAGAGTAACCAGGTTTGATACCCATCTTCAAGCTCAACACTTTGTACGACCCAATCACACGTATCAGCCCATGGCCGGCAGAAAAACAACAGGCTATCACAGATATCACTAACAATGGATAATAAAAACATACAATTATCATCAGCAAGGGATGGGGATGGGGATGGGGATGGGGATGGGGATGATGTTAGTAAGCACACAGGCAACCCTCCAACAGGTACATCATCAGTTGGTAATCGCGGAAGACTTGTGGTCTGTAGAGTGGTAATGTTGAATAAAGAATAGATGCAACTGTCCTCCTGATCGTGTAGAATTAACCAGCCATGAAAAAAAGCAATTGTTTCCTTGTGGCACAATTCAGGGATACTTTTCATGTACGATTTCGAGTCACCGGGGGAGTAAAAAACCTGGAGTTGTTCACACTCACTAGAGTCACTATCATCATCATGGTCATGGGTATACAGAAGCCAAGGTGTTTGTGTTTCCTCAAGAGAGAGAGGCCATGATTCGTCAAACTCTTTTTGATTCATTGCTGATTAAACTTAATAGAGCACACAAACTTGGGAATTTACGATTTCTATCTTTAATTTCTAATTCTGTTGTGGCTCCTTCTTATATTTATACCACTTTTTAGTTTTTCACATCATACTTAGGAATCATACTTAGACTAGGAAACAAATTTAATCACGGCAACATTATTTTAGGATATTAAAATTAATTATTATTAGCTTCCTAAACTAACATAAACGTATCCCAAAATTAGGAAACAAAATCACGTAGAGATAATCTTTTTGAATTTTTTGTTTCTTTTTTTTGACGAGATATTCTTGATTTTATTATCAAGAGATTTTTTATTTTTTTACGAAAATTTCAAAAGATCTGTCAAAAAAAATCTTGATCGTTTCCAAAAAAAAAAAAATAAAAAATCTTGATATTATCTTTTCAACGTATAAATCAATCGGCTAATAATTTGTTGTAAGACTTGTAAGTTGTAACATATCTATCAATAATCATCAATCAATCAATAACTATATACTAAAAGACACACCAGCAATGACACGTGTCATGCTCTGGTGTGTTCTAAGTATTTTGTATTTTTTTTTTATAATTTAGAAAATTTTATTTAAAGAAGTTATTTAAAAGAAATTTTTTTTTGTCAACCAAATAAAGAAATAATAATATTTACCTTTCTTATGTTATTACCCAATTAAGTACGGATTAATAAGGAAATAAATAATCTCTGTACAGAAGTGTAATTATGATGGAATATAATTTATTCTACAAATATATTAACTTTTTATTTTGTATGCCATAAAGGCATAAATTAATTTATATAAAGAAAATATGGAGTGATAAAAATAACCGTGCATGGCACGGGACCTAACCTAGTGTACAGTATAATTTCAAATGGCACTAAGCACACAAAGTACTCCCTTTTGGTGGACAGAAAGGGTAATTTCAGATGTGAGTTAGGTATTTGGGTGGTGACCCTTTGAAAACCCGCCCATTTACATATTAAACCTCCAAAACTTTTTATGGGTCAGGGCGGGCCATGAAGAGCCCTAGTGGTGGGTGGATTAAATCGCCCATTAAGGTGGTATGGCTTAGGTTTAAATTAAAAATTAAAAAATCTAATTTGGCAGACAAAGTACAGTTCAGAAAGTCTGAACTAAAAGTAAAACTATTAAAACTGAAACAAAAAAGTAAAATAAAAAATAAAACCCCAAAATTCTCCACTTTTCTTGGTTGTTGTTAATTTGGTAGACTTGGTTGGTTGGTAAAGACTCTCTCTTTATCACCGGCCGCCATCTGCCGGTTACCGTCCGCCGGCCTCTGTCCTCTGATCTCGAGTATTCATCGATCTCAATTTTCTCTGTTTTTGGATTTAATTTTGATTTAATTTATGTACCTTTACTTTGTTGTTCTTGTTAATTGGATGGGGTTGAATCTGAGTTTTTTTTAATTTGATTTCAAATCGAATTTATTTATCCCCTTGATTAGATCTGTTCTTTTTAATTTAATTTGATCTATTCCTTGAATTTATGTTATTTGTATTATTCTAAAGTTGTTTGTCCAGAAGAAAATGGACGGAAAGTATGGCATGGATAGTTCAAGTTGATTTGTTTTTTATAAATTAATTATACCTCAGCTTTCTTGTTCATGTCAAATTGGAGTGCGTTTATTTAATTATATTTATCTGTTTGTCATGGTATAGGAGGAGATTCAAAAGAAAACGAATGGAATCTATGGCGTGTTGAGGACATTGAGGTGCCCTGCTATTTTCTAATCCCTGAATTTTATTGTGTGTTTCATCCTTGATTTATTGTTTTTAAGTAGGATCACTAATATGAATATGAGAAGATGGCATGAAGGTGGTTCTTAAGAGGGATAATCAGGAAGAGGATGACTAATACGGGGAAGATGAATCCGAATGTCGAGGAAAAAAGGAAAATTTGCAAAACTTTCAAGCTTAAGGTATGTAATAGATGCTTTATGAAGCTCTTTAGCCACATGTTATACTAATTACCTTGTCACTTTCCTTTGATGTTTGTTGATTATAATTTGGAGTGTTTGGTAAGAATTGTTTGACATTTAATTCTGCATAAAATGAAATTCGTGTGTTTGTCACCCCTAATGAATGATGGTAATTTCTAGTACTTTTCTCTTTATTATATTTTTGGTTTTGATTGATTGTTTTTCTTCGCCGCATGATGTATAACACACTTTAATCTATAAAGCTATATCTCTAGCAAGCTAAGCACCTTCACATCAACCTCTCTCTCGTCAGGATGCATAAATTTCTCCAATTTAGTACAACACAAATTAAAAATTGGAAGTTTCAAGTAACAATCCATCCAAAAATAGGTTCTAAAACTTCAATTGCAACCCAATCAATCTTCTATGAGCACAATACAATAACACACCTATGTTTGTCTACTTGTACAAGTGTTTCTCGCAAACTATTTGGGATTGACATACAAGACCATAAATTATGATTATAGCTATATTTAAATATAATCTTTAAAAAAAAATCACAATATGACAATTACTCACTAAATGTGAATATACATATGAAATTGATGGCGGCACTTTGTTAAATAGAGTTAGAATTGCTTTAAGAGATGAGTGAGGAAATACCAATAAATAATTATAGGTTTAAGTGTGTAATCAAAAAGATGATTAAAGAATTAATTTATGGAGTATTTAATTCGAAATGAGGGCTATGAGGCTACTAATGAAGGGGGAAGATTGAGGGACTAATATTGATGGCAAAATGGACAATTAATTTTGATTAAAGGTTGAATTGAAGAGGGGAAATGAAGATGAAGATAAAGATAAATTTTCTAGTAGATAAAGAAGCTTGGTTTGGATAACTTTGACATGTGGCTTTCTTTGGGTTGAAAATTTGAGAAAAATGGGGAAGTTTCTTAAAAAGGATAAGGAACTTATTATTGATAGTGCCTTGTTCAAAGCCGTGTAATCTACACACATCCTCCACCCTTGTACTTTCTTTCAAGGGAATTCTATGGCCAAAATGTTCTCTCAAATGTGATTCTTGACATATCAGCTAGAGTGTCTTGGCATATCAGTTCTTGATTGATTGTTTTTCTCTCCTCCATGATGAGTCACACACTTTAACGACAATAATTTTGATCTGTATTGATAGTCTATTTTTTGTGTTCTCCTTTTCTTTATAGTACTAGATATCATCTACAAAGGCAAAGATTCCTTTTTTAATTTTGCGGAAATTCAAAAATTGCATGTTTGTTACCCTAAATTGATTGTTAATTGAATATATATTCTGATATTAATATATTATTCTCTAGTATTTTAGGAAAATATGGTTTCCATGTTTGTTGATAATATAAAACCATTAATCTTTAAACAAGCTTTTACTAACGAAATACTATCCCCGTTTCAAGTTTTTTGCAACTTTGGAGTTGACATGGACTCCTAGGCAAAAAATGAGAAATGGAGATTAAGAAAGGAGAGGCATGTGATTAAGGAAGGAACGAGAGAGAAAGTGGGAATAAATTAACAATCACGGGCCTTATCCTCTTGTCAACCACACAGGCCACAACCACCCTTCATAACACCCGCCACACAAGCCACCACCTTCGCAGCACCACCCTAGTACAAAGACAATAACACAGTAACACTAGCCTTACAAGCACCCCCCAACCACCACGCTAAGCTCGTACCCACCATACACCCATAACCCAAAACCTAAAGCTACCCCCACAACCACCACACAAGCACTCCGTAAAACCCCACACAAATCGAACCCAACCCACTAACCACACCCTCTAAAACTAATTACCCAACGACCACCTCATCGAAAGATCCACTGACCCATCTCACCCTAAGATCGTTCGTAAATGGCGGTTTAAACTACCACCTTACATCGCAAACTGAATTTTTTATCGTAAGGAATGAATTTGATCTGGAAATTAATTGCAACGGACTAATTTGTTGGCTAGATCTGGAAATTTTGTGAGTCTGAGAAACAAAGAAACAAGGAGAGAGAAAAAGATTGAGAGAGGGAGAGGATGAACCGAGTGAGAAGTAGGAGAGAGAAAGAGAGACTGAGGGATGCAAGAATGGAGATCTAGTTGTTTGAAGAGAGAGAAAACAAGGAAGATGAAGAACAAGATGAATTGGGGTTTAATTTCTGGAAAAATCATTTGAAAGCTGGATGAATTTTATGAGTTAGTTGGGAATTGGGGTAGTGAATTTAATTTGGTGGTAATGGTTAGATAAATTACTGGTCAGATTGGTAATTAATTAAGTGTAGTGTTTAAGATCTAATTGTGGTTATTAAATTGTAAGTAAGGGTATATGTGTAATTTTCTTAAAAAAACTTACTAAAAATGGAAAATTTGGGAAGTTGCAGTAAATGTGTAGCGGATGTTTTTGGCAAAAGTTGCAACAAACTTGCTACAAACCATAAAATCTCCAAAACTTATTACAATTATTCATTGTTTTGTTGAAAAAGTCCCGTTAGAGTAAGTTCTCCAGCTGCTATCACTGTCCAATTTTAGCTGCCATGCCATCACTGCAAAATTAATCAATAACACATTAAAATTATGTTTAAATCATATTTTACTTTCAAATACACAAAACACACTTGTATAAAAAGATAAAACTCATCGTTAAAATTTAAAGGGAAATTCTCAATGATAGTTTTTACTAAAGAATTCAATCCAAATTTCTAAACTACAAATTAATTAATAGAAGCAAAATTAAGACAACAAATTGAATTAAAGAGCATACCTGACGGTACCTGCGACCACAACCGCCACGACCAGTGGGTCGGGAACCTGAACTGGAACCCCGAAGGACGACCAGAGACGACCTCCTGTGCAAATTCAATTAAGTGTTAGATTAATAGTATTTAACCCAGTACACATATAGATCAATAATTATAATGTTCAATATAGGGGAAAACTTGGACTTTCTATTTTCAATTGATTATGAGGATGCTTTTAAGAGTCCTGTCAGGCCTACAATAGATGATGCAATTGATTATGATGAGAATGGAAGTGATATGGATGATGAAGAGGTTGTTGCTGCTATAGAAAAAATAGGAGAAGCTAAGAAGATTGATAAGGATTATGAAGAAGAACTTAGACAACTTAAAAGAGTGGCAGAGAACAACCGAAAGCAGCCTGAAGAAATAGATAGTGAATATGAGAATTCTACTGACTTGGATAGTCCTGATGATGCATCTGATGAGGAAGATTGTGGGTATATAATACCTGTTCCGACTAAAATAAAAAAATCTTCTACTTTCAAGAAGTACAAAAAAGGGACAACACCTTAGGATACTAAGTTTTACGTCGGACAAGAATTTGATAATGCTCAACATCTGAAAAAAGCAATTACAGACTACTGTATTTTCCATGGGAGAGATGTGCATTTCAGTACAAATAAAAAAGATAAGATTGGGGCTGAATGTAAATCACAGGGCTGCAAATGGAGACTTTGGGCGTCTTGGGCTGCTGGTAAAAGAACATTTCAGATAAAGACACATCAAGATGAGCACATTTGCGGTAGAAAGAACAAGGTGACATTGATTTCCTCTTCATGGGTTGCTTCAACTTATGCAAGTAAGTTTAAGATTAACCCTTACATGAGATTGCGAGAAATTGTAGAGCACGTATGGTGTGATTGGGGAATAAAAATTTCATTGTGGCTAGCAGTAAGAGCTAGAAAAAAGGGTCATGCTTTAATTCTTGGTGAGTATAGAGAGCAATATGGGTTATTACATAGATATGCACTAGAGATTTTACGAGCAAACTCTAACAACACGGTTATTTTGAAATTGAAAAACCAAGAATTTCAACGCGTGTACTTTTGTTTTGAAGCACTGAGAAAGGGATTTCTTAATGGATGTAGACCATTTATTTCACTAGATGGTTGTTTTTTGAAAGGTCCATTTGGTGGACAGCTTTTAGTGGCTGTGGGGAGGGATGGAAACAACCAAATGTTTCCAATTGCATGGGCTGTTGTGGAGGTCGAAAGTGGTGATAGTTGGGGTTGGTTTTTGGAATTATTATCTCAAGACTTAGGTACAACTAGTGGCGCAGGGTATACAATAATGTCAGATTAACAAAAAGGTTAGATCAACAAAAAGGTTTGATTCAAGCTGTTAGTGAGATATGGAATCAAGCAGAAGTTAGGTGTTGTGCTAGACACGTTTATTGTAATTTTAGGGATGTGTTTGGTGGGGGGCAGGAACTTAGGAAATGGTTCTGGAGAATTGCCAAAAGCACAACTGAAAATGTCTTCCAAGCAAACATTGAAGCATTTCGAAAAGTTTCAGAGGCTGCTGCAAATGATTTATTGAATAGAAACTACAAGAAATGGTGTAAAGCATTTTACACACCACAATCTTGTTGTGATAGCATCGACAATAATATGAGTGAGGTTTTCAATGCATATATACTTAAGTCTAGGCATAAACCAATAATTACTATGTTGGAGGACATAAGTGAGAGTTTAATGGAGAGATTATTTAAGAAAAGAGATTTTATTGAAAAGAAAGAGTGTTTTATTTGTCCAAGAATTCAACAAAAATTGGAAGATAATAAGTTAAAGTCAAGGGGGTGGTCTGCATTTTGGGATGGAAGGTTTAAGTTTGGTGTGAGAGATGGGATAACTCAAACGAAATATGTCGTTGATCTAAGAGATAGAACTTGTCGTTGCAATACATGGCAACTAAGTGGGATACCATGTAAACATGCAATTGCTGCCATTTGGAAGTCCGTGGAACATCTTGAACAGTATGTTGCAAGCTCTTTTACCAAATCTGAATATTTGAAGGCTTATGAGTTTCCTATGGAGCCTTTGAATGGACCTAATGAATGGCCAATTTCACAAGCTGAATCAATTTCAGCCCCTCCATTAAAAAAGGTTAGAGGTAGACCGCAAAAGGCAAGGAAAAAACAGGTTGGAGAAGCAACTAGCAATGGTAAAATGAGGAAGACTGGCATGATTATGAAATGTAGTGTATGTGGAGAGCAAGGGCATAACAAAAGAAGTTGTAGCTTCAGAGACGAATTACCAAGTTCAACTCAACCACTCACGCAACTTCAACAGAAAGGAAAGAAACAAACACCCCTACAAACTGCTACTGGATCCTCAGTGTGTTCTTTTGTGTGTGTGTGTGTGTGTGTGTGTGTGTGTTAATCTCAGTAAGTTCATATGCTTGTTTTCTTCAAAAATCCACTCAATTATAAGCATATGTACAATATGTTGATGGTTCTTGTATTAATGTCTTCCTTCCCAGATCAATGAACCAAGGAGGCAAGCTGCTTACTATACTGATTTTGGTGGAGAGCAAACTTTGCAGTCAACTACAGTAATACATAACAATACCCAGCAATCACAATCGACTCAAGGTAGCATTTCATCATCAAACCGTAGTTTCATTTCTCTGAATGGCAGAAATTACATAACAACTCAAGCACTACATGTATTATTTTTTTATTTTTTATTTTTTGCTCCACTCATGTCAATTCAGTATGAAGTTCAAGTAAAATAAATAGACTATATGCTAATTGATAATTTGTTCTCTTATGCAAGGATATGGCTAACAAAAAAAGTGGACCTTACAACCATAATCTAAATCAATGATGTGAGAAGTTACATAATAAATCAAACTTGAGGTAAACCCATTGGCTCTGTACAATACTTTCGTATATGCTATTGGGTTTTTTTTTTTTTAATCATAATATTATTGCTATTAAAAATAATTCTCATTACTCATATACACATTTTAAATTTTTTTTGCAGAAATGTTTAACATTTTGAGATTATCTAGTTACAATTTTCGCATTTTGGGCTCTACATACTCTTAACATTTTGGAGTTTTCTTCTACAATGTATTTTTTTTGTAGAGTCAAAGTCTAAAATTTATCTTTTGACAGTTGTAATTAACAAATTTAGGAGAATTTTTTATTAAGTGATCGGATTGAATTGAATTTCGGTGACCGGCAATCCCCAAACGATGAAAAGTGAAAGGTGAGTCCCCAAACAATGAAAAGTATAAAAGGTGAGTCCCTAAAATGCATTTTACTCACCAAGATGCTGCTATTAGTCTAGGTTCCTGCCGTATGCCGAATAAGATTAAAAATAACCCCAACAGCAGGACAGCTTATACATTAGAAGCAAAAAGATCGTTGAATCAGTGACTTGACAGTGACTTACAATAATGAATGAATCTCTTGGGCTCAAAAAGCATTGATGGATTGGAGGAAATATGTTGATTATAACACTATATTCTTTCACCTTTCTGCTAAAATCAAAATATCTAAAGGGAAAATTTTTTGTTTGAAAGATGATATGATGAATGGATTCATGATCAAAATAGCTAAAAATCAAAAACGTAGTAGTATAGTATAAAAAAAGCTTATACCTTGTCTTTGGCATCAGGGTGAATTTTGATACAACGATTCACATGCGGAATAAAGAGATTATCATCCTGAAATTCATCCCCACAAGTTGCGCACTTTCCGGAGATTTTCTTACTCCCAGCATTCTTCACAGATGCCTTTTTCCCCCCATTATGCAGATTTTCCTTACAAATGTCACTCAAGTTCATCTAGGAACCCTAATTTTTAAGACAAAAAAATATAGAGAGAGAAAAAAGAAGCCTTTTTATTTAATTATTATTATTATATTAACTATTATTATTATTATGAATAATACTCCCTCCGGCCCAAAACCCATTTGGCCAAAACTTTGTCCCAAAAAGAATGACCCATTTACATTTAAACACCCACCAATTTGCAACAAAATTTGTGCAAAATTAATTATTATTATTATATCAACTATTATTATTATTATGAATAATAATAAATAATATTCTATCTATAATTTTAATACTGAGAAAACAAAGAAAACAAATAAACACCCAACTTACGTAAAGCTTATGTAATGATTTATTATTAAAGTAAAAAATACTGAGACAAAAAATATAGTGGAAATAATAAATAAACACCCAACTTACGCTTTCAAAGAAAACAAAAAATACTGAGACATTAAACCCTTGAACAAAATATCAATTAGCATTTAATAAAGCTTATGTAATGATTTATTATTAAAGTAAAAAAAAAAATTCTACGTAGTAAGAATGATAATTATCAATTAAGCATTAATATAATATAGTGGAAATATTCAAGCATAATAATCATGAAATTATATGTTAAAAAAGAGTTATTTAATCAATCATATGTACTTGTACAAGATCAGATAATAATCATGAAATCCGTCATGGTTTGTCGACGTCAAATAGGCCCATCAACAAACAAAGTATTAAATGGTTACACTGCTATATTATCAACAGCTACCTTGACAGCTGACAGCTCACAACTACCCATTGACAACTCACAACTACCTCTACAGCTAACAACTGCTCAAAAGCTAACAGTCAGCAGCTACAGCTACCTTTGCCGAACAGACCCTATACCCCTATATTTTTTTACTCTCCATTAATGGAAAAAATACTCATATCTAAAATATATATAATTCAGCCACATGGTACGAAGACGATTGTGATGTTTTGCGATGAATTATCATACTTATTAATTGAATTTTATTTAATATATACTAACCTCAATGATAATTGAAATCTAATCCCGATGATGAAATTCTTGGTTTTCTCGATCAGCAAGAGATGATTTTTCGAGATGTTTCCGGATTGGTTAGAGAATGGTGCTGATAACATGTTGTAAATAATGGTGCAACGTTAGAGATTGAGCTAGAGAGAATAAAATGTGTATTCTATTTGTCTTTCATATAATGGAGGTATAGATATATTGTACAATTGATAGGGTTTGCTTGGAGAATAATAAACCCTAATATCTAGAAAGTTGTTAAATATCAATTTATATTTAATGTATCAACGCCTATTACGTACACCCGGGTGTAGCTTTCTCTAGGTACACATAGGGGGATTTTGGTAATTTTGCAATAAAAAAAAGCATGCCTTACGTGTGATACCTGAAGCTCCTTTTTTCTCCGTTTTTCGTATGTTTTGAAACTCAATTTCATGAATTTGAGTGTCGAAATTTACAGAAAATTCATAGCAATAATGGCAGAATTGATTGCAACCCCAATTAACTAAAATTAACTCAAAACTAAAATTAACTAATTTTAGTTCATTAACCTTAGATTAACGTGGAAACGCATAGAATAACAAAGTTTCTCATGAACATAGGACCGCTAGACTTGTGTTTTTTCATATATGAGGTAAGTTCACCTAGTGAAACAAAACTAAGTTCCTCATGAACTGTTTTTTCCATCGCCTAACCACAATTGGATATGTTGTTGCGTCATTTATATCTTCACCTCCAATAGGAAAACCAAACACTTCGTGCACATCTTGCTTAGTAATACGCAATGGCTCGCAGTATGGTATGCATAAACTACAAGTTTTGGCGTCAAAATGTTTGTACCAGCCACAAACCCAAGTGAAGAGGCAATTTGGTCACCTTTAAATCCTCTAACGACCCGAAACCAATTGCCCTAATAGATTTCTTCTGAGCGACTGAACAATTCCCTACAAAACTTAAAATAAAATAAAGAGACATTCTATTTTTCAAAGAATTATAACCAAAAAAACTTTCAACTTTGATGTTCGTTGAAAAATTTTCAGAATCAAGCTTTTCAGATTTCACTGTCTATTTAGCTTTACTTCTGTTTACCTTTACCAATAGCCTTCTGTTTCTCTACTTTTTTTTTTCAAAATCTTTTGCCCTTTATCCCTGATAGCTAATGTTTTAAACCTCTTCATCTTGTATTCTACTTTAATAATTTGACCATCTGGCTGAACTTGTTGCGCAAAATCATTAATATCAGGAGCTTTACTGCAATGCAAATAAGCAAATAGAAATAAGCATAAAGTGAACAAACAAATGTAAAATGATCAAACATAAAACAGAAATACACAAAAACTGACAAAAATGAGCAATTAATAACACAAAAAAAAGCATAAAGTGATTCTAACAAAGTCAAAGATAGTTTATAATATATTCATCTCCTTGGTGGTTTAATGAAATTTACTATGGTTTGGAATTTATGGTGAATGCCATGGCCAAGGCCCAAGGGTCATATCCTAATTCTCCCAACCAGAGTGAAAAAATTCAGACACTTGCAGTTTGTAAGAAACTGATTGAGATATCTGTTTCACGAGGCTTTTTAGACAACATTATACTAAATTACTGATGATAATCCAATTGCCGCAGTACATGCAGATTAAAGGTCAGCCTACAGAGAGCAAGACTAAAGAGCTAGCTAAAACACAAAAGGTAACTTAACATGTTCAGATATATACTTCGTATGAGCAAAAAAACACAAAATGAGAAAAAAGAAAAAAAAAAAAAAAAGCACACGACCTCATATGCATACTTACATGCCAATATTATACATTTAGGAGAAAATAAGCCGCGGAATTTTATGTAAGGAAGGAGGCAGGCGCGTGTAACCAATGACGCGTAAAATGACAATTATATCTTTAGATGTACGGTACACCCAAATAATTAAATACAAAATACGAGTATTTCGGAACAAACAGGCCGGACTACTTACAATTCACAAATTCGGACATGACTTTTTTTTTATCACCTCTAATTGAACCATAAATGGTAGGCCACTATTAAGATTAGCAAATTAATCCCACTGAAAAATTCAACTTTGGCGCAAAACTCAAAAAATTTCATCACCATCTCAAAAACTTTACTCAATTCTCTTTCCCCCCAAAAACTCACTGAATCACTTTCTCTCTCTTTCTCTCTAATGGCGGACATTGAACCTCCATCATTCTCCTTAGGCCTTGACTTAGACTTCGACTTCGAACCCTCTCGCAACCCTCCGCCGGGAAAACCTCCGACCCACAAAAATTCCGGCGCAATCGATCCCCAAGAAAAAGGTAAACAAAAGGTTAACGAATTGGAAGACGTCGAATTTGAGTTGCGAGTTTCCGATTCCGAACCCGAATCGCCGGAAAATACTCCCCGGCATCGATTCCGGCGTCTCCGTCGTGGTGTGCCCTCCTCTTACAAACCCATTTCTACCCCCATTTCGGACTCTATTGATGATGATGATATTGAGGACTTTTCTGATGAGGAAATTGCTCAAACAAGTAAGTTTTTTGGCTACACTTTAAGTTTTGTGTTGCTGAGTTTGATTTTTATTAGTGAAATGATTTCTGGGTTGTTTTAATTTGGATGTTTGATTGTTTATTTTCGTGGGGATTAGCTGGGTTTGAATTTAGGTTTTATTAGTGAATTAAGTAATTAGACCCAATTTATTAGTTTGATGAATTTGTGGAACTGGAAATTAGGGTTGTATTTGGCTGAATTTTGCTTCAAAAGTTATGAGAATTATTGGGGTAAGGTGATATTTGTTATGCAATTGTAGCTGAATGTAAGTTTGACTCACCAAATTGTTTGGCATTAGTGCATATCTTGTACATTGTGGCACTGGCATTGTGCTAGGCATTGAAAAGAAAGTCTGAATTTCGTGTCAAAGCCAGCTCGAATGCCTTGATTTATTTGATTAAAGTGTAGTTTCTTCTAGAATCATATCATTTGGGTTTGATAATTTCAGTTTGATTGATTACCTCCTGATCCTGATTGATAGGCAGTTTGTAGTTTCACTTGAATACTTGATTTTGTAAAGTCGTAAAGACACTATAAAGTTATAAGTGAGTGTATAGTTTCTCTAGTATGAGGATAAAGGTCTAAAATTGGGGGATTGCTGTTAAGTTTGTGTAAGTTTACAAGGTTTATCTTACAGGCACCTTTGTTACAGGCACACATATTTCTTCATTTCATTTTTACTACCACTTACCGCCTACTCACCTAGAGTAGTGGATGTAACTCTTGAAAGGAGGTGAAAGAAACAATGCTTATTTAATTCGCGACCTTGTATTGCTGTATCTAACAAATTGGCAGTGTAAGAAGTTGCTTTATATATCTATGATTGAAAATTACTAGAAAATGGATGCTTCATAATATGTCATTGTTGGTGTGGCTTACTAGCTTTTAGATGGGTTTATTTTTCAAACCACTTGGGAAGAGTAATGGTAACACACTAACACTTACAATGTGTTTGGTTAGCATTTGAGAAGGGAAGCAGATAGGAGAGAAAATGAGGAGTGAGAAAAGGAAGTGGAAAGAGTGAGACTCGATTTTCTTCAAAAACTTTCCCATATTGAAGTTGCTTTGTTTTAATAAATAGGAAGGAAGATGGATCCCTTCAATTCCTTTCCCCTATGTCATATCAAAACGAGGAAAAATTAAATCTCTCATTTCTACATCCCTCCGTTCCCCCATCTTCCTGTCCAAACATACTGTTAGAATAAGTTGATTGTGTTACTCATGTAGAATATTGTACTTTTGATTGAAAGAATTCTCTTGCAACAGTCCTATGCATTTGTGGTGGTTTTGTTCAGATATATCATGGTGTATACTTTGAGAACTCTTAATATGTATTGTGTATGTCTCATCAATTTATTTTGCTCTGATGATCAGATGATTTTGTGGCACCTCAACACCATTCTTCATGTAGCAGTTCAAAGTTACCCTTATCTGGATGTGGGATCTTGATGAGACAACAGGAAAATGCTAAACATAATAGAAAAGGGAAACAGGATTCGAGTTGTCCTTCTACAAGTTTAGGTTCAAGCAAGGGAAAAAATTTGTTTTCAGACTTAACTGCAAGCCCCCTAAGAAGGTTTCAGCTAATTGATTCTGAATCAGATCCTGATAATCCATCAGATGTACGCACTGAGAGGAAAGCTAGCGGTGTTGGCCTTCCAAATAGCAATAAACAAAATGAATACAATATTCAAGCAGGATTCAAGCTACTTGATTCCGAATCAGATTCTGATAATCCATCAGATGCTCACAATGACAGAGACGCTAGAACAGTCAACTTTTCAAAAAACAATAAATCAGAAGAATACAATATTCAAGAAAGATTCAAGCTACTTGATTCTGAATCAGACTCTGATGATCAATCAGATGGTGAACACATTGACAGGGAATCTAGTGGGGCTGATTTTTCCAAAAACAATAAACAGAAGAGTCCAGCCATGGAAGTCAGAATATCTCTTGGCAAAAATGTAGATTTGCAGCCTCACATTTCACAGCAGCAGGATTTGTGGAAAGATTTTTGTACTGGTGATAAGTCTAGTGTACGGACTCCGGCTTTTGATGAATTCTTTACTGAATATTTTCAATCTGTAAAATCAACAAAACCAGCCCCAGGTTCTCACAAGCTGTGCTCAAGTGAACAGGAAATAAGCATGAACAACGCCAATAATATATTCCAAAACCAAAATTCAGGATCTGCTGTTCCTCCATCTCACCATTACTTTTACCATAATGATTTGAGGATCCAGAGATTAGTCCGTAGTCGTTTACCTTACTTTATCCCATTGACTGCTACTGATGCAGGGTCGAAATCGCATAATGTGTCATCTATAGATTACATGTACTGTGCTTTTCTTTGTTAATTTGTGTGCTTCAAAACGCTAAAGATTTTTTATGATCTGGAGTCTAATGATTCTTTGCTGTTTGGATTCAGGAGTCAATTTGGTCAGGATGGTGGTAAACGGCAAACTAGCAGACAAGTCACTTTAGAGAAAAGCTCCAAAAGGGGAAGAAAGAAATCTAAGAATTCGGGTATAGAAGGAACATCACTTGGTTCTGGAGACTGGATTAACCCTAAACAGACAGCTAGCACTCCAAAAGATGCTGGCAGGAGAAGGGTTCATGCTGATGGCCAATCTGCTGGTCGGTGGCTTGTAGCAGAAAATGGAAGGAAGGTAAGGATGTGATGGACCAGAAGTGTGCTTGCTTAATCACAGCTGACTGTTTGATCAAGCAATTAGCATTTTCTTGCTGATTTCAGTTTGACTGCTATTAACTTGTTGATAAGCTTTCTTACTGTATGAATTAATATGTGTTAACTGGACGTAGATATATTTTGATAGGGGAGAAAAAATAGATTTCTTACACTGATTTTTTTGAATATAGCTAAGCTATTATGTGTAGCTGAAAGAAAACCTGCTTAACACTCCATCTTGTTCATGTGGACCATCCTAGTGTACTTGATCACTTTCAAGTTCCAACTTTTGTGCTACTTCAGGTTCATAATATTGACAATTCAGGAATAGAATTACCAACAGCAGTTATTTGTTAGTACTAAAAGACCCTCCTATTTCCTAATGGTGGTGATGTATTTTTTTTCTTCATTATTTCATCTGTGTTACTAGCTTCTGTGTGTTGTATACTTGTGTATATTAATGGCAATTTGGTTAATATGGATTTGTAGCATTAGCTCCAAATATTCTGATTATGATTAATATCATTGTGATCACCTCTTTATTCTGCTGCATTACACTTTTTCAGGTGTATATCAATAAAAATGGACAAGAACTGACAGGTCAAATTGCCTACAGACAATACAGAAAGGTACCTATGACCAAATTGTTCTGATATGTCACTCTGCTCATGTTACTAAACATTTTCCGCTCTGCGATTATATACCTTAGTACCATGAAACTTCTCCCTTATTTACTTCCTGCTAGAATTCAGTGAGAGTGAATGAAACACCACAATATTGTCATTTATTTCTAGTTGCACTTTAGGGAAGATGACCAATGCTTGATTTTGTTCTTGACAGGAGAGTGGAAGAAGTTTTAAGAAGACTAAAAAGAAGGGTGCTACGAAGAAAAAGTGAGTTTCAAGCTGCTGAGATAGCTATGTAGAATACTAGAATTAGTCTTCTCTGTGATCTTTCCTCTTTTCGAAAAAAGATAGTCATGCTCTTGAGTTTTTGATGTACTAATTACTGTCATTTTAGTCAGTATGCCTGTGAATAAGATAAAAAACATTACTCATATGTTGCAGGTTTGTATAATTAGAGCCATTTTTTGTTGGTACATGTGTTCATTCAATTCTGAAAGCTAAAAACATCTCGAGTCTGGACTGATTCTATTTCACTGCTATCCTCATTTGAGTTGCTGTGTAAAATTCTGAAGTGAAACTCTCAATAAACTTGACTCTTTGCTACCAATACCATACCTTATTCTCAGCATTAGCACTTTTCCCATAAGTCTCCAATCAATTTTAGACCATTAAACGTTTTTGAAAAATGAATTGCATCAATATAAAACTAAAATAATTTGTTTAAATCAAACTGTTTTACTTATATTTTTGACTAGTAGATGATTTTTTACATCAATAGAAAACTAATATAAATCTTTCAAACATTAAACTAAACACTATAATATTTAGATGACTATGCAAAAATTTGTTTTTGGCATGGGCAATGCCCCGAATCATTTAAAATAAAATTAAGTGAAGTATAGATATAGCTTAGTTATATTTATTTGAAACCGATGTTTTTCAAAACAGAAAAAAAAAAAAAAGTACTAGTATTTATTTTTGCAAATATTATTGAGCATCAAAACTTATTATCCAATATTTTTAGGAACCTACCTATTTTATTGATTTACTTAATTTATCAAACACTAAATTTATACTCGTAGCTCTTTAGTTACAAAAAGAATTCTTATAAAATCAACATGTTTTGTAGCAAGAAAAAACATCAACTTAAAAATTGCAATACAGTCTTGGTTACATATTTTGATAAGCTAGTGGTATAACAAATGAAATTTTTTTAAAAAAATATTGAGCTTTGTCATCATAGATTGTTTTAAAATTACACGATTACATGTTTAAATCATTTACTAGATTTTAGTTTTATGAACACAATTAAATATTCAATTATAATGAAAATAGGTCATAGGTTCAAGTATTGATGCTAACAGTTGTTAATTTTAAAGGCACTTAAGACTTGAACACGACATAATAACAAATCGTCGATTATCTGACTACAACAAATCTGTATTCAGTCTTCCTCCAAACTCTGATAACAATCAGGCACTGATGCGCTTGATAACATAAACTAATTAATTCGTGGCCAAAAATCCAATATTGGAAGAGCTACAACTTACAAGACATAGGGTGTTCTCCTATATACAGTTGATTTAAATAACATTTTCCAAACTATTGATGTCAAAATTCCTAATCACCCCTATTACATCAAACTTTGATGTATGAATGCCCAATAAACAAACAGAAACTATAAGTGGGCAAAAAATTCCCCAGGTAACAATCTAATTTATTCTAGGTATAGAAAATCGGGCTTCTGTTTGTGTCTTTGTTCTCCATTTAGCTATCTTATAATCAGCACTCAATTCGAACAACCCCATTATCTGATGATATGAACTTGGGCTTCCGTCTGATTTCCTCCAAGCATTGGACAACATCGCCAATCTGAAAATCAAAACAATCTTGAATCACAACACCACATTCTTTTCCCTTGATAACCATGTCCACATCTTGCTTTTCGTGCTTGAGGGATGCACAAGATCCCTCAAAAACAACTTCTCCACTTCTTAAAAGCCTCATAGTCGAAGACTTAGCTATGTGACCTGTTACCACCTTACAGCCCGCGATCTTAACATCAGCCCCTTTGGCCTTGCTTCTACCAGTGATCTCAAAAATATCAAGCACTTGTGCTTCCCCAGCCACCTGTATCTCAGGTGTTCCTGGGGCTTTCTCTACTATCAAAGCACCAATGTCGTTCAGGAGGTGGTAGATCACGCGATGCAGTACTATCTGAAGTAGAAAAGGAATTCAAAACAAATAATAACGAAACCAGTCAGTACAGCAGAAAAAGTATATTTGCAAATTACAGCACCTCAAGATCTAGTTATAAACACAACAGAACTGTGTACCTTTATCTTGGCTCTTTCGGCTTCTTGATTGATGGAATTAGGTGGACTACGAATATTGAACCCAATAATACAAGCTCCACAAGCTTTAGCTAAGTCCAGATCAGATTGTGATATTGGGCCGACTCCAACATGAACCACATTCACAAAGACCTGACAAGAAAGGTTTTCAGAATACATGCAGAAGAAGGCATATACGAAGTATGAAATAAGAAGGCCCGCTTGAGAATGTATAACTCTTTTTACTATTAATTTTTCACCTTCAGTATTCTTGAGGGTTCAAATATAAACAATATTAATAGGAATCAGACTTCAAGACAGGCGAGGAAATATTGCAGTTATGAAAAAGAGTCATCTAAAAAAAGTACATATAAAAAGAGTCAGTAGGCACCATTCATTTTCATAATAAATTTATCCAGGATTATTTGGGAAGGGGGTTTAGGGTTCTCAAGTACATAGAATAAAGGAACAAGGACTAGAGGAATGCTGAATTGGAAACGACTGAATAGGGGAGCAAAAGGACACCAAATGATATCAGACACATCATCTCACCTGAGGGCTAGTCAAACTTCTCAACGAATCTGTAACAGCTTGAACAGTTCCCTGGACATCTGCTTTTACTATGATAGGCAATTCAACTTTTTCAACTGTTTCGGGTTCCTCTTCAGAGGGCAAAGCAATTTTCAACCTCTCCTGTTCAATCTTCAGAAGCCGGTCTCTCTCTAGCTGTTTCTTCCTTCCAGCACTAAGCATCTTTGCTCTCTCCTCAGACTCTACAACAACAATATCATCACCAGCCATTGGCAGACCTTTCAGTCCCTCAATCTCGACGGGCATAGCAGGGTTTGCTTTCTCTGTTAACTTCCCTAGCATATCCCTGATAGCTCTTATACGACCCCATTCTACACCCACCACTACATAATGACCACAAACTAATGTTCCTGCCTTGATTATAGCAGTGGCCAGTGGACCACGGCCTTTATCAAGCCTTGCTTCCACCACATAGGCTTGAGCGGGTCCATCCACACGTGCTTTCAGTTCCATCATCTCAGCCTGGAGAAGCAAAGCCTCCTCTAAAGTGTCCAGCCCAGTTTTTGTTGTTGCAGATACTTCAATCACCTGAATATCCCCACCCATCTCTTCTAAAGCCAAACCCTCCGAGGCAAGCTGTACTTTAACTCTTTCTGGGTTAGCACCAGGCTTGTCACATTTATTTATAGCAACTACAATTGGAACTTTGGCAGCTTTAGCATGTGACATGGCTTCTAGTGTTTGTGGCATCACTCCGTCATCAGCAGCTACCACCAAGACAACTATATCAGTGACTGCAGCACCTCTAGCTCGCATAGCACTGAAAGCAGCATGGCCTGGTGTATCGAGAAATGTTATGAAAGCCCCTGACTGCATGCTCACAACAAAGGCACCGACATGTTGAGTTATACCACCAGCTTCTTTGGCTGCCAGGGATGTTTGGCGTAATGCATCCAAAAGGGAAGTTTTACCATGATCAACATGACCCATTACTGTCACAACAGGGGGCCTTGGCAAGATTTCTGAACCTTCATTTGAGTGTAGTCTCCTCACGTGAACACCAACTTCCTGGAAATGAAAAATAATCACACCATTACTTTCTTCAGTGCATATAACAGATACAACTGAAAAGATCTGCAAAAGCAGTATGATCAAAAGATGGCAAGGTTGCAACAACATACACCATCATATTGAACCTAATGTTTCTAGAATGAACATAGCTCAATTTTGTTTCAAAACACCTAGTGTGAAGCAGGTTCCACAGATTAATTCAGTAACAGGTAAAACACGTACCATAGCAACCAGTTCAGCAACATCAATGCTAAGGGAGTCAAACTCTGAGCAAGCCTTCTCCCCAACATTTATCAGGATATCCTGAAGATAATGTATTTTTTTCCCGGTGCGCTTGGAAAGCTCAGCAATTGTCATGCCTTCAAAAATGTCAATTGTCTTATCTGGCATAAGTTTGATATTTTTTTTTACTGATTGAGGCACATATGGGGCTTCAACAGGAGGTTGTGTCCTGCCGTCCTTCTTCACATAATATTTTTCTCTCCTGGTAGTCTTCAAACCAAATGACTCATTGTTTTTTTTAGCCACTAAATGGAGGCTTGCATGGATACACCTGGCAAATTTTCAAGCCACATTCAAACAGCTTTAGATGTTATGATTGTTATGACACATTTTTTCTGAAATATTTCTACCAAAGTAACCATTGATTTCCCCTTTATACTAAATGGAAAGGAACATTCAAGGTATTTAAGAGCAATGGATCTCAAATAATTGAACACACTTAAAATGAAATTGTGAGATTGACAGGAGTATAATTGGCATAAAGGATGTAGGCCTAGTCTCATGTACCCTTATATTCTCATATACTACGTACTATTTATTGTTGGGTCTTGGCCGCACTTCCAATTGTCATTATTCCAACATCCATCCAGTGGTTTGATTAAGATAAGACTTCAAAGTCCCACCACATCCACAAAAGAAGATTCCATATGTAAGGTACAATTGACAATATGGTCCCAAGGGCTCCCAACTATATCTATCCTATAAACAATCCATACATTTTATATGTTACTCATTTATATGTTACTCAGACTAGGGTACCCATGTCCGACAAGGGTACATATCCAAATGTCCAACTTGGCTGTTTTATAATATTAAGAATCACAGTGTCTTACACATGTGCGGTGTTAAGGATTCGACACGGGTACTTGAGGTGAAATAAAGAGTCCTCGTGACATAGTTTGAATAACTAGGAATAGACCCCACTATATAATCTTTTATGTTCCTAAGCAAACTTTATCATAACATATGGCACATGATACTTACATGACCTTCTTAACAATCATCTCCATTTTTGGTCATTTGAGTTTCATAACCACCATAAAAGAATCAGGTAATCAATAACCTCCACCTTTAGTCCCTCACCTCATCAACTATCCTCTGCTACTCCTTACCAACTCCAACAACCACCAAGACCCAACACACATCTCTCCTTATCCTTTTCCAAGCAGTACCCTCACCTTCTCCACCACCCATAAAAACCCTCACCTGCCCAACCACCACCCAAAATCACCTGTCCACCAATGGTCACTGAACATACTGAAAGGAGACTCAAATTGTTTATTTATTTTATTTTAATTAAAATATGGCAGGTGGGTTTGAATTGGTGATTTTGTGAGTAATAACTAATAAGGGTCTCACATATATTAATAATATGATTCAATCAATTGAAATATGATCCAACGTAAAGTCTAATATGTCAACACACAAGCAAAAGGAATTAAACTGCAACACAATGACACCAACTGCCTTGAGACTGCAATTTCATCTTGACTGAGGCGGATCTATTTCTCTCCTAGCTGCCTGAATGCTACTAAAAAAATATTATCAACTAAACTCCTGTGAGGGTTTGGGTTGCCGGTGAATCCTATGTGTGGTCAGGGGTTGTTGGAGATGACCTAAAGATGGACAAGCCATGGGCCACAAGAGAGAGAAAGGATAGGGAATTTTATTTAATTCTTTCATTTAAGGGAAAAACGATCAAGGGAACCAATAAAATCACTCCACATGGCATAGTAACTTTCAGATTACAAATTGTTCAAGGCATAGGTCACCAAGGACCAATTGGGGAAGGCATCCCACAATCATGGGACTGTTCCTGGTTATAGAACAGAACCTAATTAAACAAAATTTCAGATGGGCCCTATTTAAGGATTGGCATAGTTGAGAGTCTTGAGACAATTGTCAATTTTTCCTGATTATTCAATAGGCAAGATGTGTAAGCATATGATTTTTTTCTTAAAAAAGAATCAACTCACCGCACTAAAGGCCGCCTAGTCAAAGCTTTGTGATTGAGACCACCAAGAAATTGTAGCTTGTTTAATGACCCTGTCACAGCAAAAAATAACAAAAGCAAAGGTCAAATAATAATATCGATATTTGAGTCAAAAATTAAGATCTGTCTAGCTTGTTTTTAAAAAACCTTCACAAGAGCGAACCATATCAAAGGCCACACACACACACACACAAAAGAAGAAGAAGAAGAAAAAATTGAAAGGAAAAGGTACTAGTCATTAGAAACTTAGAAGAATCATCTTTCCATAAAATAATACTGTAATTGATAAAGCGAAGCCCCAATTAATCTCTAGGATAAACGATAAAGCGAAGCCCCAATTAATCTCTAGGATAAACAAAATTTGTTTATCACATGGCATTTTGGTAAATAAATCAACTTTATCTAGTCATCATCACTGTGGGACCCACTTTTATTGAAAAAGTTGTTGATTTATTTACAAAAATGCCATGTGATTAACAAATTTTGTGTATCTCAGAGATTAACTTGTATTTACCCATTGATAAATGAACCCTATCAAAGGCCAGTCACAATTAAACCGATACAGGAGAACAGGACTAGCAGATAGGAAAAGCACGTTTTGACTTTACCTGGCATCCATAGCTCTGATTCTAAGATTGACCTAATAGCATGCTTGGAGTAAGATCTTGACACCAATGCACCTCCAGGAGCTGGAATAGCCAAAGAGTTTGCTAGACTTGCAATATAAGTTACCTACAATAAGCAGGAAGGTAAAAACACAATGTTGACATAAATTTCCTCAACTTATGAGAAAAATGTACATAATTAATAAATAAACACAATATATAATATTCCAGGGTATTCTTTTATGCAATCAAACAGAACCAGAACAATGATGCCCACAGTCAAAGATGAGGGAAGAAGGGGGAAAAAAAAGGTATCACGATACTCTAGAGCTCTTTGTTCGTGACAGAGAATGTTCTGAAGTTTATATACTGGAACCAATATCTGGCATGGACGGTCCAACTCAATCAGGGCCTGGGATGGAGTCAGACAAGCCTAAATCCAGAAAACTAGGATATGTCATAACAAAGGTGGTGGGTGGACCATTCATAGAACTATAGGTTGGTTTCATGAAAGTAGAACTCAAACTTGACCAGGTTCATAATCTCCGTGATAACTCAGCAGTCCACAATTAAGTAAGCAAGAAGGTTATGGGCTACACCTCCCTTGCATTATCAATTTAATAGTGTCCAGCTTAATATCATTGTATAGGATCAAGAACGTTAATCAATCTCAGCCCTATTACTGAGCAAAACTGCAAATGAACAGGGCCAACTTGAAATCAAAATTTTCAACATTAACCACGCTTTTGAAAAGCTTTTCTTTCAGAGACCAAATTTTAATGTTCTTGCTTTTTTTTTTTTCTAAATTCCTGGCAAACCACCAACAATTTCATTGTCACTGTGACCCATCCAGTACTAAAGCAGGTCAGTTCATATCTCACTTGATTAAAGATTATATTCATTATCATATTTAGAAAAGAGGCAACTAGGGTAGAGTCATACTAGGAAATAAGTTTTTTCCAACTACTTAAATCTTCCAATAGAAGGCATCTCCGACATTTCAGGTCAGTACCCTCACCATGCAAACAAACAGGATATCTATGGCAAGTTATTTCCAAGGAGTTTTATATAGCAGGACTTTCAGGAACCACTCCCCAGGAGGAAAAAGAAAAGGTATCGGATAGGGTGTCAAGTCTCCGGATTGTCATATTGGGACAACAGGTGCATAAATGACTAAAAATATTTCTGAGTGCAGGAGTTAATTTGGTAGCAATATCTCTGAAGAATATGCCAAACCAAGAATTAAAAAATCAAAACTAAATCATCATCATCTTAATGATCACTCTTATAAACAGGAAAATAAGAGTATTACCGTCAAACTTACTATTTAGCTCAAGGCCATAAAGAGAACTGACATCAAAAGGAATGAACCACTTTTTTTTTTTTACATATTGACATTGTAACCATGAATCTAGATCATGGTTTTGAAATATAAGGACGTCATTTTCATTCACAACGACATCACAAATCCTAAGCTCGAATTCCTTCTTGGTCATTAAGTCTATATCAATCAAGCAAAAGTATAAGGTTCCCAATGCCAATTTAGTTGTCAAACAAAGGAAAGACATCTGACCCTGACCCTGATCCATCTCTAATCACCCACTTTAAGAAGTGAAAATCCCCTCTAAAAGCTTCACTAGTTCCGAAACAAAAACATATTTTTGAAAAATTCATTGAAATTCAGTTGTCTAATTGAGTGAATAGTTTCCAACAAGTTCAACATTGTCAATTGCATAACTTATAATACCCCAAAGGCCCAAACCCCTCTATCCTCAGGGTTTAGAAAACCAAAGATCCGAGTTAAATTAAGAACATTACAAAGCTATGGAATCAAGTTCATAGAATTCACCCATACTAAGCTCAAAAACAACAACACAAAATCAATAAAATTGAAGGAAAAAGAAGTAACCTTTCGGCCACAGACCCTCCTCCAAGCCATCCAAATGTAATTCAGGCGATTTTCCCCAATTCGTTAACACTCAAAAAATCAAAGACCCTGAAATTAAAATGCAATAAGATCAATAACATCCTATTAATTATTTAAAAATAAATATAAAAATAAAAAGCAATAAAAGGTGCGAACTTCACTGCCAAATATCTTGTTCCCGTTCACACACTCCTACACCGGAGGGTGGGGTGGTGGCCGGCGGTGGAGAATGTGGCAGTGGTTATTATTTTGGGTTTTTTTTTTTTTTTTTTTTTTTTTTGCGAAGAAGAAGGGTTTATAAATGTTGGGGGGAATGGGTTAAGAAATTAGTGGGGTAAACGGAATGAGATTAAAGGGAAACAAAGAAAAAGAAAAGGAATGACCTTGAATTTGCCTAGTTGTGTTGTTTTGATTTGCCAATGAAATGAAAAACTATTTTCCTTTGAGATTTTTTGGTTCGAAATAGAAAATATTATGAGTTTGTAACAATATCATGATTAAACTAGTAAATGATATAAGTAAACAACTTATTAAATCATACTTCGTATCATTTTTTTTTGGATAGGGGGATGCCGCAGGTTAACATGTACTCGTATTACAAATTTACACGAGTAATAATTGTGAATGTATTCATGATCAAATATTTTATTATAATCTCTATCAAAAACAAAATTCTAGTACTTATAATTTCTTTTTGCTATTAAAGACACATATTAAGATATAGTTCAATGGTTATGTTCTTATTAGTTAACCTTGATATCAAGAGTTTGAAATGCCGAGAAAGTGTCACGTATCATGTGAACTTAATTGGAAACGTCTTTTTATATATAGTATAGAAGTATAGATGTATAAAGTTTTATTTTTAGCCTGAATGCAAGACAAAGACACTTAGCGGTTACACTTAAGATTTTATTTGAATAGATTTTTGTAAAATAAAAGATTAAAAGTTAGATAGATTTTGTAGGATCCAAAAAAAAAAAAAGTTTAGAGCTTTATTTTGAATAAAATTTGGAGTAAAATTTTTAGGATTTAATTGAGGTTTAGACTTTTTATCTTTGATAGAACAAAAAGACTTGCGTGGACCTGGTCCACAATAATATTATTGTGGATCCGAGGTCTATACACACGCAACTGACTTTATATTGAACATAGTGACCATTATTTTTAACATAGTAACCTTATTTTTAACCTAGTAACCTTTATTAAAACTACTACAACGTTTAATAATATTGTGAACTTGAAATACGACGCTATTACCCTAATTTTAACACAGTGGCCTTTATTATTCATATTGATCAGTATATAAAATATTTCATTACAAAAATAACCATTTAGGCCTATATATTACCAAAATGATTTTTATTTCAATATAGTGACCTTTTTTTAATTATAGTGAACTTTTTTTTTATTAATAAAACAACCATACTTTCTCTAATGTTCGTGGTCCACAATAAATTAGTGTGAACCAGGTCCATTTAAGAATTTGTATTGATAGAATACTAATGTGTAGTAGTAAGTAGTTCATAGGTACAAATTGAGTTATAACTTTATTATTTAAAAAATTAGAAAAAAATAATCTGAACTATCAGATTTTTCTCATAATAATCACAACTATTATTTAACTTTGAATAATCCTTCCATAAATAGTCTTGAATAACCCGACCCAAACTATATTGTTGGGTTTGGTAAGCCCAATACTACCTACTGTTGAGAAGAAAGATGAACCTATTTCTCTTTGTCTAACTAATAACAATGATGAAGGTTCAAGCATTGAGGAGGGAGTGAAGTTTTTTCTTACGTGAGAATATCCTCCACTAATATTGCTAAAAAGTGAAATTCGTGGGATCTAATGAAGATGACTTCATGGCTTTTAAACCCGACCAAGTGCAATCTTTTCCCCCACCCCCTACCTTCATGTTCAAAAGCCAAGGCAATGAAACATAGAAGGTTGTATACGTCAAGGGTGAAGAACAAGAAAGGTTAAATATATTACGTAGTACAAATATCATTTTGAAGCTTTGAGCAAGTCCAAGAAGCGTAAAGAAACACTGAAACAAGGTTAAATATATGACTAGTTTTTGTAATGGAATTTGTCAATCACCTTATTTGTATTGTCTAGCTGATCATGAATGTTGTATCCCAAACCCCAGTTTATGTCTTTTGTTTGTATGTCCCCTTGCATTAATCGTAATCTCGTGATAGTTGGGAGCTAGTTTTTTTTTTTTTTTTTTTAAAAAAAATAAATAAATAAAAATTTAAAGCTAAAAATAAATAAATTAAATGACCAAAAGTTTTTTTTTTTTTTTTTTTTTTTTTTTTTTTTTTGAGATTTCTTTTTTATTTTTGTTGGATTAGGACACCAACTTTCTTGCAAAATAATTTGTGTACATTTGGATATGAAAATTTAAGTAAAAGAAAATATTCTTTTCTTCCTTCATCAACCTTTCTTCAAATAGTAGGATAGTGGGACCCAATCAGACAGCCTACAACTTAAAAATGGCAGATTTCTCAAATTAAAATTAGAAACCCAGATTACTTTCCAGATAACTTTCTTCTATACGAAACGTTTCCCAACAAATCGGTGCAAAATTTGTAGAGAGAATTTCGTTTTTCCAGCTCTAAGTTTCCAGAACAAGAACAGATTCCAAAAATTGTGAGTCTTTCAATAAATATTTTTGTTGCAATTTTGATTTCTTTCATTTTTCTGCTGCAAAATTTTTCTGGTTGTTTTCGATGGTGGATTTACATTTTTGGTATGCATAGTTTATGATGCTTCAAGAAGATTTCTGGGTTATTTTGCAAATCTTGGATGGTTTTGGTGCTGCTGATAATGGGTATTTTATCAGTTTATTGTTCATGATTTTCTTATAAATCCCATCTATAATTTTATTATTTTTAAAGAAAAAATATTGAAATTCGTTGCTTCTTTGCTTCTTTGTTCAGGGTAATAGGAAGAATTACTCAATTTGATTTGTTATTCTTTGTTACTTTGTTGCTGGATTCTAGAAGCTAAACTCCCCTTTGTGTCATTATCATTGCTGAATTATTTTTGTTTTGTTCCCCAAATTTGAAATTGATACTGTGTTGGTTTCTTTAGTTTACATGCCTGACATTGAATTACATTATGCTATGCAATGTTCATTTTTCTTGAAGCACAATTCGTTCCGAATTCTTCAACATCGCTTTTTAATCCTTTGTTCTTGTTTATCCAATGCCTTCAGTATGAATTCTGATATGCGGATTGTAATTTTGTTTACTTACAGGTGTAATATTGGTTCTGTAATATGGAAGGTATTATTGTTAGGCGTGTAATCCCGTCTGATAACAGCTGTCTGTTCAATGCTGTTGGGTAAGTTTCGATCCAAGGATAGCTAAATTTTCTTGGCATACTGCGCGAGGTGTTTACAGATTTCACATTGTTCATATTTTTGCAGATATGTCATGGATCATGATAGTAAGAAGGCTCCTGAATTAAGACAGGTGAGACTCCTGATCTGTTTTAATACCAGTAAAAATTTTCAGGGCTAAGTTGTTAGATTGATTAGAATGGTGAAATATATAATATGGTGTGTATCTGCATTTATATGATTCTTCTTCGTTTTATCATCTAGCCTTTCTGTATCGATTAATAAATGAAGTTGTATGTGGTAGTATGTCACATTCATTATGAGGGAGGAAAATATGGAGTTGAGGCTAAATTGTTAGTGGACTTCTAACAAATAAATTATATTATACACAGTATAAAAGATTTGGCTGCCTTGTTAAAATGATTACAATCGAATTGTGGGAATATCTGGCTTTTTTTTCCTTATGTACTCCTTTGTTATTTGCACAATGTAATAGCTGCATTTGGGACAATATGTTCTTGCTAAAGAATCTATATGTTAGTTTTGATTTTGATTTCTGTCAAGTATAACTTCCCATCAAACAGAGGATGTGAAATAACTATTTATGATTGGGCACTTGGATGTTTATAGGATTTTGTTCTGTTGAATATTGGCTTCTTGTATAGATAGTCTGTTTCTTTCTTTTATTTCCTCTTTACTAAACAGGAAAAATAATATCTATTGTTATTTTTGGAAGGTTATAGCTGCTACTGTGTCTAGCGATCCTGTAAAATACTCTGAAGCTTTTCTTGGGAAAACTAATGAAGAATATTGCGCATGGATTCTTGATTCAGAGAAATGGGGAGGTTTGTTATGACTTTTTTTTTTTTTTCGTCTTTAAAATTCGAAAGAGTGATTATTAGCTGGTGGAGCTTTTATGTTTATAATTGTGATTCTTTGAAGTAAGCCTGGTGGCTCTCATCCTTTATCTGCTGAAGTTGCTGTATGTAGTCACATGCATGTGTTTCCAAATTGTTTACCTAATACTCTAATAGATATAAGAAAGTGAACTCTTTATATCCTTCTTTTGTTATATTAGGCATGGTGGCTTGACCTGACCATGAACAAGTGATGTAATTCAATATACTCAATACTGGAATACAATTATGAAGCTCTCTTTTTTAGGTCAATTAAGTTCAATGTGTCCAGTAAAAGCATGATGGGTAACATACTAGCTGTATTTGAGCCTTATTGAACTAATTAATCTAAAGCATATAGCCATGGCAAAACTGAATTATTTTTAACTCACTGTGCTAAAATTGAAGTAGGCTAACATGTCCCTTATATACCAATTCTTCTCTATCATATTCCGGCTTCTTAATCCAACTTTTTCACCAATGTTCGAAAAGAATTGAAAGTACAGCCCATCTGCTGATTGTTAAGTAGGCACTAGATCATATAACTTAAGGAAAGACCTTTTGGAGCTAAATTGAAGTATAGGCTTGTGGACTCCCTGCTGTTGGAAGAAGAAATAAATTTTATCAGGCTATTACTAGCAAATTAGCAATGACTCAATGTGCATGAAGGAGTTCTAGTTGCGAATGTAGCTGTGGGTCTTTAGATTTTAATATTAATATATAATTCTACGTATAGGGTCTACAGTGGTGGAGCTATCTGACTCCGTGACTGCAATTCAGGCTCCATGAAGTACTCTCTCTCTTTTTTTTCCTGAATTATAAGGGTTTATCCTTAAAAAAAAAAAACAAATAAAATAAGAGGGGTTTCTGTTGTCAGCTGAATACCTCTTGACTTCCTTTTTTCTTTTGTGTCACAGTACACACTTACTTTTATCTATCATGGCTGTATGGATGTATTTATTCTTTCCAAGTAATCTTTTGGTGGTGTTACCTTTTTCGAAAAGTGGATTCCTTTGGAAAGATTAGAAACTTCAACATCAATATTAAATGATCTGAATCATATGTAGTTCTCTCCACATGACAGTCTCTTAAGTTGCCATGTTATTCTTTATTCCATAGTTATCTCTTTGCTGTTGCTTTGCAAAATTTATGAACCAAAGATGATTATATGTAATATGTTGATTATTTAAACCAATCATTGTAACGAACATCATTTGGCTCCATTTTTGCACCAATATTGCACCATGGCTCATGTTTTCCATTTTTGCAATTAATTTTTAGCTGATACCTTTCAAAAGATCAGCTGGCTTGTTTAAGTGTGTGTTATTTGCTTAAACACTGCTAGATGCACAAGTTTCTTTTGAAATAAATGCTTCTATTGCTCAGTTATTTGTCAACCATCTGGGCATTGATTACTTGCCAATTTTAACTGTCGCTAATTCTGGCACTAATCTAGTTCTGTTGCTCTAGCAAAAAGAAAAGAACAGTGATACTACTACCCGATACTATGATAACTATCAGTCAATTATTTAATTACCTATAAGTTAATCTGCTGATGACAACTTGGTTGAACTCTAGCCTTGACAGATTATGGTACAACCTCATGCTATTCTTTTGGTTTGTAAATATCACTGCTTATAATCTAATATTTCTCAAAGAATTTATGCTTTCTAAACTTTCGTCTATGTTGCAGTTTAGAGCTTTAGGTCCTGATCAGATTTCTCAGGTTACATCTCTCTCTTATGTTCTATAAGATTAGTGAATTTATGTGCTATAGTTGAGAAAATCTTGAAAGCAGTTTATGAGTAAGTATATGTCAAAAAATTTAAGGCATGTAATTAATGAGTATTTTTTCTTTTTCAATTTGTGTGCCAAGGGAAGTCTTGTAATGATCATGATTAAACTGTTGATACATAAATTAATGATTATGAAGGAAATATTTTTCACGAGGAGTGGCCTTTTTCTTCAGATTAACTTATGAATCTGGGATGAGTAACTAATATGTTATGAAAGGTTTCTTTGGTTAGTGGGGAGATTACTCCAACATTAACCTAGTATAATTTCACCTGAGATTGAATCTGGAACTGTGCCTTTATAGACTCAAACGAGTGAGCTTACCTTGGCATTTCATGTAATTTGTCTTTCTAATTAAAAGTTACTGTTTATTTCTTTTGCATTAGAGTAGAAATGATGGAAAGTCACTCAGTAACTTTCTCAATCGATAAATTGTAGCTCTTGTTGCATATAATGGTCTGTTACTCTGTAAATTTCAAATACAAAAACTTCATATTATCGTGTATTAAGTTCTTCTATAAATGGAATATGATCTACCATAATCTAACGGTGGATTATTTTCAGTGCTCTATATCTATTATGGGGCTTTTCCATAAACTGGCTATCTTGTTTTTCCTAACCTATTTGTGATTGATTTAAAATTCCTTTATTTTTTATGCTGGCCAAAGAGAAGGATTACTTTTATGAAATTGTTAACCTCATTGTTTACTATAACATAGTTACGTTTACCCTTTTTTTTGCCCTTCTCTACATTCAACCCAGGCTTTGAATTATAGTTTGAACATTTTTAGAAAATCATGAGCAAGCGAAGTATGAGGTGGATATATGCTGTGTGAGGGGTCTTAACTTGGATTGCGTGAGCATGTCTAGGAAAATTTAATGAGTATATTGCCTCTAATCATGGATGTCCTGTATGATTATGCTATAATTGGCTTCATAATTGCTTGTAAAGAGGTCATGATTTAAAAAACAAAAAAACAATGGTTTATAATATATTCCAATGTATTAAAACAGTCCCCTGTAGTCCTCAACTCCCAGGATTTTTGTATATTTTTTGCACTACATTATCTTTTATGTTTTGTTAGTGCAGTTGTGGGTTTTTTTTTTTCCTTCTTAAGCATTAGAATATAATCTTCTTAAGCTGTTGTTGGGTTTTTTTTTTTTCCTTCTTCTTAAGCATTAGAATATAATCTTCTCCCAAAATCTAGAGTTGTTTGTGGTTCTTGACAGCTTGTATTGTATTTTATTTAATAGGGGCTATAGAAATTTCAATATTAGCTGATTTTTATGGGCGCGAAATAGCAGCTTATGACATTCAGACAACTCGATGTGATTTGTATGGTCAGGTCAGTATGCCTTTTATTCTGTATTCACTAAACAATATCCAATTCTTGATACAAAAGCCCTCTGTTTGTTTATTCTTGTTTGTTTGGGTATTAAACCAGGATCGTAACTTCAGTGAAAGGGCTATGCTTCTTTATGATGGGCTTCACTATGATGCTTTGGCTGTAAGCTCCTTAACCTTTTAAATGCTTTTGTTGAGAGGGGAAGAGGTGGGGGGGGGGGGGGGTGTGGGTGTTCGTTTAACATTGCATTTCTCTTTCAGTCCTGCACCTTGATGAATCCATTGGATGTTATTTAGAAATTTTACATTATTTGTGGTTGTGTTAACAGATATCTCCCGCTGAAGGTGCTCCAGAAGAGTTCGATCTAACAATATTTGCTGTAAGCAATGACAGAACCATAGGGCCTGTTGAGAGCCTTGCTCAGAATTTTGTGAAGGAGCAGCATAGGTATTTGATCCCTTGCATAATTTTCTTGGAGCTAGTTATTGCTTTAATTTTTTGCATGTCAAAATACTGCAGTTTAAGATGATAGACAACTGACAATGACTTACTGAGTCTCCGCTACACCAATTAAAACTTGAGCCAAGCTTCCTGATCCTAGTAATGTATGACTTAGCTGGGTAATAGCTTGAGCTTGGATCACAAGCTCAATTTAATTTAATCAAATATTCTTAAAAGCTGTGATATTCACATTTTCTCGTACAAATGTATTATCAATCATAAACCATAACTCATATGTTCTCTTTGATTTATATTCGAACCTACTCTCGATCTGAATTCAGCTTTGACCGACCCAAGTTCAAGTAGTATGTGAATGTAAGCCTATTAGGCTCATTATCAATTCTGTAGATGATGATGCCAACTTTTGAGAATGTTATTCAGTTGAGACTGATGGTGCTACTCTGTCTAATTTCACTTTGTTGCACTTCAGGCTGAGAAAGTTTACTGACACTGCCAACTTCACATTGCGTTGTGGAGTCTGCCAAATCGGAGTTAAAGGACAGAAGGTAGGATCCCTTACATCGTTTGTTTAGTGGCATACTCATATAATATTTGGTGTCGTCTCCGAATGCAAATTATGATGATGCTCGAATTTTGTACTGTCACTGCAGGAGGCTGTGGAGCATGCACAAGCAACGGGTCATGCCAACTTCCAAGAATATAATTAGATAATACCTGGATAAAACTACAGACCCATTTTAGAAAGATACATTCATTGCACTGTTAAATCATTGAACATTTTTTTCAATAAATCGACAAAGAGATGTAACTAAGGAAGCTCTTTGTTATAGAATATCCCTGGTGACTGGTGCAGCAAACTGTTAGTTCAAATATGCGAGACATACAGTTGACATTGGTGCTCGAACTTTACCGATTACTCTTTAAACTTGTCATACATTGCAATATATTTTTTTGAAATTATCGTTTCTTAAATCATCGATAATTATCTTTAATTAGGATTACGAATCATCATCTCCGCAACGTTTTGAGTGGTGGTCTGGTGGACCTAATTTGTTGAGGTTTATCTCAGGCCGAGAAGGCAGTGGCAATGTAGCTTACACGGTGCTCCGGCACGAAGCAGAAGTAACACCTGCATACATAAAATAACACAGGTATTCATTTTTAAAATCAGTTCTGTGTAAGGTTGTTGAAATTATGGTGGGAAGGTAAATTTATTTTGCCGTCTAGTATGATTTATACGAGTAAAAGATAATATCAAGATTTTTTTTTTTTTTTTTTTTTTTTGGAAACGATGTAGATGTTTTTTTGACAGACCTTTTGAAATTTTCTTTAAAAAAAAAAAATAATCTTTTGATTATAAAATCAAGAAGATTATCTCTACGTGATTTTGTTTCCT
The DNA here is from genome assembly GCF_001683475.1 of Chenopodium quinoa. NCBI lineage: Eukaryota > Viridiplantae > Streptophyta > Magnoliopsida > Caryophyllales > Amaranthaceae > Chenopodium > Chenopodium quinoa. Next base: position 2,533,186 of record NW_018742733.1, on the reverse strand, counting down.
AATTTAAGGATATGTTTATGTTAGCTAATTAATTAATATCCTAAAATAATGTTGCCCTCTTACGTTTGATTAAATTTGTTTCGTAGTTTAAGTATGATATGTGAACAACTAAAAAGTTGTATAAATTTGCAATTTGTTTTATGAAGAAGCCATAACAAAATTACAAATTACAGATAGTAATCGTAAATTCCCAAGTTTGTGTGCTCTATTAGGTTGTTAATCAGCAATGAATCAAAAAGAGTTTGACGAATCATGGCCTCTCTCTCTTGAGGAAACACAAACACCTTGGCTTCTGTATACCCATGAGGCCATGACTAGGGGTGTTCATAAATCGGTCCGGACCGAAAAAATGGACCGGACCACCCCGGACCGAACCCGGACCGGACCAGACCGAATTAATCGGTCCGGTCTTCGGGTCTTGATATTCATTTTTTCGGTCTTCGGTTCGATCCGGTCCAAAACCCTATAAAAATCGGTAAATCGGTTTTGGACCGAACCGATTTTTTTATAAAAAAATATGTGTGAAACCTTAAATAACGTTTAAAATTATCCTTAATAAGCTTAGAATACTTTAACTTTATAAGTTTTTTTGCACTAAACATAAAAAAAAAAACGCAAAAATGACGTTACAATATCGTTTTTTCCAATTTTTTTTTTGTGTTTTCCTTGACTTTATTAAAAATTAATATTCTTTTTAAAAAAATTCTTAAATCGGTCCAAAACGGTCCGGTTCGGATTTTGGACCGATTCTTTCGATCTGGTCTGGGTTCGGTCCTAACTTAATCGGTCCGGTCTTCGGTTCTTAAAATTTTAATTTTCGGTCTTCGGTCTTATCCGGGTTGGTCTGGTCTTGGACCGATAAACAGTCCTACCCATGACCATGATGATGATAGTGACTCTAGTGAGTGAACAACTCCAGGTTTTTTACTCGCCCGGTGACTCAAAATCGTACATGAAAAGTATCCCTGAATTGTGCCACAAGGACGCAATTGCTTTTTTTCATGGCTGGTTAATTCTATGCGATCAGGAGGACAGATGCATCTATTCTTTATTCAACATTACCACTTTACAGACCACAAGTCTTCCGCGATTACCAACTGATGATGTACCTGCTGGAGGGTTGTCTGAGTGCTTACTAACATCATCCCCTGCTGATGATAATTATTGTATGTTTTTATTATCCTTTGATAGTGATAGCCTGTTGTTTTTCTGCCGGCCATGGGCTGATACGTGTGATTGGGTCGTACAAAGTGTTGAGCTTGAAGATGGGTATCAAACCTGGTTACTCTTAATGGGGTTATATATGGTCGTTCATATGTAGAAGATCCCGTGAGCAATGATATATTCTATATAGTCGATGAATTGAACAAGCTGACCATACGACCCTTGCAAATTGGTGAACCGAAAATAGAATCAGAGACGGTAAATGAATTTTATCATACCTATTTGCTCGAATCTTGTGGCTGTATTTACTATGCAAAGATACTTTATCGTTTTATTAATAAATATCATGAAATAAACAACATTGTCGCTATCAGGGCATGGGAGCTGAATTTAGAGGAAAACAATTGGATGGAGTTGAAGAGTTTGAATGGCAGAGATTTTTTATTGAATCCTCGTGGTAGTACTTGGTGTTGGGGTAATAATGCTAAAGTTGGTGGTATTCATGAGAATTGCCTTTGCTTTCCTTTTCAAGTTCATTAGAAGATGACCCAAATATTATAGTTTCAGTCAACCTAGTTGATCAAACTTGGACCGTTGTTTCTCCCTCCCCAAACTTGGTAAGCCCTGATGAGTACTATGATAATCCTGTTTGGGTCGTCATGCCAAGGTTACAACTCAAGAACATTCCAAATCCGAACCAACAACAAATTCAAATCGAACACGAAGATGACAATATTAATGAAGAAGCACAAGAGGAGGACATTAGTTGTTGGTTTGATAAGCTGCCATTAGATATGATACAATCGCTTCCAAACTATATGCATTTGTTTGAGTATTGGAAATTTCGCGCTAGTTGTAAGATGTTTCATGCAGCACTCCCTGAACCTCTATGGCGAACCAACAATGAGTTTCCCTTATTCTTGTTCTTTAAGAATGAAGTTGGATTGTGTAAGTTGATGGACCCGTGTCGAAATGATGTTATATGCTCCAGCACCCTAGTTCCATTCTCTCAAGAGTTGGGTTGTAATTGATGATATAGGAAATTATATTTTCTTTATTAGCAAGACATCGTGTTGTTCAATAGTACCAAGTGATCCTACGATGAGAAACAGGATCTACCTTTCGAAGATAGAAGGGAAAAATATTGTGTTCTACTCTCTAGACACTAAGATGTATCACATTCTAGGGAGTGGGGATTCTAGGACGGATTTGTATGGTACGAACCAACCGTTGATGTGTTGCTGGGTTTAGCTAGCTGCGTTATGCTTATTAATTTTATGTACTTTTATTGATATTTTATAAATTTTATATTATGTTTATAATTATTTATTTTCTACAAAGGATTTTGATGTTTTTATAATCATTAGTTGTATTTTCGAAAATATATTAGCTTCATATTTTACAAGGTAATTAAGATAGATATGTGGTGGGTTACATTACAAATTTGTGATTCTGAGAGAAGCCATACCTAATTTCTCGTAAACAAAATTTGTGAAGAGTAAATGAATAGAAAACTGGTGTAGTTTTGAACTCACTAAGAACCATTGAATTATTTTTGGCTCTAAGTTTTATCTTGCATAACCTGAATTTATATCGATAAGCACCATATTACTCCTATTAAACACTAAAGTGCTCTAAATCATATTGTAATTAGCACTCTAGCAGATTTACATGGCTTAAGATCGAACACTTCCATTGAGGAAAAAGGCGATTTTTTCGCAGGCTAGTATATCACAATGTTTGTGATACTAGCTAGCCTGCAAAAAAACTAATCCGAAGATTAGCAACTTTGTTGCAGGCTAGTATCACAATGTTTGTGATCAAACGAGTTAAGTACAATTGTATTTGATCAAGTATTTCAAGATGTAGTATAATTATTACAAATAGATACAAATGCTTATGACAATTATCAGACTACAAGTACATTATTACAGTGAAAAGTTCAACTCAAGCATAGAATTTCGTCTATTCACAGTAACATTGCTGCTGTGGCAAATTAGTTCTCGAGGACAAAGGAAACAACCTTCCAACCATAAAAACAGAAATTCTAACTTTTTAATTTTCTGTCAGCGGAATTGGTATGAAGGCATTAACAGTAAAACCACCATCAGCCGTTATAGTTTGTCCAGTTATATAAGAGGCTGCAGGCAGACAAAGAAACGCGACTACTGGTGAAATTTCCTCTGGTTCACCCACACGTCCTAGAGCAATTCGAGACTTGACTGCCTTCAAATACTCCTTATGGTTTCTAAGTTCCTGCCAATTACCACAACTAAATATGTTAATAATGTGCAACATATCTTAACATAATGCGTAGGTATGTACAGAAAAAGTTGTCACGTTTCCTAAATTTTGTGTTACTTCGGAAATGAAATTAGTACCTCAGTCAAAGCAGACCAAATCACTCCAGGTGCAACAGAATTAACCCTGATATTGTCTTTTGCCCATTCACATGCCAAATTCTTTGCTAGTTGGTTAATTGCTCCTGTAAAATGATGAACAAATGTAACTGAAATTGCTATATAAATGAACAATATAATAATCCTTGAAAAGTCGAGTAACAAAGCTGAAAAGCTTTGTACCTTTTGCTGCCCCATAAACAGATCCAATATCAAATGCCATGGTACTAGCCATTGACGAAATGAACACAATGTTGCCTTGTCCTGAGGCCTTAAAGTGTGGATATGCAAGTTGAGATAAATGGTAAGCTGACTCGAAATTCGTTGCCATTGTATTCGTGTAATACTCTGGCGTTGTATCCACAGTTTCAATTCTCTTACAACCACCAGCATTATTCACCTGAACCCAAAACTCATATATAAATCTCGAGTACCACTCCTAAGACTTTATCGAATAACAAATAAGTTATTTGTTGTACACATGCTTAATGTGATTATATTGCTTACGAGAATGTCCAATTTTCCATTAAAATTGGAGTTTACAGTCTCCATTAGCTTCACTCTTTCGGGTCGAGAAGAAACATCACAAACTGAGCCGGTTACCGGAAAACCCTTTGCCTTCCAAGCTAACAAGCAAGCATCAAGATCAGCTTCATTCCTAGCACATGTATGTACAATTGCTCCTAGTCCTACAAGCTCCTCTACAATAGCATGCCTGCATAGTGCATATACATAAATATAAACTTGAATTACTTAAGAAAATTGATACTCCGTATTTCATTACTCAGTTTTCTATTATTGTAAACCGGGTCAATACAAGATTAATTGTACCAAATCAGCACCCGTTAATATATGTAAAATATAATCAGCATATTATTATTATTCGACGATAATGAAATACTATGAAAAATTACATAAAATATAGCACGAGTAGTTTATATACAATTATTTACTTGGTACATACCCGATGCCTCTAGTACCACCCGTGACAAGAGCGGTCTTTCCTTGGAGTGACCATCGCTTGTTATTGCCATTAGTATTTGCACTAATTACCTCCATTTTTTAATTCTTCAACTTGATTATAGAAAATGATTATTAAAAAAAACACACACTCACACACACAAAACTACAATTAAGGAAGTTGATTTTTGAAAGTGCTTTCCAAAAAAAAAATGATCATTTGAAAGTAAGCTTTATTTTTGGGTTATATTGGACTTATAGGGTAGGAGACCGAATGCCTAACAGTTTTTTATTTTTTATGGGAACAACCACGTGTCAATTTTACATCCAAACACAAAACCACAAAGGTAGTGAGTACCATAGTACCATACGCAATGAAAATTTGACATGAATGGCCACGGCTTTGCATGGACGTAACGTAATGTTGTATTTTTGGACAATTACATGTTTTTATTTTTGTAAGGTTAGAAGAAGACCACTTGTGAATCAGTGCCTCACAATCTCACACAGATTAAGTCAGCGTAATTTCGCAAGTCAATGCTTGAGAGTAGAAAAAATAAGAAAATCTCCCTATTTCTAAGTAATTGTAGTTGAAGAGAGTGAAAGCTCTTTAGCTCAAAGTCACAAGCTAAGGTCGATTCCCATCAATTCCACCAAACTTGCTTAGTTATTTTGGACATTTAGATATGGTCCATAATAGAGGCTATAGAGCTAATCAAGAGTAGATCGACAAGGCTACCAACGGTCTTCCTCTACCACATGTCATTTATACATTTAACCTCTCTATGAGGTGGGAACTGAGTTGGTTTTGTGTAGGTGAGAGAAACCAAATTAATTAGCAGCAATTAATTTATTAATAAGTCATTAATGTTGCATTACAATTACAAAGCTACCAAATCAGAGGAGTAAACAAACTATTCATGGTCAAAGTTTAAGAGACGAATTAAAATTAATACGGAGTAATAATTTGCTTTTAATTAAAATAAAATATAATACTTCATAATAACACAAATTTAATAAGAGCTCACATAACTATATTATTTCTAGTTTTTTTTTTTTTTTTTTAAGAATAAATTATTTCTAGTTGATTATTGAGAATATATGGTTAAAGTTTTTTTTATTTATTTATAATGGGGCCAAAAAAAAAAAAAGAAGAAGAAGAAGAAGAGAGAGAGAGAGAGAATAGAAGGAATAACGTTAAGTTGTATCACAATAAAATTCATAAATAATGTTTAGTTGTTGTAAGTTGTAACAACTAACAAGTTTATTGTATTCATTCTCTTATATGGAGTGTTTATTCTTAAATGAGTTTAGGACAACTATACAATAACTCAATTTAAGTTTTTGCAATATTCATCTATTACCTATTTATCTTTGATCATATACATGTATATTTGTATTAATATGATTACAAACTCAAATGTTATCATGTAAAATGTAAATGTTGTTAAATTAGTATTAATGTATATCATCCTAATATCAACTTTTTAAAAATTTTAATGAGGTAAATCTTCACATGTAAAATTGTCAAACTTATACATTAACATATGTGTTAAGTGAAACTGTGTCAATTATTCAAAAACAAAAAGAATAAAATAAATAAGTAATACATAAAATAAAATTTATAATTTTTCACCTCATCATCTTTTTAAATCTACAAACACTATATTATAAAGATTGGCTAATTTGAATTTTTGCAATTGTTGTTTTTATTACTCTATGTTAATATATTTTATGTCTCATAATTCACCATCCAAATTAAATTTTAACTATCAACACTACTTAAAAAAACAAAAATGAATAAATAAATATTACAGAGTAAGTAAGATTACATAAAAGTACATATAACTTTTGTAAGATGTCCCTCTTATGTCATTTTACTACTTAAATATCTATCGGCTAATAGATGTTTAATAAACATTTTAAAATTAAATAGCTAATACAATCAAGGAACTAGTCAAACACTTTAATTTGTAATATTAATTACCCCCGTTTTATATAATTTGCAACAATTTGACATAAAGTGTAAGTAGAATATATATGTCTAATCGTTGCAAATCATATGAAATAGAGGTAGGACAATCTAGTCATAAAAGTTTAGCATTACACTGTATAATTACCTAGCTTTCAATTTTCAGCTAAGATCACAAGGTAGTGCCTACATTAAGGGTCTGTTCACATTTACTTAATTTCAGTTCAGTTCAGTTCAGTTCAGCTCCAATCAGTTCAGTTCAGTTCAGCTCTAATCAATTCAGTTCAGCTCTTAATTTCCCTCTCTCATAAAATATTCATTTTAGCTCATTTCAGTTCAGTTCAGTTCCAATTAGTTCAGTTCAGTTCAGCTCAGTTCAGTAAATGTGAACAGACCCTAAATATCAAATTACTATTATTAACAATTCTGATATTGATATCTTAAAATTTCTTTATTTACAAATAACTTTAAAATCCGAATTTGCTCGCGTATTATCTAGTTTTAATAATTATATCAAAATTTTGAACACCTTTATATCAAATTTCTACAAAATTATCTCTTTTTTTTTTTTCAAAATACCATTAAGTGACATGTCTAAAATATTATTATACTTGTATTGAATTTCCAATCACACACATACAAAATGTTCAAAACCTTATATCTAAATCCCAAAAATAAGTTATTGTTCAATAACTTATTTCAATAACTCCGTACTAAATATAGGTAATTGGTAGAAAACCATTGACAGTGGCTCCACCATCAACAAATATAGTTTGGCCAGTGATGTAAGAAGATGCTGACATGCATAGGAATGCCACCAGACCCGACACTTCCTGGGGCTCTCCTACACGTCCCATAGCTGTTCGGAAATTGATAACCTCCACACACTCCTTATTACTAAGAATCTGTCAAATATAATTCAATCATACAAAGTTATTATAACTTATCAGTCTCTAAAATTTCGAGCCATTATTATACTTTCTCCGTTAATGGTTAATTGCAACAAAGAGGTATTATTTGTGAGATATAAAATATTCCTTTATTGCAATTAACTATTAACGGAGGAAGTATAATATATGCATCATTTATATAGGGACCGAGGGAGTATAACAAATTAACAATGGTAAATTAAAAAGATTTAATGACGGACATTACCCCTTGTGTCAAAGGTGTGTTGATGTACCCAGGAGCAACAGAATTAGCCCTAATGTTGTCTTTGGCCCATTCACATGCCAAATTTTTGGCTAATTGATTCATTGCCCCTACAAATAAAATTTTTGTAAACAAGGTATAAAAATTAAGATATTTTTAAATCTTCAGTCACACTTTTGTGCTGAAAATTTTTATTATACTAGTACATTACTTTGTAAATAGTGATATACAAAGTATTTTGTTTAAACAAAACTCAAAAAGATGGACGGAAATTTTGCAAAAAATCACCTTTTATAAGCAATTTTTTGCAAGAAACCACCTTATAAATTTTTTTTTGCAATGACACATCTTAATCAATTTTTTTTTTTTTGCAAATCAATACCTTTATGTCGAAAAATGAGGTTTGACCCCATTTTCCGGCATTGACTACCCCAATCTACCCACGAAACCACCTCTCTCCCACCCTCACCCACGAAACCACCTCCCTCCTAAGCCCCAGCAACAAAACCACTCTTTCATGGCGTTGACCACCATAAACACACCCCTTTTACTGTATTTTGCTTCTACTATTCCACCATGTATAGGTAGACAATTACAGGTGAATTTATGTGTCCCGGCTCCTATCCTTAAACATAATTTAATTTCACCCACTTACTGACTAATTATAATTAAGAGTGTATATATGTAGTACTTGCTTCTTTATCGAATCTTGTGGACATAACAATTTTATACTAATGGTGTTAGCTCTACATATCTAGTGGCATTTTTGTAAATAAATAAAAAAACTTTTGTCAAATGTAGACCCTAATAATGTTAATTTATTTACAGAAACGCCATGATGACTGAGATTTTATATTGATTTATTTACGAAATTACTACTAGATAAACGTTTTTTTGTTCATCATGAAGTTGAACCGGAGCTCCCTCGATGCCAAATTGCCAATCATGCAACTGTAGGAGAAGTAGAAGTAGAGACGACAATAACATTCTCAAAAACAGTGAAAATGTTGTAACCAATTTAAGATACACTACAAAAAGAAAATGTGACCGTTAATTCGATTTGGAGTTTTTTTTTTTTTTTTTTAATTCACAATATCTACCATTTTTTTTTTTTTTGACGGGACAATATCTACCATTGATAAGTCCATTTGTGTTTTTTTTTTTTTTAATCATTGTTTTTTTTGTAAAGAAATAGGAAAGGTAAACAAAGTTTATATACTCCGTAGCCTTCTTTCAATATTATTATAATCTAAACTAGCCTTCATTCAATATTATACAGTAATTTAAACTTATCAAATAATTTTTTTTTAATTACTATCTACAAAATAAAGGGTCTATCCAGTAAATTGCTACATGGTTGGTTTTTCAGTTGACATGGAATTATGGACCATATGGTGAGATTGAACAATCGTGCCGACCCCACTCATACCTATCTCTCCGACTTTTGATTTTTTTATTATTATTACAAGTTAAGAGGTACACGCTATACATTTTATTTATTTTTCGGTTTTGTTATTCATAGCCCTAAGGGCTAAAAACTAGCAAATTCCTCCAATTAATGGTATATATCTTATTCCAATGGAATCTATGACAAACTTAATATTAATAATTAGACCATCATTCAATTCTCATTAAATTGTATTTATTAAAATATTATTTCCTACCCACTTATTAGTTATACACATTATTTTAGGAAATAAAATAAGTTCATTGTACTGTAATTCTGTAAATCATCTTGAAAGCAATTTTTTTTTATAAAGGGAAAAATAAAAAAAAAGAGCACACGATTATTTAAACGACTTTGATTTCATTGGAATTGGTCTAAGTATGACAATCATAATATTACAAATTCGTCCTTGAACAATTTCTTGTACAACATTATCAATCTAAAATTTTCAAAAGTAAAAAGATTAACTACATGATTTAAGAAATTTTACAATTAAAATAGTAAAATATATTTCAAGAAGTTAGTAGACAATATCAGCAAGTCAATTTAGGCGCCAAGCATTAGTTTCATGGGGAATTAACATATTTGTGTGGGTATGTGCTATTTATTGATTTGTTTTTTTTTTTTTTTATTATTCCCCATAAATATTAAACATGTACACTATTATTTTTATTGAAAATATAAGAGAATCTAGACATGTATTAATGGTTATACATAGCCCTTAGGGCTATGTTTAACATTTGCCTTTTACTTATTTATTTATTTGAATAATGGTTTATGTTTATGGGTAGTTAAGATAGGATAATTTTTTTTTAATAAAAAAATATTTTTTAATTGTGGGTAAATAATGTAATTTTTAAAAAATAGAAGGGCATTTTAGAAAAAGCAAAATTTATCGACGAAGAAGTGTTTCTCTTTATATAGTACTATAGATTATTTTTATGCTTATTTTTTTTTGTTGTTTAGAGAGTCACAAGGGTGGTGGTGTTGAGAATCGATCCTGACATCTAATGAAATTGGGAAAAAAAACTCTAACCACTTGAGTTATTCCTCACTCTCTTTTATGCATATAATTATTAGTGCGCACTAATTAATAGGGATAAAATTAGAACATCAAAAATTATAGAAAGGATAAATGTGTCCAATATTCATGATATAAACTGAGTATAAATTTCAATCATTACACATAAAAAACAAAAAATGTAACAAATAAAAAGGAACGGAGGGAATAATATAACACGAGTATTAATTATCCTAGTTTACAATTGGTAGAAAACCATTGACAGTAATTCCACCATCAACAAATATAGTTTGGCCAGTAATGTAGGAAGATGCTGGCATGCAAAGGAAAGCTACTAATCCTGACACTTCCTGAGGCTCTCCTTCACGTCCAAGAGCTGTTCGTGACTTGATATCCTCCAAATTCTCCTTTTTACTGAGTAACTGTCAATATAAAGAGTAGGATCAAATTAGTAGAACGCAGGACTCGAATTTGGCTGTCTTATCCGACACGATGATAGGTCTCGTGTGGTGTCGAAGTGTGGGAAGATATATCCGACATGCCACACCTGAATACCTGATGTACAATAAGGTGTCGAAGTAACATAGCAAAGTACATTGTTTTGGAACATTAGGAAAAATGGTAAAGAGACCTAATTTATTTAGACGGATCAAAAGTTTATTAGTTTTATGCTTACATGTATATAATGTGTTAAATTTTGAACTATTTACATTTTAATAGATGATATGTAACGTTAATTCAGCGTAGAATTTTTAAGAACTTATAGCACGATTCTATGTATGTTGACTACACAAGTATTTTGAAAAAATGGATTACAAATTTACAAGCATACATATGGCTAATTATATAATTAGGGATGTAGGGAATAATTCATTGTAAAGGGGTGATTTGTAAAGTATATGACCAATTAAATAGATAATTAAGTGAGTAAAGAATATTACCACATCTGCCAAAGGTGTCCTAATGTACCCAGGAGCAACAGAATTCACCCTAATATTGTCTTTGGCCCATTCACATGCCAAATTTTTGGCTAGTTGGTTTAATGCCCCTACAAAATAATTAAACAAATTTCTTTTACAAAAATCATAATAATTCATTATTCTAAAATTTTCTTTAGTCTCATTATATGCTATAAACATTTTTTTTTTGTAAAAAGAATAAATAATTCATATAATGATATAAATACGAAGTATTAAAACTCAAAAAGCAGGACAATACATAAGATATTGTTCCGTTAGAGTGTACCTTTTGCAGCTCCATAAGCGGAGCCAACATTGATGCCAAAGAAACTAGCAATTGATGAAAGGAATATAATGTTGCCTCCCCCTGAGGCCTTTAACATAGGATAAGCAAGTTGAGAAAGATGATATGCTGAATCAAAGTTAAGGGCCATTACATATGAGAAATCCTCACTTGTGTAATCAATTGTTTCTTTCATTCTGCAACCACCAACATTGTTTACCTGAAATTCAACAACTAATGTAGCTTAATTCCCAAGAGTAAAGTTATATTAATTGATTCTTGATCTGTTATTTTTATGGTATACAAATGATTAAATTGACAAAGGCGACTCTTCTATAGTTATCAAAGGATCGAACTCAGGTCACTCCTGGGGGAGATGGAGGGAAAATTTCTGAACTCAAACTTACAAGTATGTCCAATTTTCCACCAAAGATGGTATTGATAGTCTCCATAAGCTTCTCTCTTTGAGGTTGAGAAGAAACATCACAGATTGAGCCACTCACTTGAAGACCTTTAGTCTTCCAATCAACCAAACAAGCATCGAGCTCTTCTTCATTGCGAGCGCATGTATAAACACATGCTCCTAGTTCCGCAAGTTCCTCTACAATTGCATGCCTGTTTATAACTCAATAGTCAATAATATATGTATCATAAATTCACAATACTAGACAAAAGAATAAAAAATTCCCATTGAACAAAATTTCATGAAAAAACACATAATATATATATCCTAAAACTAAGAAACCATTATAAATGAAAAAATAAAAAAAATAAAAAAAAAAAAAAAAAAAAAAAAAAAAAAACTGTGAAAGTTCAATTATACAATGATTTTAAGGACACAATTTTAACAGATGTTCGTGACAAGAACATACTAATATATGCTAATCTAGATTAGTTAATAAAGTATTTGAAGAATTAAATTGTGATGACCTAATTTGTAATCAATAAATAAATAAAATAAAATAAAAGGCACAAAAGAGTTGCAAATGGTATAGTATACCCAATGCCTTTGGTACCACCGGTGACAAGAACATTCATCCCTTGAAGTGACCATCGTTTGTTACTTCCATTACTATTTGCCTTTGCTTCCATTTTCTTTCTTTATAGAAGTCTATGCATTAATTAATAGATTGGTATTTTTTGTATTTGAAAATTTGCTTAAAACAATCATTTATAGACTAATATTGGTAGTAAAGTGGTCTCACTCTCCTCGGATTGATGTTCCAAATGGGACAAACGAAAAATAACGGATGAACAAATAAATGTGTTTTGTGGACTAGCAATTTTCTAGAAAAGGTGTGTGCTCTTTTAGATTGCTAATCTCTTTATCTGATTAAAATTGTCACCAAGTATTTTTGGCTTGTCTTGTTTGATAATCTTTCAAATTTGATGACTCTACCACTCAAAGCTCAATCATATACATCACTGTCTCGTTGATTGTTATCAATCTTATGGTGGTTAGCTCTTTGTTATTATTGGTGAACTCGGCCCTATCCCAAGGAGTTAGGACAATGCAAAATCTTCACGCTCACTTGTATAAATCAATATTTTTTATTTAAATATAGGCCCACAATTGTTGATATAATGATACATCACAAAATGCTATAGTAATTAGACATTTTTTGTATGTTTATTGTTATTCACATACGGTGTATATCATACTCTACAAAAAAAAGTGAAGAATCCTAAATTAATCTCTAAGATATCACATGAACATTTTGGTAAATATATCAACAATTTTATCCAATCATCGACACTATGGACTCACTTATTTAAGAAAATATCATAGGATAAACATTTTTTTTTTTCTAGAAAAACAAAAATTTTGCACATTTGTTAAAAAATTATGCACATCAAATTTGAGTCAAATTTTTTTTGTACATTTAGTTTAAAATATATGCACATTCAGCATTATACACAAAAAATCTTCTCATTCTAATGAACTTCTCATTTGACCAAATATATCTCTCGGTATCTTGGTTATTAACTTAATTAATATGGTATCATATACTATTATCCTGTGAATTTAGTGTGAATGTCTCAGTGATATGTTAGCTTTTAAGACTCTTAAATATTAAGCTTTCAACATATTCTATGTATTCTCAATACTAAACCTGGTTATTAGGCGGGTCGGGTCAAGATCGGTGCGGGTCGATTACGGGTCAGGGTCAAAGAGGGTCACATTTTATAGGGTCAATATAGGGTCGGGCCAATGAGGGTCGCAGGTCAATAATGAGGGGGCCTATAAAATATCAATTAAAATAAATATTGGACAAAGTCATTATTAAATACATATGAATACAAATTAATCTATATAATTATTTTTACATTATGTATTTTCTTTATCAACTAAATTGGAAAAACATGTTGGCCCTATATTGACCCTATCTAATAAGGAACCTGTCCATTAAAAGCCCTATAAGCTTGGCCCTGACCCTATTATCATTGGGGTACCCTGTCTAATAACCACCTCTACTCAATACAATTGCTTCAAAAGAAATTATATATATATTCTCAATACAAATTATCTCTAAGAAGTTATTCTCAGATCAAGCTCACACTAATGCAGCTTCATTTCAATTAGGTTATTCGAGTTCCTTCTCAGCATCTCCTGGATCAGCCTAAAAGTTCCTCCTCTTCACTGCCCATATCTCCATGGCCCTCGCCGCCCCCGGACATCATCACATCACATCATCATCATCCCAATCACCCCAGGATGTGTTCCATTCTAACGACGACATTGCCTTAGGTCCCCCCTTATCCTCCTCCCTGCCAACTTTCTTCTTCCCTTTGCACACCTTCTCCCACTCCAATCTCTTTTTTGCAATCATCCACTTACAATACATCTTACTTCGTCTTTCTCTCCTAACAATATCTACCATTCTCTCCCTATAAGTTTGCTTCTCTTGCTCTGAAAACCTTGAATAATACTTGTCATAATCATTGTTAGAAGGGTCAACTAAACCATCTTCTCGTAGCACCCTATACCACGCCATTCCCCATTCATCAACCCCAGCTATCAAGTTATTCGTTAGCCATTCGTGTTCAGGAGCAACCACCTCAACGTTTGGGAATGGAATCTCATCCATGGACTCGTCACTGGGAACGTCACAATGGTAACACAACGCGTCATCATCGGAAACTGTTCCAATCAATTTCCTAATCTCATAAAACGGATCATCCTTTTGCTTTTGCTTTTGCTTTTGCCTTCTCTTTCTCTGTTCTTTTTTAGAATTGGCTCGCCGCCCCATTATCAATTCTCTAACAAAAAGATCAACCATCGAGTTAATAATAGTACCAAATATTTGGATAGGAAGAGCTTATTAATGTAAAAATATTCAATTCATAGCCAGAAATAAGCAAAGAATATTGATATAACAATTAATAATAACAATTATGTAAATATTCACTTATTATAACTACAAAATTAAAGAAGTAGGTCAAGGTAGTATTATTGAAACAACAATTTTTAGAAAAAAATTATAAGAAACATCCTAACTAAATTATCCCAACTCTAAATTATCCACCAATAATCCTGTATAATAGTTTTACTTTTCTTTCTTCAACAGATAAGAAAAAGAAAAGGAGACAAAGATTATGTAACATTGAAGGTTATGGGCAGAACTAACATTAGTCCTAATATAGGAGCAGTCAAATCTCATAATGTTCAAAACTTCAATTATCAACTTATTGCATGTATGTATAATATATTGAAAGATTGAATGACTTTACTTGCATACATAAATAACATATTCAAACTTGGTAAACAGATAAAGTAGGCTTAATCACCCATTTTCAGCTACACAAGGTTTGCTAAATACCTCAAATTCACTACCTAAAAAACGTCGTCACTAGGATGGGGGGACTTGCAGTACAAAGGATTGTCCACTACAATGTAGAATAAACAGTTGGTTTATTTTTAACCAAAACTATGAGATGATGTTAGATTAGAAGTTAATGGAATAAGTCAAGAAGCATGAGTTATGATCAGGTACGTACTGTATGAATGCAGTAAGAAGAACGGCATATCCACATTAACCAATTCATATATTATTGCAAACCTTATAAACCCAACTCATAATATATTGCAAAAAAAATCACCTACAAACTCCAATTACTCCATGTACCCAACTCCTATTTTCTCAAAAAACATCCATTAAAATCACAACAACAACCACAACAAAAAAATCCATGTCGAAAAAAAACAATTGATATTCTCAAGATGTGCACCAATCCAGAGATTTATTGCTTATTCATCTTGCACTTTATGTGATTTACAAGCTTAGACTTGGTGATGACTCGTATGAAAAACATTATAATAAATCAAATATCAAGCAATCCAAGTTTTCAATTCAATTCTTGATTTATTAATGACAAGCAATATTTATTCACCAAATCCTTAAGTGCCTCGGTGTATAAACACCTTAAGTGCATAAGACACCCCAAATCCTTAACCTCGTCTTGTAAGACTTTAATTCTTCATTTACTCATTCTATCTCAATAATCATGACGAGTAATAAAATAATTCATTCCACATATACCTTTGCCTCTAAACTCATCTTGCAAATTAACACATGAATAATACTAACAAGATAAATTAATACACATCCTCATACTTGAATCAAAACCATCCATCAAATCAGGCATTAATCACAATTAATACCATACAATTTCAACCAATCCACAAGTTTCTAACATGATTCTAAGTTTTCCAAATCCTTAAACATGCTCCTAAATTAAAGGTTTTTGTATCCTTGTACGTACCTTTAGTAATCGAATTGGTATGCCACTTTACTAACTAGAAATCACCTTCCATAAAGTCCTCCCTATACCAAACAATAAGATCTCAATCAATACCCAAGCAATCAAATTTACAGCAATATATAATAACTTACTTTAAAACCTTCAAAATCCAATTAAACAACAATTTAAAACCTTCCCTTTAATAAAAATCAAAAGCTTGTATATAGTTCATTAAGTTTTCTTCATAAAAACCTTAAAATACACGTTTATACATGAAATTACAGCAAGTTTAGACCTTTATAAAAATCTGTAAATTAACTTTGCATAAAATCTTGGAATTATAGTAATCTTTGAAATTATCTACATTATAGATTAAGTTAGTAAACTTTAAACCCAAAAATACACCAATTAAATGTAATTAGACTATTAGAGGCTTCAAAAATGTGAACAATAATCTGAAAATTTATTCTTGAGATTAGAATTTAAAATTCAAGGCTTTATAATCATAAAATACGCACAATCATTGTTTTATGAGATTAGAAACATAAAAACATGAAATTAATACAAAACATAAAATTGAAACTTTAATAAATATGAAACTTTATTTATAATCAAAATAATTATGCATAAACATAATTTAGACATAGTATGATTAGGTAACTTAATCAACACGATTCAAACCCTAAAATCATGAAAAATCAAGGTTTTAAGCCCTAATCTTCTTAGCTAAATAAATCTGAAATTTTATTTCATATTTTAAACATAATAAAACTTATAAAGTTATAATCTTTTATAATTCATATACATAATCAAACCATAATAATAACAATTTAATAACAAAATTTGACAAAGATTGAAACTTGATCTAAATAACAAAAGAGAAAATGAAAGGAGAGAGAGAAGGGGCGGACTGGTGTTGTACGGTGGTGGTGGAGGGAGGTGCGGCAGCAGGGACGCCGGTGGTAGTGGCGGCTGAGCAGCGGCAGCAGGTTCGAATTTATTTTTTATTTTTATTTTTTCTCTTCTGGTTTGTGAATAGCAAGGAGAGGAGGAAAGCAAGGAGAGGAAATTGATGTGAATTAGGGATTGATTTCCAAAATTAAGTGGATTGGGCTTTGATGGAAGTTTAACCTCTCTTTATTTATTTTTGGGCTACTAACACCATTGATAAAGTATGTTGGTGTATAGAATAAGAGAAATTAAATTAGATTAGTGGTTATTGATTTAATAAAGTTTAAATAAAGTTTGCGTAAAAAAATTATTTAATGAAATCAAAATACAATGTCGATGTTTTGTTTTTTAATTTCTGAATGTAAGGTGGAAAACAAAAAAAAAGGAGCCTAAGAGGAGCCTCACTGCTCTAACAGAGTAATAGTCACTCCATTACCAATGCGCCAAACTTATACATTTGATTATTTACCTCACAAAAATTTCTTATAACCCTTTAATTAGCAGAAGTGAGGTACAATAATTTTTTGAAATTGTATACTTTTTTTTTGTAGCCATTTGGTTCATTCGATTAATGATTTATTATCACTTCGATGTTTTCTTACTATCATTTGTGATTTATCTAGATGGAAGTGTTATATTCAAATCAGACAACTATCCTCAATTAAAAGCTACGCTAATAATGTTGCTTGAATTGTTATGAGTATTAATAATGTGTATTGAAAGAGGAGATGTATTAATAATCTATACTTAGTATTTAAAAACTCAAACCACAATAATTCATATGCCACATGTCCTCACAACTTATTCGTATGCCACATGTCCTCACAACTCACTCATATGCAAATATTACTTCCCTTACCTTTTCAATATTAAAAAAATTAAATTAAAAATATTACATAATGTTAAAGCCTTTGTGCATTCCGTAACTTGTACATTTAAGTAAGAAAATGAAGTGTTTAATTTCTACCATGATAGAATAAAGTTGAATTAACTATTACATAAACATATGAATTATAATAAAAATAGTCTTTTTATCTCTTAAACTTAAAATATAGCTTAAACTAATATGTTCATTTCATATTCTACAATATTCATGTATATATACTTAACTAAATTAATTATTCTTTCACAATTCCACTCACTTTTAAAAAAAAAAAAAAAAAAAAAAAGTTTTCACAAGCATTTACCTCAAAAGTCATGTAACAATAGCTTCGTAGTTTCAACTATTGAAAAGCATACATTTATATAAAAATAACCTATATTATAACCCGTGCATTGAACGGGCCAAAATGCTAGTGTTGTTTGAATTGTTATGAGTACTAATAATGTTGTTTGAACATAACGTGTTCAAAGAGGAGATGTATTTTACATGTCATAAGACTCATAGCTTTCTCATAGACGGATATTAAATCTAAAATATCTATTGTCTGGTTCGAGCATCTCAAAACCATATGACAATAATATAGTGGACACAACTTTCTTATTTCTTTAATGTGGGATACACTTCCCAACACTTTCTACACTCTTTAATGTGGGACAATACACCACTCAGTCACTCACAAATGAGTTTTCTTATGGGCTCAACACTCCCCCTCACATGTGAGTTGTCCATAATATTGGCCCAAATCATAACACAACTCAACTTAGTTATGATACCATGATAAACGGACCTGGGTCACACCCGACACAACTGCCCACTTTATACGACCAAGGAAGTTCCACCTAAAACCATATGGCATTAAGTGGAATAGCCCCTTAGCCTTATAAAGTGAACATAACTTTCTTATTTTTTCAATGTAGGATACACTTCCCAACACTTTCTACACTCTTCAATGTAAGACAACACACCACTCACACGTGGGTTTTCTCATGGGCTCAACATACAAATATACAATCCTCCATATTTAGTTATTTGCACCATACACAAACACAAATTTAAATACTATCAAGATTATTTAATCGAGTTTAAAAAAGGTAATAATTAATCAATCTTATCAAAAAAAAAAAAAAAAGTATACACTACTCCCTTTGTCCATAATTGTTTGCTCCACTTTCCTTTTTAAGGTGTCCCCAAAAGATTGTCCCATACTACTTTTGGCATGTTTTCCCACTTGCACTCTCTCTATCTCTCTCCTCATTGATATTTGTGTCAACCCATGTGCACCATTTTTTGCCCAAAGCCTTAATAAAGTAGATTTATAATTTGGGGCAAACAATTGGGGACAGAGGGAGTAATAAATAAAAAATTAAATAAAAATTAAATAATTATATAAATATATATATACTAATTACTTCGTATTATAATTTATCATAAACTCTAGTCTAAATACTCTCTCCGTCCCCAAAAGTTTGACCTTAATAGCCAAATTTTAGCCTCAAAATGATCATCCCATTTGCATTATAATACCCATCAATTTGCAACAATATTTGTGCAAAATTAGCTTCACTATATAATTTTTTTTCATGTACTTTTATTACTAAATCTCTCTAGTTTTTTACAAACCCTATGTAAATTTTATCTTTCTAATATATTTTTAATTCTTTATATTTAACTTTCTTTATACCCGTGAAATCAGCCTAAAAGGGTCGTTATTTCGGAAACGGAGGGAGTATTAAATTTTGTAATAAATGTTTTCCAAAAGATATAGTAATATATAAATGACAAATATACATTAACCAATGTAAAAGTTAAGAGTTATATGTACAACTTTTTTGAATGGAATATGTTTTTCTTAAAAAATTAATGCTATATGTAGCTTTTAGGGCTATGAGCTTATGAATAAGCATTTAAGATCTTTCCTAACTTGGTACTCCCTTCGTCCCTTAATACAATGCCTCTTTCTCTTTATTATGTGAGGAATAAATGCTCAAAAGAGGCATTGTATTAAGGGACGGAGGGAGTACTAATTTAGGGGTAATGCTATATATAATTCTTAGGGTTACATATAAGCATTAAATATATATATTCTTGAAAAAAAAGGTATAAAATTAGGAATTCATGACAAAAACACATGCAAATCAGTGTAATTAGTGTGTTTTTGTCATGATTTCCGAAATTTAAACAATTTTCTAGAGTATTTTTAATGTTTATATCTAGCCCTTAGGGCTTTGCATAAAATTTTTCTTAATTTCCGTTCAAAAAAACATTTTTTTTAATTTAGACATGTATGACAAAATCACACGCAAATCAATATAATTAATAATGTATTTTCATTTATTTATTTTTAACGAGTATTTTTTTTTATTTTAACTTCTTATACGTAGTATATATAGCCCTATAGCATTTTCCTTCTTAAAATATTAAAGTCCTCATAAAAAAAACAAGAAATATTATATTGCAAGTATTAAGAAACGGCTTCCTTTCCCAAAAAAAAAAAAAAATACTCCCTCCATTTTAAATTATATTCCTACTTCTAGTGTATGTAATTTAGGAACCGAGTGGTATTATGAAATGGATTATTAATTAAAAGGAAAAAAAAAATGGAGTAATAGAATTAAACAAAAGTTAATTGAGAATGAATTTTAACCGTTGATATTATCGAAATTTGACTATTGAAAATGTATACGTGCCACTAATCTTGTTTCTATGTTTTCAATTTTTGTTTAGTACTTTTAAGCTTTTCACTTTTATTACACTGCACCTCACTCTCTCTCCTCCATTGAAGCGTATTCTTCCCACTTCTCCATTGAAGCATGTATCAGGCTTCCTCTCCTCCATTGAAATTCAACTTCTGAGGTAAAGATTTTATCTTTTTTTTATTATTATTATTATTTAATTTCGTTGAATTTCAATTAATTTCATAATCTAGGGTTTATGTTAATCTAATTGTCAGTATATTCAAATTAGGGTTCTTCTGAGATGAATTATTGAACTATTTCTCATAATTAACTGAAGTTATGAAAAATTAGAACTTGCAATTTTGTTGATATTTTTAAGCAAGAAGAATTATGTGTGATTATTGATGCTTAATTTGATAAATAAGTCCAATTTTATTGCTATTGTGTTGCTGGCTTTTGTATATCACCCTTCTATGTTCCCCTCTTGCCCTTGCTTAAAGACAGTTCAAATAACTGTTTCCTGTTTTTTATAAAAATATTCTTTCTTGTTTTGGCAAGATTTGAATTTTCTATATTACCCGATTTCGATTACGGGTTTATGGGCGTATTCGGCAAAATTAGCTATTGCTATTCTAATAGTGAATAATGGGTTAATGTTAGTTGTTAGAGATTAGCTATTAAGGTAGTTGGTTTTTTAAAATAAGTGATCAATTCAACTAGTTTTGGTTGTAGAATAATTAGTGTATTGTGGAAGTTGACATGTTTCAATATGTTACACAGCTTACACTACCTAGCTATATGAACTCGAATTGCTATTGAGAAAAGTTATTTTAAGTCGAACTAATTTGATGCTGGTTATTGTAGTTAGTTTGGGGGTGATACCCAATTTCTGGGATCACAGACTGTATTGCATTTGCCCTTTGCGACTTTCTCTACACCAAAACAAAAAATAAACTTGAATTGCTACCGTAGTTTGGTACTTATGGTAGACTTTTGATTGAATGATAATGCGAATTGTTATCCTCTTGGTTTCCCATGTTGATGCGGTGGAATCAAAACCAAGCATAATTTGAAAAATGAACCTTTTTGGGTACTTTTCTAGAGGAAAAGGTAACCTGGGTGGGTTGGGTCCCATGTTTAGGGTATTAAAGGGTTGATGAGGAATAATAGTGATCAAATAAGGAATAAAACAAAAGGTAGGTATAACTCTAAAAAATGCCTTGCCAAAAGTTACTCTAAAAACCAGATGTGGAAGAAGGTGAATGCTAAGAAAAATAGAGGGAGTATTTGAGAAGTTTATGCCAAACGCAGACTGTATTAGGGAGTCTTAAGGTTCCTTTATCTATATTATTAGAATGTACCATAGGATGAATACGTTTGAGTGTTTGACCTTTACCATGAAGAGTTATGAGCATCTAGTTTTTCATGTATTAATCCTCGTGTTAAAGTACTTTCAATGTTATGTTAGGATGCAGTTATATTTCAAAAGAGTTCCTGAAGTGGAGAAAACAGCATTACTTATTTTCAGATAATTTAATAAGGGCATAACACATGTTTGTCTTAAGCTGCCTTTAGCTTGACATGATTTCAGATGTATTGCAGGTGAAATTTCATTGTTTTTGGCTGTTATATATGGAGATAAATCAAGTTAATCAACCACAGCAGATGAGCGGCTCTGTCCCGCTGTCAGATGCTTCTGTGAAGAGAAAGCGAGGTCGTCCTCGAAAAGAAAGAAGTGAAAATCCTGGAAAAACCCATCTACCGCGTAAAAGGGATCAAAACCAAAATCATGGTGAAGGTGCCCCTGTGCCCCCAGGATTTGAAGAAGTAGATGGGAATCGAAAACCACCGTCAGCTGATACAGTTAGGAGCAATAAAGAAGATTCAGTGATTGGCCAAATAGTTACAGGTGTGATTGAGGCAGTATTTGATGCTGGATATTTGTTGTCAGTTCGTGTTGGTGATTCTGACACAAGTCTGAGAGGTATTGTATTCAAGCCAGGACATTATGTTCCTGTTTCAGCTGAAAATGATGTGGCCCCTAGTTTGCAAATGATCAGAAGGAATGAGGTTCCTTTTCCATCAAGGAACCAAGGTCACAAGCGTCGGGGGAGAGAGAGAAGTAACCACCATGCTGCATATCCATCAAATGGTTCACCTACTTCTAATCAATTGGCTAGGGTTCGAGCTACACAAATGTCTATTGTGGCAGCGCAACCTACCCACCCAGTGGGAGAAAGAGGCACTGTGGTACCAGTGATTCTGCAACCAGTGAGCTTGTCAAATGGTGCAACTCCTGTGGTTGAAGCACCTCCCATTGCTTCTCAACCTGCTCATTTGGCAGCCTTGAAAAGCAGGTTGCCTCCTTTGACCCAGGAGGCAACACCCAAAGGATCTCAGACAGATAGTGGTTCTGCTTCGCAACCAATTGATGACCATGTCGATGCTGCTAAGAGAGTACAAGGGTCACCTGAGTCTGCAGAAACTCAAAACAATAGTGGACAGTCAAACAAAGTGTTGCCAGATACTCCGGGGCTTACCCCAGAACAAGTCCAGGACTTGAGTAAGCCCCTGTTGGTTAAGCCCCTACAAGCCATTCGCTCAGAGCCCCCAGATCAATCTGCATCTATACCCCCCACTTTTCCTGAGAGAAGAGCAGGCAAGATGACAGAACTGCTAATGGTGAGTGAAAGTCAAAAACTTTAATTCTCATCGTGTAAGAGTTTTTTTTATGTCAATTTTCAATTTTTATGCAACCTTTATATAAGTTTTCTTTTCTTTTTTCTTTTTTTTTTTTTTTTTAACTTTTAATTTTTATATACTACCTTTAAAAAGGATTTCTTAGAGTTTTACTGGGCTTACTAGCTGGATGATTGTTTTAGGTTTGACCTTTGAAATACTTCTTACTATGTTACTGAAAGTATTAATTTCATTTTATACAAATCGCTAACTGAACATAACTGCTCTGCTGCTTTGCAAAGGCTGTACAGCAAGAAAACTTGATGGAGAGGCAAATTTCTGATGGTCAACATCAAGACTTCAAGAGCCCGGGAAACTGAACTGAGCAAACGAAAGAACTTGGAAAATCATTCTTCAGAATGGATGAAAATTTTGCTCAAAGATCATATCTTCCCGAAGTCTCCATGTTTGGGTATCTTGTACAGGAAGACCAATTGAATCTCTAACTACCTTCTGATTGGTTAAGACAGTATGTCATAGAGCAGCTATGAAAGAAATTTCATCTAGACTGGGCATTTTTCCAAGCTGCTCAAGCTGCAGTATTCTGTTCAAGGCAAAGGGCAAGGTGGTTGTGCTTAGCTTGCATGGGGTTCGAGTTTTTCAATCATTGTATGTTTTTTGAAAGAACTGTATGAATATGTTTATGAAAAGCTCCATCGTAATACTGTTGTGGTTAGTTTCAAGTTACACATGAATTGTTTAGTGTGGTATGTTGGACTCGTCGATTATGGATGGGATCTTTTTAGACTTCAAGTAAGATCCAATTCCAGACAGGCAGATGGGGAGGCCCCAACACTTTAAAAGTAATTAGTGCATTTTAAATTATGGGTGAAGCTCAATGGGCTTTTGTATTCATTTTAAAGGCTTAAATCTTCAAAAAGTCTTTCGTTTCTAGGCTAACTTATTAGTACTTGCTTGCTAAATTTACTCCATAATGATCTGCCAGGCTTCAGGTTCTCTCTCCTGTAATACTGATGTTGATTCGGTGAATTTAAAGGTTTGCGATGGTGAATAATACGTAGTATTAGCCATATGGTGGTTGATGTGGCTTAGTATTTGGTGATGGCTTTGGTGAGGCAATGGTGGTTATGGCTGGTGGTTGATGGCAGTCAAAGGCAGTGAGACACTGAACAATGGCAATTTGTTTGACTGCCTTAAAATTTCAGTTACCTGATCCAACATTTCAAATATGCTGCAAAATTAATACTCGTACTACGTAAATTATGTGATCCAGAAAAAAAAAAAGAAAAGAAAAAAAAAAAGATGATTTTCAAGTCTGATAGATTGCATTATTTTTGAAAATTATGTGATTCGATTCAAAATTCCATGGTCAAACCCAAATATCCAATAATGTCATCCGGATTAGATACATATTGCATTTTTTCCAATCGGATATGTCCTAGAGACCGAGAGTACAATAACATACATTAGTACAGAGAAATAAAATATAATTTCATACCTATATTTTGCACTTAAAAAAATGAAGAAAGTATTTGGAAAAATGTCTCAAACTCGATATTGTATGAAGTTAAGTGAATATTAGTTCAAAAATTCCCTCAAAAAAAATACTTCCTCCGTCCTTAAATTACATTTCTCTTTAGAAATTTATACGGGAATTAAAGAGGAAAAAATGAGACAAATAACAATAATTAGATAATGCAATGGGAAGTACAAAGATAGATTAGTTATTACTCATGACATGTCATCAATCCTTTGCAAAAAAAAAAAAAAACAATCCCTTTTGCATGCCCCCGGTTTACAATAATTTTATTGCACATCGAACATTTTGCGAAAAGTGACCCCTTTTCGTATAAAAGTGACCCTTTTTCTTCTACAAAAGTAACCATTTATTTCACAAAAGTGACCCTTTTGTTTCACAAAATTCACCCCTTTTATTCACAAAAGTGACCCTTTTTTTTCACAAAAGTGACTTTTTTTTCACAAAAGTGACTTTTTTCACAAATGTGACCCATTTTATTCACAAAAGTGACCCCTTTTATTCACAAAAGTGACCCTTTTTTATTCACAAAAGTGACTTTTTTTTACAAAAGTGACATTTTTTTCAACAAAAGTAACCCTTTTTTTTTTCACAAAAGTGACCCTTTTTTATTTCACAAAAGTGACATTTTTTTCAATAAAAGTAACCCTTTTGAACACATAAAGCGTATATGATCCACTAAAGTTACCCTTTATTCTAATAAAAGTTACCCTTTTAAAATAAAAAAAAGTTACCCATTATATCTTCACTCATAAAACATTACTCTTATATTTGCAGAAGTTACCCATAATCTAGAAAAAGTTACCCATAATCTACCAAAAGTTGACAAAAAAAAATGAAAAATCAACAAAATAAACAAAAAAAAAGATAAAAAAAAAATAACAAAAAAGAGAAAAAAAAAAAAAGTTAGATCACAACTTCAGAAATTATATTGGTACTTCATATAACATCGATTCCTTTGTTTGAAAAGTACAAGGAGCAATTATCTTTTTCTTTTTTGTTAAAAAAACACTTACCATTATAATTAGAAGCTGAGAAAAAAAACCATAAAGTAATTAAGACAATAAACTTGAAAATCGAAGGGATATAATAAATGGAAGGCAGAAAAAACTTGAATCACCCAAAAAGAATAGAAGAGAAAGTCTGAGTAGATGAAGAGGAGAGAGAAAAAAAAAGGAGGAGAGAGAAGTTCTATGGGAAATGAGAATGAAGGAGCGAGAAATATGTTTAACTTAGGTGGGTGACTAAAACCTTCCTTTTCTTTCCGCCGCCATTCAGTAAAATACTGTACACCGGGTTTTATTAAATATTTGTTAAAAAAAAAGGGACCTATCACATACTCCTAATTGAAAATTTTTAACCAATCATATTCATTGTAATTTGGCACAAGGATTATGAGTGAGATTAGGTAAGGTTGAATGAGAAAACATTAAATATAAAACAGAAAAAGGGAGTTGATTTACTTAAAAAAAACTTATCAAAAATAGAAAGGAGGAATGTAATTTTAAAATACCAAAAATAAAAAGGAGGAATGTAATTTAGGGAAGGAGGGAGTATCAGTTTAAAAATAGATGCTCTAAATTCATTATACAAAATGTTTTAAAAAAAAAAACTTTATACAAATAACACAGGATTAAAAAAATTAAGCTTTGCTAAAATATCAGGTCCAAAACTGAAATTGTAAACTCGTACATCAATTGTCATTTGTGGCTATCTCTACATAAAAATTGGGAGCCCAAAAAAGCCCAAGAAGGTAAAACCGTAGAAGATGATGAGTTTAATTCAGACTTCAGAACACAACAGAGCAACAGAGTAATGGCTGTAATGACAACATCAATTTCTGCATCATCACCTCCACCATTTTCCCCCATTCCCGCCAACTCCAAACACAGAAACAATCCTAACAAAATCCCTCCATTTTCAACCTCCATTAAAACCCAGAATCCATCACTTCAGAAATCCCCAAAATCCCCCAAAATTTCCCCCAAAAATCCCCGAAAAACAGCTCCAAAACGAGATAAATCAACATACCCTTGGTCATTTCCACTGCAAAAGAAAAACCCACATTCAATTTACAAAGATATTCAGAGATTTGCAAGAAGAAACCAGCTCAAAGAAGCTCTCACAATTCTAGATTATTTAGAGCAACAGGGTATTCCTGTAAATGCCTCAACTTTCTCTGCTGTGATTGCTGCTTGTATTCGTTCCAAATCGAAAACCGAAGCGAAACAGATTCATGCCCATATCAGGATTAATGGGGTTGAAAACAATGAATTCCTTAAACCCAAGATTGTTCAAATGTATGTTTCTTGTGGATTAGCGGATGATGCCAAAAGGGTATTTGGTGATGATGAAAATGAAGAATCTAACAGTGTTTATTCATGGAATGCATTGCTTAGAGGTAATGTTGTTGTAGGTGGAAAAAAATACAAGGATTTATTGTATACTTTTGCTAGAATGAGAGAAACTGGGGTTGAATTCAATGTGTATAGCTTTTCTTGTTTGATCAAGAGTTTCGGCGGCGCGGCGGCTTTCAGGCAAGGATTAAAGATACATGGATTGTTGATTAAGAATGGTTTTATTGGTAGTGAGATGTTGAAGACAAGTTTGATTGATATGTACTTTAAATGTGGTAGAGTTAAGCTTGCTTATCACCTGTTTGATGAAATGTCTGAGAGAGATGTTGTTCTTTGGGGTGCAATGATTGCAGGGTTTGCTCATAATAAGTTGCCTAGAGAAGTGATTAGGTATGCTAGGTGGATGATAAAGGAAGGTGTATTGCCGAATTCGGTTGTGTTAACTTCAATGCTTCCCATTCTAGGGGAACTTGGGGCTTGGAAGATGGGTAAAGAAGTTCATGCCTTTGTGATCAAGAGAAGAAATTATATGGAGCAGCCGTTTTTGAAATCGGCTTTGATTGATATGTATTGTAAGTGTGGTGATATGACTTATGGGAGGAGAGTGTTCTATAATTCCGGTGATAGGACGACTGTTTCATGGACTGCTTTGATATCTGGTTATATATCAAATGGTAAGCTTGATCAGGCTATAAGGTCAATTATATGGATGCAGCAAGAAGGGTTTAAGCCTGATGTCGTTTCGTTGGCAACAATTCTTCCGGTTTGTGCTAAGTTGAAGGCGTTGAGGCAAGGAAAGGAGATACATGGGTTTTTGTTGAAGAATGGATTTCTGCCTAATGTATCATTGATAACATCATTGATTGTGATGTACTCGAAATGTGGTGTCTTGGAGATTAGTCGTAGGTTGTTTAATGGTATGGAGGCAAGAAATGTGATTGCCTGGACAGCTTATATGGTTTCTTGTATTGAAAACGAGCATCCAGTCGAAGCCCTTGATGTATTCAGGTCAATGCAGCAATCCAAGCACAGGGCGGATTCTGTTACAATGGCTAGAATATTAGAACTTTGCCACGAACTCAGACTGTTGAAACTTGGGAAAGAACTCCACGGACAAGTATTGAAGAAGGGCATTGAGTACGTTCCTTGGGTTTTAGCACGACTTGTAAAGTTGTATGGAAAATGTGGAATGATTGAGAAAGCAAAGTTGTTGTTTGATCTCTACCCTTGCGATGGTGTAGTAGCACCAACTGCCATGATGTTGGCTTATGGATATAACAACTGTTTTAGAGAAGCGCTTGCTCTTTTTAACGAAATGTTGATTGAAGGTAAGCCTCCTAATACGGACACCTTAGATGTGGTTTTAGCTATTTGTGATCAAGCTGGATTCGCAGATGATGCAGGTAAAATCTTCCAACTCATGACTCGAAAATATAGAATCAGGCCATCTAAAGAGCAATACGCTGTCATGGCTGGACTTCTTACTCGTTCCGGTCAGCTTCAGGAGGCTGAAAGATATATTCAATGGGGTTCCAAGTTGGATTCTTAAAATCAAGTAGTCCCTTCTTCGGAGATTGTGTAGGAATTGACAGGTGCAATAGGAAGCAAAACTATTGTGTACTTGTATTGTATCTATGTATACATAGCATTCATTGACAAACTATTCATAAGAAAGGTTTTCCTACTGTAATTTTTTGTGCAGCTTTTTCATTCGCAACCTTGATTGTCATATTTCATTCTGTTAAGTGTTAATGTCTGGTTCTGCCCCCGTTCTAAAATTAAAACATGCTGAGAACCTGAGACTTAACTGAGTTGTTCCCTTATTCTCTTTACTTATAACTCTGAATCTAGTTAACGATCGTTTATCAGCCACAGTGATATTGTATCCTCATGCAACAAGTGATTATAACACCAAAATCAAACAAGTCAGGCTTGAATCGAGTTTACATTAAACCCTAGACTAGATACCAGGCTGAGAGCTGAGTGTAAATACTAAAATCCATACAAGAGCACTTGTGGGTGTACTTAGCTTAAGTGATGGAAGTTAACATCAATGATTTCAATGATGACTTTAGAGAAAACATTCCTAGAATGCCTTTACTAAGAAGTCAATAAGAACTCATAAGTAGGCGAGCTCTGGGGCACATAAATGAAACAGCAGATATCTTGGGTAGAGGAATGACCTGATGAGGTACGATAGCCCCTCAATCTGCTGCTTATTGAAATCAAGCCTAAAATACAAGACATTGCTTAAATAATTTTAGATTTGGCGTGATTTACCTGATTATCTATCTAGTTCAATTGCGTAGTTTGTATGTAAGTTGATTATTTTCATGTTTTGTGAACTCGTAGGCAACCTTGTTTGATAAAACTAAAGGAACGGGAAATGGATTCTCTTGCCTCCAACGAGGTTGGCTTTGTGTAGTTTACTAATGAGATGAATTTGAACTAGCTGTCCAACTCGTCTGATAAGAGATTGTCCTGGTTTGGCTGGTGAGTGGTGGCAGCGGACTTGTTAACAACCACGGTGGCCCGTTCAAGGTTACCTTCTCATCAAAGTTTGGAATATCCGTATATACTGCTTCCGAGCAGAGACAACTGATAGGTGGGTATTGAGATAGCAGAGTATGGGGATTAAGAGGCTCATAATACGTACGGACAGCCAAACCAGGTCAAATGGGTTAAACACCTTGTTCAAATTTATAAAGTTAGTCAACAACCCAAGACAGAGGCAGGGAATACATTTCCTATTCATTTGCTTTTGTCAACCAAGTTCACATTTGTTAGTTCACAATTAACCAGCTTACATGCACATTTGCAAATTTGCAATCCTTGGGTAAAATCAGAAATTACATGAGCAATAAATGAAATTACTAACATTTAAGGATTTAAACAAAACATGAATGAAGAACAGGTGAATATAAGCTCCTATATTCTCTGTCAAATGATCAAATTCTTACATGAGTGTTCAGGGATAAACCAATTAAATGATTGATGTTAAAGAAAATACCCGTCAATAGATCTTGAGCAACTGTAAAACCCAATGGAAATTTTGATACCATATGCTGACAACAAAGAATTCTCTAGATCGACGCATCACCCCTCCCTCTTCTAAAACATGGGTGGAGAAATGTTTCCTTCAAACTGCACTCTTGACATACCCAAAACCTAGTCTCAAGAAAAAAATATACTCTGTGCCAAAACTTCTGTGGATTAAAAATTTGGACCAGCTCCAAAGAAAAGCAAAGAAAATTTTCTATTAAGGATATTTGTTTATGGAAACTTGGCGTTATAAGGATTATTAGGACCTAAGATTGGAATAGGATGCATGGAAGGAAAATGAGGAGATGACAGGCGATGAATGTGACTTGGCATTGTAAATGACTGCGGTCCATTTGTCATTAAAGGTGAAGTCATGGAAATTGGCAATGCCGGACCAGTTAGAACACCTGCAAATGAAAACCAAAGCATTATATGAAGTGTCAATTTACAGCAAGCAATGATTATCAGTATGACAGTTTCAATTACAAGAATTTTACAATAATAAACACATCTCTACTTCTGAATAGAAAGGAAACTTTTTGTTCCTTTTTTGATAAGTTAATTGACTTAGGACACTTATGCCCCCAACAGAAGTATAATAGAGGGGACTGACATGCCAAATATCGATTAGATTCCAATCAAGGGACACGAATTAGTAATTGGGAATAAAAATAAAAAAGAAATCAGCATTAAACTTCAGAGAAGCAATATGAGCCACATTGAATACAATTTCTTGTCTTAAATTGTGCAACATCAGGCACACCAAACTCTAATGATATAGACACTTTAACTAGTGCAGGCATTGGGAGATGAGAACTTAAAATCGACAGACATAATTCTGTACAAACATGTTAACATTCGTCACCACTCACCAGTGCAGTATTGCACCAAATATCTCAAATTACACATTATTATCATACCTTCATTCTTGGCAAAACCAACATGGATTGGATGTGAAGCCAACAAGGGGTGTGGAGCTTGTGATGAGAGAGATCCAGGAGCCTGAATCACGTCCTTCAAATCAAAAGGTAGCCAATTTAGTAAGTAGCAAAAGCAAACATTTAAAAATGGATGAAAGTGATCAAAGAGCCCCAGCAGAAATGAAAGGAGAAGTAAATAACAAACATGATATTAAAACTCACATGAGAAACTGGATGAATATAGACGACCTGTCCAGGCCTTCCAAATATGCCCTGCAGGAGTTGACACATTCATTAGGTGATCAAGTGAGCAAATCTCTATAAGAAAGCAAAAGGCTTTCGCTGATGTTGCTGCACAAAGCTGAACCAGCAGCAGTGCAAAAATAGTTCAAAATTTGTGAGTAACTGAGATATAATTCAAATATTCCATACATTTTGAGAATTAGGATGTACATATGAAGGCATGGCTTGAATTGGTTGGTACTGTCCACCCTGTCTAATAGGCTGTGCTCTTGTTACAATATGACCAGCAATCTGCTTGCAGAATAAGGATAAACAAGGTTAATGAAATTCAAGCAATATCAAATGCAATTCTTAGTTCTTACACTCCCAAGAAAAGTAAAGGTGACTCCTTTCCTTAGGCTTTATTCTCTTCACCTCATTATTGTTGAGCTTAAATTATTTAACTGAAATAACAGAGTAATTTTTTTTCCTACTGATCAAAACTGATTTTTACAGATTAAGATAGCTGTTTAATGATTTCCTTTATATTTGTTCTTTGGAGTTACTGATTTTTTCTGAACAGCTTCACTGATTAAAGTTGATTTTTACCTTTTTTAAACTCTTTTTTTTTAATCGATTAAAGCTGATTATTACTGTATTTTTTTTAGGATAAAAGAACAGGGACTCATAGTGAATCAAGAAGACCAGATAGTACATACAGGTTGATTATATTGAAGACCATTATCAGCATTCATTGCTGTTGAAGTAGCATAAGGAACAAACTTAACAGGCCAAGATGAACGTGGTAAAATGGATCTGTTTCCAACTTCTGGCTGTGCACCAGCTACCTGTATTGCAGGAATGTGGTTGGGTACATAAGGAACACTTGGAACTGTTGGCACCAAAGGTGGTGTTGATCTGAAATGAGGAAGAGACGGTGAGAAATCTTTCGCACTTGGATTGAGCTTGGATTCCTGAAATATAGCATGAAATAGGATATATCATATTGTGAAGTATACATGTAACATTAGTAAATCAGAAGACGGATAATATTAGAGGTACTCAAAGAAAATAAGACCCATGAATTACATACATCATATGTATTTAATTATTTATACCCCAAGAGCACAAGTCAACAATGAAAAGGACCTTGTCGACACATACAACACTTTTGTGAAAAAGGGAAGCAGTAACATTTTTTGAAACCCCTATTTCAAACAGGATAGCAGTAAACGGAAAACCATAAGTAACAGGCACACAAACAAATTTATTAAACTGCTCTTGGGGCAATGAAAAAGGCAAAGTGAAACAAAATACTGACTTCCGCTGTAATAAGTTAAAATGAATCATTATCTTTTACCTTAGCAGTCCTACTAGGAAGTGGATTTTGAAGAGCCCTTTCCACTGGAACTGCCAGAGGAGTACGAGATGCATCCAAATCTGTTTTGGAAGAATCAGAAACCTCTGAAGCAACAGAATCTTCACATGTCATTTCGTTAGCAGGGAGCTGATTTACATGATTGACATCCAAAGATGCATCAATGGCAGACAGTGATCCATTGGCTAATTGGTTGACTACAATTCTCTCTTGAATCTCCTTGTGAGCATTCAGTTTGTTGGGGGCTTTATTCACTGGTAGTAGATCATAACAGATGAAATTAGTTATCACAAAAGGAAAAAGAGAAGGTGCCAAAAACAGGATTGTATTGAAACATTACCATAATTTACCAATAATATGCACTGAAAAGATAAAACTATACCAAATGCTATAATAACTCAGACACTCAGTCAACAACCAATAACGACCAAAAGTTGAGACATACAGCAAAACGTAGGAGAGAAACACAATAACAAGGGGGAGGGGGGGGGAGGAATAAAATCCAGCAGCTGAATAAAGAGCAAGAACATTTTTCACCAAAGGTCAAATGTAATAGTGTTCGGTCAGTGAAACTGTGAAACAATCATAGATAACTCAGAATTTTTTTCCTAAATGCTAGATTCTATAATGGTGTGTTTAAACAATTTCATTAGAGATTCTGAAAGTAAATTTATAACTCAAAGAATTTATATTCTGGAATTGAGCCAATACTTACAACATTTTCAAAGGCCCATATAGGCCACATTGGTGTAATTTCAAATGAAACATTAAATGCTCATTTCAAATTCACTTATTGTGATCTTTCCCTCATGATTCCATTTAGCATTGCTATAGTACATGTGCACCTCACAACTTTCATCACCTCTCAACCCTTAAACTCACTCTCTCCACTCCTCGTCCCTTAACCATCACAACCAATGCCTCCAAAAGAAGTCTCAGCCATCATTCGTAAACTATTAAATCATGTATTATTCACTCCGTGCTTGCGTGAGGCAGCCTTGAATATGAATCATAGTCTATTTTTTTTCTATTATCTGACTAATTCCAGAATCTTGAGTTCTATGCAATTATCTACCTGATTTTCCAAATTGTAAAAATAATGGAATTACTATCAAAAATTAAAAATTGTAAAAAAAAATGGAATTAATAATCAAAAATGGATTAGTACAGAAAAAATTAAAAGTTAAAAAAAAAAAAATCATCATCAAAACTCCACTCATTTATCAGATGAATTTGAAATGCCAAAGAATTCCTAATAATTGCGAAACATCATATTTGAAAATGAATATCAGAATCTCAATTCCCAGAATCAAATTCTGGGATTTAAAATTTCCTAACGCAACCTAAAAGTTATTTTTAAGAATGATGTAAACAAAACTTTACTGCAAGAATAGTACTAGAAAAAAATATAATAGTAAATTGGAAGAAACCACCCCCATCACCTTATTTCTGTATTCATATGGAATCAAGTAATGGTTCCAAGCCAAGTATTCCCCTCCCTAATGTAATAATCCAAGCATCAGTATCCAGTGTTCCAGGATAAAATTTCTGCTTTGTTCAATGAAAAAAGGTCTGCAATCTAAAGGGTTTTTTTCACAATAATCTCTAATATCATACTAAGTTCATTGGAGAATAAAAGAGAGAAGCTTATACTGAGGAAAGATAGAAATATATGATGCACTTACAGCTTTTACTTGAACCATTAACTTTGGCAACCTGCATAAGAGAATGGTAACATAGTTATAAACAGCAATAAGAAAGTAAATATAACCTAAAATGGAAAAATTATATATGTCAAAATAAATACTTACTTCCTTCAAGGCCTTAGATTGATGGAGGTAACCATCTTCTTCCTCATGAGACATGATTACACCAACTTGTCTGTCCATCCAAAAGAAGGAAAAAATCATGAAGCTGAGACCACAAACTTAATTTTTAAGAAAATCTACCTTATTTACCCCTCAAAATATACCCAGCTAGTTTTTTGAGCTAAGCACTAATCTTAACCCAACCTAATATACATGTACACTCAAACTGTCTCAGGAGTCAAGATCTATCCTCCCTCTCCCTTAGCAACATCTCGACAGTCAATAAAATGTGATCAAATGCTTTCACAACTATAGCAACACCTCCACAGTTTGAGCACTTGTCCTCTCATATTAGCAATAAAACTAAATCCAGTAATCTGCTACTAAACATTCATCCTAAGCTTCCTCACACCTAGAAATTTTTCAGGGCTGAAGTTGCTACAGCAATTTTCTCTCCCATTCTTTACAGGTCATAAGAAGCAAAGTAAATTTATCATGTAATGGATGAAGTCATGAAGAGTGACAAAAAACCGTCCTAGAATGGCAAAAGGAAATAATTTGCAAATGCTGTAAGCCATACTTAACCAAAATAGTTACCTCTCCGGATTCCTCCATCCATTAGTCAAAACAGCTCCATTTTCAGAAATTTGAGAAGATTCAATTGTTCCAGAAACAGTCTCCTCATCACCACAATTAGCACAACTAGAAGCATAGTCAGCTGGAAGCATAACACCCTATACAGAGAAGGAATAAAACCACTTAATTCGATGATTTAACACCAGTTGAAAACCTTACACAATATCCCAAGTTAAGAGACTCGTAACACCTTGGCAACAACTTGAACAAGATCTCCAGGTTGAACAACTAGAGTATCTATTAGGCCACCATTTGACACACTGGAACTCTGTGTGCCCTTCCTTATCATCCTTGCTTTCTTCAAAACAATACCTAAACATTGAACAAAGTCGGAATTCGAAATGAATATCCAATTCCACAGCAAATCAAATTACATCCCACATTCAATACCTTCCCAAATCCAGCAATAGTAAATAGACCTAGATCATAACTAACACAAAACCCCCACATAAATAACTCACATCATACCATAAATTCTACCTGACATCAAAAACCTATAAGCAACATGTAAAAGCAATCAAAACACAGAAATTAACAAACCTAGATCCAAACACACATGATCCAATTGAAATAAACAACTTACACAACTAACAACAATTCCTCGCAAATATCAAAACCCAAATGCAATACATAACAACAAACAAAACCCAGAAAATAAACATCATTTCTCATGCTAAAAATTTCAAAAATCAATTGACAAAATTACAGAAGATCAAACAAGGGAGCAAGAAACAAACCATAACCCTTATCAACAGAAGCAGTATGGAAGATTCCAGAGAAGATAGAACCGTCTTTGATGTGAACTTCAACAGGAAGACCAATGATGCACATGGTGGTGAACAGAAGAGCTTCGCTAAGTGAAGCTGTTGTTGTTGTTGATTCATCTTCTGTGGTGAATTCTCTGATTCTCCCCATTTTTCTGAAAAATGGTGATCTCTTTCTCTGTTTTCGCTCTGTTTTGGTGAGTGAGGAGAAGAGGGAAAAGAGGGGAAGTTACGATTACAGCAAAGATCGGGGGACCTCTCGCTGTTTTCTGGGTGGCGCTTCGAGGTCTGCCAAAATGTTCAAATGTGAAGCCTTATTTCTTGTTTGATGTACAATTTTATAAATTGTCTACTCCCTCGTCCTATAAAAATTACTCGTATGCACCAGGATTTTTTAAAAAAAAAAAAAAATATGCTTTTTGTTCGGTTTGGACTAGTAAGCTTATGTTAAGGGCATTTTGGTTATTTTGTGATTATTAGAGTCGTTGGCTAAACTTTAGACATGTTTGGAAAAATTAGTTTTTGTAAAGGGGCGTTTGGTTCCCAAAGGGGTATGAGTTTAAAATCAAATATGAAGTTAAGGTGATATTGGGTGGAAACTTGATACTTAATTCAATGTATTTAGTTCAATTTTGGAATGGAATATCATCCCCTTAATACCATGTATTTAATACTTAAGGAAATGGAATTAGCCAGACCCACCTCCTTCAAGGTTTCTAAATCTCATAACTCATGGGTTTGGGATATGGGTTTAAAATTCATATTTTTGACAACCAAACATATGGTATGGATTTTAGTTATTCTAAACTCATACTCCGCGAACCAAACGCCCCCTATTTTTTTTTTAGGAAACCAAACGCCCCCTATTTTTTTTTTAGGAAACCAAACGCCCCCTAAGTGTTTTATTATATGTCAAATAGCTGAAAGTGTAGATGTCAGTAATGGTCTTAATAAATGCTAGAATTAGGTGTTTGTTGAAAGTGTTCGACACAAATAGCTATTAAAATAGTAAAATAATTTTAAGACGATATTAGAAGTTTCAAGGGGTAATTTAAAAGGGAGTATCAATTGACAATCACTACATTAGTGTTTTGGAGTAACGAGTGATAGCTCACTAGGTAGCTCGGAGTTGTGCATAAGCAAGGAAATTGCGATGAGGAAGCTAGCTATATGCCACGTGCTAACAGTTTCCCCGATGCCTGGCACAACAAGTCCTATATGAGGCAACCTTCCTATGCTTGTGTGCCTTTACTAAAACATGTATTGGTGGCGCAGGTTAGTGTCATTGCGTGTTGTTTCCTCTATTTATTAACTTGTTGCGCATATGGGGAAAGTTTGCATCAAGTCTTTGGAATTCATGCACCACATGGGCGATCTTCGCACATCCCGTGGAGTGGCACAAGACAGATTGAAAGCAAAGGGAAGGGTCAGCCAGCGGCCACGCATCATCATGGCATGAAGGATATTTAACTATGGTCTATGGGATCTAGGCAAGTGAGCTATAGCTCGACCATGTAGAGCCTTGAGGCAATGTTAAGCTAGTTGTTGAGCTATATAAGAAAGTTTCCTGGTATAATTTCTCCACGTAAATCCTTGTGTTGTTAAGCTTGTTCCATTCCAAGTGATTTGTCTAGTAAGATTTCTTTTAGAATGAGACTAGTGGTATTCGACCCTTGACCCCATGCCTAAATGTCAGATAACTAACCAACTGTTTTAACCTCCTATCTCACGTACTATATACCATTGTACACTTAACGGTAGATAAAGCCTAAAAACATTAAATAATTAGATAATTTCTTCGCTTTTTTAATTGACATGTTTTCTTTATCACATTTGTCAACAATGTTTTCAAAAATATGTAGTAGACTAGTAGTATACTAGTATATTAGTATTGTTTTTGGTGGTTTTCCCTTGGTTACCCCTCTCCTCCCCAAATTTATGAAACCCTAATTACCCCTCACCACCACCCTTCTTCACTCCCTTTCTCCCAAAACCTCCCTAAAACCCCTCTTTTTCTCTCTCCCACCAAAAAGCTTCCAACTTTCTTCTCAAATCAACAACCATGGCAAAACCCAAGCCCCAACGCCGTCAATTGGGCAAGCAAAGGCGCCAACAAGAAGCCGAAGAAATCGAATTCCTCCAAAAATGGCTTGAATTCGGTAAACCCGATTCGGGTTCGAACCCATTATCGCTTCCTCCATTGCCCCGCGATTCTCCAGTGGGTAAACTAAACGATGATACCTTCTCAAGGTATTGTGGGTGTGAATTGTTCAAGCAAAT
Source organism: Chenopodium quinoa (assembly GCF_001683475.1). Lineage (NCBI taxonomy): Eukaryota > Viridiplantae > Streptophyta > Magnoliopsida > Caryophyllales > Amaranthaceae > Chenopodium > Chenopodium quinoa. The sequence continues at coordinate 2,494,933 of NW_018742733.1, read as the reverse complement.
GCCATTGTCGAATAAAACTAAAGATGGGTTGCGAGCTTCCAACTTTACTCAGATGACTGATGTTCAGAGAGCTTCTTTGCCTCATTCTCTTTCGGGTCGTGATCTTCTTGGAGCTGCTCAAACTGGGTCTGGAAAAACTTTGGCTTTTGTTATTCCTGTAAGTTTTTTTCATTTTTTTGGTTTTGTTGTTTTGATTAATTTTGTATTTTTGAGGTTTTGGGTTTGATGATATAGATGTTTTATAGTTTGGATTTGTGAATTTAGCAATAATTGAAGGTGTGGAAGTGCATTTACTTTGATTCGAATTTGGGTTGGGTGATTGATTGGGTTAGAGGGGGTGGGTGGGGAGGATTAGCTGCCATTGGGTCCGAATTGGAGAGAGTTTTTCTCTATTGGAGAGGTGAGATAATTTTCTTCGGAAGCGAAATTAACCCGGGATTTAATCACAGTGTTTCAATAACAATGGTATAAGGAAGTAGAGAAGAGGGAAAGGGAAGGGATAGGATGGAACTATGGAAGGGAGGAGAGCAGGAGTGAGCTAGCATATTCCTTCCTTAATATTTCGAACATTAGAAGAATTTGGTTTGGGAGGAACTTGATCCCTCCATCTTCTTATACTCGCTCTGTTTCTTGTTTGAGGATCCGAAAATAGACTACTCAGCATCTTTGTTATAATGTTAGAGGTGACATAATGGTTGAGAGAATGCGTTCAGTGAACTTGCAAGTATAAATTGTGATTTGGAATGAAGGGGGCATGGTGTAACACATTTGTTTATAAATTTGGTTTACTTGTCTTTTATTAGGATGAATTATTTGAAATTATCGAGTACGAAAAGTCAAAACTTAGGTATATAGAGAGTTTTCGTCTTTATAATAGCTAATTTAATTGATAGCAATATATGGTTGTGAATAAAGTGAGTGTTCTCTTACACTGAGTGCTTCACAGTGTTAAATCGTTTAGCTGGTATTTAAAGCAAAGTGCCTTGATAAATCTCTCAAAGTGGTTATCTTTCTGCCTTGATCTCTTTAAGTGGCAACTTTTTCTTTAGAGCCAGTGGTGGATTGTTTTGTTTCTTCTCTATATAGCCTTGTTCAAAGAAGCGCCAAAAAGCTCATATTCTTGTGTTGGGAGCTGTAGATTTCCTTCTGTACTTTTTTTTGTTAAGAACACTATGTTACTCACTGTATTTTAAAGGAGTTTAGCTGCGGGTTTTTTTTTTTATTGAATTTGCGTACTTTAGTTGTGTTTTCTTGTGGTTACATGGGTCTGTAGTAGAGCTCATAGTTTGGATTAACTTTAAAAGGCTAATGATTTTATTTGACCAATTATAAAAATATGGCTGAAAGTATCAGGTCCATGAGACTGTCTTTCCTTGACCATTACAGGGACAAGAATATGTGCTTATGAATCTCCCCCTCCTCTCTGTTCCTGTTTTTTTTAGCAGTTCTTCTTTTTTATTGGAGCAAAAAAGTTGTGGGAGTAATACTAATGATGTCAACTTATTTGATGCGAAATAGTTTTTTATGTAATAGTCTAATATCCAGTTTTATGAACTTAGAATGAGGTCATCAGCTCAGATTACATCCATTGATGTCTATGCTAGGTCATATGGTAATAGACTTGTAGCTAGTAGCTACCATGTCTGTTACTTCAACTCGCTGATTACCCTAATATACTTGTGTGCACCGTGTATATGACACCTCAAGTGTATGACAATGCTTAGGTTTGTTCCTTCAAGTATAAGAAACCAAATATAGCTTTCTTATCTGTAACACCCCCGATTTACTAACCAAAATAAATAAGAATTAAAGGAAAAATAAACAACCTTTAAATAAAATTGCGGAAGCATACACTTAAATCGGAGGTATTACCGCCACACTCAACAACCTGTCGAGTGTTAAGGCTTACCAAATCCCAATAATTACAACCCAATAAACTAGGTGAGCTATTTATACAACTTTATAAACTCATGACATCACACTAATCGAAACACTTGAACTCCTTTAGCTACGACCACTAGATCAACCTGCTTAGAAAATCTTGATTGTTCACCATTAAGGACAAATTCCAAAATAGATCGTCGCAGGGCCACCATAAGAAAAAGACATGGCCGCAAATACAAATAGCACAATAAAACAACACACACGTCAGCAAAAATTAACATTATTAGATCAATTAAACAATGTAGTAATCACCACATATCAGAATATAGAGTATAATATAATAATTAACATTATTAGATCAATTAAACAATGTAGTTCGAAACTATATTACACATTGTACTCTGAAAATAACCTTTGTCAAACTCAACCTCGAATAATAGTACGAACCTTTACTCAACTCATAACCAATAAGTGTGCCATGCTCGTTGTTCTATACCTAGCCTTGGACATGGGTAATTCGAATAAAACCAACAAGTATAAAAACTTGAATACTCCCAATAACTAGAAAATACCTTGAACCAGACCACATACGGGCCAATTCCCACTGTAGGAGACCATAGAAAAATAGATAATAAAGATTGTACCTCATTCTTAACTCATGATTATTACCCTCTTACCAACAAGCCAAGGACTAAGTTATACAACGCCGAACCTCAAACCAAGAACAAAATAATAATTCTCAACCTTTTGATCTCATACTTGATTAAATAACCATTCACAAATTAATATATTAAATAATATCTCAACAGTGGCACGTGTTCCCAAATAATACAACAATTCAAACTCGATTAAACCATAACATATCTCAACTCTTATAGGACAATCAAACTAGTACCCAAATTTAATCAAATCTCAACCCAAAAATAATTAATTCACAACTCAAAAGTAATACAAGTTACCCTTTAACCTCAAAATGATACTCTATATTCGAATACACTGTCTCGACACAACTAAGATAATCAAAAAGTTTACATCAAATAAATCCATATAAACTATGTTGCCGTGAGAATCATATATTTATCAACATAACTCCAATTCCACGAATTCACTGATCATCAAATACACTTGCATATATAATTTTTTTAAAAAAAGAAAAACATGATTAACTTATTTATTTCAAAGTATTAGATTACAAATTTGCAAACATGATTGTGGTATGATGACACAACAGCAAAAAGACGCGGATGATTACCTTTGGAATAAAAGCAATTGGTTTAGCCATATGATTATCAGAAGATAAACATTCCAAAGATTAATAGCAGGCTGTTGGTATAAACCCACGAACGTACATAATGGAGTAAAGAGGAAGAAGAGAAAGCTAGGAATTTTGTATCAAAACGGCTGCATAATATTATTGTATCCCAAAAACTTAATATGGTTAGAATAGTTTATATATGCTTAAAAATAGAGAGTCCTATTTAAAATAAAATAGGGTTTTAAACCTTTTCGAACTTTAAAATAAAAAATATGAGATTAAAGTTATTTAATAGATAAAATAAACTATTTTATTTATAAAATACATTATATAAACTCATAAAATATTCGGGTATTACAAAATACCCTCCTTAAAAGAAGTTTCGTCCCGAAACTTAAAGTAGAAAAATTTAGGGTATTACATTATCCGTGTTGGATCTGTGCTTTAGTTTATAACTCCAATATATTCAAATATTCTTAGTAAAAAAAAATAGTATGGCTCTTTGCCAATGTTTGTGTGATGAACTGGACTGTGGTTGTAAGTTTGTTGCTGTTCTTGACAGGTTATAGAGAAACTATACAAGGAAAGATGGGGCCCAGAGGATGGTGTGGGCTGCATCATCATCTCTCCTACTAGGGAATTAGCTAGTCAAATCTTTGGTGTTTTGAAGGCAGTTGGAAAGCACCATGGCTTCAGTGCTGGTCTGCTAATTGGTGGTCGTAAAGGTGTTGATGAAGAAAAGGAACGTGTTAATGAATTGAATATTTTGATCTGTACTCCTGGAAGGCTGCTTCAACACATGGATGAAACACCAAATTTTGAATGCTCTCAGCTTCAGGTCCACATGATCTTCACATCCTTACTGCAATACTTTGTTTTAGGCATAATATTTTCTCTTCTAACTGTTTGATCCTCTATGGCGCAAGTTTAGGTGATATGCGATTTGCCATAACTTTTCTGTTATTGCTTTCCTGAATCCCAATATAATGTCTCAATTCTACATTTTTGGATCCTTGACAAGACTTTATTCATTCTCTTTATGAAGCATACCATTTAAATTTATATAAATATCATAAAAGAAGCAATAGGCTATAAAAGCAATAACTGGTATTCATAGGTATAGAGTCCATTTGATTTTTTTAATGTATGCTGATTAGTAATAGCAACTGATGAGTGTTATTTATCCCCTTTCTAGATAATGCTGTCTAATTGATCATCTAATAGTGACATTTACCCTAAATTAGCATTTGTGCTATCTGCAACTTAGATGGGGTACTCTTCAATTTTATGTCTCTTTTAGGTTATGGAGCTATTCAAATGTTACACAACAATGATGGTTATAATGTACTCTTTTTTTTTTTTTACTCTTTTCATAATGTTTAGCCTATGTAGCCATCTAAGATTATCAAAGGGTATAGACGGAGTCTAATTGTCATGTTATTTGTAGACACTTCATAAATTGTGTAGTGCCTGTAAGTGTGAGTATTGACATTTACAGATTTTCTTTTTATTACTTTAGAATCTAAATATTTACCTTTGCTCTTCTGCAACAAGACATTTCTTTTAATTTGAATCTTATTGTTGATAAAAGTAGGAATTCCATTCATTGAACAAAATTGTGGGTTTCAAATCAGTGAAATCGAGAGGGGAAGAGCTATACAACGTTTCTGAAGTAGGGTTTGCCCGCATTTTTTTACTAGTTGGTTATCTTGATCTGTCTTTTAGTCTTTAGTCTCTTTACTTTTATGCATGCTCCTCTAGTCCTCTTGCATCTGAGTATGGGTGTTCTTAAACTTCATGATAAAATTCCCTGACTTTTAAGTAGTGCTTCAATCTATCTTATGTAGGTCTGTAGCTTATTGTGTAACTCTGTATTCTATTAAACTTAGGCTCTATATGGTGAGTATTTGAGGGTTTTAATTTCTTTCCAGGGAACAGATTTTAGTTCTTGATGAGGCAGACAGAATTCTTGATATAGGGTTCAAAAAAGAAGTGAATGCAATCGTATCACAGCTTCCAAAGAAAAGACAAACCTTGCTCTTTTCTGCAACACAAACAAAATCAGTTCAGGACCTAGCAAGGCTCAGTTTGAGAGACCCTGAATATCTTAGTGTTCATGCAGAAGCAACTACTGCTACTCCCAAGCACTTGCTGCAGACTGCTACTGTTGTCCCTCTACATCAGAAGCTAGACCTTTTGTGGAGTTTTATAAAGTCTCACTTGAATTCGAGGATTTTAGTGTTCCTTACCAGTCGTAAGCAGGTAATTATCATAATTCAGCATTTTTACAGATCTTTATTTTGCTTAGATATGTATAGCTCTTTTACTCTCTTATTTTGGAGACGGTGGGGCTGAGAGATTTGTAACACAACTTTTGATTTTAGATATTTCTTTTATGTTATATTACTTTGGTTGAACTCCCTGATGGTCCTTTAACTTCCGTATAGGTGAAATTTGTTTTTGAGGCCTTCAAGAAACTGCGCCCAGGTATTCCATTGAAGTGTTTACATGGAAAGATGAATCAGGAGAGAAGGTTGGGAACATATTCCCAGTTTAGTGAAAAACGTATTGTTTTATTCTCAACTGATGTCAGTTCAAGAGGTCTTGATTTTGACAAGTCAGTTGACTGGGTTGTTCAGGTGAGCTTTGGTTTCATGTTAATCAGTTGTACATTTGATTAGGTGCTCAACTCATTCTGTCTATTCCTTAGATGGATTGTCCATCAGATGTTGCAACTTACATACACAGAGTCGGTCGCACTGCTCGATACACTACGGGCGGGAAAGCTGTTTTATTTGTGGAGCCATCAGAAGTAAAAATGCTTGAAAAATTAAAAGAGGCAAAAATTCCAATAATTGCAAAAACGGTAATCTTCTCTAGAGTTCTTGTTCAAGTCTCTTTGTAGACATACTTGGATACTGTTGGCTCAGATGCTTTCTTTTGAGACTTGTCACCAGTTAAGTAGCTAATGTGACCAATTTTATGCTCTCAACTTGCAGATAAACAAAGAGAAATTGCAGCCTGTTTCTCCGTTGCTAGCATCTTTATTAGTGAAGTATCCTGATATGCAGCAATTGGCTCGAAGAGCATTCATCACATATCTTAAGGCTGTTTGTAAAGAAAAGGATAAAGAAGTTTTTGATGTGATGAAACTTGGGATTGATGATTTCTCAGCATCAATAGGTTTACCATTGACGCCAAAAATCCGTTTCCTTAACCAGAAAATCACGGGCAAAAATTCTTCAAAATTAAGTCAAACTGTGGAAATAGACAAGTCTGCTGCAGAAAATTTGTTGGAAACTGCCAAGGCAGAGAGTAGTGAATCTGATGAAGATGAATCAGATAATGATCTTTTAGGGAGCGAGATTTCATCTGAAGTGAAGCCAGCAATAACTGAAATTGAATCTGTTGTGTATGGTTCATTTACTTGTTATACAAGTTCTTTTTTAAGATGTACACTTCTGCCGAAACGTTTTTTCTTATTCTAGGGGCAATCACTCATTTTTTTAGTTCTTTGTTCTTGTAGGCCGGCTACCAGGGTTTTGAAGAAAAAAAAGCTGAAAATTAATGTCCACAGACCTGTCGGCACAAGGGTTGTCTTTGATGAAGAGGGGAACACTCTTCCACCCCTTGCAACTTTAGCAGATAGGACAAATGATTCATCTGCAATTGATGTTGATAAAGGTATGTGAGACACACTACTAGATTGTCAGTGACTTAGTGTGAAAAATACGGAGTAAATTTGCTTTACCTTGTAGGTTAATGACTGATAAAGGCAATAATACTGTTGCATTTTTATCCCTTTTCATTTGCTTTTGAAATTGTTTATAATGCATTCAAAATACCTTTATATGTTACTAATGTGTACACGTATCTAATATATGTTTAAAAATGTTTAGATAATTTTATCATACTATGTTTTATCTGTTTGAAGCCTTTACAGTCTCGTGCCCTTTTTTTCACCGTGTACTTGAATAGATTTTGTACCTGTTTTAGCTACTGGTGTATTCATATAATTGCAACATTTTTTAGTTAATGGGTGTATTAATATCCTTGCAACATTTATTAATACTTTTGTCGACTTACATTGCAGTGCAAGAAAGGTATCAGAAGATGAGGGAAGTGTTAAAGCAAGAGGATAAAGTGGACAAGGTCCACGCTCGTCAGCTTCGCAAAGAGAAAAGATTGAAGCAGAAGATGAAGTTGAAGAGGGATAGGGCTGAAGATGAAGAAGAAGATGGTTCTGAGTCAGAAGAGGAAGCCACTGCAGGACGACCCAACAAAAAGTCTAAAATATATTTTGACAGTGATAGTGACATGGACACAGAAGACAAGAAAATGGTGGATATCAACACTAATAAAATATCTTTGGCAGAGCAAGAGGATCTGGCTCTCAAGTTGCTTGGTTCAATGAACTCCTAAAATTATACATGTACGTCACACATTCGTTTCAAAGCACCCAAAATCCCCCAAAGGATGTCTACGGGGTCTTCATTCATCTCATATATTCCTCAACTGCTCACTGCACTTCTTGACACCCTAGCTCAAACAGATATGAAAGCTTGGATAGTGTATTACTTGAAGTTGAAGAAATTCCAACAGTTTTGAAGGGTTCCTGATTTGATTAGTTCTTCTATGAGATTTTTGGTAGATTATAGTGTACATGCAATTTTGCTCGCCTTTGTAACAGTTATATTGTATCTTACTCCTGAAGTTTGAATTTAAATTTTACAATTTTACTTACATTAATGAATGAGAATTTGATGGTTGTTGCAATTTGCAAGAACTACCCTGTGTTTGTTTCAAGTATTGTCACAGTAAAATAGGGTGTTCATTAGCTAAAGGGGACGTAATTTCATACTCGTATAACTTGTTTAGTTTATAATAGGTTGATAGGTGTAGTAATTTATTAGAATGATGTAACAAATTAAACTTTCTGCAAGACTGAACTGAAAAAGAAAAGGCAAAATTTTGATCAAAGTACCATTATGATTTTTTTTTTTTGGTGCAAAGGAGGTACCCATAAATATATGATGCTAGAGTACGATATAGAATATTTTCTTATTACATGCAAATTAAATGCTTGCAATTTGGAGCCTAATCTCCAAGCTCAAACTGTGCTCTTCACCAAAACACATTCACCAAATTCATGGATTCCTTCTTTCTACAGGACTTCACCATGACTACTTCCTCCTTTCCAAATTTATTGAATCCTGTTCAAGATTCAATCTTTCAGATTATGGGTACTCTGTTTTCAACCAAAATTCTCAACCTTGTATTTATCTTTACAATACCATGATCAAATCTTTGTCTTTGCACCATTCTTCTGCTTCAGAAGCCATCTTTCTCTTTAACAGAATTCGGGTTTTCGGTCTTTTCCCCGATTCGTACTCTTTCCCGTTTGTTCTTAAGGCGGCGAGCCGGGTTTGTGATGGCAATGCTGGGAAAATGATTCATGGGCAGAGTATAAAATCTGGGTTTGAGCTGAATATTCATGTTGTGATTGCCATTGTTCAGATGTATTCATCTTGTGGGTCTTTGGAGGATGCACGTAAGGTGTTTGATAAAATGTCTAGCTCAAATGATGTTGCATTGTGGAATGCGATGTCTGCTGGATATGCTGGTGTTGGTGATATGTGTAGTGGGCGGGCATTGTTTGAGTGTATGACTGAGAGGAATGTGATCTCTTGGACTACGTTGATGGCGGGTTATGTTCATGTGAACCAACCTGAAGAGGCGATTGAGATCTTTCGGAGGATGCGAGTTGAGGGTGTGGAGCTTGACGAGGTTGCTCTACTGGCTGCTCTTTCAGCTTGTGCTGATTCAGGGGCACTTGAGTTAGGGGAGTGGATACATGACTTCCTTGAGAAGCGTGGATTGCGTAGAACGGTCCCTCTATATAATGCTCTTGTTGATATGTATGTGAAATCAGGAAATATAAATAAGGCTTTGCAAATTTTTGAGAGTATGCAGCACAAGAGTGTGGTGTCTTGGACTACAATGATAGTGGGGTTAGCCTTTCATGGCCATGGAAGGAAAGCATTGGAGATGTTTTCTCGCATGGAAAGAGGGGGATGTAGGCCGAATGAGGTCACTTTCATTGGAGTCCTGTCTGCTTGTACACACGTTGGTTTCGTTGAATTGGGGAACTCGTACTTCAAATCTATGAGCTCCAAGTATGGGATCACACCCAAGATTCAACACTATGGCTGTATGGTGGATTTGTTAGGCCGAGCTGGATGTCTCGAGGAGGCAGAGGATCTAGTCAGGAGGATGCCCTTCAATGCTAATGCTGCTATATGGGGATCGCTTCTAGCTGCTGCTAAGATGCATAGAGATTCGTCCCTTGCTGCAAAAGCTTTGCAGCACCTTGCAACTTTGGAACCTGATAATAGTGGAAACTATGCTCTTCTTTCCAATACATATGCATCAGTTGGAAATTGGAATGAAGCTAGGTTGGTGAGGAAAACAATGAAAAGCTCTGGTGTAAAGAAGTTGCCAGGTGAAAGCTCTATTGAGCTAAACAATTGCATTCATGGTTTCGCTGCAGGAGCATTCTCACATCCCGAGGCTAAAGCGATTCATGACATTCTTTGGGAGATACACCTGCAATGTACATTGGAAACTCACGAGCAAAATGTAGTGGAACCATTTTTATTGGAGTAATTTAATTATGGGCTGATAATTGTTGTGTGAAAGTGCTGAAGCAACACATTGGAGACTCGATATGTTTGTATTGCATTTGGGCGCAATCCGATGATTTACATGCTTCAAATCTGATGGAAATACCAGTTTGGCCTGGTGAGCTTCACAATATCCAAAGGATTGATGAATTAATCCATCTAAGAAGTACTCGGAGTGTTCTTATTATTGATATAACATACAACCATGAGTCCATGAGGGTGCAACTACTTCTCAAAGGGATACTGTAATTCCATGAGCTTAATGTCACTCAGAGAAGTCCTCGGGGTTCATGTTTCCTGTCATAAGTCTCAAAACTTAAAGAGCAGAATGACACAGAGGACATGGTTTGATTACTTTGATATAAGGAAAAAAATGCAAGGATTAGCTCTTGAATGCTGAAGAAGGGAGGCATTATGAGAAACTATGACAGCCTTACATCACTAAGGCCATTCTTTGCTTGTAAAAAAAAAAACCCCTTCCAAGCTGAGTAATTGAAAATGTCACATTAACTCAAATTTTTATATGATCACACGGTGTGGCTGGGCTTACTGAATCGGTCAATGATTACTCGGATGGTGTTTTGGTATGTGTTAGCTCACCGCACAGTGTGATTGACCCTACGTTCCTACCAAAAAAAAACTCATATACGATCTACAGCACAAAAAGAGAGAGAAAGAGAGGAAAGAGAAAATGGGCTCGAATCATGGGTTGAAAAAACAAACTTAAAAATAGAAATTGGGCTCGTTGAAAACGTTATTTTTTTGTTGGAGTCTTTATAATGTATACTATTATAACAATCTTTTTTTATATAATTTTACTAACATATAATTAGAGGCGAAATTTCTTTTAGGGTTTATAATTTGAGTGGAGAAAAAGAGTTACAAAACTCGGAATGAGATTATGAGAGATAGAGGATATTAGAATAAAAAGGCCTCATAAAGGTGACCGTTTTTCATCCCTCTTTCAACCTGACTCAATCCTTTTAAGGGTACGCAACAAGTTCAGCTCAAAATAAATTTCAGAAAGTAAGGGCTCGTTTGGCATTTTCGTGGGTTTTTGTTTTTTAAAAGTATATGATATATGTCCCATAATGAATAAAAAATTATTTAAATTTATTAAAATCGTGATAATTTTAAAAACTGACAACAAAAAAGTGGAAACACCTTTTTCTTGTTTCTTGTCTTCGGTTTTTGGTTTTTTAAAAAAATAGAAAACTAAAAATAAAAAATGATGTTTAACAAGCCTAAGCTTAAAGTTGGATTTCCTTCCAACTTCTGTATTCTAGCAATTACAAGTAAGGAAATTTACAGGAAAATAACTACTGAAGAAATAATTAAGGGAAAGCTCCATAATTAGTACTCCGTATTAGATAATCAGAGAGACAGAATACTGTGTATAGGTGATACTCACGAACCTAATTTTGACAGCCCTAGAGCTTATCGGTTGTTCTATTGCTGCCATACCAAGCTATTTTCTGCTTCCTTATAACAAGAAATTCAATCTAAGCTTCCCAAAACATACGGCATATATTATTGTTAATGATATACTTCTAGGCTCACGACTTAACACATAGTTGCCTAGTACATTGGTGGTGAATAAACATAACTCGAAATTCACAACAAATCTTGTGGCTTGGATATAGATGTCTGAAGCTCTAACAAGTAACAACCAGCGAATGAGCTCCTAAGCAGGGCTAAAACTCTTAACAATTGCATTCAGCAAATCTTTAGGATGCCTCATTTAATTCTAGAAAATATAAAATTAAGTTCAAGTAACGATATTTGTTATATTTGTATGAACTTTGGTTCCTTATTAGTTATTAGTCATGTTTCCAAAAAATAATAAACAAACAACATCAGAATCAATTGAAATCCTAAGAAAATAGTTAGAGCTGTTAAATATCATTTGCATTCCCTTAACGGCTTGACTTGATGTCAAACAAAATCCTTCTCTATACTGCAAAATTTTATTCGTCCAGGATTAGAGTTAGCAGATTCAATTGCTGGTGTTCGATGAATATAGTTTAAAAGCATCATGTTGTGCATGCATCAGCCATTCAGATTAAGCAAAATAGTTTAAATATCCAGAAGATGGGGGTCACAGGATGGGGGTTGTAACTAACCCTTACCGATCCAGAAGAACACTAGAGTTGGAAATTCACATCCACCAACATGGAGGAAGGTTTGTTCTCAGAGTACCAAGAAAAAAGAAAAAAAAAAGAGGGGGAAGGGAGGGGGAGGGAGACTCCTAGGAAAGGAAAGAGGGCTAATAAAATACATATGTGATCCCAGGAAAATTCATCTACCAAATCTCTCAGTGAAGTAGAACGTAATCACCATCTCCCAGGACTTCACAGCCAGCATATCAATAAATCACTGCAAAGCATAGGCACGACATTATGATGACATAGTTCAAAGCAAATATAGATAAATTAATCACAATAACAATGATAACACTGAGTCGCTGACAAGAGAAATTGGTGATGGACATGGAATGCAGAACAAGTCTTAGCATGATGTCCTTCACATTCACAATACAAGAATAAATTCAAATAGGAGGAGTGGTGACTTATTTCAATAACATGATTAAATGATTAAATTATATGGAAGGAAAAAACTATATCCATTAATCAAGATAAACCATTTAATTACTAACCAAACCATTAAAAGCTATACAACCCAAGATTTTAACACAGCAAAATATGGACATAAAAGGTTGTTATTTCAGATTAACAGAGCCACAAACAAATAGCAAAGCTCGCAGAACTTCATCAAGATTCAGCAAGAGACATCAGATCATTACTTAGAGTGAGACAGAGAGAAGGAAATTTCACCTGCTGTGTTTGCTGGTAATTTCCATATCCTGCATAATTTGCATAATACATGTTAGGGTCCTGAGGAGCTGCTGCAGCATATCCATAAGCATCATAGCCCCCTTGAGGATATCCATATCCATATGCTCCATTCCACTGAGCCTGACCAGGTTGTACCTGGAAGAATCAGCACTCAAGATAAGCTAGTGAATAAGTCAAATCAAACATGCAACACAAATTGCTTTAGATTGTTTCAACAACAGAAAAAACAAGCAGACCTGTTTGGCTGATGGACTACGACCCCATGAAAGTCTAACACTCTGAGATCCAATCTGAGCTCCATTCAATGCTGCCAATGCTTGCTCAGCAGCAGCTCTATAATAAATGAAGTAAAAAAAAATGATCAGCCTATGAGCAGTAAAATCACAATATAATGCAAAAGATAAACAAAAGCACATTGCTCACCTGCTACCAAACTGCACAAAACCACAGCCCTTGCCCACGGGAATTTTCACATGAACCAACTCCCCATAAGGGCTAAACACTTGTCTAAGCTGGTCATCTGTAACATTGGGATCCAGACCGCCAACAAATATCTGCAGGCAACAGGGAAGCAGATTAGAATGCAATGGAGAATAACTACAACCGCATTAAACAACAGACTACCCACAGTTGTGTTATTTGGATCATTTTCGCCTGGATTTCCCTGAGTAGTCTGATAAGAAGCTGCAAGCGGCAAACAGAAAAAAAAAATGTAACAAAACATAAACTGAAATTCAATCTAGGTTCTAATCAGTTAAAATTAACTATATTTTTTCACATAATAACATATTAATAACATAAGTGAAAAGAGAAAACACATCATGCAAATATGGCAGAGATAATGAGAAAACATCATGGCCTACTCCAGCAATTTGCAACCAACTCTGATAACATGTATAGGCTTTTCATGACTAAAAAAATCCAACACTGACATAGCTAAGAGCGCCCTATCCTTCCCAACACCAACTAACCCCACCCCACCCCCCCAAACACCCACCCACAACAGAGAGAGGGGGGGAGGGGGGCCATTGCACAATGCACACTGTTGGGACATGACAAATTCAGCAGAAAGGAACATAAATATATCAAGCCAAAAACTACATAACTCAAAGCATTGACCAATATACATTAAGAATACACAAACACTACAACAGGTAGTAAACAAACTTAAAAAGGAAGTAATTGGGGACAGGTTCTTGATGTACTGATGGTTCCAACCCAACCCCTTTCAATTTAGTCAAATACAAGGATTAAAAACTTATTCCAATTAAACAATACTGTGATAAAAATTCGATGACAAGATAACATAACCAATGCATCTATATTCATCCAATGTATTTTCCTTCTTCAATGGGTAAAGCAGTGTAAATTCCATTAAAAAAAAAAGTATATATAATAGGTCCAAGAACAAGTCCTTTGGATATCCTGAAAGGTAAGTAGCAACTTGCCTCAAAGGACCTCAACTGCCAAAGAATTCAATTTTGACAGAGAAAAGATAACAAAAGCGAAAAAACTGAGATTAAAAGGAAAGCAACTCTTCGGAAATAAACAATTCATCCCCAACAAATAAAGAGAGAGGTATTTAAAAAAAACAAATAAAATATAAAAAAAGCAACCATAAGTGAAGAGAAAAATGGAAAGCTTAAGACGAGACTAGTATAAGGACCAAGTATTCTTCTAAATCTACAAGAACTAAACAAAGGGATTGTAAGAAACAAGAACTTTTGAACCTCACTAAAAGAGTAAATGTGCTTTAAGAAAAAGTAACTGAAAAACTAACTTGCGAATGTAGCATAACAAATGCCACAACTGAAAGAAAAATATTGAATTTCTGGCATTAAAAATGACTGACCTAAAATGAGGCCACGCACTAAAGTGGAATCATTTCAGCTGAAGTCAGTTCCAGGCCCCTAATACGAGAGCCTCTTGGTGTCCTGCTTTGAGACAACATGAGTTTTTATAAGCGTTTTCCGCAGGTTTTTCATAGAATTATCTTGCCCAAGTTATATAGGTAAACTAGAATGAAAGGACTCGTAAAAGTATCGAAGGGTTCATAAAAGAATCCATCTACAAGCTAACAAATTAACTTTACAACAGGGTAGAACATAGCAGAAAAGCATCAACATTAACTAATCATTACAACTTCAAGCAATTCCAACATCTAAACAAGAGCAAGGCAACATTACACAAGCCCAATAACAAGCATACCTTTCTGCTGAACACCAGCTGGTTTTTTATTGGCAGCTGGTCCAGTTCTCATGGGCCTAGTTGATAGAACAACTCCATTCATTTCAGTCATGGCACGCTGTTGTTCACCTTCATCCGCAAACCTCACAAACCCGTACCCTTTAGAACGCCCAGTAATATGATCAGTGATAACCTTTGCTCCCTTAACAGAAGAATAATGAACACGAAATGCATCCTGAAGCATAACATCTGAAACTTCGGCTGCTAGATCTCCAACAAAAACTGTATAGTCAGCTGAGTCATCTTGCTTCCTCTGACCAGCACCAAGACTGGCCCAATTCAGTCTAAAAGCTTGTTCAGTTTGTGGCATTACTGTCCCATTGTATGTAGCTAATGTCCTTTCAGCTGCAGCACGGTTAACAAATTCTACAAACCCATAACCTTCTGAGAGATTGGTTTGCTTATTGCGAATTACCTTCACAGATACAACCTGCAGAACAAAGAAATTGAAAACAAAAGGTAAAACACCTCTTTAATGAGGAAATAAACCACGTTCAAACAAGATAGAAGCACAACTAAGAATAGTAGGCATCTCTCATCAGCTCAGGCAGGAAGAAGAAACCTTCACTCGGTTCTAAACAATCTAAGCACAGTTACATCAAACAAATCTTACTCCATATAACTCATACACAAGCATCATTAAGCAGTAGCCCACATCCAAAAGTCCAAAACTTTTTCCCTGGTTCATCATGGCTTCTATATAGAAACAACATATTACCACTGTATATTAAACCATAACATATTACCATTGTATATTAAACCATAACATATTACCATTGTATATTAAACCACAACATATTACCATTGTATATTAAACTATAACAATTAAGCCTTAAATCATTTAGAAGGCACTCCTATCTACAGAAAAGCATTGCCTGAAGACCATCAACCATATAGCATCATGATTGCCTACAAGTTTGTCACTCAAAAAACCGGAGTGAGCTTGTGACAGATTATCCCAATCAACCTACGTTTAGCATTGCAACATCAGTCAGCAACGTGTAATCTATTAAGACACAAAGGTTTGTATCTAACCCAAAGCATCAATCAACTTTGATCCATTAATTACTCAAAGGTGAGTCATTGATTAAAAAAAAATGTCGCTAGGCTTTCAAACTTTTCAACGGTTGCATATAGAATTAGAATGTATTTAAATCCACGTTAGAACATGCTTAATAAAGCATTGCTAATACTACCCAAAAAACTATACAAACACTATTGAAAAGGACAAAGCACCACCATAAACTTGTCATCAAACTGCCATACTTGAAACAGCTTATACTTCTCAAAAACCGATAATCTTTCACAACATATCCAGCCACTAAAATCACATCACTCACCCTAACATCAACTTGTAATCTCCTAACATTTATTCAAATAATAATTGTACAACTCATTCATCAGACATAATTTGCCACAAATCCACAAAGAATCCGAAATCATATTTGCAAAACAAAACCCTAAATCACAATCATATTTCCATATAATCAAGAAAACTGCAAAGAAAAACTTATTTGAACACAATTTCAAGAACATAAATCACTAACATCAACATAAACCACAGAAAAAACGAAAAAAAAAATAGGGAAAATTTTAGGTATACCTCTCCAGAAGCAGCGAAACAAGAGAAGATATAATTCTCATCCATCCAATACTGCAAATCACCGATCCAAAGCGATCGAATCTCATCAGGACTCGTCGGAGCAGGAGCAGGAGCAGCAGCAGCAGCAGCAGCAGCAGCCAAAGGATAAGGCTGAGCTTGAGGCTGAGGAGGAGCCAAACCAGGCTGTTGCGGAGTCTGAGGAGGCCACATCTGCGGCGCATACGGTGGTTGTTGCGGCTGAGGAGGAGGCGGCGCCATCATCATCCACGGTTGCTGCGGCTGACCGTACTGAGCCGGCGGTTGCTGCTGGTTGGGATCGACCGGTGGTTGTTGCATCGACGGTGGTACGACGCCGGAAGATGGTTGCTGCATCATGGTAGCTAGGGTTTGAGGAAGGGAGGAAGAAACCCTAGAGGAGAGGAGAGAGAAAATGGGTTCACGAAAGGGGAGGTAGGGATTTGGGTAATCCCGGAACAGGTTAGAGAGAGAAAGAGGGGGATTTTTGGAGATGAGGCGGTGTATTTATTGAGTTGTGATGTGATATCAAACTCCTCGATTGTGGAGTGAATTCAATTTGTTTTTCTATGGGTGGATGAATGAATAAATAAATAACCTAATAATAAAGGAGGTTTTTATTTTAAAAAAATATAAAAATTCTATAGATGGATTGAAAAATGGTTTTTTTTTTTTTTTTTTGACAAAAGAGCTATCAAATAAAAGGAACAACAACCAAAAAACAACTGTCAAACCAAAAAAACTAAAACAGAAGTTACAACAACTGACGACATCGGGCACAACCAGCCAACCAATGAGCAGGATTGACCCACAAACGAAGAACCTTTTGAACCTGGCAAACTAAAAAAGACTGAACCAAAGCCCGCAACTCCTGATTGAGCCACCAAGCAGAGATTTCCATTGAACCAGAAGGAGGAAGAAGAGCAAGGAGGGCAGCACAATCTGTATAAATCCGGATTTTCAAAAAACCTTTACGAATCGCAAACTCCAAACCCCATATACAAGCCTGAAGCTCAGATTGCAACGCTGAACTAGCCATAAAAGCCCGACAACCCCCTCCTAAGACCTCAGAAGAATCAAGATCACGGACTACCCAGCCTGCACCCGCCCTGTTAGTAGAACAATCCCAGGCCCCGTCTACGATCAAGCATGTCGTTGGAGAAATATAAGGTAACCCCCGCAAACACAACCACTTAACATCCTGCTTGGCCTCCAAACTAATCGAACGAGAGGACCTCACAAGCCGCTTCCAATCTAGAGCCTGCATATTACGAAGAACCCAATCTGACGCCAGGCCAACAATTGACCCAGGCGACCAAACGGCTTTCCTAAATCTCAAATGATTCCGAGAAATCCAAATCGCCCAAAGGAGAGCAAAAAACGAAGCAATACCCTTCCAATTTCTCGAAGACAAAAAGAGAAAAATTGTTCTCGAGAACCAAATACTAAATGGAGGAAACTGCATAAGATCCCATTGGATGTCCAACGCTCCAGACAGCCAAATAGTACAGATAGCAGGGCAATCTCTGAATGTATGAGACACAGATTCCACATCCATATGACAAAAAGCACAAATCGGATAAACAGGGAGACCTCGAGAATTGAGAATAGACGCCAAAGGAAGCGCATCGTATAACAATTTCCATCCAAATATTTTCCACCTAGGAAGAATTGGTAAAGCCCAAAACTTCCTTCACCATGCTTGAGAGATTTGAGATGGATTACCTAACCTGACCCCAGGCTCACAAAGAAGGGCATACGCAGACTTCGTTGTAAAAACACCATCCCTGGCAAACTTCCAGTAAACAAAATCATCCATTAAACGCACAGGTCGATCCAACGACAGAATTCTAGCAGCAGATCTAGAATCAAACAACCCATGTATAATAGTAGCATCCCACGCGCAAGAACGCGGATCAAGTAAAGAAGACACAAGAGTCGGACGAAAGATCCTTAAAATGAATTGGTCCCCCCAGAACCCAAGAATCCTCCAAAATACGAAATCGAGAACCCGAACCAACCTTCCAACACAAACCCTTCGACAGCAAGGACATCCCTGAAATAAGACCCCTACAACCCCAAGAGGGACGAGAAGCCGAAAACAAATCAGTAGAACGAAGAGCCGGATACTTCGCCGACAGAAGCCGAGAAACCAACAGCTGAGGGCACTGAATAATTCGCCAACTCTGCTTCGCCAACAGTGAAGAATTAAAAGGGGAAATACTACGAATTCCCAATCCTCCTAAACCCTTCGGAAGATGGAGCAACGACGAAGACCGAAGAGCTAACCCTCGATTAGAAGAAGAAGATTTCCACCAGAACCTGGCTAGCAAATTATCCATTCTGGAACATATAGAATCAGGAATTTTGAAAACATACAGGATTTGATTAAAAGAGGCAATGAGCACTGAGTTAATAATAACAAGCTTAGCTGCCGGCGAAAGCCGAAGAGCTGCAAAGGCCTGTAGACGTTTGGCCACCTTGTCCAAGAGAAAACCAAACTCAGAGCATTTACTACGACCTAAATCAACAGGAAGGCCTAAATAAGATCCCAATCTAACTTCAGAGCGCATTTTCAAACAACCAGACAGATAAGCTCGGTAATCCTCAGGAGTGTTAGGACTAAACTTGACAAACGACTTTTGCAAATTAAGCATTTGACCTGAAATATCACAAAAGTTAGAGAGCACCTGCAACACCTGTTCACAAGCCTGAGGAGAAACTTGGAAAAATAGCAAGGAGTCATCGGCAAAGAACAAGTGTGAAATGGAAGTAGCCCCCCTAGCAATTTTAATACCCTGAAAAAGGCCTATTGATTCTGCCTTACGCAGCATAGCCGAAAGAACCTCCATGCATAACACAAACAGATATGGAGATAGCGGATCTCCTTGACGTAGACCACGTTGAGGACGAAAACCTTGTGTAGGTGACCCATTAACCAACACCTGGTAAGAAACCGTAGATACACACTGCATAATCAGATGAATCCAATAAGGAGGAAACCCAAAAACCTGAAGAACCCGACACAAAAAGTCCCACTCAACTCTGTCATATGCTTTATTCATGTCTAGCTTCAGTGCCGCATAAAAACGTTTCCTAGCTTTGGAAGCATTCATAAATGAAAGAATCTCATGCACCATTAGGCAATTGTCAGACATCAACCTACCAGGAACAAAGGTAGTCTGAAAATCCGACACAATGTCAGGTAGTATCCAACGTAGACGGCGAGCAAGACACTTAGCTATGCATTTATATAGAACATTACAGAGGCCTATCGGTCTAAATTGAGAAACAAGTTCAGGATGATCAAATTTAGGAAGCAAAACTAAGAAAGTCCGATTCCAGTCCTTAAGTAAATAGCCATGAGCAAAAAAGAACTGGACAACATTCACCACCTGATCCCCCACCTCACTCCAATAGGTCTTAAAAAAAAGCTGAAGTAAAACCATCGGGTCCTGGAGATTTATCATCATCAATACTAAACATCGCCTGCCTAATATCATCAGCCGAAAAGGGAAGTAGTAGGGGCTGACGATGTCTATCAGACAAAGAAGGGAGGTCAAGGGAATTCCAAGGGAATTGAGAAACAGGAGGTCGATCCAAATTCTTACTGTATAAGGATCTGTAAAAATTAAGAACCAAAGAACGAATATCCCCTGCATCCGAAAGCCGGGTACCTTCATTGTCCTTAAGCCCTAGAATAGTGTTCTTCCGACGTCGGGCCTGAACTGCAAAAAACAGCAACCTAGAATGCTCATCACCAAAAGCATCCCACTTCACTTTTGCTCGTTGTCTCCAAAAAAGAAAAGCCGCTTCAGCCTCCTTTCTTTTTCCATTCTAAAAGTGCTAAACAGACAACGACTACTCCGTGAATCAAGAGTAACAGAAGCATTAGTGACATCCGCAACCAAAGTTTTCCAATCAATGCCTCACACCTTTTTATGAGAAACACACCAAGCTAGTAGATGATGACGAAGAACACATAGTCTCTTAGACAGAGAAAACATAAGAGACCCAGGAAGACAGAGAAAACATAAGAGACCCAGGAATATGTTCAGCAAAAGTATTTCGAACCATAGCAGCGACGTCCATAGAGTGTAGGCACCAATTTTCAATTCTATAAGGACGTTTGAATCTACCGGAAGGCAAAGAGTCACATAAAATAATAGCCGCATGATCAGAAAACAAAATGGGCTGGTGATGAACTGAAGTAGTCGGCCAATCCTGAAGCCAATGGGAAGTAGCATATGCCTTATCTAATCTCTCAAAAGTAGGGTCCATAACTGTTCTCCCGTTAGTCCAGGTGAAAGAAGGTCCAGAAAACGGAATATCAAGTAACCCATTGTCCAATTTCCACTGTATAAAATCATGACGACCTGGAATATCAAGATTACCTCCGACCTTATCCGATAAATATTCAACCTGGTTAAAATCGCCAACTAACACAACATTCGGATAAGAAGCTAAAATATCAGCAATTTCCGACCACACAATCATACGATCAGAAACCTGAGGCGCCCCATACAGAAATAAAACATGTTTTATAACCAAATTTTCCACAACTCGACACAATATTATATGCGAAGAAACCAAGAGAGGGTCAATCAGAATTGGGGCAAACCACAGCACACAAAGCCCACCACTGAGACCCGCTGAATCCACACCAGCAAAACCTGAACATGACAAAGAAGATAACTTATGCATTACAGAATCTACAAACACCATAGTTTCAGCCAAAAAATAATATCAACACCACAAGAGCGGACTAAGGACGCGATGTAAGGAACTTTAGGGGAGTCCGCCTGACCCAAACCCCTACAGTTCCACGCCATAATCTTCATCTATCACCTTGTGGCCTTGAATGGGAGGCCACCAAGCCCTCAGGAAAAGAACCAGAAAAAGACATCCGATCTGGAAAAGAAATACCAATTCCTTTACGTTTCTTAAACGGGAGCCAAGATAAAACCACTAGTACCCTCAATCTCCGAACCTATTTTCTCATAATAGAATAGAAAATTCATAGCAGACCTCGAAGCCGATGTCTTCTTAAAACAGACTGATATAACCCTTTATGACAGCGAAGAGCATCGAGCTGGCTTTTTCATTGAAACTGACAAAGAACTAAATAGATTTGGCCGTTTAAGCGAGCATAATCTCGTTTTGAACCTCGAGGGTCGAGGGGAATGAGCTGATTGGGTAGTAGTATTGGTGAATGATAGTTGATAGGACTCTCGACCAAGGTGATTTTTTTTTTATCGTGTAAGGGATGCTTGTGGGTTGAATGGGTAGGTTGGTTCGGTGTTTGGCCTGATTTATTTGGAGTAAGGTTAATGTGTGTTGTCTCTGATTGTGATCTCCTTTTTTTTACGGGAGAGAAAGATGTAGTAGTAAACTCACGGGGTCTTTTGAGGGGGTGACTGCTCCGGGGTTGGGGTGGGACAATGTTTTTGGAAAATTTCTTGAGATTCACGATGGTCGTTCTGTATTTTTCAATTCGTTTCAGACCAATATTTAAATTTGATAGATTACGGTAAAGTAAACTAGCAGGCTTACACAACCCATTCTTATCAACAGCAAAAGGAGCAGAGCTATAGAGATTCAAAGGGCAAGCATTCTTCTTATGTCCAAATCTATTGCAGTTCTAGCACAAAACAAACATATTCTCATATCTGAAATTAATCCATTTAAACTCAGATTGTCCAAGGTCCAAGTAAAAGCCTGATAATAAGGGTTCCAAAACACGAATGTGAAGTTTTACTCTAACCACGCAATTAATGGATCCTGGAACAGGTTATTCACAACACATAATTTTTCCAACCATAGTAAGCACTGGATTAACGACATTAATGTCACATAGGTTCAAAGGTAACTCATCAAGATGAACCCAAATAGTAGCCTCGTCAAAAATCACATATATGATTGACTTACCCTGAGTCTAAGGAGTAAAGACCAAGAGAGCCGCTTGGTACGCCGCGGAGCCTTGTTGTAGCATAGCTTCTCGATCACGAACGTCCTCACAAAGAAACAAGAAAACACTATCGAATTTCTGGACCTTAATTTCTCCAAATGTAATCCAGTCGTTGGAAACCCACTTTTGGATTCGGGTCTGGGAAAAACTTTTGTAATCTATGAACTTGCCCAGTACAAGATGATTAAGGAAACAAGGATTACCGCTTGAGGGTGAGCGTTGCCGATTCATATGTGCGAATTTCATGATTGTCATCTTCTACGAAACAGGGGAATACAAAAAGGGGAATTTAAAGTGATGTGGGATCACCGACAGTAACAAGGAATTGAAAAATTAAAGTGGTTATTGTGAACTATAAACTAATCTTAGCTTTTGTGATTAGAATTAGAGATTTGTGGTGCCATGGATGACTGGGAAAAGGTGGAAAACGGTGGAAGACGGTGGAAGAAGATGGGATTTTGGGGATAAGGCTCTAGTACTCTAGAGAGAGAGGCTCTCTTTTTAGAGAGAGAAGGAGCCTTTTTTTTAGACGTATAATATTATTAGATTGAAAAATGTTACAAGGTTTTGCTACAGAATTCTATGAGGTGTTAGATGTTAATTACGGCGTACTATGGAGTAATGAGTAGTGTTTAATTTACTTCGTAATTAAGATTGCTTCTTAAGAGAAAAGGATTAATTTTAAAAAGATTGAGGTTCTTTTGAATACGGTTAAAATTGTAAATGAAAGGGAAAAAAATAAATTGGAGGGCTTGTATTTGAAATTGTGGCGTGGTTTTGAAATTTGGTATAACTGTTTTTTATTATTATTTATAAACGATTTGCGAAATTTGTGAAACTAAATGCATCACAGTGGTCTATAGTTTTGATCAAGAAATAGATTAGGCTACCTCACAACTTGATAGTTTAGAGGAATAAGAATGAAAGATAAAAGGTATGAAAAATATAAAAAGTATTTAGAGTTATGGGATAATAAGAGATAATTAGGGTGGTGGGGCTCAAATTTGTTTGCTCAAATATGTGTACCATTCACTATGCCTTCTTGTAATGTAAGCAATGTGTCTTGCGTCGAAAACTAGGAGTTGGGAAACTATGAAGAAGTGGAGCAATACACGTTCATGCTTAGAGGAGGCATGGGTGTGCCGCGACAAAGGAGTGATGAAGAACAGCAAGGCACGTTCGTGCCTCAATGAGGCTTTAATAATAATATTCGACGAGGCACGGTCCTGCCCAAACCTGGCAAGTACATGCCTCAACATATTTCGAATTTTGTAGTGTTGCACAACATTTTTTCTTGATTTTGGTTACTTTGTTCGTAGACTTTATTTACTTAGTTAAGGCCTATATTTCTTAGTCTGTGGTTATTATAAATACCCCTTATAATAGTCCTAACTAATTATTTCAGAAATATGAGAGTTTTGTATGCATTTCTCATTTGTGAGTTCCGAGAGACATAACATTTGAAATCTAAGAGACAATCAATTTGTTTTCTATGACTGGTCTGTTTTGATTTGTATTATGTTTTCTCAAGATCAATAAAACTATTGCTTTCGCCTGCTTATAAACGTAGCTAACACTTTGTTTGTGGACCACATAGATTTGTGTTGCTTTTCTTGTTGATTTTACATTTAGTATTTGTTCTTTACTAAGTCCGTTATAACATTTCTAATTGGTCGATGTCATATATTATATTACTTGTTTGTATTAATTTGTGTAGATAATCATGCCCTTATCCCTTCTTCCTCTACAATATATGGTGTACATGTGTAGCTCTCTTGCTTTCATTTCGAAACATGCAATCCCACTTCAAATTCTTTTACAAATTTCCCAACTTATGTGAACATTAGTGAAGGAGTTTTGTCTTCGATAAGTGCAATAACTAGATATATCAAGGATCACTATTATGGAGATAATAAGTTCGTTCTTTTGGGTCAGCATTATCTGTTGCTACACTATATCAATGATCTTTGGGCTAGTTAAATAGTCCAAAGCCCACTGGAATGGATCCTATGAGGTCACACACAAAGGTATTGGGTTAAGCAAGTTAGAGGGTCATTTATGGGTCTCATGAACAAGTAACTAATCATGAAATAGTTAGATTAGAGTTAGGTTTTGGGCTTTGTCATGGACTCTTATTTGGATATGAGATCTATGTATAAGATCCATGCCTAGGGTTGTATGAGACAACACAATTAACAGTTGATTGTGCATTAAGCAACCAGAAATCCCAAAAACCTCTCTCTCACACACACACACACACTCTCTCTCTCTATCCCACGGCTCTCTCTCCTCCCCCATTGGACTCACGGCCAACCACCCTTAGTGGCGCGTGTGGTGGTTCGTGGTGGTTTCATGATTGGTTCATTGCTCGTTCTTTTCCTTAGAAGGTCAATTAAAGGGTTCAATTGCAACTAACTAGCATTTGTGGAGGTCTTAATCCGTGCCTGTGGACCAAGTAGAGGAATCACGTTTGAGGTTCTTTGTCTCCCTTGTTCTTGTTCGATCACACGTGGAATCATGCTTCAAAGGTATTAATTCTATTTCTTTATGTGTTATGCATGATCTTAGGATTAGGTGCTATATGAATATTATTAATGTTTTCCGCATTTGTACCTATAAACTCCTACAATTAGTCCTCTAAAACCTCAACCATTTTCGTAATCTCTTCTTTCAATTATTGATCCACCATTATCTTCATCTACTTAAATCCCAAATTTAAATTCTCTCATAGTCTTGATTTTTTCTCCAATTTCCCCTTTTAAAAATATTAGATTTTAATTTCTATAATTCAACTCTTAATCTTAGTTCTTTGCTTGATCAATGAACCTTTTTATTGCACTATTAACAAATTCATTAATGTAACACAAATTTAAAGAGAAAAACAAGTAAAACTTTATTAAATAAACTTGGGAAAAATTGCTTGCAATTTACAATGGTCTATCAGTAGTTGTAATTGAAACCAACAATAGGAATTAAATAAGACAATCAAATTAAATTGTATCAGTCCATATTCAACTAGATTATATAAGCAAAAATTAGGTAAACTAAACAAGCCCTTAGTTTTGCCTTTATTACTATGTTATAGATATTGAGTCATTACTCAATAAGCAAACTTCACTGTCATCACTGACAATGCTACTATCTCTGTATTTTTGTAAGTATTACACTTTGACCGTCACATAGTTTTAGATAATTGGATTGAATTAAATAAAATAAAAGGTAAATGGGGTAGTTGGAATATAGAAATTTATGTAAGAAAATAAATAATTAAAAAAGTAATAGCGGGTTTAGATAGAGACTATGAATGAAAAAAATTAAAAAGTAGTAGTGGGTTTGGGTAGAGACTATGAATGAAAAAAATGTACTAAGGCCTATTTACATTTACTGAACTGAACTGAATTGGTCTGATTAGAGCTGAACTGAAATGAATATTTTATGAGAGAAAAAAAATTAGGAGATGAAATGAACTGAACTGAAATTAGGGCCTGTTCACGTTTATTGAACTAAACTGATCTGAATATTTTATGAGAGAAGGAAATTAGGAACTAAAATGAATTGAACTACACTGAACTGATTGGAGCTGAAATTAAGCTGAAGTCAATGGCGAGCCTAGGCCGGTGCAAGGTGGGCGACAACTTAGGGCCCCCAAAATAAAGGGCCTCGAAAATTAGTATATACCGGTATTACGGTATATATATAGTAATTATATAGAGTTGAAGTTGGATCAGTGATTTTGTTGTACTTATGATAACTCAAGACCAGGGTTCAAAATCTATGAGAGTTTGACCTTCATGTAATGGGCCTAATTTTTAACCAAAACGTAATTTGGGCTGCCTAAAAACCCATATATTTTATTTCAAAAGTATCGGGCCGGGTCGTGCCCATCACTTTCGGATCGGGTCGGGGCAGCACAACTTTGGTCATGTTTCAAAGGTAGTGGCTGTTGAAGACTTCTCTGTTTGCTCTGTTTCCCTTAACTGCAAAACCCCAAAACCTCTGAAAAACCCTCACTTCGCCTCCTCTGAGCTTCACCTGTACTCTTCAATGGAGGACACACTTTCCGACGAAGAACAACCAATGGAAACCCTAACAACATTTACAGAAGACAACGAATTCGAATACGATGAACACGGTAATACTCTCTCACCCTCTTTTCTCCTCTCCTTCTCACTCATTCAATCTCTAACATCCTGCATTTCTAAGTTGCAGCAATGGAGGATGAAGCAAAAACCCTAAATTTCGAATCGAAGCCGTCGCACGCGGCGAAGATTCGTGAATTACTTCGGAATATTACTTCAATTGAGCCCAAGCTTTGCTCTGATGGCTCAAAGGAGTTCATGAAGCTTCTGAGGGGAAGCTCAGGTGGGGAGCTGTTGCACGAGTATGTTCGGGCTTCGTCGAAGTTCTCGGAGCTTCTAGAAGTTTGGAATCGCCGGCGAGGTAAGCCTGGTATGTATTATGTAATGTCGGTTATTTCTGTGATTTTGGGGCATTCTGAGGGGAAGTTTAGGTCTGATGTTCCTGGTAGGATTGCAATTAGTAGAGAATTAGATAAGTTTGCGAAATTGATTATTGAAGAGAAGTTAGATGATGTTTATAAGGAGCTTAATAGTAAGGATGGGAAGCGCCAAAATGCGGCATTGTTGTTAATGGCGTCGATTGTTAGGCGTGGTTCGTTGTTGGCTGCTGAGGTGGCCAAGATATTCGATTTTAAGTTACCGATATTGCCTAAGTTGTCCGGATATAGGAAGAAGAAAGTAGATAGGAAGAGGAAGGATTCAACTAGGGATTCTTTTATTGAGTTTGCAATGTCGTTTTTGGAGGTGGGTAAGCCGGGATTGTTGAGGTGGGTTTTGCAGTTGAGGGAAGTTTTTTCGGGGATCCTTCGAGGGATTGGGAATGATGATGAAATGACT
Source organism: Chenopodium quinoa (assembly GCF_001683475.1). Classification (NCBI taxonomy): domain Eukaryota; kingdom Viridiplantae; phylum Streptophyta; class Magnoliopsida; order Caryophyllales; family Amaranthaceae; genus Chenopodium; species Chenopodium quinoa. Next base: position 2,467,507 of record NW_018742733.1, on the reverse strand, counting down.
GTGGTCTATGTGTTGTCGACATTGCGTGATCGGGTTCTTACCCGTGAGTCCTTGGTTCCCCCGGGTCTTCGAAGTGTTCTTTTTGGGAGTGTTACATTAGAGCAGTTAGTAGATATTTCTGCGTGGAAATATGGTGCGCTTGCTGCAAAGCTTGCGTATGAGGTTCTTCTCATGGTGTGCATTGATCCCGACAATGGATTGATGACTGACTTAAAAAGACAACCACCTGCAAAGGGAAATCCAAAGCGGCTTGTTGACCTAATGAAGAAGCTTAAAGCTACGGAAGTTGAGTACCACAGGAGCCTGCTTTTGGCAATTGTCAATGGGAGACCATCACTAGCTTCAATGTATTTGGATCAGTTCCCATACAACCTTGATGATCATACATCATCCACATGGTGAGATTTTTTCATTGGAATCTAGTGTTTGGTCATTTGATAGTACATTACTCTCTTTTTTTTTTGGCTGTAACTAGAAATTCTTTCAGGCTCTCTGCTGTCACATTGGCAGCAAATGTGGTTTCCTCGGTGAGGGGTGGGATTTCATGGGATTTTCTTGATGTCCAAGCCAAAAATATGGTGGCCTTTGAGACGTCAGATGTACAAAGTGTTATGAAATGTGTCTGTCTTCGCCCTTTCAGTCGTCTGGTAGTCAACAAAGGCTTACTTCATTCTGATTTTCTGATCAAACATGGTACCTTAAGGCTCCTTTTAGAGGTTCTAAAATTGTTAAGCTCCTTCATTGATGCTTTAAGTTTGAAAGGATTGCCTTTACTCAAGCAAAAAATTCAAGATGAAGTTCGTATCCTGCTCCCTGATCCTCAAGTATTGTTTACATTACTGAGTTCGGTTAGTAGTATTAATCAGATGTCAGGGCCTTCCTTGAAGAGAGCAGCTGATTCAGAAAGCATTGGCAGTCATAAAGGTTCTGCTAAAAAGAAATCAAAGGTTAATGAAGACATTGATATTCTTGTGACCGGGTTAAGTTCAAGTGCCGAAAGCATTGTACCAGTAGATGGTGTAAAACCACCGGAAAAATCTATGATGCCTCCATCTGAGGATGGAAATGATCATGAGTCAATCATGGAAATTTGGGGTTCTTATGAAAGCTCTTTCTCTTTGAATATTGTAAAAAATGCCGAAGTGTACTTCTATTGCAAAGTACTTGAAGCTCTCAAAATATATCACGTAAGTTTTTTGCTGTTTATAATTCAAAGATACTGCATGTAGTTATTGTTAGGTTTTATTATCTTTGCAAAACAGTGGCAATTATGCTTCTCTACAGTGTCACGTCAGATAGTGCTGTGCACATAACTTCAGAGGAATAGAAAATTGCCTACATTGGGGTAAGCTAGGGCATTGTCAATCAATTTCCCTCTGACATTGTTTTTAAGCGTTGATAGGCCCGCCACATAAAATTACAATTACTATGTAATCTAAAATCCACACTCAAATTACTTGACAAAAGTTTGTGTTGCCTACTTTTTGTTCTGTTTGTTTTCTTCCCTGGCTAGGATTTATTTAAGAAATCTAACTTTAATATGCATGTAGGTGTTAACCTTTCCCGTAAGGCCGTAACTACATCTATAACATATGAATAGGTTTGGAGAGGCAATTGCAAATTGCAATGTGATTATGTCTTGTGCCTAATATAACTTGATTCATTTTCTATTGCAATGTGTTATACCCAGACTAGACTATCCACTTTATTATTATACTTTTTTTTCAATCCTTGATCATTTACTATCTTCCAGGGCCTTTTTTCTATGGTTTAGCTCTTGTAACCATAAATTATTTCTAATTGGTTCATTTATACTTGATTTGTCTGGCCATTCTGTGGTGAATATCTGGGTTAGAACGCAGAATTTCATCTGATACAGAAGCATTCCATTCAATCTCCTTCACCTTTCTGCAGCCAGAAACCAACCTGATCTTCTAACTTACTTAGAGTTGTAAACTGATGAGGTCTTTTGTAGTATGTGCTTTAATTTTTTTGCTTCAACCTGAGTAACTTGGCAATAAGGTTTCTGAAATTCTGGTAGTCAAGATCCATATTGGGGATCCAAACACTGAATAGTGTACCTACATTCACCTAATAATATAACTGGGCAGTCACAATTTCACCAATTGAGAGAATATGATCATCAAGTTTAGTTAACTCCTGCACTTTATAGATAAAATCATACTCGACACTTGACAACTTGAAGACATGAATGGTCCTACACCTGCATTTGTGACATGGGAGATGCCTCTTGCTACTTACATCAACAAAATAAATAAATATTTACAGACTTCTTGGGCTTGCGGGGGAGGGGGGGGGGGATTGGATCTGGAACTTGGTATGAAATTTAATATGGCCCAAAAGGAATTCATGTGGATCTTTGCATCTTTCTTTATGTATCTTACTCCCCTTCAACATTAATTCAGCAAGTGTTTCTTGTTTTGGAGGACTTTCAAAAACTTTGTATACCATGGTATGTATGAGTGTATGACTTGTTTTCAACTTCTTACCAGCATACTCTGATGTATGTGACTCGTCCGTCCTTTACACATCTTGATGAAAACAAATCACTGTATTAGTATAGTATGCTTTATTTTGCTGTACTTTATGTATATATGTATTTATTGATTTGCTTATTTATATTTATTGTAATTTTGTATGAATTCATTGCACATCTACTAAGACCTTGTAAGTTGTGATATTATCTTTCCAATGAAAAATTTTCTGGGTTTGGGAGTTGTTCCACGAATGTCATGACCAACTCTGCCTAGCATGTTAAGAAAATCAAGGACTAGATTGCTTGGTTTTGTGGTCTCCGAAATTGACTTTCCGTCTTTCACTTGCTTGGCTTATTTAGTAGAAATACACTAAAGAAGAGAGAAATTGTCAGGAAGTATGATTAACTGATTGTTGGCTTTCTTTGTATCCTAAATATCCTTTGTATGATTAACTTACTTTTCACTTTCTTTTTATACAGGGGACCTTTCAAGCTATTTTGGAAGTATCATATGATTTTCTTAAAATTTTGCCAAATAATCCGCTAAAGTTGCCAGGAATTCTTTTGCAATCGTTGTTGTCCATGTTGATAGAACACCTTGGCTGTTCAAAAGAGTCAGGTTTCTCAGCCAGAACGCTGCCTCCTATCTACAAGCATCTGCAACCTTTTCTTAACTTGTCATTAAATTCACCTTTTGGATATGTAAGAGAGCATGCATATGTTTTGGCTAAAGCAGCAATGATGAGTACTGGTGCTTTTGACCACAACCCATGTGAAATTGGGTCATGGTTTTTGTTTTTATCTGGTGATGTCGGACAATATGACAGCGGCAAATGCCAGGAGGAAAAACTGCTCCATTCTCTGTCTTTACCTGTTGTTTCTTTTCTTTGTGATGCTGTATCCACCGTTGGTAATAACTTAGTCAAGTACTGGGATATTATGAAGTTTCAGCTTTCGGAAGTGGAGACTACAAAAGGTATTATGAAGTGCCAACAGTCGGACGTGGAAAGTACAAAAGGTAATATGGAGTAATAAACTGGAAAATGATCTCTGTCTTTTTTATGCTTTTTTATTTTGGTTTTAGTAATCTTGCTTTTAAATTATGGTATGATGCAAAATGTACCGCTTACATCCTAAAAAGTCTAACTACATGTTGCACAATCACACAAAGCATTGGTTCCGTAATTCCTTTTTCATTTACCATATGTTGGTCTTAATATATTTAAGCGTTAGACACTATTTTATGCTTCTTGTAGTACCGAAATTTGGAGCCTAGACTTTCTACTGTGTTGCATGATTGCTTCAGCTAGAGAGGGGGGGGGGGGGAGTTACTTTGAGTTGTTTCTTGCCTTGAGAAATGGCGACATACATAGTCAATGAGAAAAAGAAGCTCAATGGACTTGTTTCTTTGGCAAGATGTTACATAATAAAGTAATTAATTATTGGGTAGTCATTCATGTTATTCGTTTTATTTAGAGGTGATTAGATTTGTTTACTTTTATGCAAATATTTTTTAGCTTTTCAAAGACAATTTACACCTAGAAGATGCAAAAGGGGAAGAGGTTTAAAAAATGTATGCTTATGAGTAGTTATGTCATTGATATCTATGTCCAGCAACTTAGGGTTCGTTTGGCAGGGATCTATAATAAACTAGTCTATGTCATATAATGAATCAAAAATTAGTCAAACTTATTTTTGAAAACTGACAACAGAAAAGTGGAAATACCTTTTTCTTGTTTCTTGTTTTTGGCCTTTTGTTTTCAAAAATATTGAACACTGAAAACTTAAAACAATGCCAAACAAGCCCTGGAATATGTAGCCTTACCTCTAACCAATTGAGTCTAGTGAAAAGGCTGTTTTCTAAACACCAGTTGTAAATGCTTTCTGGAATGGATGTAATAAAATGAATAATGCAAAAGTTTGTGAGCAATGGCAAAGTCACAATCACCCCTGTCTAATAAAACCCACTCTTAACTCTCACTTTTCTCCCCTGTTCTCCTAAAGGTCATTTATAAAGCTATGCCTTCTCTCACAAAAACTCATCTAAACCTTACTGTGCACCCAATATGTGCAATAAAAAAGTCTCTTAAAAGCAAAGTTCAGCAAGCATTTTTGTTACAGGAGTAAGAGTTGGAGCTGGTCGGGGAGGGGGATCAGGAGTAGTGACTAAAGTGTAGAAACTAGTCTTACAATTGACAGGGATCTATAATAAACACAAACAAGAATTCAAGATGGAGGGAAGGTGAGGGATATGGGGGCAAGGAAGGGGTGCATTTCACCTCAATGTTGAGATGGAGTAGCTCATTTACTTGAGAAATATATTGATACCAACAAAGCAAAAATTCTTATTGGTACCAATGAAGAACTATAATTGTACCACGATGGTACTATCTAAACACAATTTATTACCAATGGAAATTGTTAAAATCCTATATGACTAACGCTATTATAGCTTTAGAGTTCTCCATTTACTTGGGATCAGCTACAGTGTCTTTGCCCAATTTGTGTTTCCGATTTTTTTTTTTGAGTTCTTCTAATTTTGTTGTCCAATATTAAGAAGAGTACTCTGGTTGTATTCTGGTTGCACATAGTCAAACTACACATTTTCTATATAATAGTTTCTCATGTCTTCGTCATTAATGAGATTTCCGGGTTATTTGCATGATTGATTGACCCTATTCCTTGTTTTAAATAGTAAGTTTTGGTGCTATCAAGTGTTGGTATATTATTATCTATCTGTGAATGTAACGTGTTGCATTTCTCATTGCTACAATTATTGCTATGCTGAAGCACCTCATAGGGCAAATAAAAGTTTATAACTAAAAGAGGTTTAGAAAAGGACCAATGTACTATTGTGGTTTGTTTTAAAGGTATAATATAATTGCTACTTCTTTTTGCATTGCCAGCTGTGGAATTGAGGATGTATTGACATATTGCTGTATTAAGCTACAGTTGTTTACTTGCCTTTCTTCATGACGTGTTAACTGCGATGGTGATTTGCACACTTAGAAGATAATTTACGAGGGTCCCTAACTAGTAGAATGTATCGTGATGAGAGCACATGAGTGACATGACTGGTTTTCTGAAAGGTTGAATATTTTCTTCCCATGGCAGAAGCGAGTGTTGATTTTAGCCCACTTGTAGCCTGTATTCTGGAAAAGTGTTTGAGGCTGCTCAGCTCTGGATCAGAGACATTCACTTTGCCTGAGAAATCTGTGATATCCTTGTATGTCTGTAACACATTAAAATATCTAATGGAAACTCAGGTAATTGTTAACACTGTAGCTTTTCATTGCAAGTTTCTGTTTGAATTATAACATGACGCTCTTAATTTGATAGATTGATGCCAGAGTATTAGCTGCAGTTGTTCATCAGCAGTTATCGAATAGAATCGAGAAGTATATCTCTGCAGTAGCCGTAATTGAAAATTCCTGCTGTGAGTGGAGATCAATGATTTCATTGTTTCTGTTTTCACGGAGCATTTTATATCATGAAACTTGCAGTGAAGTCTCTACTGATAGGATTTCTCGGAAGGAAAACCGCTCATTGATGGACATGCTTGCTGAGGTGAAAAGGCTTTTGAGTGCAGGCAGCATTGACGTCATTGGAATATCTAAAGCATTATGCTCCACAATAGCGTGCACAAACCCGGATGATATAGTGGATAATTTACCTTCAGTTTTGGCTGTTTCTGGTGAACTTCCTGGGTTTAACCGTTCAGTCATGGACTGCTTTTGTCTTGATCAGAACCTTATGAAACACGTGTCTAAGCTTTGGCCGGATATGTTCTATTCAGGTCTTAAACTGAGTGTCCTAGCATCTAGTCAACTGACTCAAGAAAATCACAAACAAACTTCAATAAAGGCTCTGCAGAATGACTTTGTAGAGATAGAATATGTTTCTGCTGTTTTTGGTTCTTTACTGAAAGATGCACCTTTCTACGTATTATTCCCTGCATTTTTGTTTTGTGGTTGGGAGCACCATCCAGAAATCCAAGAGTTGCTTTTAGCTAAGGTGTCTAACTTAGAAATTGAGCAGATTGTTTCTTCACTGAGGCTGGTCCTTTTTTGGTATCATCAGATACAGATTTCGTATAGAAAGAAACCATCTGAAAAGCAGGAATTGCAAGCTGAACTATGCTATGTGCTTGTGAAACACATTTTAGCCCTTTTGCCTACTTTGAAATTTGATTCTGGTTCTTTGGCAATAAATGCAGTGTTTCCTCTCTCTCTTTGTCTTCAAGAAGTATCTACAACTGTCTTTCGTCACCCTTTAGTAACTGCAGCAATATTGTCTCCATTTGATCGTGGTTGTAAACTCACCAAAGAATTTTTAAGGGATATCTCAGAGGGAGTTCTGCATCTTAGTGGAGAAGGTATTTGTAAGACAGAACTTCATATTCTGGAGTTATTGACTACTACTTCTGAATTCTTATTAGCTCTGTGTAGCAAAGAACTTTCTTCATCCATGTATATTGAGTGCAAGGAAAATATTGTCAAGGAGTTTAGGAATTTGGTGCAGTGGATATTTTTAGTTTTTAAGCAGAAGTTCAAAATGTGGTATAGATCTGGTGATATGGCCCTCTTTCCAATCTTATGTGCTTTTGTTGTTTTGATGCGATTTAGCTCACCCATCGAGTTGCTTGAGTTGGCAAATTGGATGCTTTCATGTGTGGAACTTACCGACTCCATAATTCCTGGAACCTTAAATGTCTCTCGCTCATGTTTGGCATTTTCTATTGCTTGTGGAGCTTTAAGCATTCTGTTTCAATGTATGCAATCTCCAAATTCTGGGATGGTGCCACAATATTCAAAAGCTACCGAATTGAGAAGTCTTGATGCTACATTATTCAAAAGCATATATTTTAAGGCTTATGCCTTTGCAACTTGTCTCAAAACTGACTTTGCAGACATATGTTTGCTTAAGGCTCTCAATGCTGCTTGCGGCCAGATTCATAGGCAGGATTGTCTTCCATTCAGCATTGAAATAACTAGATTGACAGCCAGTACTCCTGTAAGAATTGTTTCCCACTGTCTTCACAGAACTGACAATACCAAGGCAAAAATATTATTTCTAATAATTGAGATGAGTGTATTACATTTATCAGTTTTTGGTCAGCTGCTCTCAGATTTTATGAATGAAGATACTGTTTCAATTGTCAATGCATCAAAAGAGATCTGTAGTCAGTCCCTTTCAGATGAGGAGTGTTTGATGCTTTTGCCTGCTGCAGCCTTGTACATAAGTGTTTCTTGGACAAAACTCAGAGAGCACCCTTTTAGGAATATTAAGTTCATGCTGGATTCTTATTCAAGGATTCTCTTGGATGGTTTTTCTAACTGGAAAGACTTTGTGTCTAAATCTGTATTTGAGGTGGAATTTGATAATGTTTTTCCGTATTCTGTTGAGAATCTTCATGATCTTTTCAACAGCAGTCTCCTTCATAAAGCAGTTCAAATGTTGCAGTGGTACTTCTCCTCAAGTGGGGATGATAAAAATAAGAGATTGAAAATAGTGGGCTCACTTTGCCCTATTTCTGAAGCTTTAGATGATTTTATGGACTTTGATGTCAGAGATATTGATTCATACTCTGTTGGACAGTTGACCAACTTAATCAATAGAGTTTTCGCTAAAATTTCTCTTTGTTTGGTGCTTTTATTCCCAGAGGGAGGTAAGAAGTGCTTAACAAACGAAACTCTTGATGTTGAGCGGGAATCTTGTGTCGGCTCTAATAGTGAAGACTCATTAGGATTAAGGTTCTTAGATATGCTGATCTGTGTTTGGCAACTTGTTGTGAAAAAAAATCCATCTGCCTTTGATAATCCCGGCCTAAAGACTCCCATCTGTTTGTTGTTGAGATCTCTTGAAATGTTTACGCTGAGATGCATTTATAAATTGATCATAAATATGCATAGTATCTTGATTCAGATGAATTCTCTTTCCTTTATTGAAAAGATGGTAAAGATTTCTCTTCTTCATAGATTTGGGAACCCTGTGACATTTGAATATCTCCGGTACATTTTATCATCTTTATCTGATGGGAAGTTGCCTATAATCTTTATTCTTCAGTTGGTTCTTGGGCATTCTCAATTGGCCTCCACTGTTGCTACTGTTGTTGACTCATCTACTTCTGCCTCATCTGGGATGGTTATAAAGCCCATGTCTAGCCTTTTGAGGACACTAGTTGTTCCTTTAGAAAGAAGCAATTCGGAAAAATCAGAAAAATACAAGTCCCAGTTGGAGGTAATCAAGTTACTTAGACTACTCTTTCACTTAAGAGCTACTCGATGCGGTTCAGTTTCTGAGGATGACTTAGGTATTAATTTAAGAGAATTATCTTTGCTACTATTGACTACTTATGGCGCCACGGTTAGTGAAATTGATTTGGAGATTCATAGCCTTCTGTCAGAAATTTATATTGACGAGGGGATAGGTGACCAAATATTTTCTGATCAAGATTACCTGTGGGGAAGTGCTCTCAAAGTTGGAAAAGGACACACAATGAATAATGTGCTTATGAAGGATGGTACGGCAGATGTGGAAGAAGACTGTAGACGAAGTCAGTTCAGGGATAATCTTCCTATTAACCCTAAGTTGGTGATTCAGACTGTCCTATATTTTCCTTATGAAAGGACCACATCTGCAAAGTCGCTATTCATAGATGATGTTCATCAGGGTGGAGTCAGAGATACTAAGGAGGTATCCATCACATATATTTAAGTTATTTACATGGCTCAATCTTGGCATCATATATGAATATATGATGGTTCTATATTCTTCTCTTTTACCTGTTATCACCATCTTTTTATTTTACTGATTCCCCCCCACCCCCCTCTTTTGTGGTACAGGAGCAGTCTACAGATATAGGAAGAATAGAGCGTTATGATCCAATCTTTATTTTATCTTTCTCCATTCATAGCTTGACAATGGGCTTCTTGGATCCCATAGAGCTTGCTGCCCTAGGCTTGCTTGCTATTGCATTGGTTAGCATGGGATCACCTGAAGATGAGATACGGAAGTTAGCTTACGAGGTTGTTTGGAGATTCAAGGATGCATTGATGGTAATTTAACTTTTTTTTTGTACTTGTTTTGCTGGGTCTTTTGTTCAAATATCTTTATTTGATAACTTGAATATAATGGAAGATTATGCTTCTTTTGGAAGAAAAAGAGGATACACTACAAGCTTCTTTGTAAATTCATATCTTGTATTAAGGTATACTTTTAAATGTAGCTTGCATTAAAGAAAAATTATCTATCATACTGTTTTATAGTCTGTGAGTGTTCAATTTGTTTGCTTTTGCTTTCTTGTTTGAGTTTTGGGGGTGCTCCAGATATATCTTTTGCGAAATTGTGTGGAGGTAAAGCTATCTAATCCTCCCCGCTTCTGATATTTATGGCCATCTCATTTGGGGGATTATGTTGTTTCTTGGTGTTAGTATTTAGTAATTGCCTTGAGTTGCTTCTCTTAGGTTTCTAAGCTAAACAAATCCATTTACTCCCATAATGGAAGCAAAATGGAGAACCTGAACTAGGTGAACTGTCACCAAAGATTGAACAGTTGTGTCTTCTCTTGTTCTTTGACTTGGTGATGCATCAGATAGGAAAATGTCCTCTTTTAGCTTGAGTTTTAGTGGTCATTGATACGTACGTAGCTGTATTTAGTGTTCAAATGAGATCTTAAAGCTGACTACATCCATCTTGAGCTGTTTTCCAATTCTTGGTGTGATCATATACTCCTATAAAGGCTATAATGGAAGGACAAGCCAAATTTTGCTAGTTTTGTCTTGGAATATCAAATCTTCTCATCTCTGTTGGCTTTCCCTTTCCAGGTTTAATTTCGGGCATCAATGATCACATACTTTTGGTCTGTATGTATATCCTACTTTTAATCCAGTGAGGTAGGAAGAAGGTTGGAGTTATTATCCTGGGATTTTGGCTGATGGGAGTAGTGTGTTTCAGGCTGCTTTACTGTGTCAAAGTGTTAGTATACTTGGGAAGTTCTCTTGCTTCACATGCTGGAGCAGGACTCCTAGTCATTGAAAAATGTTTTGGGTATTTTGTTTCTTGCATATAGTTATCTCAAGTGATTAAAAATGTGTTGAAAGATACGTTTTGGAAAACATGCATTTTCTTCATTTTTATTGCTTGTAAACTTTTTGTCAAATTGTTCTCTCCAATTTGTTTGCATGTTTGGACAAGTTAATTTGGTCTTCTATGAAATGTTGGCCTTGTTGGGCATATAGCTTCTGCTCTAGATTAAACGCTCAGGGATATATTTATTTATTTATTTTTATTTTTTTTTTTGGGGGGGGGGGAGGCAAGGAGGGAGCCTGAAAAGGTGAAAGATAGTAGTTGAAAATCCTTTGGAAGTGTGCCATATATTTCTTACCAATCCCAATCTTCAATACTATTGGATGGATACAGCAGTATTTTATAATGACTCCTTTCCAAATCTTAGTCCCACGCAACCTTGTCTTTTTAGCTTCTCCTTGATTAATGGCTGATTAGCTTGTTCATGATATGCCCTTGAAGATTTTATGTTATCCATCTTGTACGTCATTTTGGCTCTCTTCTTATAGTTCATTTAATAATCATGTTACTGTAAATATAAACCTGATTAGTTCAATTATACCCAGAATGCAAAGCACGAGCCTTATTTTGAGACAATGAGCACAAAAGGTCGAAGTAGAGTGTACACTCTGACTATAAGATCTCATTTAACGTTGACTATTAATTGGCTGGGTTGTTTTTTGTTGTTTTACCTGATTTTTATGTCATTTAATTTGATCATAAGTTGTGTATTAAATATTCTAACAGTACTTTGTTGCTGATGGCAGAGATGTCAGAAAAAAAGGGAGGTGACACGCCTTAAGCTTTTGCTGACGTATTTACAGAATGGAATAAAAGAACCATGGCAAAAAATTCCCACCATTCTTGCTGTTTTTGTTGCCGAAGCCTCTGTTGTTTTATTGGATCCCTCGCATGAGCATTATCCTGTCATAAGCAAGTTCTTGTTGCAATCTCCTCGTGTAAATTTGAAGGTAATTACTTGCAGAAGTTACTTTACTCTTAGTTTTCCTTAATGATTTATGTCAACATATTTTAAGTATGTCTTTTTATTATAAATTCAAAATCCCCTTGCTCATTAACCTTTGTTCTTTTGCAGTCCATACCTTTGTTTCATGAATTTATCTGGAGCAGCTCTGTGACCTTCAGAACAGACAGGCTGTGGATGCTTCGTCTACTCTATGCAGGGATAAATTTAGAAGATGATGCTGTAATATGTGTTAGGAACTCGGTGCCTGAGATTTTATTGAGTGTTTATGCTTCACCTCTTTCAGATCTTGAATCAAAGGAGTTGATTCTTCGGGTAAGTTTTGGTCATATGAATGAGTTCTTGTATGTTTTTATATATTTGTTAATCATCTCTTTTTATTTTGGGACAAAGTTTGGAACTGCTTTGCTAAAAAAACAGTGGAATTTATGAGGGATAAATTTTACTCAGTCCTGACTCTTGGGGTATTCTGGTTCTCTTTCTGCAGTTTATTTTCACTTTATGATAATACTCTTTTTTATTTGAAAAATATATATCAAGCTATATTGTACATCATATGGGAGTGCTCCCAAATGCTATTGACTATGCAGGTTCTCCACTATGTTTCTAATTTCCATTACCATTATGTCCCTTTTGTATTGAAATTAATCTGAACTGTTGACCATCTTCTTATAGAATTTCAACTTTGAATTTAACAAAATATTATCCCAATTGACAGGAGATTTGCATTTTGTGGGACATTGTTTGAAGCTATAAATCCTGGGTATTATTGTATTAGTCCTTAATAGCTAATATTTTTTTAAAACAAATTCTTTTTCTTCGGAATAATCAAATGTTGGGATCTATCTAAGAAGATGAGTTTAATTTAATTGTTTAAAGTAAATTTTTTCAAACCCATCTTCCACTCACTCAAAAGGTTTTCATTTGCATTTTGATAACTCACTTTGAGCATTAGATCCTTTGTTGATCTAATTTTTGCAGTGAGTAGCTTTGCATTTAATATATGAGCATTGAAAGCACATTGATTAGTACGGTAGCTATTCTAGTTGGTTAAAAGCTGTTTTCTTCTTTGTGCTCACCATTTTTTATTATATCAAATTTCATACATGTTCTTTCAATCTTTCAGCCCTGTGTTGTTCAATATCATGACCAGAATATTATGAATATCTTGCTGCTATCTAATGAACTTCTGCTTTATTGTTATTTATTTTGTAGGTGGTGAAGAAGTGTGTTAAATTGCACAAGACAGCCTGTTATTTAGTTGATAATTGTTGTCTGATTTCCTGGCTATCTTCAGCTCTTGCCTTATCTATGATTCATACTGATGGTGAAGATATGTTTTTCTCAAAGCAGTTGCTAGTTCTACTTGAGGTTTGTCCCTAATCATATTTCTTCTTATCCATTGAACCTTTTATTTAAGATTATCTATCCACTCTATTCAATTTTCTGAGCTTGTATATATGGCGGCATGTTTGATGTAATGGTATTGTTATAGTTTGTATTCTTATAATATGATGTGATTTTGATAGGGCCAATGTATTAATATCGCTTTCAAGTTTACTCTTTGTACTTTTTATATATTGCGAAGTTGCTTGATGGTTATTTTGTTTTAAAATAAGGGTTAATTGGAAATGATCTTTTTTTGGTCATTAAAGGGTGTTAGGCTACACATCAATGGCTACCCAAATAAAGTTCTGTCCTACTGGTGTGTCATCTCTAATTCTTTTAGTACTTGTTGGGTTATGAGATCTATTTTTCTTGTCAAGCAAAAAAAAAAAAAAAACAGAAAAAAAAAGAAAAACCACACACACACACGCACAATCACACTGAAGAATAAAGAGAAGTAAAACATCAAAGAAAAATGTGAAATAAGAAAGGAAGCCACTATATTTCTAGAGCTTACTTAATCCTTTTTCTCAGCATTTGTTTGTTGAAGAGACCAAGGCTCTATTTTTGCTATCATATGCTCTGTCTTTCTAGTCCCTACCCCAGGTGCCATTTTCAGTGTGCTGTGTTGCTGCCCTTTTGATGATTTGCTCTTGTTTGTTACCTTTACTTGCCATTGTTCTTGAGGTTAAGGCAGTACGAAGCTTACTTCCCAAATAGAATGCATATGGTTTGTATCTTTTAAGAACTCAAGTTTGATAGTTACAATCATTTTAATTTGTTACTTGTTATGATGCTATTTATTGGCCACTAGCTCCTTACTATCGAAACTGAGTATTGATCATTTCCATTTTTTCATTCATTATGTAGGTAGTGCATGAGACCGTCTCATCCACAAGCACAATGGAATGGCTGCAAAAGCATGCAATTGAGCAGCTTTCTGATCTTTTTTGTCAACTTTTAAATCTGTTAGTTAGATGCTCAAAGTTGGCTCTGGAGACTAAGTCATTGGTTACTTTAATTCTAGAAATAATTGTGACAGTCTTGAAGATGTCACAAAAAGGGAACATGTACCAACCACCTCTTACGCCTACTATGCGGTGTTTATATCAAATATATCAGGCTGTTGATGTGCATGATAATAGATCTGGTGATTTAGCAGAATGTGGGCTGAAAGCTATACTTATGAGTGCGCCATCAACAACTATTTTTGACCTGGTATTCTCTCTGCGTGTGTAGCATCTTCATCTTTTTCCTTTCTTTATGCCTGTGTTGGTTTGGGGGTAGGGATCATTGGGGTTGGTGGCTGCATTTGTTTATGCACTTTACCTCCAGCCTTCAACCTTGATTGTGCCATTGCATGACTCCCACATTTGCACCAGGACTGTCTATGGAATTAATTATATAAAAGTAGAACCATTTTGTTATGGTCTGAATTAGTAATGGATATCTGCATTTTGTTGCTCCTTGGGCTGCAACTTTGTTTAACATTTTTATTGCATGCAGGGGAATAATTTGGTTTATCTGGTCTCCTTGATATGTGCTTTGGGAAAGGCTTCCTTCCCTTTCTTCTTTCTGTTTGTGCATGATTGTGTGTGTGTTTTTTCTTAATATCATCAGTACTTGTTCTTGCTAGAAATTGACTTAAAGATTTTAGTAAAATGTTGTTTAATTTAGATGCATCTACACATGTAGTCATGTAGAAGTTCTATTACAATAACTGGTTAGACTAGTGTTTTTGACATGTATAGTGCACTGGTTCTATACTGTTTTTAAAATTGATCATGGTAGAAGATGAGAGAAAAGTGGTATTAAGGTTGGATAACCATGTTATTGTTACTGATAAAGGAAGACAAATTAAGAGGAGAGAGTGCCTTGTGTAATAAGTGTTTATATTTTGAATTCTAGTATGGATGAGATGTGTTACTTTTTTCTTTTTAGATGCATTTGTAGAAGTGGAATTGTGCTGAAGATATTGATGAACAATTGAGCATCTTGTTTTAGATGCATCTGTAGAAGTGCTATTGCATTTATTAACATGTTACCTCTTTTTCCTGAAGGACTTGAAAGAGCTCTCCGAGTTTATTACGTGGGCAGTTTCTACAGCTCTACATACAGATTCTCGGAAGACGTTGCAGCAAACACAATATTTTCCCCACAAAGTGTGTATTCAGGATGCAGAATACATACAAGAAGAGTCTCTAACTTCAACACTTCTACGTTGGCTTGTAGCTTCTGTAATTCTATGGAGGGTTTCATGTAGCAATAGTGTCTTCAACACTAGTTTTCTACCTAGTGGAGAAAATGGTGAAACTTTGCAATCATTAATAACACTCTTTGAAAGCAAAGGTGGAGAAGACAAACTTGTGTCTGGTTCTAAAGAAATCTTAGCTACAGCAATTTTTCACCTTCAACAGCTTCTTGGCATGAAATGTCTGGTGCTGTCTTCAGTGGTTGCAGCACTCTCAATTTTGCTCCTTGGTGATGGGTCATATGCTGCTGCAGGTATGTACCAGAAGTCACAACATCACTGAACATATGTAATGATCACAATAAGCAATAAAAAACTGCAGCCCGTCTGATTATTGATAATAGCCAAAAGGAGTAACAAGTTGTCGGGTGAGAGATTTAAGAGGACTAATAAATGCAAATATTGCAGTTGTATTTTAATACACATCTTAAGAAACTAAATTTCGATGATTGTTTTCTGAAATCAGCTACTACCCTTGTAACAATTCTATGCATAGCATTCAGACATGGGACTTTAATTTTTCTTACCTTTTTATTTGTTTGTTGAGTTCTGGTTTATTTTTTTTATACAGGTGATTTGTCAGGCACCGCCACCTGTGTCAACCCTCAAAATTCTTTGTCATTTATCTGGTCAAAGATATACTGTCCTCCTGAAGCTAATCCTTCCTGGAGATGGTAAGATACTATGCTTCTTTGTCTGACCTTTTGTTTTCCCTTCATATTCCTTCCTGATTTCGGAAATCTTGTTTTCATTTTACATGTATTGCCATACTCAATCCTGAATATGGTTGTCCTTCCCAAAAACTCATCCTTGTTTTTAAGCTTAATCTCCTTTAGCGCAACGCAATATCTATGTTATGTAGTAGTATTACCGGGCAACCACATTGGGACATTTCCTCCCCTTTCGTGAAAAGGAAGCATGAGTGCAACAAGTAGTTGTGTATAATGGTTACTGTTTGATATCTGTTTGAGCTAAACTAATGAAGTAACTCATGTCTTGTTAACAGGTCATTTTACCAACCATGGGCTGATCTTGAAACAGAACACACCGATTTGGAGAAATTAGATGAAAGACATGCATGCCAAAAATTCCTGGTCATAATCTCAGGGGTGTTGGAAAAGAAATCGTCAGAACACGAGTTGTTATCCCCTCAAGAATTAGAATCTTCAGGATTATTTGAATGGGAGAGAACTAACCTCCAAAAAGAATAACATGTTTACTATAGGTCCATATTCTGATTGTACATATTTTTTGTAGCTTGCTAGTTGTAGCTTTACAGAATCGTACTTGTATTCTTTCCACATTAAATGAAAGAAGTTAATTGGCTGGAAATCCCATTTCAGAATACCTATTATTAACAGGTTTCCTTTAGTTTAATTTTACTACATGACTTCAGATTAATACTACCTCCGTTATAGTTTATGTGCAACTATTAGACATTTTCCCTCTCCGCTTTATGTCAAATCGTTGCACATAACCTGTAACGGAAGTAGGACATTGATTTAAGTTTCAAAACAAGATGCATTTGCAATTTCTAGGTGAGCAGAATTCGGAGCTTGTCTCAGGGACACGCACTGACGCGGTTTGGTGTGTTATCGAGTAACATTCAATTCAATTCGGTGGCGGTCTGAGTCATTTTCTGATTGGATCACATTTCAAGTCATCATACAAAAATTTAAATCAATACAAGTCACGACAGTTTCTATATCTGCTCGGCTCTAATTACGGCTTAGGTCTAATACGAGTAATGCAATAACCGATTGTAGTCCAAATTTGGATCATTCAACCTAGATCAAGTAGCGAGTAATAAGCGAGTTCGAGTCATTTTTATCAGGTCTACTATTCGACTTTTGATGCTCCATAACTCTTATTACACCTCATCGTAATAAGAATCAAAATCCGCAGAATCAGAGGGAAACAAAAGAGAGCTCTTTCCCTAAATAATGTTGGGAACTTATCTAATTCCCAAAATACAGCTAATCTTTTTTTAATTCCCAATCTACCGTCCACGTCAGCTAAGTGAAAAAAACCGGTTTTTTTTATCGGTCCAGCAACAAACCGCTACTTCAAGTAGCGATTTATAAAATTAAAACCGCTACTTTAAGTAGCGGTTTATAAAATAGAAACCGCTACTTGAAGTAGCGGTTTTTGATGTAATTTTTTTTAAAAAAAACTATCAATAAAATACAAAGAGAAGGGGAAAGTGATTTTTGACCACCACCCACAATAATAAAAAAAAAAAGTGCCGAGTTCTCTACCACCAATTGTTCATGTACTCCAAAATCTGGAAACACAGATAATTTGATACCAAAAAAAAAAAAAAAAATCACAAAATTGATTATGTGTGAATTTTGCTTTGCTAATATCGATTTGATTGATCTGGGCAAAAATCCTTCCAGTTTTTTATGAATTGACAAGATTTTAACATAAATTATAACATTTGTAAACATACAGTAAAAACTACTAGTAGAAATCTTATACTTTGTTCGTTTTGTACAAATTATTTGTAGGAACTATAGCATCTTTTTAAGGCTCAAAACGCTAAGTACGAACTATCAAACCTGAAAATGTCGAATTTTCTGCATATACACTGATTACTTCCTGCAGTATCAATCGCCAATAGAGTGGAACTAAATTGAAATCAAATCAAATTAACCACCACCACCACAACCTAGTAACCCCCACCTTAACCCACCCAAACACACCCAAACCAAACCAAGATCTACAACCCTAACCAAACAACCACCCAAAAATTAACAAAAAAAAAACATACCTTAACACCGAAATTGAATGTTAATTTCTCATCGAATTTGGTTTAATACGGCCAAATTCGATCATGAAGCCTCTAGATCTAGAGGTTTCATGGTCGAATTTGACCTGAATTACCATGCGACACTGGCGAGAAAGAAGGCAGACATCACCTCCAAGGAGCGTAGGTTGCGTAGACAGCACCTCCAATGGCGGAGGAGAGAGAAGGAGGGAGGAGAGAAGGAAAGAGGAGAGGAGTTCAGAGAGAAGAGGAAAGAGGAGAGGAGAGAGAAAGAGAAGTGAGGCGTAGAGAGAGAAGAGGAGAAGGGGAAAGTGAAAGGAGGTCACTTACCCAGCCTTTACCTCCCATGCGTAGTTGAATGTAAAAAAACTTAGTAAATATAAACCGCTACTTGAAGTAGCGGTTTCTATTAAGAAAACCGCTACTTGAAGTAGCGGTTTTATTCAGTACATCGCTACTTGAAATAGCGGTTTGTAAAAAAAACCAATTTAAACACCTAAAAACCGCTACTTTGTTTTGTAAAAGCAACTTGGTAAATAGCGGTGGATTCAATACATCGCTACTTGAAATAGCGGTTTGTAAAAACAACCCAGATAAAACAACCCAGATAAGCATCACTCATGAAGTAGCGGTTTTCCTCAAAACACCAACAGCCCCACTTTGTGAAAATTTGTTTAAATATAAACCGCTACCTCAAGTAGCGGTTTCTAATAAGTAAACCGCTACTTGAAGTAGCGGTTTTCTAATAAACCCGTTTTTAAAAAAATTCTCACTGAACCGGTGACGTGGACGGTATGGTGGGAATTAAAAAAAGAGTAGCTGTAATTTGGGAATTAGATAATTTCCCAACATTATTTAGGGAAAGAGCTCAACAAAAGACCAATTATGTTTTCTTCAACAAAAAAAAAAAAAAAAGACCAATTATGAAGAACACGAGAAGAGCGCGGAATTTCTATAATTCTGTATACTTTATTCTATCTTCTATCTTACCAATCAATCTTTCATTCAATTTTATCATTTGGGTTATCAAAGAAATTCGAAGTTTACAAGTGAATAGAAGAAATAATTAGAGTGAAAATGGCGGAAGAAAGAAGAGCGCGGCAATTGGGGCCTGCGAGCCACCGTCACCTCCGCCGTAATCCGACGGTAGCAACTGTTACTAGGCAAGTTCTATATCATTATCTTATCTTATTCTAAATTGTTTTACTGTAATATTCTGATTTTTAGTGTTTGATTGAGCAGTTCATTTTTAGTTTTGATGAATTTTGTTATCATTTGATAGAAATGTGTAATGAATTAGTCTGTTCTTTGCTAGAAATTTTGGGGTTGGAATATGATCAATGCATTTGTTATTAGGAATGTGAAATAACCCTTTTTCCTGAAATCCCAAATTGTTATCTTTGTAAGAATGGAAGCAGTTTGCCATTATACACCCGGGTATATCGTGCACTTAATATAAGCACAAAGTGTTGTGAATTGGCTATTGTCATTGTTTCTTAGTATAAGACATTATTGTTTCTTAGTATAAGACATTTGCATGCGGCACATTACAACCGCACTCGGTTTTTTATGGTTATACAACTATTTCTTGTTAATAATATACTATGGTTTATGAATTGGGAATTGTCATTGTCTCAAATCCTTCTGTATTCTAGTAGAAAAAGGACTAAGTAGAAGTTGTAGAAGGGACAATTGGTATTGCTCTGAATTTGGAATCGAATTATGTTGGTGTTGTATTATTGGGTGAGTTTGATTATACAAGGGAAGTTTTGTAAAAGCAACTGGTAGGATTGCTCAGATATTCATGAGTGATGCTTATCTGGGTTGTTTTATAAGTGCCATAGTTAGCCCTATTGATGGTAACGGTTTAAGGGTGAAATGGAGCTTTTAAGTTTTGGTTTGTATAATTATATAATCTGTATTGTGGATAAAAAGTGAAGGGCAACTAGTTTAGTATGTAACTGAGTGAAAGCTATGATTACCAAACATATGCGACAGATGTGTGAACCTGAAACTAGGATGGTTTTTTGATGATCATTGTAATGATTTTCTTTGTGACCTGAAACAGTTATAAAAACTTGTGAATTTGAGGGAATTGCCTTTCTTTTTCGGGGCACTTGAATGCTTGCTATAAGGAACAATTAGCTTGTGCATCTAATATATGCAAGATAACTTGGAGATATTGATTAAATGGAACTTTCTTTTTTGGGGCACTTGAATGCTTGCTATAAGGATCAATTAGCTAGTGCATTAGTCTAACAAAATGCAAGAGAACTTGGAGATTAAATGGAATGAAAATGGTATGGGCTGTTTTAAAGGAAAAAAGGAGGACCTTGTGCTATGAATTATCATAGCTTGAGCATCCTAAATGGCAGAAAATAGGAAGATGATGTTTTTGAGTAAACTGAATAACAGCACTTTTGTATGATAATTCCACTTTCAACTTTCAAGAGGTGGATTCTCTCCCAATTTAGCCCTCTAAAGCTAACCCAAAACATTCAACAATATTTTACATGATTAGCTCTCTCTATTTAGCTCTATTTATAGAGCATTTCCCTAACAAACTAACTAATTTCTCCTTCAAGCTACAACAACTTTATTTTAACTCTACTCCCTAAATTCTCCTTTCCCTAAAGATATTAATGCTGGTTACCAAAACAAAATTTGTCTGTAAAGATCACTTATTCTCTCTGTCCCTAAATAAGCTACATTGGATTAAAGATAAATTTGAAGGAGTTGGATTGAAAGACCATGATTGTCCATCTTTATGTAACTTTTTATATCTTTTTAATGCCACAAAGTTGTATGTCCTTAAGCTTATCATTAAGGGTATTAGGAATAAGTTGAAGATATTAAACCTAGATTTAGATAGTGGACTATAATTTGGGACAATCCAAAATATTACTGCGGACTATCATCTAGGACATTTCTTAAATGTCGAAGACATGATATATCAGGTGGATGCATGTACTTTTTTTTCTTCTTATATCGTTGCTCCAATTTGACGTTTTTAAACATGAAACAAGAGACAATGTCTTAAAGCTCATGTATTGCAGTTGGGTTTGTGAGGGTCAATGTCTTTCTGAGTTTTCTAAATCATGTCATACTTTTATCCATTTTTCTTAATCTAGATGTATTATTGATTTTTCCTGTTCAATGCCACAGGTAGGAAATTGGTCAACTACAGAACAAAGAGGTCGAATGAAAAAAGCTGCAGCTAAAGGTAGCAAGCAGAACAGTAAGCAAAAAAGAAGCAAGTTGAGGAAACAGCAAAATTTATGAATTATCCACAATTCATAAAAATTAGCATTGGCAGGAACTTTCATCCCTGGGCTTTAGCAATACAGATGGCAATGGAAACGATGAGGGAAACCTCAACACACTTGTTAAGGTCATAGCAGGAGTATCTGTTGGCAGTCAAACTGATAATTACATGCCTAGTATAAGCATTAAGAAATGGGAGAATATAAGCTCAGCAAGAAGCTGCAAGGGAGCAGAGAACAAAAGAGGAACAAAGGAACACCATAAGTGACAGACTGACAGTGGTTAAAGATGAGATTTTTGAGAAGAAGCTAGAACCGCTTGGATTAGCTATTTATGAGGTTAAACCAGATGGCCTCTGCCTTGAGCTGTTGAGGATCAACTAATTTATTTGTTTGGAGGGTCTTCACCTTATAGTTTTCAGCAGTTTTGAGAGATGTTGGCTTCTTATATGCGTGATCATGCCTCCGAATTTTCCCCATATTTCTTGTCAGAGGATGTGATTGAAGAAGAGTCAGATGATTCTCTGGTGCAGAGATTGAGAATTAATGCAGAGAGGTGGAACAACAGCGGCTTGGGGTGGGCAATTGGAGCTTGGCGCTTTGACACATTGCTTTAAGATACATATAAATTTATGATGATTTTTTCATGGTGTTTTCCTGATGTTGAAGTGGGTAAGGAGTACAAGACTGATGATGCTGCCACATCATTGAATTCTAGCATCATGCTATCATACCACAGGCACACCTTCAATCTGGGTGAGCGCTACAATTCTGTGGCTCAAAATACAGCGAAATAGGTTAGCTATCCCTACAATCTTGTGAACATATTTCTCCTTTTTTCCAGCTTTTTTCATTTTCATTGTTTAGGGGCTATTATTAGTGAGTTAGGAGAGTGCATTAAACTCTAGCTGAATAAGAGTAAAAAAATTTCTTTCGCATTCAATGGAAATATATACATTCTGAGATTTCCTTGCTTACATATTTATATCCTTTACAGTTGCAAATAGTAATACAGAGATCAACAATTATTCTTGTTTTTCATGTTCTTGGATGGTAATATGACATTAGATCAAGCCTATTTGCTAGACATACCTTGTATAATTTATTTACATGGAAAACTTGACCATTAGTAATTTAGCACCTGAGCCATGGTGGTTCCTATAAACCTCTATGAATTGGTAAGTCGGCCAATAGGTCTAATTTATGCAAAATTGCTTCTTGTGTGTCAAGAAAAATCTCTACAGGTCTTTAAACATGTCAGGATTGTAAAACATGTATATTAAAAATATAGATGATTAAATTATAAAAAATAATCTCATGTGTTAGCCATATTTGAGCTAAGAGGTTCAAATGACCAGTTTCTCATAGTGAGAAACAAAATTTGTTTCTCACATGGAATTTTCGTAAATAAACCAACAACTTTATTCAATTGTAGAGCCTACATTAATGAAAAAGTTGTTGATTTATTCACGAAAATGCCCCCATGAGAAACAAATTTCGTTTCTCAATATGAGAAACAGGGAATTTTTCCTTTTTTTTGGTTTTTTTCTGAAACAATCTTTCCTGTATAACTAAAAGTGTTGAAATATCCCTTTAAAGCTTTTTTATGTATTACAAACTTTATATATACCCATAAATCTAAAACCTTTAAAAATACAACTCCAAATACTGTAGCTTAGCTACAATAAGTGGCTTTTGGATAATTTATTTCACTAAACGACCCTTGTTATTTTCTATTTTTCACTCATAGCCTGATGGAAACCCCTTTAAAAAATTCCTAAGAAAAAATGTTGATTAAATTAAGTGTAATTGTAGTATTATTCTAACAAAGTATCCGAATCGTTCTAGATATGATTGTTAGTCCCATTGAAAGCGATTAATGTTGATAGTACTGTTTATAAGTGAAAAACGTGTTCTTACCATATACTAAACTGTCCTTAGAAACCTGAGAAAAAGAAGAGAAAAAAGAAGCTTATTAAGAATCAGGAAAACTGAGATTTTGAGAACAATAAAGAGTTCTGGAGAATCAATTAGGATCATGACATTAGCTAAGGTACTGCAAATTTGATATGTCACAATATTTTTCTTGGGCATATATTCTTTGCAATTGGCCACTTCTATAAAGGCAAAGCCCCACTATTTTATGGAATTTCTTGGAAAGAAGAGAGAAAAAGATGGTGGGGATTATGCTTTCTTATGTCAGATATAAAATCCATTTTATGTGATGCGAGGAGCCGAAGTTGCCTTATTCTGCATGCATTACGTCAAATTTGTATGATCTCTTTAGTTTTTTTTGTCTGTGCACAGATAGGTACTATAGCAATATAATGTAACATAGAGCACAAGTCAACTAAGAATTGGACAATAAAAGTGTCTGTATCTATATTGGTTTGGTCGATGTTTTAAGTGATACGTATTAAATAAAAAAGAACGAGTCAACTCTATTGAGGATGGACTATATACAGTAGATCAGATTTTGATTTTTTTTTGAAGCCTTAGATGTTCATGGAGTAGCATTTAACATAACCAGCTTTTACACAAAAAGTATGCGTTCTCATCAAATGCAACATGGGTTTTGCAATCTTCTGTACAATGTTAAACAATACATATTCAATCCTTGAGAAATTACATATTGTGTAACCCAAATTTGACATGTTTTTTCATCTAAAATTCATCAATATTATTTTAGTAATTCATACAGAGTATTTACTAACTCACAAGAATGAATCGACGTGAATTTGAATGACATGTTCACAAGACACTTTAATTTGGAACGGTGCGAATCACACTAGGGCGTCTGTGAAGTTGAGGTACTCACTTTGCTCCATGAGGCACAAAGTTCAGTGCCTCTGTGTGAGGCGTGCTATGCATGCTTTTTATAATTAAGCTGTCAGTTCTGGTCTAATGGAACCCAATACATATACAGTTGGTAATTATACAAAAACACCAGCACAATGTGTTATTATGTTAATCTGTACACGACAGTAGATATTAAGGTAGGCTGAATGTCCTCAAATAGCACACATAATTGGTTAGTTGTATTCAACAGAGATGTATGTCTTTCTAGGTGCAAGCTTAAATTGTTAATTCTGCAAATAGTTGGATAGGCCTCTTGCTGTATAATCCAATTGATATAAGAATGTAAAAGCAATTATAATAAATCTTACATTGAATCTCATGAGATTTATAAATGATCAATTACAGCCTGGTTAAAAATGCTAAGGATTAAGATAGTGTCATGTTTGATACATTCTGATGTACATTACTATTTCTCTTTCTATATTGGAGATATCTTAGCAGGATCAATTCCAAAATATTCATACAAAAGGTACGCAAAGTCACAATATGTTATGTTCACTGCATCTTAATAAGAATGACGAATGCAGAAAACAGTACATCTTTGATCAGCCTAATCCCATATTTTCCGCGCTCTTAATTTTCTTTTGGCTCTTCGAGTTCAATTGAGTTAAAGTTTCGACGATAAACATCCACGTGTCTGTTAAAAGAAAGAGTTTTGTGCTGCTCGAGTATTTGATTTAGGAGAAGATCAAATAAAAGAGGACTTCTAGTGGAGTTTTAGAGCGTGGCTCTTCATTATTCTGTTCACTCTTTAGGTGTTGCAAAGTCAATTTTTCTAGATGCCCTTTGTTTTTATCTTGTGTCATCGTGAAATTATTCGATAGGACAAATGTCCTTGTTTCTTTACGGAATATGAAGAACATAGACGATGTAAAGGGTCATTTTCGAGTACAATTTGTGGATCAAAAAGAGAAAATAGAAAGTTCTCTTTTTGTTGAAAGTCTTGGAACTTATCCTTATAACAGTATCAGTTCTTGCATGCAGATTTGAGTTGCGTCACCTTAGAATGGGCTTATAAATAGACCTGTGCTCTAAGCATTTTCCTCATCTCAAACCTTGAGCCTTCTCTCCAACTAGTATCACAAAAGTTCTCTGTATTTCAGCTTTTTCATCACCAACTCATCTCCCAAACAAAGGAATTTCCTTCAAAGATAATGGAGGTTGTGAAGGGTTTGGTGCAAGACAGGCCTGTGGTTATTTTCAGTAAGACTAGTTGTCCTGTGAGCCACTCGATGAGACAGCTTATCAGTGGCTTTGGCGCTAATCCTACTGTATATGAAATTGATCAAATGCCAAATGGACGGGAGATTGAGAGAGTTCTGCAGATGATGGGACGCAGACCTAGTGTACCATCCATCTTCATTGGTGGAAACTTTGTAGGTGGACCTAATGATGTGATCACCCTTCAGGTTCAAGGTAGACTTGTACAAATGTTGATGGACGCCGGAGCTATTTGGGTCTGGAATAGAAACTAGCTAAATATTCCAGTCTCAGCAATTAGAAGTAGAATAAGGGAAGTTTTAGGTTATATTTGTAGAGGACATAAGTGGGAAATAATGCGTCTTCTGCAGTGCCTTGTTTTTCTAGGCACTATTATATTTTGGTGACTGAAAATTAGTGTTTTTCAGTGACATAGTCTTATTCTCCTTCTGCCAAAAAGAAAAAAAAAAAAAACAGAGTATATCCTCTGAGTAAATGCTTGTCCTTTGTTATCGAGTCAAATACTAGTGAAAGCTGCATTCTCATTTTGACAATGCACTCTTCTGTACCTTATTACCTGTCTTGATTTACTGTTATAAAATGATGGACTGGGATTCAGTTGCTTATGCTTTGATAAATAATGCTCTACAATCTTTATATATACCAAGTAAATAAGATTATGTTTAGAGCCTTGCACAAAAGTATACACTGGCATGACCTAAACGAAAAATTTACATGCAAACATGATACATTATGAAATCAACTACAATTTATAGATTTCTGGACAAAAAAGTTCATGTATATGCCAATCTATGCAATCTATCCAATGCTTTTATATTGTAGTATGTTAGTTCAGTGTTTTTCAGAACTAGTTCGAATTTCCTGTATAAAGAGCTAGCCTTGTTTTTAATTAGAAATGTAAAGCTTTATATGCCTACATTTTCTCTAGTTATGCTCTGGATGTGTTAGCCCTTAATCACAGCCTTCATTTAATCTAAGGATAAATATTTTGCATGTACACTTGGATTTGATTTCTCCTTAAAAGAATAGGTGATAGTTAGATGATCTTGAAGCTTAATGATGTAAACCAGGCTTGCAGCTTCTGAAAACCTGCATTGATCTTTCAGAGAAAATTAATCAATATACATTATGGGCCACTTTTATTTTATTTAATACTCTTTTAAGCCTTTCTGGTATTTTTTGTCTGCTATTTAATTTGTAAACCTACATTGATCATTCTAAGTATGTGTATAGATTACATATTTGCTCAGTATAGAGGACATGCAGCTGAAGATTTCTTATGTTAAATGTGCAATTACTTTTCTTATTTGGAAGGGTTATATATCTTACATGATCCTTTCTGTACTTTACTTTCTTATTCGAGTAAAGTTAGTTTAGTAAATGTATTTTGATCCAGTTACCTACACCAATTCATTCTGAAAGAAAGTGCATAAATAGTGAGCTTATTACTGTTATTAATGAAACAGGAAAAGAAGTTACTAATACTTATAAGAAACAAAGGGCGATTAAATCTCTGTCATCTCATTGTTTTTTAGAAGCCAAGTATTATAGTTACTACATTGTCAGAGATCATAGCTTAAAGTCCAAAATCAATCTGCCAGTAATAATAATAAAAATTGAGTGTCATTTTATACATTAAATTGATACTTAACTGTTCTCTGAAACAAGACCTGATTACATCTGATTTACAACAATCAGGATGTAAGAGAACTAATCTAAAAATCAACATGTGCTCCACACAAGATAATAATCATGAGTTGTCATTGTTTGTAAGTGGGCATATATTATTCTGATCATTTAGTGGCTAAAGAAGTATATATTGTACATGGGTAATGGGTGAAGTTGACACTTCCTTGTTTTTTATAAACCATAAAAAACAGAAATATAGTTGGTGTTTGATGTCTGCTGGTTCTGTGATAAGGAAAGAATAGAAGAACCTTTAAAGCAATCTATAAAATTGTGCTTGAATTTACTTTCTTTGAGGTTCGATGCCAATACGTGGATGTGATTTTGATGGCATTACCTAAAAACATAATCTGTATGACAATGTTCAGTTTGAGTATGTCTCAGCCTCTTGAAGATCCTAGAATTAATCAAGTTCAGGTGCTATCCTAACTGCAAATGTTTGTATTTTGTCCATTGCAGATTTTTCTGATGATCTTTTCTGAAGTATATCTATCACCTTCCTGTAACACTCTACATGTTATTCCTTTAGACTGTAAAATTTCAGCTGCTATAACAATAAAAATCGATTCTGAAATGTGATGTTAATTTTCTCTAATAATATGAATAAATACTGTAGTTAAAAAAAAAAAAACCATGCAAGCAGACATTCCTTGTCAGAACTAATTTTGTGCTACATAAGCTATCACAAACATTTACTTCTACTGATATAATCTTATCGTCGAGTTTATCTTGCCTTTTACATTTTGCTTCTGTAAAGGGGATGAGAATCTCAATGTGTGATGCAAGGATAACTCTTGCAAACCTTTTCTCATTCACAAAGATGCTCTGTGATAGGTACAGAAGCAAGCCCTTACAACGAAAGTACACACTTCCAGAAACATAAATTATGCTCTCTTCCTCCCAAAAAAGCAAGGCATGGTTACATTGGGCTATCTAACTCATCCAAGTTGGGCTAAGGCTAGAAATGGTGGTAAAAAAAGAAGCCCAATGGTGCACACTTTTATTCTCTCTCCTTTTGTTTTAGTACTCATGCTCTGAAACTTTTACATTCTTCTGCTTTGCAAACAATTTCTATCTATCATTTAATGGGTCAGAATTGTAATACATGTTACTGTGGGATTAGCCTCAGCAATACTGCATACTGCAATATCAACAAAACGATTGCTTTACACTGGAAATTGACCGAATATTTGATCACTTCCAAACTGATGAATGGAGGACAAGTCAGTTAAGATATTAAACAAAGATACTATCATTTATGGCCTTTAATCTGTTTTTCTTGCATATTTGCATACACAGTTACACACCCTTCTCACAGAAAGGTTTCAATGAGATGAGATAACAAGCAATGAATTTCTTGTTAATAAAAAAAAGAAGTGAAAGGTCACCTATAATGTGTACTAAGTCACCCAATATCCTTTTTCATAATGTCTCATGATAATAAGGCATCCTCTTTTTGAGACTGTGTAGTACAAGTTTATTGCATCATCCAAATTAAAATTCTTAACAGCAGAAATGTAAAAGTAGCTGTTTTCATCCCCTAGGTAATCTTGCCTAGCTCTTGCTTGAGGCTAAAACTTATGGAGTTGTTTTTAAACTGTGCTTCATTTAAACATGTCCATAGTCAAGTTTTGTTTTTTTTTTTTTTGTTTTTTTTTTGTTTTTTTATGTTGAGCAAGATTTGGGATTTGGTTGTTTTCCTGAGTCATATCCATGCCATCTACATGATTAGTCATTGCTAACAAAGAAAGGGAAATGAGCAAAAGCAAACTTTATCGTCACTCTTTTGAACTTATGCCCTCATGCTCAGTCAATGACAAAAGGCTTCATGCCTAGGCACATAAGTTCATCTACTACACAGCTTAGTGAACTTTAATGCCGTTCGTCAAAAGAACTTTCATGAAAATAATAGAATGAAAACAAAATAGGAGCGGTGTGTAATTCAGGTATTCAACTCGTAGTAGTTCAGCTTCTGTAGTTACTTGGTGAAACAGCACTTAATCAGCTTGGTGCAACTCCTGTGACATAAATGTAAAAATTTTCAAGGTGAATTTAAAATCAATATTCTCTTGTCAGGGAATGGAGGAAGCCGGTGAAGACAGTTTTGGCCTTAGCACAGCTGGCTTGTAGGGGCAACTGAGATTCCATGATTTTGCATTCAGTAAAATGAAGGTATAATATGATAAAGCCCTTCTTTTCTATTCAAAGGATAAGATATTGCTGCTCAAAAAGGTTTGTAACTCTGTTCTTCTAGGATAAGAAAGCTGTACATTCCTTTTTCCAGTCAGCATATACACAATATGAGGCGTAGAGAGAAAGTGTTCTAGCTCCGTAATCATTTTAATCTTTATCTCAGCTCCACGCAAGAATATTGGAATATATATTGCAACTTTAAAGATGATCTCTACTGTAAGATATGAGGAGTAAATCTTGCAATAAGTTATATGACCTGACTTCTTAACTTGGCATCTGCATCCGTACTTCTTATTTGTACAACCTTTCATATTCATATATCCCTAAATGCACATCTTTGAAACCTTATCTGTTTTTTTCTTAATTTTTTTTTAGTTAGTAAAAGCAGGTGGTTGTCTTCTTTTGATCAATTTACCAAGTTCGAATCTAGTATTGAGTATTGACCCTTCGCTTCTTGTAGAGCCGTTTATTCAAGTAACTCGAGCACTCTTGAAACTACTGGTGCCTCTTAGCATTTTGCACTTTCCTTCACCAAGAATCTGCACATACCCATCACAAAATACCTTTGGTCACTTCATTAAGTTGCAGGATAATTCTGCTGTGGCTAATCAAGCACCATTTTATCTACTTTCTCATCTGTCGAGTGACAATTTTTGCCTACTGAATCATAATTGTCCAATACTGAGCTGAATCATGGCACTGGCTCTCCTAACCAATAAGAATTGACAATACATGCAATCTTTCTGACACTAGGCATAAGTATATTGGACTAGCAGCTCAATTACATCCTTGCTTTTGTCTCAGGGTTTTAGTGGTGCAGATTATACACCTAAGGCATGATCTTTCTGATTGTCACGAGAAAAATAATTAGGTACAATAACAGAATCACAAAAAGCTCCTTTGCCTTCATAGTTCAAGAATAATAACATATCCCTCGCATTTTCAGTAAAATGACAATGAGATACAGCCCTCTCTGTGGGCTATATAAATACATATCCAAGGTTGGCTTAGTAACAGTAAGGGAAAAGCAGAGGTTTCTTCATTCTAATCATCTTTCTAATGGATACCTTAAGGCCGTTGGTGGATGAAAAACCGGTTGTTATTTTCAGCAGGAACAATTCTGATCCTGTGAGCCATTCCATGAAGCAGCTCTTTACTAGCTATGGTGCAAATCCTGTAGTTTATGAGCTGAATCAATTACCGAATAGACAAGAAGTTGAAAATGCCCTTGATCAGGTGGCAGTGCAGACCCCAAGTGTGCCAGCTATCTTCATTGGAGGGAACTTTATTGGTGGGGCAAATGATGTTATTGGCCTTCAAGTTCGTGGAGAACTAGTGCAAAAGCTGATTGATGCACGAGCCATATGGTTTTGGAACAGAAACCAGTAGTTAATAATATCAATAATCTGCTGTAATTCTGATAATTGTGAGAGTGGTTTTTGTTTATTTAGCTGTATTAAGATGAGGCTAAAATTGTTTAGTGCCGCGCCTTCACTCCTGCTGAATACAATAGTTATGTGTGCTAGTTTACATATGCCAGAAGTCGTTGCTTGAACATTGGATCTTCATATTTGAATAAAGCGTCTTTCTAGTTACTATGATTTTTTCTTGTGTTCTTTTGACATATATGAACTATTTTTTAGACAGTAACAAATGAGAGAAATGTTGGCTGTACAACAATTTTGATTGTCATAAACAAAAACTTGAGCCTTGTTGGACCAGAAAAATCTGGAACATGTAGGGTAAAAATTGATGCATTGTGCATGTCATATCACACATAATAAAATCATTACATGCATGTCACAAGGTTCCATAAGTTAACTTGTAGGGATTGAAGTGTGGTGCTTGCTGTAAAATGAGCCTGGACTGATGTCTATTTTTGTTCTGACAATAATAAATATACTGTACTACTTGTGAAAATATATCAGCTATTTAAGAACATAGAATTAATAAATGTTGAAGTTTACTATTTTGAGACTTTTGAGTTCTTGTTATGTTTGAGCCTCAAGCTTGTTCAGTTTTTTGTAAGAAAGCAAAAAGAAACAGGACTGAAACTGATCGAAAATACTTTAGAAAACACCTGTTTAACATGGAATACTTACAGGTGAACATGCTTTATAATCATCATCCCTGATTACCTGTCCTATTGCTAAGAAAAATCTACTTTGGCAAAGGATAGATTATAGATTATAGGCTTGACATTAATTAGTATAAGTACACATAATTGTGTGGTTATATAATTCCTCAAATACAGAAAACAACTGGCGGTTGCCATTTTTCAGAATACAGAGAAAATCAATATGATCAACATCAGAATCAAACTATTTCATACCCTTACTCTGTACTGCATTACTGCACGTCACTGTAAAAAATATTCTTCCTTCTTTAAGAGAGTTTCCTGTATCATGCAGTGATGCTATGCTAGAAGCCAGCCTTAGCTTGCAAATCTCTAGCTAGGCCAAATCTGAAGTTGACATTCCTTCCGTACTGACTTGTACAATCTCGTGTCAGCATTTATTCCTTTGTAAGATATGTGCACAATTCATACAATTGTCTGTTTAGATAAAGCAGCTAAAAAAGTTCATTACAAGCAGACAACCTCGGCATACTGTAGAATTGGCTTTAAAACCTTTTTGGCTCTTCAGTACACCTAGAGCTGTTGATTCTAGATAAAATTCTTCCATGTGCTAGCAGCATGGACTTATATTCTGCTTTTACTTTTTCACATTAGTTATAGATATGGCTGGCCACAACTTGAGCAGCATATTAGATTGATGCACTTAACCCAAAATCTAGTGATATCGAAATAACATTTAGCAGCTAGTTCAGTTTCAGTACATGCTAATTATTTCTGATTAGATCAATAGTCCTTGCTATTGAACAGTTAGGTTTACATGTGTAAAGTATTATGCTGAAGGACACAAACCAGAATCAGATACAATGATTTACTTTTGAAGTGCTATAACTAGTTAGAAAACATGATCATAATTTTTAGCTGATATGATGAAATTATACATGGCTCTAATATCAATATGTATGCACTATGCTTAAAAACCATATATTTTCGCTTCTGCATGCAACTTCATCATTTCATGCAATAACAGGTCAAGCCATCAGGGAGGAGGGACTAGGCAGGAAGACTTATAGAAGATTCAACACTAGAATTATTATGCTGCTGTTATAATTTTATTTTTCTGGCAGTGCCAGGGAACATCATAGTAATACCCGTTCAGTCAGCAGTTGCATTCTGCACCAGCCAATAGTGCTGCAGCCGGCAGCACTGCTTCATATCCTCTCATTCCTCTGTCACCTAAAATACAGTGTATTTTGGTTTGTAACAAGGAACAAAATAGCGTTAAATCTTTACAGGTTTAGATAATCTGGATTTTACTTCTTCCTTAAATAAAGGATGGGGTGATCCTAGATAGTAAAAGTGCACTGAAGAAAAATGTAAACTTTTTATCAAAATATGAAATTACATCTCATTTTCTGTTTCTTCATCCTGTTGGGGCTGTTGATCAGAAGGCTAACTTTACATCGAGTGAAAACACTGTATCTTTTACTCAAGGCAATAAACAGGTATTTCATAATAACTCATTGGAGAGTTTTGAGAATAGAGTCTTAATACATCATTACTAATAAAATCTAATTCTTCCACACCACCAATTCTTCTTATGAGGAAAGTTGATGACATACAAAAGGAATATTGACTAATGATAACTGTAGCATATCAAAGGTCATAGAATCTATGTCTATTTGCCACATTCACTGCATGAATCTGATCTAAAGAACATTAAAAACGCGGTATTTTTCCTTCTTCTGAAGACCTCCAAAGTAAAGGATAAAAAGGTGGAATCTCAGTAAAAAAACCTTATTTTAGGATAGAGTCGTGGTTTTCTTTCCCACATAGAACTTTATGAGAAATACGCGACTCAAGACTGATATTCCAGTTTTACTTCACGTACATATACTTTTTATTCCTCGGACACAGTCATGTCCTTAGACTCCTTAATCCTTACCCTCTTAGTTCTTTGATAGGGGGGTAAAATAGGCATTGAACTCCCTTCATACAATGGCTGTTCAGATGCCTTCACCAAATCAAGATGCTGTTCTAATGGTGTGTTAGGATCCTCCTTTGAAGCTTCGGTGCCCAATTGATCTTGGTTATGATCACCAAGAGCGTCCACAACCATTTCACGAAATTCATTGGATTTCTCTTTAGATGTAGTAGGAAACCCTTCCCCTTGACACATCCACTCATAATAGTTAGGAACGAATCCTTTGCCATACAAATGAATTCTAACCATGTCCGGAGGATGAAGACGTAAGTTCTTGCATTTAACACAAGGACACCTAACTTCATTGGGGTTACTGCTCTCAGGATGATCTTTGCAATATTGCATGAATTCCTCTACCCCTTTCAAGAACTCGGGCTTAATAGAATACCCATCCAATCTGTCATACATCCAGCTACGCTCTCTTCGTTTCATGATTACAACTTCTACATAACTCACACATATAACCACATTAGTCACAAACATTATTATAAAAGTCTTCCAGTTTTTACTTAATAGAATTGCAATGAGACTTTAAATGATGCCCAAGTGTACTTATCACTCTAATCAAACCCATCCTTGGACGTTTAACCTCACTAATGCATGTATGCGGAGTTTTCGATTCTATGGAATATCTAGTACCCTTTTCTTACAGATTCACAAGTACACAATGTAGGCAATTAAATACACCTACATATGTATAAAGAGAACATTGTAGAGAAATAACAAGGCATGATAATCATTAGTTTTAAAAAATATGACATACATTCACCACTTAAGTGAAATTAAATGTCCAAGCACAATCCCAACCAGAATTATTCAAGACCTACTCATAATGTGTATGTCTGAACGAGTTTATAAACATATGATTATGCAAATGATTCATTTCAAACATTTACACATCCTTCACAATGAATCATGTGTTTCTTACATTAAGTACCCACACAATTAGCATATAAAAAGATGAAAATGAAACATAATTTCATGAAATTAATTTGATTTAAATTACATAGTAACATATTATACAACAAACACGAATAAAATAAATTGTATATATACGTTTATAAACTAAGGCCGTTTGGTTGGGGGTATTCATCAAAGGGAAAGGGAATTAACCGCTCTGATTTCCTTTGTTACGGTTTGTTAGCCATTTTTTTTTCATTCCCCTAACCCCCTCTATTCCCCCAAATCCTTCCAAGTTCATTCTCCACCCCCCAAAGGTATTTCCATTCCCATTCCCTAGCCACCAATAACGCACCACCACATCACCGCCTTCTTACCTAGCTACCTACACCACCGAAAAACCCAACCATCTTTTGACCCGACCCTCACCGCCCCTCTCCCGAACTTCGCCGCCCCTCCCCCGACCCTCACCGCCCCCGCAAGAACAACCTACAACCCTAGATTACCCTCCCTTTTATTGGAAAATCGCCGCCCGCCCTTCCTTCCACCCTTGAAACCCTAGCGGCTAGGGTTTCGAGGGTGGAATGAAGGGCGGGCGGCGATTTTACGGGGGTAGGGAGGGGTTTCCAACCATTTACGGGGCTGTTTTCCAGGGAGGAGGGGAGAGTTTTGCGGGAGGAGGGGAGGGGAGGGGAGGCAAGGGCCTGGGGAGAGGCGGTGAAGCACAGAGGTGGTGGAGGGGGGTGCGGCACATGGTGAGGTGGCTAGATGGTGGTTGGAAAAGGTAGAAAGTGAAGAGATATGTTGTTGTGCGGTGGTGGTATGGTTGTTGGACTAGTGGCTTCATTCCCTTTATTTTTTAAAACAAACAACATTGAAAATTTGAAGGATTTTCATTCCATTATCCTTCTTTCCCTTTGTTCATTCCATTCCTTTTACTGACAACCAAACGGAATGTGTTATACATTTAAAGGACCCACCCTCAAAGCGTCTATATTAGTGATTGAACAGGGGAAAGGGTTTAGGAATCTCCACCCTCAAAATGCCTTTAGTGGGAATTAAACCCCTAATAAAGTGCAATCCTTACCAATATATCAAGTTTAGGTTGATAATTTGATATATATACACTAAATTAACATACATTATCAGGAGTATTAAACGTATTTATTTATAGATTTTACAAGGCATATATGATACAAAAATAAACTGATACACAAACAATGAAATCAATAAATTTCCTCTCCCAAAAAAAAAAAAAAAAACAATAAATTTAATTAAAATTTAAGGTTTGTAATGTAATTAACCTTTAAATCTGTAGTTCTTAACTTCAATTTTTTACAATGAAACTAACTCACTCTACAAATCCTACAAATAATTAGATTAGAAAGCTTAATTCAAAAATTAAGGTTTGTAATTGAAATTACACTAAAAAGAGGGAAAGAAAGTAACCAAAAAGGGTAAGGCTTACAGAGGGGCTGGGCAGGTGGAGGCTCGTCGCGGCTGCCGGCGGCGGAGGATTCGGAGAAGGCGGCGTTCGCGTTCCTCTTCCTCTCTCTCTCTTTTCTGTTTTTCGGATTTGAAACTGAGAAAGGCTGACTGCCTACCTTTTAACATTGACGAATTTTCCCGACGGAATTTCCGACATCTAATTCCCTCGGAAATTTGTTCAAACTTTATTTTAATATTGAAAGGAACTTTCCGATATACTTAATCCGTCGGGATTTTCGACGGAAGTCCATCGGAAACATTATTCCCGTCGGAATTTTCCGACAGATTTTGTTGTTAATCAGAAATCATCGGTCGCAAAAATCCCTGATTCATAATTATAAAAAGCTAAATGTTACAATCAGGACTTCTGCTCATCCAAAAGAATCTGGTGTTTAAAAGGTAGAATATAACCTTTCAATTTCGAAAATACTGAAAGGAATAATTAAAGATGTCAATTATTTCATACATCAATCCTAAGATTATTTTCTTAATCACTTATATGAATCAGTTTTTATATGAATCATGCAAAATCAAAACAATTAATGTATAGCATATGCTCAAAACTTCTGATAAAAAGAAAGTTTGTAGCAACTCTTTCCTGTGACACATTTTTACTTGGTTCTCAGTGACTGAATGTGACTTTTCGTACTAGTACTCGTAATTATCTGTCGTAATTACATAATCAAAAGAGATTTCTAAACTTATGAGGCTAATACAATTAATCTATATCCTTTGAAAGCATAGGCAGGACAAAGTACGATACCAAGAGAACCATTACCTAATCTGACACGCGGAAAAGAATAATCCTTGCATCCCTTTTCTGCGTTTCCTTCCACAGAGCCACTGCCACACCATCCCCTTTTGTGCCTTTTCCGCGTGATCACAGAATATCACAGTGATCGAACAAGCCTGAGTTGACATTCCATTCACACTAGTACCTTACAAATTCAACATTCTTCTTTGTCTTATAACTAGTTATATATCATTTGCTCGAAAAAAATTAATTGTACTTTATGCAGTATTGCAGCATGTCCTGCAATCAAACAGTAATTGTATACTTCTGTATATCCTTAAAACAATAAAAATGATGAACAGCCTTACCTAATTATTTAAGTTATCTTTGTACATGCGTTATAAAACTATATCATGTAATCACCACAAAATGATAATAATACGGAGTGCTACTTATACACACTGGAGTTAGAATTCTCAAGCAATAGCAGAGTTCTGAATGCTTACTGTTTGGGTCCAATTTAGTCCAATTGGGCCTGGTCACTGAATGATCCAATTAAAAGCCCAAGGTTAAGGTTCAACTCTCCAAATATGCTAAAGTCAAAAATCAACATCCTCAAAGCCATGTCAAGGTCAGTCAACGGCCCAATCAGCTTGGCCCAGCCCAACTGACTTCCGGGCCCAATCCGCCTCCTTCATTAGCCAAGGTATAAAAGCCAACAATTTGGTCAATTCTTGGTAAGACAATAAAGCCTCAAGCAACTAAACTCTTGCGCAGCTTTCTCTCTCTAATATACTGACTTAAGCATCGGAGGGGCCTTCCTCGGCGTCCCCCCCGAGGCTAGTTTACGTGTATTTGTTGTGCAGGAAACCCTCGGCTCCGGCGTCGTTCGGACCGAGACCAAGTTCCCTCAAGATAAAAGGATCTTCCGAGATTCGATTGTTTTCATCCGAAACAATTTGGCGCCGTCTGTGGGGATCGCTACTAAATTTCGCGTCAGTCATCAAACACTCCGGCAGTCGCCATGACTAAGAGTGGAAAGAGTTCCAAGAAGGCTAAGAAGGGAGGAGGCCGGATTACGGTGAGGGAACGCCAGCCGGTTTATCCCTCCCCGGAGCAAGCCTCTTCCGAATCGGAGGCCCCCATTTCTCCGGAAAGGGAAGCCTCAAGAGGTCCTAGCCTCCAGGAGGAGAACACCTCGCACCACACTCGGCAGCCGGGGCCATCCCCGAGACCGAGTGGCTCAGGTGCGAGGAACTCCCCGCCGCGCCATAGCGTGCAATCCAGGTCACATCCGCGGGAGACTCCTCCCTCCGGACCCTCCACCGAGGAAGTGGCCAGAGCAGTGGCCATCTGCATGGAGTTCCTTAAAGCTCAAGGGGCTCCAATCCAGATGCCTGATGATCACCAGCCGAGAAACCTGAAAAGGAGGATCGGTCAGGATGGTGGTGGACAAGTTCCACCACATAGACAGCTCGGCCAGAGGTGGCGAGGGGACACCCGAAACTCCAGTAAGGAGAGGAGGAGGAACCCTCAACCCTCTGACCACTCTGAAGCTCAGAATTCCATGGGGCCCTCCAAGGACCCGGAATTCGCCCGCCAAAGCGTTCACGAACGCTTGGGTTCGAGGGAGGTGAGTGTGCATAGCCGCCTCACCTTCCCAGAGGATACCGGACCCCACCCAACCTTGTCTCAGCCGGGGACGAAAACCACTTCCACCTCTGAGAGAGGAGGGAGCGAGGTCCCTGAGGCCGGGTACAAGGGGAAGGCGGTCATGGTTCCATCGAACTCGCCCTTCCAGAAGTGGATTCTGGAAGAGCATGTGCCAACGGTCAAAATCCCGGCACATATTACTTACGATGGTACCTCAGATCCTAAGGATCACATTGCCTCTTACGAGGGGCACATGTATCTGAACCCGAGGTCTGAGGCTACCTGGTGTAAATACTTTCCTACGACCCTCAAAGGTGTTGCCCAATCCTGGATCACCAAAGGGCTCAAGGAAGGCTCCATAACCGGTTGGAACGACCTCTCCAACAAGTTCAAGAGCAAATTCTCTACGGCCAACCGCCGAGAGAAGACCACTGCAGAGCTAATGAGTCTGCAGCAGGCGGAGGACGAGAGCCTCCGCGACTATCTGACTCGCTTCAGCAACGAGTCATCCGGAATCACAAGCCTGGATCAAGGCCTGGCCGTGTTCGCGCTACGGAACGGCCTCCAAGCTGGAAAGTTCCTGGACTTCATGGTCATGCATCCCCCGCAGACCCTGGAGGAAGCCTTGGAAGCATCGGATAGGTTCATCCGAGCCGAGGAGTGGAACAGATCCAGGTCTCAGTCTCGTCCGAGAATTGGGAAGCCGAAAGGGCAGCAGCCCGAAGTCTCGGCGCAGAGGAAAGGGAAGGCTAAGGCCTCAGAACCGTCCTCTGCTGCCGAGCCGAAGAAGGAAAGACACTTTCCCTATACGGGAAGGTACGATTCATACACTCCACTCTCCCTTCCCCGTGCTAAGATTTTCAGCACGACGAAGGACGAGGGGAGATTCAAAAAACCTCGTCCGTTGCCTCCCTGGCATCAGACGAGGGGAAAGGACCAGTGGTGCGAGTTCCATGACTCACCCGGACATCGCACCGAGGACTGCGTCCAGCTGAAGGACCAGATTGAGGATCTGGTCCGCAAGGGGTACCTGAGCCAATACCTCGCGGACAGGCGCGAGGAGAAAAAAGCTGAAAAAGATTCTCGGCAGGACCTCAACTTCGCTCGGAAGAAGGATAAGGGACCTCAGGGCAAGGAGTCCCTCGACATCCTAGTTATTTCCGGGGGAATCTCGCGAGGCACAGCCAAACGCCAACTGAGGGGTCTAACCCATCAGATTCATCAGGCTGAGCTTCGGCAGTCCCAGTCACCGGCGCCGAACATCCTGTTCACAGCCGAAGACTGTGAGGGGGTGGTATACCCCCACGATGACCCACTAGTAATCATTCTGGGCATCGCCAACCGCAACGTCTGGCGGACCCTCGTCGACGGCGGTAGCGGGGCGAACATCCTCTTCCGAGGAGCGTTCGACCAGCTGAGGATGGGAGCCGAGCACCTGGACCCCGCACCCTACCCGGTGTCTGGATTCAACGGCTCTTCATCGTATCCTGACGGGAAGATTACACTTCCTGTCACCATCGGCGAAGGCCGAGCAGCTAGGAATATCATGGCCGAATTTTTGGTCGTAGATGCTCCATCTGCATACAACGTGATCATGGGGAGACCCCTCATTCACGGCATTCAAGGAGTCGTCTCCACGTATCATCAAATCATGATATACGTTTCAGACGAGGGACGCTCCGAGAAAATAAAGGGCAGTCAAAAAGAAGCCCGCCGATGCAATCACCTCAAGCCATCCACGTCTCGCCGAGGCGACCGTGGCGATGGGGAGGAAAAGCACCGGGACCGAAACGCCAAAAAGCCGAGAGGCTCAGACGTTTCGGCTAATGAAGCCCCAGACAACGAGAAATCTGATGGGGGCCAAGAGGCTGACTCCGCCTCAGAGCCGAACGACTCTGATGGCCAGCCGCGGTCAGGAAAGTCTGCTAATATTGATAGCAGGCCGGAATTCGAGGAATCCAACTCTAAGAGCATGGAAACGGATGACCTGACCGAGTCAATAGAACTGACCGTAGGAGATCCGAACAGATGTGTTAGCATCGGGTCGTCACTGGAGCCAAACACCCGTGCGGCACTCGTCCAACTCCTACGGGCCAGTGGAGACGTGTTCGCCTTCTCAGCCGCAGAAATGCCCGGGATTGATCCGGACTTCGTCTCCCATAGGCTTAATGTCGACCCCTCCAGTCGACCCATTAAGCAGAAAAAGCGGAACTACTCCGCCGAAAAGAACCAGAACATCGCAGCTGAGGTCGATAAGCTCCTAGATGCTGGGTTCATTGAACCCTGTCAGTATCCGGAGTGGCTGGCCAATGTTGTAATGGTTCAGAAGGCAAATGGTAACTGGAGGATGTGCGTTGACTTCACGGACCTGAATAGGGCATGTCCCAAGGACTCCTATCCGCTGCCGAGGATCGACCAACTGGTCGACTCGACAAGCGGGCATGCTCTGCTCAGTTTCATGGACGCATTCTCGGGATACCATCAGATCTTCATGCACCCCGAGGACCGAGCTAAAACAGCGTTCATAACAAGTTCCGGGTTGTACAATTACAGAATGATGCCCTTCGGATTGAAAAATGCGGGGGCAACATATCAGAGGTTGGTTGATCAGGTTTTCGCCGAGCAAAAAGGCCGAAACATGGAGGTTTATGTTGACGACTCAATCGTCAAAAGCATAAAAGAAAAAGATCATGTCACGGACCTAGCCGAAACCTTCGCCACCCTCAGAAAATACAAAATGAAGCTGAATCCGAAGAAATGTGTCTTCGGCGTGAAGTCAGGCAAGTTCCTCGGCTTCATGGTCAGCAAGAGGGGGATTGATGCAAACCCCGCCAAAGTACAAGCTGCTTTAGACCTCCCCGAGCCGAAGACAAAAAGGGATATTCAGCGTCTAGCCGGGAGAATGGCCGCCTTGTCCAGGTTCATCTCACGAGCCTCAGACAAAGGGCTCCCTTTCTTCAAGGCGCTGAAGCTCCAAAATTCAAAAGGCATTGAATGGGGAGACGAACAAAAGTCAGCCTTTCAGCAGCTCCGTGAACACCTGGCTCAACTCCCAACACTGGCAAGGCCAGTCGTAGGAGACATCCTATACTTATACGTGGCGGTCAGTCCAGCCACGGTAAGCGCGGTGCTGCTAAGGGAAGAAGAAAAAGTTCAACAGCCGATCTATTTCGTCAGCCACACCCTGACGGATGCCGAGACGCGCTACCCATTGTTAGAAAAAGTGGCTTATGCAGTGGTGGTGGCTGCTCGGAAGTTGCGACCCTATTTTGATTCTCATCAAATAGCGGTTCTAACTGATCAGCCGTTAGAGAAAGTCCTCGGCAAGGTTGAAAAATCCGGTAGACTAGCAAAGTGGGCTTTCGAGCTCACCGAGTTCAGTATCGGTTATCAGCCGAGAACAGCCATCAAGGCGCAAGCCTTGGCAGACTTCTTGGCCGAGTGCTCCTATCAGGAGACTCTGGATGCAAGGAGGAAAATCTGGACCGTCTTCACGGATGGGTCCTCCACCGTGAACGGTTCGGGGGCAGGGGTCGTCATCACCTCTCCCGAAGGCAAAACCTTCGAGTATGCACTAAAATTTTCATTCAAAGCCTCTAACAACGAGGCCGAATATGAAGCAGCCATTGCTGGCTTAGACCTGTGCATATCGTTGGAAGCCGAGCATGTCTACCTCAAGACAGATTCTCAGCTGGTCGCCAATCAGATCCGGGGGAGTATGAGGCTAAAGAGCCT
Source organism: Chenopodium quinoa (assembly GCF_001683475.1). Classification (NCBI taxonomy): domain Eukaryota; kingdom Viridiplantae; phylum Streptophyta; class Magnoliopsida; order Caryophyllales; family Amaranthaceae; genus Chenopodium; species Chenopodium quinoa. Next base: position 2,425,762 of record NW_018742733.1, on the reverse strand, counting down.
TCAATGGCAGCTTACCTCACAAGGATCAAATCGACAATTGCGAAGCTGAGATCTTTCGAAGTAGAGCTGATCCCAAGGGGTCAAAATGCTCAAGCGGACGCACTCTCCAAACTTGCAAGCTCAACTCTGACTGAGTTAAGCCGTTCTGTCTATGTGGAGGTGCGCCGAGAAAAGAGTGTAGCCGAAGCAATATCAATCTGCTGCGCTGCACTCGAGCCGAGCTGGATGGATGACATCCTGGCTTATAAACTCAGGGACGAGCTCCCCGAGGATAGGAATTCGGCCTCCAAGATAAAGCGGATCAGTTCACGATTCCTCGTCTTCGGCGGCCAACTCCTCAGAAAATCCTTCTCCGCTCCATTATTGAAATGCGTGGGTCCAACGGATGCCGACTATATTCTCCGAGAGATTCACCTCGGCATCTGCGGAAACCACATAGGAGGGAGAACCTTAGCCCACAAAGCTCTCAGGGCAGGGTATTTTTGGCCTACAATGATCTCGGATGCAAAGAACATGGTCAGAAAATGCGAGAAATGCCAAAAATTTGCACCGGTAATCCATCGGCCATGCCTAGATCTCCAGCCAATTCTTAATCCTCTTCCATTTGCACAATGGGGGTTGGATATTCTGGGACCCTTTCCCGAGGCCCCATACAAAAGAAAGTGGCTGATAGTCGGAATCGACTATTTCAGCAAATGGATTGAAGCGGAAGCTGCTTCAAGCATATCTGAGCAAACTGTCAGACAGTTCATCTGGCAGAACATAATAACTCGGTTCGGCATCCCAAAAGTTTTTGTGTTCGACCACGGCAGACAGTTTGACAACCTGCCCTTGCGCCGATACACTGATCAGTTCGGGATAAAATTGGCTTACTCCGCGGTTTGCCACCCTCAGAGTAATGGCCAAGCCGAAGCCGCAAATAAACAGATCCTTAACGCTCTCAGAAAAAGAGTAGAGGATCAAAAGTCCAAGTGGGTAGAGGAACTTCCGGGAACCCTCTGGTCACTCCGGACAACCGAGAAGGAGGCAACGGGGCATTCACCTTTTCAGCTGGTGTATGGATCCGAAGCAGTGCTTCCAGTGGAAGTGGGCTCAGAAAGCCTACGAGTGAATCTCTTCTCAGCCGAGGAAAATGAGCAGCTCATGAAAGAGTCCCTCGACTTCCTTGACGAGATTAGAGATCTAGCCCGAGAAAGGATGGCTGCACACAAGCTCAGAATGAGCAAGTCCTACAACCGAAGAGTCTATCAACGACCTCTCAGAGTTGGGGATTTAGTTCTGAGGAATGCTGCAGCTGTTCAAAAAAATCGCATTCATGGCAAACTCTCAGCATCTTGGGAGGGACCTTATGAAATTTATCAAGAGCTTCAGCCCGGTACCTTCAGACTCAAACAAATGGATGGCACCGAGCTGAAAAACCATTGGAATGCCGATGTGCTCAAAAAATACTATGTGTAAATCCTTCGGATAGTACAATCCATGTAAGTACACTGATTTTGTTTGTAAAAAGGCCATCGAGCCAGTATTCATTCAGATTGCGTGTATTCTTTAAGTCTTTATGCTTTCTACGGTTTTTCAAAAATTCAAGGTTTCATTCGGCGCTGTCCGGGGTATTGCATAATGATGCCTTGTACCTCGGCAAGCCGTAAAACCTGCCAAAAAAGGATACAAGCCCGAAGTATTGCATAGTGATGCCTTGTACTTCGGAGAAGCTGTTCCTTTGGGCAAAAAGGCCATAGACTTATCCGAAACATAGCCTAAAAAATAGGAACTGATAAAGCCCCGAAGTATTGCATAGTGATGCCTTGTACTTCGGATGAATCAGTTCCGGGTGGTAGTTGCAACTCTGAAGTATTGCATGATGATGCCTCGTACTTCAGATAAACTGCTGCCCCGGCATGGTGTTTCGGATAGTTGTTCCCTTGGATGAATTGAAGAAAGTGTCACAAGAGTACCATCTCTAGAGTGAAAACTCTCAGGTGGGAAATCAGTACTTTAAAAACAGATGTAGAAAATAAAGCAAAGTGTTCAAAGATCCTCGGCTTAGCCGAGAAAAATTATCAGCCATTCCAGAATTCAGAAGACCTCATCTTCAGATTTCTGGGGGGGCAGAGGGAAATAGAGAAATGGCACAACTGATCTAATACCCTTCAGCTCAGCCGAAGTTTGATACTTATGTCAGTTTTTTCACAAGTTGAAAACATCCGAGTACAAACGGCAAAAAGAAGTCTCAGCAGAAATGATTCTCGCTAGCCGAAGTTCTGCACTTAGCAAATATTTGAAAGATCATTCAAAGAAAGCAGTAAAGTGCGAAGACTGGTAAAGCGAAGAAAAAAAATATACACAAGAAAGCTGAGAAAGTGAACTTCTTTGAAATAAAAATGTTGAATTACAAAAATAGTCGGCAGCCGCCCACAAGCGGAAAGTAACAGCTGCCGAAATACGTACAGGCAAAATAAAAATATAATAAGCTGTTGTACGATAAGGCAAGCTGAAGCAAAAAAAAAAAACAAAAGGCAAAAATTCAGAAAGCGGCAAGTCTAAAGTTGAGCGCATGATGAACCGCAAGATTCTGAAGACGACTGCCCGAGTTCCTATGCTTCAGCCTGAGGATCAGACTGATCAGCTTCATTGGGCCCAATGGTGGTCTCAGCTCCAGCAGCAGAAGAAGCAGGCTTTGCACTCTGCCGAGCCTCCCTTTCCCTCTGCTCAGCCTCCAACTCCATCCTCTCAGCTTCTTCCTCGGCTTCCTCAGCCTTAAGGATTTCAGCTTCGATTGGAGTGGCATACTTCATGTGAGGGTCTTCGGGATCTTGGACCCATTCAGCACATTTGGACCAGTCCAGCTTCGGCTCAGCATGAAGGCAGACCCTTCGGCACACTCTGAACCCGTTTCTAAAACCCATTTCATACTCTTCTTGGGTATAGATACGGACTTTGAGTAGAGCCTCAGCATCGGCCAACTTCTTCTTCGTCTCCTCCAAGTCTTCCTCGGATCTCTTCAGCTCATCGACGAGCTTGGAGGAGGAGCCTTTCAGCTCGGTAAACTCTTGCTGAACCCGGGAAGCCTCGGCCTGAACTTGGACCATTTCTTCCTTCTTGGCAGTGAGCTGATCCTCAGCCTCTTGTAGCTTAGCTCTTTGAGCTTCAGCAGCAGCAGCAGCCTCTGAGAGTTGGACGTCTTTGGCCAAGAGCAACTCTTCAGCAGCCATTCGGCTGGCTTCAAGAGCCTCTAGACGCTGCTGCACTTCAGCTTGTGCAGCAGTTCCTTCTTGAATTCGGCTCTCAATAGCAGCCTTGAATTTGGAGACGTCCACTCCCATATGCTCCTGGAGGAATTTTTCCCCTTCCATCAGTGGGGGAAAAACCTCCATCTCCATAGCATCGCAGAAGGTTTTCAGAGCTTCGGCAGCTTTTTTACCGTACTCCTCAACCTCCTGCTGCTTCTCTTCAGCTGCTGCTTGCTTCAGCTTAGCAAGCTTAACTTCCTCTTCAGCCACCTTCCTTTCGTGCACAGCAGCGTCCACCCTATCTTGTAGGGAATCTATCAGCTCTACAGTGAGAGTCTGATTGTGCACGAACTGAAAACAGGGGCACAAGTTAAAAAAGTAAAAAATAATAGCTGAAAGGTTGAGTTCAGAAAGAAATCAAGGCAAGGAAAATTACCTGCATCATCAGCAGTTGGTTAGACCTGGCTGGGTCAGGAACTGATCTACTGGATTCGCCCATCCCAGCAGTGGCCTTCAGCGACCAGATCCTTGCCCTGTCTACTTCGGACATGCCAGCAAAATTGCCGAAGTAGGCTGCAGCTCCTTCTCGGTTTTGACCCCATATGAGGTCCCAGATGTGATCTGGGATTGGAATTCGGGGGGCCGAGAAACCCATTTCTCCAGAATGCAGAGTCTGGAAAGAAGGGAAGGACGACGATGGAGCTTGATTAGCTTTGGTTGTCTCAGCATCGTCCTTCTCAGAGGAGTCAAGTACTATGACCTCCTCTTCTTCAGGGGTGAGGACGAAAGCCTCAACCTCTCTTGCGATATCTGCCGTGAAGCCTTCAGCACTTGACATCACGGCATCTTTATTTTCGTGCTCAGCAGCACTCTCCTTGATTTCTTCTTGGACCCCTCCCTTAGGTCCGGGAGTTCTCTGATCCACCTCCATCTCAGGAGGTGGCGGAGGGGTCTTTTGAGGAGATTGGGGTGTTGGCTGGGGAACCCTCGGCGATCCATTGCCTTCCTCAGGTTCCCTTATTGCGACGCCGATGGTCATCGGCCTCTGCTGAAAATCATGAGGGCCGATGATGGCCATCCTTCGGCGCCTTTTCAGAAGGGGCTGCTCGTCCATATCTGAATCTGAAGACTCTTGTATTTGATCTTCGGGACGAACAGGAGCTTTGCCTTCTCTGTGTCTGTTACTCTCTTCAGACTGTAACAGACAGGGGGGAAGAAGAGTGTGAGTAAAAAAAAAAAAAAAAAGAAAAAAGTTGTCTAAAAACTCACCGAGGTCTTCAGCAAAGCCTCGTCTTCTTCAGCTGCTCTAGCTGCAGCTTCGGCTTCAGCAGCTCTGGAGGACCCTTCTCCTCCTTCACAAGCCTCAAGTACCCGTGCAACCTCTTCGGCTGTGCGGGCAGCTTCAGCTTCTTCTTCCAGCAGCTGAAACAAGGGATCCCTCTTCTCCCACCAAGGCTTCTGCCTCTGATACAGAGCAACAGCCTCAATTTGGAAGTGGGAAGAGTCTAGGTGAACCTCTCGGCGCCTTGGTTCAGTGATAGGGGGAGCCCGATCAGTTACGACTCGTTCTCGGTTGACGCCAAGGCGAGCGTAATCAATGCCGACGTTGGTCTCGTCCCGTTCTGAAAAAGAAAAGGGGAGAGGTCAATTCAGTTAGTTCGGCACATCACAAGAAAGCAAAATGAAAGAAGAAAAGAGATAATTAAAAGGCCTCGGCCCCAGCCGAAGAAGATTACCATCCCTAAACTTTCGGCTGAGGCCGACAGCTGCCAGCATATTCTCTTGGAAAACATAGTGCGTATCGGGGAGCCAAGTCTCCGGGATATGCTGCATTCGGCCGCTGCCTCCCCGGTTCGGCAGCTTGCCGAAGATGTTCTGCTGATTAAGGTTCGGGTCTGGTCCGCTATCTTCGGGAGGACCTAAACTTCCCATATCAGGATCCGGCTCGGCAAGATACCGGGGAGCGCTGAAAACATGAGGATGGCTCGGCTCCGTGGGCGCCCTAACCCAAATCCATTGACCTCTCCAGTCCTTGTCTGAAGAGTCGTTCGGCCACATGGTTAGGAACGGGGGCCGAGACTCAATCCGATACCACCCAGAACCATGGCTTCCGTGCCCACTCTGAATATTTGGCACTAGCCGATGGAGCTTTCTGAAGCAGTGCAGGTTCGGCACGTATCTGAAGAATTTGCAGACCCATAAGTACGTCATTACCCTTCGGATGCTGGTGGGGGTCAGCTGGCACAGGGAAATGTTGTAATGGATCAGCAAGTCTCGGACGAATACGTCCAAAGGGAACCTCAGCCCATACTGAAGCTGTCTCGTGTACACCCCCACATACCCCGGGGGTGGACGATGGATTCTATCGGATGCTGAGGGCATTCGGCACCAATATCCATCAGCTTCAAAAATGCCGTAGTGCAACTCAATTTGCTCAGCAAATTGATATTGATCGGCGTTCTCTACCCACCATGAGTAGGGACGGTTCTTTATCATGGCCGAAGCTACTTCGGCATCCTCCCACTCTGAAAACCCTGGGAGGATATCCCAAAGGACAGCGGGAACTTCATCATCCCGTCCTGAAGCTCTCACCCCCTCAGCCCTCTGAGGAGGAGCCGAAGAAATGGGAGTCGCCCTAACCCCTTCAGCAGGGTCAGACTCTGTCCTTCGTCCATTCCAGGTCCCAATCCTGTCCCTGGGATCGGGGATTAGCCTTGCTCTTCTTGGAGCACGGGCTCCACCTCTAACTCCCCTCACCATCGACGAATTTCGAAGGAAAAAGTCGAAAAAGGGGAAAGAGTGCAAAGTCGAGGAAAAATGAAATAAAATCAAAGGAATTTACCTTGATCTGAAGCAAAAGCCGCCGATTTACGAATTGGTAGTGACAGGTCTCAGCTTCTAAGCTTAATGCTCGGGGAATTTGCGAAGTTTTGATGCGGGCTCTTGAGCGTTCTTGAGAATTCTGGGTTTGTGTTGATGAGTGAGTGGGGAGAGAAGACGCGCCTCTATTTATATCTCCAGAAATGGGAATTCAAGGAGTCTGCGTTTCAATTTCTCTCAAGCACCCCACTAAGTAGCCGTTAAACACACGACCTTGCAGTTAAATCGCCCACTACCCGTCCAACTTCCGCAATTATCCACATTAACTGTTGTTATCTCATTAATCATGGGTTAATTACGGTTTAAATTCACATTTTTGGATTAACAAATCATTCACTTCCCTCCTTTTCTGATTAAATCAAACCCGACCCGTCATCCTTCCAAATCGGGTCTGGGGGGCAAGTTGTTTGGGTCCAATTTAGTCCAATTGGGCCTGGTCACTGAATGATCCAATTAAAAGCCCAAGGTTAAGGTTCAACTCTCCAAATATGCTAAAGTCAAAAATCAACATCCTCAAAGCCATGTCAAGGTCAGTCAACGGCCCAATCAGCTTGGCCCAGCCCAACTGACTTCCGGGCCCAATCCGCCTCCTTCATTAGCCAAGGTATAAAAGCCAACAATTTGGTCAATTCTTGGTAAGACAATAAAGCCTCAAGCAACTAAACTCTTGCGCAGCTTTCTCTCTCTAATATACTGACTTAAGCATCGGAGGGGCCTTCCTCGGCGTCCCCCCCGAGGCTAGTTTACGTGTATTTGTTGTGCAGGAAACCCTCGGCTCCGGCGTCGTTCGGACCGAGACCAAGTTCCCTCAAGATAAAAGGATCTTCCGAGATTCGATTGTTTTCATCCGAAACACTTACTAATGCTGCTGTTTATAGTAAGAATCTCATATGAGAGCAGGAATCATGCACCATCTTAACCCCATAATTGGTGCTCATTGAGAATAATGTAAGAAACCTCTTATATGTCATGAATGTGTAAAAGTTCAAATACATTGAATTTACTCTTGATGTACAGTAAATATAACTAGCATCGGTTCCAAGAATTTATATTCTGATCAGCATCATGGGGCCTGTACCATATTCCAGGCGATACCTTTGAGCATAAGAAGTCTCTTCGAGTGCTTCAAAAGCAAAAATTAAACACTACTCATTATTTAATTTGATCATCTGTATGTTCTATCTAGATTCCCTATCTTTAACATGTCCACAGATCACTGACCAGTTATTTAAACATTGAGACAACATATCGACAGAATTTCAAGCCTGAAAGAGGATATATAATGGAATAAACTGATCTTTATGGAGCATCATTCCTTACACTACTTTTAAATAAAATATTAAAGAAGAAATGTCAATCACTGAACTACTCATACTATAAATAGATGGCATGTATGATGGCTCAAATTATTCACAGTGAAGGCAAGAAAATCCATTACCAAAACCCAGCAGCAGTAACACATTTGATCCTGATCTTTCTGCTTCATTCTGTTTTCAGAAAAAAACTATATAATGCAAAAGAAAAGAAAAAAAAAAAAAAAACAGTACATCCCGAAAAACTCAGCAAAAAAGGTCATATAACTAGCTAGTAATGGATACCGTGAACAGGTTAGTGGAACAAAAGCCTTTGGTAATCTTCAGCAGAAGCTCTTGCTGCATAAGCCACTCAGTGATTAAACTGATCAGCGGCTATGGAGCAAACGCAACAATTTATCAGCTAGATGACATTTCCAATGGGCAAGAAATAGATAGAGCGCTACAAAGGCTAGGACTTAGGCCGAGTATTCCTGCAGTTTTCATAGGCCAAAAATTAGTTGGTGGTGCTAACGAGATTATTAGCCTGCAGGTCCAAGGAAGACTTGTGCCAATGTTGAAAGAGGCCGGAGCTCTATGGGTTTAGAATAAAATCAAACAATTTCATACCCTTACACTGTACTACATTACTGCACGTCACTGTGTAAAAAATATTCTTCCTTGTTCTAGAGAGTTTGATGCTACAGCCTGTATCATGCAGTCATGCTATACTAGAAGCCAACCTTAGCTTGCAAATCTCTAGCTAGGCCAAATCTGAAGTTGACATTCCTTCCGTACTGACTTGTACAATCTCGTGTCAGCATTTATTCCTTTGTAAGCTATGTGCACAATTCAGACAATTGTCAGTTTAGATAAAGCAGCTAAAAAAGTTCATTACAAGCAGACAACCTCGGCGTACTGTAGAATTGTGTTAAAAACCTTTTTGGCTCTTCACTACACCTAGAGCTGTTGATTCTTGATAAAATTCCTCCATGTGCTTGGCAGTGCTTGTAGCATGGACTTGTATTCTACTTTTACTTTTTCACATTAGTTATAGATATGGCTGGCCACATTTGAGCAGCAAATTAGATTGATGCACATAGTGACATAACCAAATCTAGTGATGTCAAAGTAACATTTAGCTGCTAGTTTAGTTTCAGCAATGCTAATTATTTCTGATAAGAGCAATCGTCCTGACTAGTAATTAAATAGTCAGGTTTACTGTGAAATTAGTCAATACTATGCTGAAGGACACAAACCAGAATCTGATACAAAGGTTTAAACTTAACTAGTAAAAATAGAACGGCTTTTAGAAGATACGACAGTAGAGTTATCATGCTACTGTCATAATTTTATTTTTCTGGCAGTCCCAGGGAACATCATAGTAAAACCCATTCTGTCAGCAGTTGCATTCTTCACCAGCCAATAGTGATTCAGCCGGCAGCTGCTGCTTCATATCCTCTGCCAACTAAAATATAGTGTTGTAACAAAGAACAAAATATTATTAATCTTTACAGGTTTAGGCAGTCCAGATTTTACTTATTCCTTAAATAAAGGATGAGGTGATCCTAGAAAGTAAAAGTACACTAAAGAAAATGTAAACTTTTTATCAAATTATGAAATTACATCTCATTTTCTGTTTCTTCATCCTGTTGGGCCTGTTGATCAGAAGGATCAAAAGGCTAACTTACATCGAGTGCAAAATCTGTATTTTTTTAGTCAAGGCATTAAACAGGTACTGTATTTCATATATATTAAGTTAATAACTCATTGGAAAGTTTTGATAATAGAGTTTTTAAAACATCAATACTAATATAATCTAAATCTCCCACACCAAGAAGTCTTCTTGTAAGGAAAAGTGATGACATACAAAAGGAATATTGACTAATGATAGCTATAGCTTATCAAGGACACAAAATCTATGTCTAGTTGCCACATTCACTGCATGAATCTGATCCAAATAAAAACGCGGTATTTTTCTTTCTTCTGAAGACCTCCAAAGTAAAGGATAAAAAGGCAGAATCTCAGTTTAAAAACCTGCTTTTTGGATAAAGAGTCGTGATTATCTTTCCCACATAGAAGTTTATGAGAAATACGCGACTCAAAACTGATATTCCAGCTGTACATCATGTACATATGATTTTATTCCTCTGACAGTCATATCCTTAGACTCCTTAGAGTCCTTATCCTCTCAGTTCTTTGATAGAGGGTAAAGACTAAACGTTACTGGGAGGTCGACAACATATATAAGTGGCCGTTGGCATCTCCTAGAGCTATCTTTTATAACTAGGAGATATCTTGTATCAGGAATTCTGCTCATCAAAAGAATCTGGTGTTTGAAAGGTAGAACAGAACCTTTCAAATTTGAAAACTGAAAAAATCATTAAAGATGCCAATTATTTCAGACATCTATCCTAAGGCTATTTTAGTTAACCACTTAAACCAAAAAAGAATTATACATATGAATCAAATTTTATATGATCATGCAAAATCAAAACAATTAATGTATAGCATACGCATATGCTCAAAACTTCAGATAAAAAGAAAGTTTGTAACTTCTTGCTGTGACACATTTTTACTTGGTTCTCAGTGACTGAATGTGACTTTTCTGTGAGTGCTAATACTCATAGTTATCGGTTGTAATTACATAATCAACAGATATTTCTAGATGTATGTGGCTAATGCAATTAATCTATACACAAGTAGTGGCGCGTCATCTTTTGAAGGCAGAGGCAGGACAAAGGTAGTACGATAACAAGAGAACCTAATCTGACACATTGATGTGGTGGGAAGAATCATTCTTGCATCCCTTTTCTGCTTTTCCTTCCACCGAGCCACTGCCACACCATCCCTTTTGTGCCTTTTTCTGCATGTCCAGAATATCACAATGATCGAACAAACCCGAGTTGACATTCCACTCACACTAGTACCATACAAGCTCAACATTCTTCTTTGTCTTATGAAATTGTTTATGAGATGTTAACAAGTTAAAGCATTTTCTCAAAAAATGAAATAAATTTGTACTCCATGCAGTATTGCAGCATGTCCTGCTATCAAGCAGTACATGTATACTTCAGTATCTCCTTAAATTAAGACAATAAAAACGGTGAACAGCCTTACCTTAGGTATTTTTGTACATTTGTTATTTAACAGTTTCATATAATCACCACAAAGTGATGATAAAATTTCTTATACACCCTGAAGTTAGATCTCTTAAGTCAACAGCAGAGTTTCAGATATTAATGCCGCTGTCATAGTAAGATTATTCCCATATGAGATCAGGAATCATGCACCATCTTAATCCCATAATTGTTGCTCATTGAGATTAATGTAATAAAACTCTTAGGTACCATGAAATGTGTAAAAGTTCAAAATACATTGAATTTAGACACTGTGCTGTAAATAAAACTAGCATCGGTTCCAAAGATATATATTCTGAGCATCATGGAGCCCGTACCATATTCCAGGTGATACCTTTGAGCATAAGTAGACAAAGTAGTCTCTTCGAGTGCTTCAAAAGCAAAATTTAAACACTACTCATTATTTGATCATCTGTAGTTCTATCCAGATTCCCTTTCTTTACCATGTCCACAGATCACTGATCAGTTCTTTAAACCTCGAGACAACATATCCACAGAATTTCAAGCCTAAAGAGGATATATTGTGGAATAAACTGATTTTATGGAGCATCATTCCTTACACTACTTTAAAATAAAATAATAGAGAAGCAATGTAAATTACTGATCCACTCATACTATAAATAGATGGCATGTATGAGGCTCAAATTAATCAAATCGAAGGCAAGAAAATCCATTATCAAAACTCAGCTGCAGTAACACATTTGATCCTGATCTGCCTGCTTCATTCTGTTTTCAGACAGAGCTATACAGCGCAGAAGAAAGACAAAGTCAGATATTTAGCTAGTAATGGATACTGTGAACAGATTAGTGGAACAAAAGCCTTTGGTAATCTTCAGCAGAAGCTCTTGCTGCATAAGCCACTCAGTGATTAAACTGATCAGCGGCTATGGAGCAAACGCAACAATTTATCAGCTAGATGACATTTCCAACGGGCAAGAAATAGATAGAGCACTACAAAGGCTAGGACTTAGGCCGAGTATTCCTGCAGTTTTCATAGGCCAAAAACTAGTTGGTGGTGCTAACGAGATTATTAGCCTGCAGGTTCAAGGAAGACTCGTGCAAATGTTGAAAGAGGCCGGAGCTCTATGGGTTTAGGATAAGAATTTGCTGAAATCTAACAAGAAAAGTATCAGGCTATACATTGAGTTTTGTAACTTAGGATAAAAAAATTTCTTCTAATTCCTTCCATCCGCATTTTTGCTTGTAGGATGGAAGGATATTTATAGAATGCTCCTAGTGTAAACACTAAGTAGCCGTCTAAATGTATTGAGTTATTATTTTTCTTTATGGTAAGTGGAACATTTCTACCACAAATGTCGTTCCTCTCTCTTTCCTACAACACAACACACATAATTCCTAAAACATACCAAATGCAATTTAAGGATGAGAGAGAAAAATACTCTCCAAATGTCAGCAAGGACAGGGATGATAAATGGAGAGAAACCAAAACCAACCATTATAACCAACAAGAACGGTAAAAAAAAAAAAACCATCCCAAATTTTTTTATTTTATTTTTTAGTTTTGGTGAAGAGAACCATTTCCAATTTATATATATTTTTGTAATTTTTTGCCAAAAAATCTTAAAGTATTTAATTTTGTTATTTATCATGGGGCATTTTCGTGAATAAATCAACAAATTTTTTATTATTGTAGGCTCCACAATTGAATAAAGTCGTATGTTTATTCACGTAAATGCTATGTGAGAACACCATGAGAAACTGGGGCATTCCCTTTGCTATCGTTATGTGCACTGATATTTAGAAATTGAAGTGCCATTGTTGATGAACAAAAAACAAACAGAGGACGGATTAGTGTAAATATATATAAATATATGATGCATATTTGGGTTGAAACAACAAATATTATGAAAATGCTTCCAATGTTATTAATGTATGAAAGAGGAAATTCAAGTTAATCTTCTTGATTGCTTTAATATGTTAATCTAAGGGCTGTATTGGAATTTTATCCTATTAAGTTGAGGACGCAATTGTAAATTCCATCAGTTGACATGGTCAACTAGTATGACTAAGCAGCCACGTAACAACCAGACTTACAGTTGGAGTTAACGCCATATCACAGCCGTAACTAACGGCGTCATAGTCTCTCTCCTTTGTAATTGCTCAAACGTTCAACCATTAAGTTTGGAAATCACTCCAAGTGACTTCATTGTAATCAAGTCTGCTCGTTTGAAACACTGACTTCATTTTTGCAAACTTGAAAAAATTCAAACCAATTTCAATTAAACTTCTAAATTACAATACCCAGATTTTAGATTTTGCATTTTCTCACTGAAAATCAAAACTTTTCTCAAAATTTTCTGAGTCCGAAGAACAGAGCTCAAAACAATGTCTTCCATGGTATCTTCAGCATTCACCTTAACATCAACCAAAACTGACCTTATTTCATCAATCTCACAAAAAATCCACCCAATTTAGTGATTTACATCAAGATCACCCAGAAAAGGTAAAATCAAGTGTGTTGTAGCTGGAAATGGTCAATTTACCCAAATATAACTAAAGTTGGACGAATTGTCCTAGTGAAATAGAAAAATTTACCCACTGTAAAAAATTGTGTATGTAGTCGTATAAGAAGCTCAATACTAAATTACTAATCATCTCTGTCAGCTGCAGTTCAGACCCTGAACAAAACCTCCGTATCGCGAATTTTGAAGTTGTTGGCTAGGAGTTTAGTTATAGATAAAGAGACTTACCAAGGCTTCTGTAAAGATCGTTTTACGGCTTAGCCGCTTAGGGCCACCCTTTTGATGGGCCTCGCGTTGATCACAGAGGTTCAAGCGGCCAAGCTCCATTAAAGCTAGAGTTTGAGCTTATTAATGTTGGAACGGAGAAAACAAAGGAAACTAAAAAAGACTTGGGGAAATTTATTTTGGGGCCCATCATTCCACCTTATACGGAGTATTCATTTGAGAAATTCATTGTGAGGTCCATTAAAAGTCAACCTCGCTCAAAATTTACCAAATTGTAAAAATAATTATAAAGGTTTGGAAAATGTTTATTATTACGTTTAGGATAATATATACTTCATCTGGTTTTTTACTTGATCCACTTTGACTTTTACACTATTCATTACCTCTTCTTTGCCCGTCTTTTGTGAATAATATATAAGGACAAACATATTCCTGTGAGATCTTTTTTAATTCGTTTCAATAAGTTTTTTATTTATCATATCATATAACTAATATATAAAGCTAAATTTTTAGCCAAGATACGAGACATCGACACTTGACGTCCCAATTTTTCGTCAAGTGTCACGTCACGTAGACGATAATTAAATATTAAAATTACACATAGGATTTATTAGAATATATTGTTTATAGAATAGGATAAAAAAATAAAAAAAATAAAAAATAAAAAGTTGGATAGATTCTGTAGAATAAAAAAGTTATTTTAGAGTTTTATTTTCAATAAAATTTGAATAGATTAATAGGATAAAAAAAAGTTATTTTAGAATTTTGTTTTTAATAAAACTTTTGGTTTAGAATTTTATTTTCAATAAAATACCAATAATCTACATATAAACATTCTCTTAAGTCTTAACATGCAACCAACCTTTTCTTAGATATTCGGAGAAAATGAAAAGAGATCACAACTTTAGCGTTTAGATCACCATTCTTTTTGTTTGTACATCATTGATAACCATAAACGGACATGTGATTATTAATCCATGAGTACAAAAATTCAACTAGCAAATGTATTTTAGATAAAAAAAAAAATTATTTAAATTTCGATAAACAACCCGGACATCACACGGGCACAAAACTAGTAACTAATATATAAAGCTAAACTTTTAGTCAGGAGAAGAGTCAGCTTTTCGCCAAGTGTCGCGCCATATAGGATAAAGTTATATAGAATTCAATTTGTAGGATAAAAAAGTTAGTTTAGTATTCTATTTTTAATTAAATTTGGATAGAATTTTAGGATAAAATTGTTAATTTAAAGTTTTATTTTCGATAAAGTACTAATATTTCATTTTTTTTAAGACAAGTACTAATAGTTCATATGTACAAATTAATTTATAATTTTAGTCAAAAAAATAATTAGATTATAACTCTCATAAATTATCATATAAATTTATTTTTTGTATCATATTTTTTAGAAGTGAAGGACTTAGTTCAAAATGTGCCACATCCATTATTTATACATTAATATATTCTAATCAATTTAAATAATATATACTTCACAATCTGATATAATTTTATTACTCTACGTAGACCTGTCAATCGGGTCGGGCCACGAGTCCTTTCGGGCAGAGTTATTATTTCAGGTTACGGGTCAAGAAATGTTTTTCCCAAATATTATTATTAGTCATTACATGCTTACTACATAGTTTAAATCGTCACAAAAACATATCAATTCCAAATTAATTTTGTATCAATGATATGTTTTAAAATTTGACATATAGATTAAAAAATTCATCTTAAAATTCAATAAGCAACCCGGGCATCGCACTGGCACAAAACTAGTTGAGCATTAAATTATTGATCATTAAATTCTGACATTGGCAAGCGTGATAAAAGAAACATGTCAAGTAAAAGAAACAGAGGTAATACTTGAGTATAAGTGTATAACAATACATTAATAACATTATTTTAAAAAAAAAAATTTAAAAAAAACATTAATAACAATTTTCTGACTTATGTAATACTCCCTCCATTTTTAAATACTTGCTCCTTTTCTTCATGTGCGGAGTTTTAGGAGAAATTGGAGAAAATAATAAAATATAGAGGTATTGGGGTAATTGGGAGAATAAAAAATTGTAAACAGTAAAAGTAGTTGAAGAATATGAGGAGAGAGAGTATAATGTTGGATCCACTAGGTGTGAGAAATGAATTAAATATTGTTAAAGTATTTAAAAACGGCCGGAAATGAAATGTGGAGCAAGTATTTAAAAACGGAGAGAGTACTTCGTATTAGTATCATCAAAACACATCTTTATCATTGTTAAAAAAAATTACACATTTTTATATAATTTGATTTAAAAAAAACACTAACGGATAAATAAGAGAAAAATTCATCCATGGGTTTTCCTATTTATTCATATTAATTACTCCCTCCTTGTTTTTTTTAAGTGTTACACTTACCAAATTCGCCCGTGTTTTAATAAGTGTTACACTTCCTTTTTGGCAAAAAGCTACATTAAAATATTATATCTCTCTCCTCTTATGGTCCCCACCCAAACCCAATACTACTTTTTTTTTTATTATATCTCTCTTCTCACATTTATTACTTTTTAATAAACTATTAACCCCACTATCTTTGAAGTAATTTGTTTAGAGTGGATTTTAATACTCTATTATGATTATAATGTGTATGAGACTTTGAAGTAAGCAATTTCTACTAGTCATGGCAATTTTAAAATCGTACTCAAGGTACGTTCGCGTACTTAGCATATTTTGATGATGTAGAATCATGCTACGCTTGATTTCAGTTAATTACAAGTAGTATCATGCTAAGGTTTATGTATGGAATTGTGAATTAATGGTGTTGGTGATTGAATTGTGAAACATGAGTTATTTGTGATAGTTTATGGATTTGAAAATTATATTTTGGGCATGTTGTGTTTGAACCACACTTTTATTTATGGTATGTTAGAATGCATGATTAATTAAACTACATGTTTAATTATGTTTGGAATATTGAAAAGGAATTTTATCATGGTTCAAATAATTTTTATTGATGCTTCAAGCATGAGGATTAAGCTATATAAGTGTCTATGTACATAAGGGATAAATAGTATGTTGGTGCCTTTGTGCACTTAAGGTGTTTTTAACACCAAGGGATAGTATTTTTGGCGCTTTATGCGTTTAAGGTGTCTTTGACACTGAGGTAGAATTAAAAAGGGTTCAACATTAAATAATATGTGGTCACTAATTATTCAAGAATTAAATTGGTATGTTTGGTTGATTGAATAATTATTGTTGATTGATTTATTATGCTTGAGAGTCATCACCAAGTCCAATAACATGTAAATAACGTAAAGTGAAAGAGATTACGCACCAAAACTCTTGGAACGTATATATCTTGAGTATGAACAATGGGGGGAGTTATGGGGTTTTATATTTAACCATAACTTCTAATGGAGTACAGGACGTTGTACATTCCTTTTTATTTATTATTGTGCGAAGGAATTCCGCCACCTTTGAGTGGTTTTGTCGCTGGCATGGTTAGCTCCCGTGTCAGTTAACCTCAATTTATTTGGGGGAGGTATAGTTGGAAACCCTTTCGATGCGTAATCAACGCTAAATGAATTATTTAGTGTCTAGTTAAAGTGTCTTGTTGATTTTTGAGTGTGCTTGTAAACAGGTGCATTGAGGTAAGTGTGTGTTGATAGGTGAAAGTATGTTAGTGTGTTTAATTACGCTTATGTACTCAGCTTTGCTGATTGTGTGTGTTTGGCCATGTCTTTATCTTGGCCCTATGATAACCCATTTTTAATGGAGAATAGTGGGGACAAGTAGAGATAAACTTTTCAGGTATTGAAGGATATTCATGACGGGGCATAAGTGAAAAGTTAATCATGCTAGTTTCCATTAGTTTACGATGTGTTTTATGCTTTATTTATTTATGACGTATTTTGTATGGACTAACGCAAAGGTTTGGTTTTGGAACGGTTTTGAATAAGGGCCTATAATGGTTCCAAGTTGTAGTTTGATTTTACTTGACTTTGTTTGTTTCGGTTTTAAACTTTACTTTCGTTTGGTAGACTTTTGAGTTGACTTGTTTAAACGGTTTTTAATTTTAAGTCTTCTGATGTGTATCTTTAATAGTTATCTTAGCCGTTTTCACGGTGGCAGTAATGTCTTAGATATTCCAAAATCGTATTTTAAAAAGTAAAGTGGGTATTTAAAGGAAAGGAATTTCTAGGGTGTTACACCAATCTCTTTATTTTTCATAATTTCTTACACAAAATTACGCTTAATTTTCTATTTCTCAAATTCAATGGTATAGTTGACAAATATTCTCTATAAATATAAATTTAATTGATAGATTTTTTTTTTTTTTTTTTTTTTTTTGTGGAATGGTTGATAGTGTTTTTTTAAACACAATTAAGTTGCTGAAAGAAAATAAATTTTGCTATATTTTTGAAGAGAAAAATTGGCCTTGAAAATTGATAGTACGGCTAATATTGAAAATGAATAGCATCAATACGACAGTATCTAATTAGTTTTTAACAACCACTACTGACTAACCTTTGAATTTCGTTTGTCAACGTGTAGCTTCCAGCAGCTGACTCAACATGCTCTTACTTCAATTGCTGACATGGAGTAAAAGATTGACATAGTAAATCAATCAAGAAGATCAACTGGGGCAGCCCCTGAAAGAAATGGATCTTATATTCATAAACAAAAATCAAAGAGAATGAAAAACATTTCAATCCCGCGAAATTGTTCCAGTAAGTTTGGGAGCACTAAACAACACAATAATATTATTTCCCATAAGAGAGCCGACGGAAAGGATAACCAGCTGGGCAGATGTTGTAGAGCCGGGGAAGTTGTTCGAGATGCATAGTCGCAGTTCACTTGATCAGCTGAGCCAATAACCTGAAGTTTGAGAGAAAGAGCTGGCAGTTTTGCACATAAATATAACTTCCCAGATTGCGCACATCATTAGGCAAACTAATCAGCAGTTGAAATTTTTGGCAGCTCAAAACACAACTTGTAGGACAAATTCTAATGAGGCAAGGAAGTTCTTCAAGATGGATGATATTCAACTCAGGCAGGGTAATTTCCTTACTGTCAGTTGCAAAACTTTCCCGATCTTCAAAAAATAATTGCTCTAATTTGGTGCTCGTTTTACAGATACCTTTTCAAGTCTTGGAAAGCGTTGAGCAACGGAAAGTGGGAAGATGGTTCTTAGCTTTTCACATCCTTCTACAGTTATTCTCTTCAGTTTTGACAAGCACGAGAGGCTACCAACATGAACGTGGTCTTCAGCATAATCCGGCTCAAAGATACTTTCTAATTCATTGCAGTTGTAAACTTTTATTATTTCAAGGCAATTTAGAGTTCGAGCCATTTTATGTGTGAAAAGACTGCTTTCCAGGGCTATGCAGTTGTTTATTGTGATATGACGGAGTGACCATAGTGCTCCCCTTCCATATGCATTTTATACTGGGTAAGCAGCTGAGCCTCAATTTTCCCAAATTTGCCAAAGAGGATTCTTCAATTTGCCCATCTTTACAGTCTTCCAGATTAAACACTTCCTCCGCATCAAAGTTTTCAATCTCTATATATATATGGTCATATGACTCATATCCATTTAGTACTCTAAGCGGCAAAATTCCGTTAGACTTTTTACAGATTTGGGTGTACATAATTCCTGTCAAGCACACGGAAACTATCAAGATTGTGTAATACGAAGTATTATATATGATTGAATTTTTACCTCATCTAAATTCACTGTCCCGAAGGTAGAGCTTTTTTTCAAGGAAGAGCATATTAACACATGGTAAGTTGGAGGGGCAATGCTTCTCAAGCTTGGCAGTGCAATGAGTTTTAGCGTTTTCAATTTTGGAAGATGTATCTGCTGCAAGCTTGTTGAATTCCTTTGCTCTCCAATATCATCTTGAAATATGGTCTCTAGCATTGGGCACTTTCTGATTTCAAGGTGTAATAGCTCTGGGAGAGCTGAAGCCAAAGAGAGAGGGAATATAGTTTGCAAATTCTCACAATTGTTCACTCTAAGATTTTCCAGTTGTGGGAAACAAGTCTCAATCTGCTCAAACTCTTCAAGAGCACCAGGTTCAATGATATGTTCCAATTTCTCACAGTTGCGTACAGTCACATCCTTGAGAGAGCATAAACTCTGGGCAATGCTGAACGTAAAGAGACTTTTGATGGCCTCACAATAGGATGCATTTATTTCTCGGAGATTAGAAAGGCTGACGAGCCTAGTGGGTCCCTTCCATATGTACTGCAGATCTGGAAACTGCTCTAACTTCAACACTTCTAATTCTTCAAGGACTGGTTGTTGAGCTGCTTCAAGATCAAACACTCCATGTATTGTTTTCATGCATTTGAGCTCTTAACTTTTTATATCCAGTAATTGCGACGCTTTAATTGGTATAAGTCCCTTGGAATTTCGCCATAGTTTTTCCTGCAAATGATAACATAAATCTCTTTTGACATTTGCATAATAAAAGTGATTTTGATTTTGTGATAGGAAAGAAAATTAATAACACTGATGCTAGCAAAATTTAGTACTCCGTAATTGATAAAAGTAAAAATTAGGGGAAACATAATAGAATCTCACATGACTATATTATTCCATAAATTATACAAGTACTAACTTATCAAATCTAATAAAAGTTGAGTATTCATTCCTTTAATTTTTTCAATGGCATTGGCTTGACCGCCACATAGTTGTATGGAAATAAGTTGAGTTGGTTAATTTATTAAAAAAGTGAAATAAAAAATAGAATTGGAGACCGCAATATTCTCAAATATCTTAACTTTCTAAATCTATTCACAATATCTCTTGTACATATTTTCACAATAATATCGATAATTATAAAAATAACGTATAATTCTCACACTATTATTATATGTTAATTATGAAAATAACGTATACTTATAAACAAAAAAAAATTGTGAACTCTCACAATCTCATTATATTAGACGCAAAAAATGAATAATGCGTGCAATTAATCACTCATCTTACCCGAATTCTTGTGTTTAAGATTATTTTATTTTCTCACTTAATGAGAACGTCATTCTTTTCGAACCCATCAATCAATACAACGAGAACGTCTATCTTTTCGAACTCGTCATATTTTTTTCTTCTCCTCTCACACAATCTACCGTGTTTAAGGTTTTTCTCATTCTCTCACATGAACTCTCGTGTTTTTCATCCTCTCCTCTGACACGAACTCTCGTGATTTAGGGTTTTTTCATTCTCCTACATGAACTCTTGTGTTTTAATCCCATGATCTCCATCCCTAGCCTCTTGATATCATGTTAAATATTGGGGAAAATACTTCTATGTATTTTCTCATTATTGTATTTTCTCTTTGTATTTTTCATTCATAATATCATCTAATGCAAACAATTAAGTATTACATTCAATCAATTAATTAATTATATATCATCTAGCCCGTACACTTAAAGATATCATTCAAAAATTAATCATACCATCCAAATAATGAAAGATATCATCTAATCAATTAATCATATCATCTATCCTAAACACTAATGATATTATTCATACAGTTAAATAAACCATCCAAATAATGAATGATATCTTTTATCTAATTAGTCATATCATAATCCAGCATATGCACTAAAAGATATCTTCTACACAATGAATACTATCATCTAACCATTCCCAAGTATGGATAAAGAGGAGGGTTACGGTAGACTAGTGACAGCCAATGTAAAACTTTGTCACATCGTTTAACATGAACCACAATGCATGCATGATTGAGATTAGCTTAAGGATGAGTACGTGACCTCCTGAGAAGTCCTCATGTTGATTTATGTAGCTGATCCTATTTATGGGATTAAGGCGTTCAAGAAGAAGAATAAGAAGATCTAACCAATTAATCATATCATGCTAGCTCAGGTAGCCGACCCTATTTATAGGTCACTATATATGTTTATTGATTTACTAAAAAGTAAAAATAAAACAGAGTTGTTAACAGTTAATATGCAATAAATGATACTGTGTTAAACTTACAATCATATTGTTGTATGGGTTATGAAAAATTAAAAATTAACATGCTAGGATTGGGGTTATATAATAAGGGGGTTAAAAAAAGTCAAATTTGAAAAACATAAGTAATTAGAGGAGGTGTTGTAGGAGGCAAGGTGTTTAAATGAAATAAGGTAGTTGTGCCATGAGGAAAAGAGAGGGATATAAGAATTATTACCCTCATAACAAAGGTAATATTTACCCACCCTTCCCTTAGTGTAACTATTACTTTTCCTTTATTAACCTCATACTATACCATATTACCAGTACATAATATTCCTCACAATCATACCATTATTATCTCCTATTTCCTTATATTCACTTTCATTTTGCTTAATTGGACTTTTTATTACCCTAATAGTAATACATTTCCCTCAATCTAAGCATGCCCTAAAGGGTAACTATTACTCCTTTTATCCTTGTTTTTTTTTTCATTTGACTTTTCACGATTTCTAAGATGAAATTTAAAACACATATATCTTCATTTTTCCTACATTTAAAAATTATAAAAAAAATGTGATATTAATAAAATATACAATAACACAAATCTAATACTACCTCTGGTTTTTATTACTCTCATTTCTTGCAACAAAGGGTATTATTTGTGAGACATAAAATATTCCTTTGTTACAAATAACAAGGAGGTAGTAATTAAGATTGCACATGACTTTATTATATCTTATATATTAATGAGAATATATGATCAAGCATTTAAAATTTGACTCAAAAAGTGACAGTAGGGAAAAAGTAAAGGGACGGAGGAAAAACTTTAAAATGAAGGTAATACTAATAAAAATACTTAATCCATTTTTTTAAAAAAAAAAAATTACTTCCTATCTTTATTCAAAATAAATAGTTCCTCTATTTTCTTTTTAAATGACACATTGTAACTATATGCACTATTCACATACTTTAGTTTGTTTTGGCATTATGATTAAATTTTCTATATAAACAAAATAAAAATCATGTGGGTATTTGAAAATAGTATAGTATACCGGAAAGGACATTAAGCATATTGTAAAGAACATGAGCGAAAAAAAGACTATATTAGTGTTTGAAAGAGAATATACATGTGTTTAACAAAAAAACATGTTTGTATTTAATTTGACAAAGAATATGGCATCACAAAAAACATAATGTCTTTACAAAAAGAACATGATAATACATAAAATAACATGTTCGGATGGAATTTTTGTGCCCAAACCTACCCAAAATGGTCGGGTCATATGAGCTTTTTAGGGTGGAAAAAAAACCAACTAAATGCATAAAAACGCATTTCCATACCCGCCTAAAAAAATAAATTTTCAGTCCGAGCCCAACCCGATTTTGGGAGGAAAAATTCTGCCCAAAACCAAACCAAAATCGTCTCAGACCAACGGGTCGGGCTAACTTTGATCGCCTCCAAACAAATAAGTGAATAACATAAAGTCTTTACTCTTTACAAAAAGAACATGATAATACATTAAACAACATGTTCTTTTTCATGGTCACTCAGGTGGTTGGATTTAATATTTTTTTCATGGACATACATTAAAACACATATTGTATAATGTAAAGAACATATAGTTCAAAGTCAAAAAACATAATAATCAAACTCAAAGAACATATTATATACTCGTGTTGTTTATAAATGTCTATAATGCTTTTTTTTTGTCCATATTCTTTTAAATATACTTAATGTTCTTTCCGGGTGCAAATGTGCATGGTGCAATCGGGTGCACCAACCACACATTATGGGGTATTCATAACTTAATCTCAACGTCTATTTTTCAAATATTAAATTTAATAATTTTTGTTACACAACAAAAAAAATGAGAATAGGCAACACTTAAGATTGCAACACTTACAGAAATGATACTCTTAGTAATCTAAAGCAACAATATTTATTTGTTACCTTGAACTAAAGTAACAGATAAAAAAGTGTTGCTCTAGAATATATAAGGCTACAGTCTCTTAAAGTGTTACCTTTTTCTAGTCTAAGACAACAAACATAATAATTGTTGCATGAAAATATAACAATAACAAAACTATTGCTTGAAAATGTAACATTAATATCTGTGTTGCCATCTACGGCAACATTTATATTAAAAAGACAACATAATTTAAGATATTGCTTTTATGGCGAGTGTGTGTAATGTGTGATTATATATATATATATATATATATATATATATATATATATATATATATATATTTGGTGGAGTTGGTGGTGAAGTCACCTTGTGATTTTGAGGTCACAAGTTCGAGCCCTACAACCTACTAAATGCTTGGGAGTGGAAACATTTAGAAACATTTTTGAATTGTCTCCTTAGATGGCAACATTTTTCATTTGTTGTCTTTGTAAAAGTGTTGCCTTATGTATTATTTTACCTTGGTTTTCAAAATTGTTGCCTTTGAATAAAAATGTGTTGCCTTATGAATAGACAACGGGGGCATATACGACGCCTCATATGTGTTGCCTTAGCTACAAGACAACACTTTTTTTATATTAGGCAATGGTTTTTCACTGTTACCTTTGCTTTATTTTGTTGTAGTGTTACTCCCTATATTTTAAAGTAAATGTCACGCAAACTACCCATGGTCATTTCAAAATAGGTACCCATTTCCAATTTCCTTACCATATAAAGTTTAACAAAACTCTTATAAATACATCTATCCCTAAAGTGCATGGACATTTACATCCCTAAAAAATGGTCTTCTACATATATCCCCCTATTTAATTTCAAAAGCTTTAAAATTGTGCTTATTTCAATGATTTGAAGCCATCTTTTACTATCCCCATTTCTTTTTTGTTTTTCCTATTTGGAATTTAAACATTAATT
The DNA here is from genome assembly GCF_001683475.1 of Chenopodium quinoa. Classification (NCBI taxonomy): domain Eukaryota; kingdom Viridiplantae; phylum Streptophyta; class Magnoliopsida; order Caryophyllales; family Amaranthaceae; genus Chenopodium; species Chenopodium quinoa. The sequence continues at coordinate 2,401,688 of NW_018742733.1, read as the reverse complement.
GATATAAAGTATTAAAGAGACAATGAATTAACTTTAGTACACACACATATATATATATATTCATCAATTCGTTCCAATAAGTACTTAAAATCTGTAAAACATTTATAATTTCAGGTGTTGATCGATCTTTGTTTGTCGTTATTTCGCTAAATCAAAGTAGCTCTAATAAAGTTTGAACATTGTATATGTACACAACATCCAACACATTTATCGCCCCTAAATAATTATAATAAAAAAACATTATGCAAACATGAATAAGGCATTAAGGCTAATGGTAATACTTCTTCTCAAAGGGCTAGCTATAACGCGCGCATTGAATTTCCTAGTTTATAAGCATGGGTTTCATTATCTACAGTTCCACACGATGTAGCCCCGTATGTACTTATGGACAATTTTTCCCTTAATTAATGAACGTCTCTTTGATTTCCCTAACAATTAAACACAAAAAAAAAGAAAAAATAGCACTAAATATTTCATATTATTAATCCATTCTACAGAGGAGTAGTATTCTTTAATGGTTAGTCACTCACATTTTATTCTATTTCTCTTTGTTCTCACACTTTTGCTTAATTTAAATATTTAATTAATAAATAGTTATTGGTCTGGACAATGCCCTTGATACATCATAAATTACAAATTTGATCAAAATTAATAAAAAAGGTTAATATTGAACAATATTAATAAGTAAATGAAAAATATAATAATCTTTATTATCTTTCATTAATATATAAATATGTCAAATTAGAATTTTTCAAGTAAATTAAATGTTATTATAGAGAATTAAAATCACACAATAATATTGATTATATCCACGTTGTAAATTTTTTTTTAATAAATTAAAGAACTTTTTGTGAGAAATTACCTAATAGAACCTAAATTTTGTGAGAATATGCAAAATAAAAAAAATGTTTTAAGAAACTACCAAACCCTGCATAGCTGCAACAGCTAGCAATGACCTCACAGTGGTCATCATTGCAACTGGTGCAAAGGTTTGATCAAAATCAATCCCTGGTCTTTGTCTGCAACCCAAGATCACCAGTCTAGCTTTCTTTCACTCCACAGTTCCATCTGGATTCAACTTAGTTTTGAAAATCCACTTGCTTCCAATGGCCCTTTTTCCAACAGGTAAAGTTGTATGTTCCCAAGTTTCATTTGCTTCAAGAGCCAACAGTTCTTCATTCATAGTTGTTATCCAAGTTGGATCATTTTTTGCTTCATTGAATGAGATTGGATCAGCTTCCTTGGTCACACTTGCCAGAAAGCAATAGAATTCCGAGGACACACCAACATCACTGTCTTTGGCTACACATAGAGGTTCAAGCTCAGCATTGAGTGCCAATTCTTGTAATCCTTCATCCAGAAGGGTTCCTATCTTGGTTTGGTAGATTTTCTGATCTCAGGCTGCTGAGTTTGTGGTTCTATGTGTTCTGATCTATTTTGTGAAGGTGATGATGGTGGGTTGACAGCAGGAGAGCTAGGAACTTCATCAGTATTCTGTGTGACATTATCAGAAGCAAGATGTATAGGTGAAAAGTCTTCATACTGCAAAGGAGAGGGTGTTTGTGGTGTATCTGTGGGAACAGGCTGAAGAATGCTTTTGAGAGTGGAATTGTTGTAAGGAAAGATATGTTCATGGAATTTTACATCCCTTGAAACAAATCTCTTTTGAGTGAGAAGATTCATGAGCACAAAACCTTTGGTATTGGGTGGATATCCTAAGAAAATACAGGGCACACCCCTAGGATTAAGTTTGTTAGGTTTTAGTGTGGGGTTATAGGCAAAAGACAAACATCCAAACACTCTCATTTCATCATAGGCTGGGGGTTTTTTGTGAAGCTTTTGGAAAGGAGTTTGATTAGCTAGGACAGGTGTAGGTAGTCTGTTAATTATGTAAGCAGCCACAAGAACACAGTCACCCCAAAAACTCAAGGGAAGACCAGATTGAAACCTAATTGCCCTGGTAATTTCCAACAAGTGCTTGTGTTTTCTCTCTGCTCTTCCATTATGTTGAGGTCTCTCAACACATGAAGTTTGATGCACAATACCATATGCAGCAAATAGAGGGTTTGCCTTGGTGTCATGCAACTCAAGGGCATTATCAGACCTAACAGTCTTCACCTTCCTACCAAACTGAGTTTTTGCATAATTCACAAAAGTTTCAAGAATGTTCAAAGCCTGAGATTTCTCTTGCAGAAGATATATCCATGTATATCTACTATGATCATCTACTATAGTCAGGAAAAACCTGAATTTTCCCTTGAAATTCACCTTGTAGGGACCCCATATGTCAATGTGAATAATCTCAAATGGAGATTTTGCCACTGACTTGCTCAACTGAAAAGGCTGTTTGACAAATCTAGCCATAGGGTAGGTTATACAAGTGCAGTCATATGACCCCACCTGATCAGCTAAGACTGGAATCAATTTCAGCTTAGGTGTGGGAGCATGCCCAAGTCTGTTGTGCCAGAGTGTGAACAGTTCTACACTGGTCTGAGCTTTACTAGAGGTTGCTTTACCACTAAAAGCAGTGCAAAGAGCATTCAATTTCACACAATCAGCAGGACTGTCTATGAGATAGTACAACCCATTGTGAAGTTTTCCCAGACCCATAATTTTTGGTCACGTACTATTACCCCTTATCACACAAAAATCAGAATGAAACATCACATTACAATCATTATCTCTATTTAGTTTATTTACAGAGAGAAGATTATGTTTGAATGTGGGCACTCCCAAAACACCTTTCAACAACAGACCATCAGCAAGTTTTATGTCATCAATATGAGATACTTTAGACACAACACCATTAGGCAAGTTAATGCTAGGGATATTGTTAACCAAAACAGAGTTTTTCATAGCATCAATTTTATATGTCATATGGTCAAAGGCTCCCGAGTCTATAATCCACACATTTCCATCAATAGCAGCATTGCAACATGTCACCATACCACCAAATATATGATCTAACTCATCATCAGTTTCAACTACAGTAGAGGATGAGTTAGCATTCATACAAGAGAATTTCTTCAAAAATTGGTCAAATTGAGCTGCTGTGAAGGTTACTGATCCAGCATCTGAGGGGCTTTCTGAGTCTATCTGTCCCATTGCAGCTACTTTGGTTTCTGTTTTGGGCTTGCCCTTCCCTTGCTGCTGTTTTCTGGACTTTGGATGCCATCTTGGGTATCCTACCACCTCAAACCATTTTTTGGCGTAGTGTCCTTTCCCACCACACACATTGCAGACAACTTCAGAGGTTTTGCTAAACATAGCTGCTGTTTCTACCTCAGGTTTCACAGATTTGAGCACTTCTCTCTGCGATTCCTCTTGTTGTATGGCAGAGCAGGCCGTTTCAACAGTTGGAAGAGGAATCATAAGCAGGAGCTGACTTCTCTGAGGTCTGTAATCTTCATCGTCCATTTAGGAACTGGAACAAGTGACTCTCCTCCTGCTGCCTTTCCATAGCCCGCAGGAAAGCAGTAATGTCTGTACCCGTTGTGGTTATAGTTGGCAGAGCACTCACCGCTTCCAGCTCCTTCCAGAGACTCCGCATGTTAGTGTAGTACTCGTGCACTGGCGCACCACCTTGCTTCAATCCATACAGATCTCTGCTGATCTTGTATTTGCGTGACCCATCTGTGAGAGAAAACTGCTTCTCAAGGTGTGACCATATCATCCTTGCTGTGCTCAAGAACAGTATTGAGCTTTTGATAGAGTCCAACACCGAAGCATGAATCCACCCTATAACGGTGGAGTTGCAAGTGTCCCATAACTCCGCCTTGACAGAGTCATCAATTGGGCGACTTACGCTCCCTGTCACAAACCCGAGTTTGCGCTTTGAGGACAGAGCGATTTCCATCGATCTTTTCCAGGTCTGATAATTGCCAGATCTAGTGAGCTTGGAAACGGCAATGGTATGAGTACCATCAGAAGGATGCAAATAGAGTGGATTTGTGAAGTCCAAAGAAACATTAACGTTTGTTTCTCCGGCCATTTGGATATTAGGGAAGATGATTTCAGCAAATCTAGGTCAAAATCAATTTGGGAATTTCAATTGAAAATTTGTGAAATTGCTCTTCGAATACAACAAGGCTTCCTACAATCTACAGCTCTCAATATCTGATTTCAAAGCAACTTTGCTCTGATACCATGATGACAATGGTCATAGAGAGATCTGATAGAATAGAGAGGGAAGCACTGATTCATTGATTCAGAGAGCTCTGCAAAGCAGCTTACATTATATATACAATGATGCTCAACGGTAATAAAACACTAAGGACAAAGGAATAATAAAAAAGGACAACCCACCATTCTAAATGGCAGCTGGTACAGTGCTCACAACAAGACAAGAAAAGAGAATAAAAGAAATAGCTAGGAAACTTCCTCTCATCAGGTTTGCATCTGCTGGTGAAGTTTATTCGGGTTCTCTGCCTTCCTGTTAACTCCCGTAGGTTTGGGTGCTTGTTTTCTTCTTGTTGTTTTTAATTTTCCTTAGTGTAGTTATGTTGTTCTGGATTGATTTGCTTGCTTTGTTGTTTTGGTTGTTGTTTTTAAATAATTCTCTACCTCTGCTTAGTTATGAGTTAGAGTTCCATGCTTTAGTTTACGTTTTGGAAGTTAATGAGGAGTTCCCGTTGTCTTTGGAGCCTTGTTGGTTGGCTTTAAGGGTTGTTATTTTAAGAAATTCCTTGTTAGTTGGGCTGGTGGTTCGTCTAGTAGCCTTGTCGGGGTGTGAATATGTTCTCCTGGTAGTCAACATAGTTTTTTAGGGGATGGAGTTACTTGCGCAGGTGGATGGTTTTCCATGCATATGGAGTTTGCAGGAGGAGAGTGGTCTTGAGGGAAGAGTTTCGTTTGTTGATCTTGTTGCTTGGTTATGGGATGATATAGGCATTCATGCAATTGCAATCATCCCTTTGTTAGTTTTGGTGATGGCAAAGTCAGTCATCGCTGTTAATCGATATCTTGTAGGAGGGTACCCATCTTTAATGTTTGGGTTAAGCAAAGTCCTCCAATTTCTTGCATTATCTCTTGGTAGAGGTGCAAGAAGAGAACCTGCATTTGGATGCATGGCTTCTCAGGGTAGAGTCATTAAAGCATAGGACTCTATTGGTTTTATTCCCAGACTCCTAGGATGCAGTTATGGTTTTCAACCCCTAGGAGTGGAATTGTGTCAAAGGTCCGTTCGTCAGCAACAGGGTACATTCAGCTTCCGGTTCTTCCGTCTCTCAACAACTTCCATCTTGAGTTTACTTAGGTGTGAGTGCCAATTTCGGGTTCCTTCAATGGTTATGTCCTGTGCTCTTGGTCCATCTCGACTATTTTGGCTCATTTGGCTTCTCTTGGACTACAATGTGGATGTGGTACGATCCTCGTGGTTATACAAGCTCCGCGGCTGCTGCTATAATGCTACACGACTTTTACAGTTTTTTGTTTTCTTCGTTCTTCCTGTAATAGTTAGTAGCAACCCCTATGTGAGGGTTTGCTTAAGTGTGTTCATTAGCTCTTTTAGGTTGTAATTATGCCTTTATTTATATAATGAGTTGATCTTTGTGGAAAAAAAAAAAAAAAAAAAAAAACTTGCTCATAATTTACGGTGAATTAAACATAGCCCATAGTATCTTTGTCAAAAACAAAATAATAATAATAATTAAATAAATAAATAAATAAATAAATAATAGCCTATAGTAGTAGCGAAACTAGTAACTTGTTTTGTGGCGTGTGAATATGATCTACCAACTTGAACAATTGTTTTAGTTTTGGCCTCCAAACTTTACGACTTTTGTTAGCCACTTGCTTGTAAAGTAATGAACTCTCTTAAGTAAAACAAAAAAAATGACAAAAGTAGTTCAATCCTAAAAGAAGAAAAACAACATACCACTCCCAATTTAACTTTCCGAAGATTTACACCACCTGGCCCGAAATTTATGGGGGATTCTTTCTTTTCCCATTATTATTAGAACAAAATCAAATCTTTCCTTAATTCCAAGTACAAGTATCATTTAATTCAATCCCAAAAACATGGGTTGTCAAATTTTGCAACTAATTATTGTAACTGTAACTCTGTTAATCTCTGCTTCTTATGCTACTGAATACATTCGGCCTAAACCTCGTCAACTTCTTCATTTTCCATGGAATCGTCGCAGCTCCACCGAACCCCAACAGGTTTTTTTCCATTTATTCATTTTTATGTACTGAAATTTTATTAATTGGTTAATTTGATTGCTATAATCTTTGGGTTTTGGTTTGATTTTTAACTTATGAATTGGGTTTTATTTTTGATATTTTTTTGGATGGTTCGTGTATTTATCTTCAGTTTGTTTCAATTTTTTTTTTAATTATTTTTTTCTGTTTGCTTATGATAAATCAATCCTGTTGGAGGTGATCTTGGTGTTATATGGAGGAAAGGACCTAAATTTTACTTGTATAAAGGCCTGATTTGATTTTAGGTCTTGAGTAACCACGGATTTACTATACCACTCTAGACTTTAATCAACTAAGATAGTTGACATCTTCCCTAGTAAAGGACCTTCATGACTCATGAGTAGTTTTTAGATAACATAGTCGGGTACTCGGGTGTTAGCCAACTCCAAATCAATTTGGGACTAAGGCTTTGTTTTTGTTGTGATCGAAGTATATGTGGAATGTGGTCATATATCTAGAGAAACTTTGCTTAATTCTTGTTCTGTAGTAGGTAAATTGATTATGCAAAATTAATTAAACCCTTAAAAAATGTAAAGGAAAGGAACATTGTGTGATTGTAAGTAGAAGTTGTAGTTGGGATGAAATTAGAATGTTACTAGTGACATTTCTTTGCTAAAGCATGACTGCATAAGTGGCACAAACTCAACAATCAGGATTCTACATTGTTAAACTTAGAAATTTGCATTATAGATGGCAAAATGTGAATTCTTTGTTGTCTTTCCAGTCTCAAAGGCGCTGTTTTTTCTTATTTGTCAACGTGTTGTCTTTGTGTGACTGCATAAATTTGTTGTTTGATTGAGTAGTGCTTATATTTGTATCTTGCATTTAGGGCCTGTTCTCTTCAACTTATTTTCAGTTTAGTTCAGTTCACTTCAATTCAGTTTAGTTCCAATGAGTTCAATTCAGTTCCTAATTTCCTTCTCTCATAAAATACAACTCAGCTCCAATTAGTTCAGTTCAGCTCAATTCAGTAAATCAGAACAAGCCCTTAGTGAATCTTTGTTGTAAGATTGGGCCTATTCTTCCTTTACATTATGTCAAGAGGTTTTTGTTTTATGCAAGCTAAACTACATTGTTGCATGAGATACCCATCCACAATGGTGTGTGAGTTAAGGGGTCGAAGGAAAAGCAAATAATGCAGGAGTTTTAAGGCAATCTTAAACTGAAGTATTAGAGGTCTTATAAACATTTATTTTGTTTTCAGGTACATATCTCATTGGCAGGAGACAATCATATGCGAATTTCATGGGTTACAGATGATTCATCTGCTCCTTCTATAGTTGAATATGGAACATCACCAGGACAGTACTCTGCAAAAGCTGAGGGGGAGAGCACCTCCTACTCTTATATGCTATACACATCAGGAAAGATACATCATACTGTTATTGGGCCACTGAACCCTGACACTGCATACTTCTATCGTTGTGGAGGGGAAGGTCCAGAGTTCCAGCTGAAAACTCCTCCAGCTCAACTACCGATTACTTTTGCTATTGCTGGTGATTTAGGTCAAACGGGCTGGACAAAATCAACGTTGGACCACATAGATTTATGCAAGTATGATATGCATTTGCTACCAGGAGATCTTTCCTATGCTAATTACATGCAACATAGGTGGGACACATTTGGTGAACTAGTGCAACCACTAGCTAGTAGTAGGCCTTGGATGGTTACGGAAGGAAACCATGAAAAAGAAAACATCCCTTTAGTGAAAGAAGGATTCCAATCATACAATGCACGATGGAAAATGCCATTTGAGGAGAGTAGTTCAAGTTCCAATCTTTATTATTCTTTTGAAGTGGCAGAGGTGCATGTTATCATGCTTGGTTCATATACAGATTATGATGAATACTCTGAGCAATTTCGTTGGATAAAGGTTAGCATTATTTCTCACTCTTAATCTTTTGATAGATAGTGTGTGATCAAATTGTTTGGAACTTTGAAGTGATTTTACTCGTTTATTAGTTCTGAGACCTCTCTTCAGCCTTAACTCATTTGGACCCCTTCATCACTAACAATATGCTTACTGATTGTTGCTACTATCATGTATTTTGCCAAATAGTTAATAGAGGCTTACTCCATTTGCAAAGTTTCTAATGTTTTAACATGTATAGTGATCCCATTTCTAGGAGGTATTGATGGAAAAAAGAGATTGAATCGAGATAAAGATATATCTAATTTGCATATCTACTGATCAAATTGAAACATTGCTGCATGTATTTTACACTAGAAGATATACATATGGTAGTAATTACTTGTTTCCGATGGTTGGGATGCTTTATACAAGAAATATTTACTCAAGGATATGTTTAGTGCCGTTATTGGGTTTGCTTCACCCGTCTTTCATTTTACAAGTAGAGATTTTAAAAGCCTGTGACACTTAGTGATCTGGACCTTATTACTTTACTGATTGCAAATTTAGTGTCAAAGATCTGTTCTTGATTATATACCTCTCAATGCCGTACAAGGTATTGCTCTGATAGAATATGTTCTTACTTGGACACTAATATCCTGGATAATGATTGCTACTTGCTAGAGGATGCATTAACTGTAGTCTACTGTGTTTTCCATTTGTATAGGGAAGTATTATGCATGGCCTCACACTACTGATAAGTTGGATATATTCTGTAATTTACATGGGGAAACATCTTGTGTGGTCTTTTGTTCGCTAATTGAATCATTGAATGTAATGATTGTTAGTTGGTTAATCCATTTAAGGCCTTTTGTTCTGTTAATTGAATCATTGAATGGATTGATTGTTACTTGGGGAACCCAATTTGGTATATTTTTCTTTTTTTTTTTCTTTTTTTTTTTTTTTTTTCTTTCTGTAGCTTGATATTACTTAACCCATGTTTTATTTATAGGATGATCTTAATAAGGTAGACAGAAAGAGAACTCCTTGGTTGATTGCTTTATTCCATGTCCCTTGGTACAATAGCAACACGGCTCACCAAGGTGAAGGAGATGAGATGATGTCATATATGGAACCATTACTCTATGCTGCTGGTGTAGACATGGTGCTTGCTGGGCATGTGCATGCTTATGAACGATCGGTATGAGTGTTTTTAATTCCTTTATCCTGTTGGTCTTTATAAGAAATTGTATGTTAACTATTTGCCCATATGTTGACAGAATCGAGTGTATGGAGGTAAATCTGACCGTTGTGGTGCCATCCATATAACTATTGGTGATGGTGGGAACTCTGAGGGTTTAGCTCGAAGGTGTGTACTCATGAACCTTCTTCATTTGCACTTTACATGTGTTTACTTTCTGGCCTTGTTAGATAATCATGTAGAAGGAATACTCAGCTACTTATTGCATTAATACTCATGATATAGACTTGTGAGTAGATAGTATATATGAAGGTAACTTTATCAGTTATGAATAAATGATCACTGCTTTTTTAATGTTAATTCTAAATTTTCTCAGCCTTTTTGTTCATTTCATTCATAAATTTCAGGTTGGTACTGATTTTCTATTTTTCTTGATCCTCTTTAATGTATTGGTTTTCTATGGACTTCAGGTATCAAACTCCGCACCCTGAGTGGTCAGTATTCCGGGAAGCAAGCTTTGGCCATGGGGAACTCCAGATTGTGAACACATCTCATGCTTTCTGGAGCTGGCATAGGAATGATGATGATGAGCCGGTTAAATCAGATGAGGTCTGGATAACCTCTTTAGCTAGTTCAGGATGCCTTGCAGACAAGGCACCTGAATTCAGGAAAATACTTTTGGAGCCATAGGACTGTCAGATAGTAGCAACTGTTTTCGTATTCCACTATTCCTGTTATCAGTTAGCAGGAATCCATGTAGATATTGTCATCAAATCATGTTTGTACCCTGACTAAAGATGGCTATAGAGCTTGTTTTTGAACCTCTGCCGCTAGAGGGATATCTGACAGTCTTGGTTTTAGCAGATCCTGTATCTTGCTTCTGTACTGGAATTTGTGTCCACTACAGCTTATGTTGCTATTATTGTTTTTGTAACTGCGTGGTGTAATCTAAAATTTCACCATTGTAGTACACATTGTTTATATATATAGAAGTGCTCATATATCGTCCTGTTTAATCTTGGACCTTTTCTGCATACTTGCAGGCATTGTAGTATTGTTTCAGTTATTCCTACATCACAGTTTTAAGATTTATATCTGTGGATCAATGTATTTTTCTATTAAAAGGCTTGCAACAACTTGATTGAGCCATGGAGATCCCATTTTCAGTGAACCAATGTACAAATTTCAAGAATGTGATAAGATCCATTTTCAGCCCTTCTCTCTAGAAGAAATCAGAACTATGATTTCAGCCGGGGTTTCTAGTTGCTCAATTAGGGCAACTAATTGCTAATTGGCACAATTTTGATTAACAGTGGATGCGGTGTAGAAGAATGATACTGACTACTGAGTGAGCTGCTGTAGCTTAGGTTATTATTTCTGAAACAGGATACCAAATATACAACCATGAAGTATTCATGCTCAAACAGCGTTTTAAATGGAGCTCAGGCACACCTGCAGGTTATTTACTGAATGCATCGGAAATCCAGAATAATTGTGGAAGCACAGACTCGGCTTTACTCGTTGAAATTCTGAGTAGTAGGAAGTGCATCCCTGTTGACTTACACACATCTCACCACCATATATGGAAAAATGCAAAGCATCTTCTCACTCGATGTGTGCAAACAGTCTTTAGAAATGAAGTCCTGCAGGCACATGATGATAGAAATTGTTTGCAAGGAGAATTTGAGGGTTCATTAGTTTTTCAGTTAAGTTTAGTGGATGTTCAAAAAAAAAAAATAAAAAAAAAAATAAGTAAAATAAAATAAAAAATTGCAACATTGCCAAGTCGAGAAGAAATGTTAATAGATGTATGTTCATATTTTGACATAGAATAACTACAAGATTAAATCTCATTTAGATTTTGTAATTATCAGGGTACAAACTGTAGAGCAAGGAATCACTACAACCACAACAATTGAAGCTACAGCTTGTGCATTGTCAACTGTTATAGATATTGACCAAGCTTCAGATGAAATAAACATGATGACACAATGAACATGACAATCCTCAGGTGTCTCTTCTCATCTCCAATCATCTCCACAGCCACGACCAGAACTCAGAGCAGCAATTACTAGGACTCACTGTCATCCATGCCTTTAAATAGAACTATAGAAGTATGTGTAATGATGGTCCGGCTTCAAATCTACATGACATACAGCAGCTTCAAGCACGAGAAACCTCCTGATTGTGTGAAACAATCTTCCCATTTATCATATAGGAAAGTGTGACGATTGACGAAGGTCAATGAGTACATCTCTTACTTGGACCAACCTGAAGCCATCAAGCCAACAGTAGTGATAAGATGTTGGGTAATAAGTAATACCAGAGCGACTCTCATTCATGACTACAAATTTGATGGCTCATTTCTATAGCTAGCTTGATTGTCTTGGTCGCTCTTTCCCCTCCAAAGAATCATATGCTCGTCCTTGAACAAGATTGGGATACATGGTACTAGGTCCTGCATAGATTTCAAAATGATGGTTAAAAACGAAAATGTGAAAGAAGCCAAATTTAAGTAAAGAGATATACCCTTAGTCTCACACCAATCCTTTTGCAATCGCTGGTTCCAACATAGGTACAGTCCAGTCTCACTACCTCTTCAGTCTCGAAGGCATCTCGCACTCTTTGAACCACATTCACATACACACCATTCCTGGCTAAGGAAACACATCAAATCCCTATTATTATTTTTTAAATCATGCTGCCTAATATTTCATAAATCATAACTTCTTAAGCAATTGAAAGAACAGAGAGATAACTTGAAATAACATACTGAGTTTCATAAGAGCAAGAGAATTAAGCCCCTGGTTCCTCAATTCTTTGGTTTCTTCGAAAGTCAAGCCATCAGCAACATTCTTCACAAGCTTCGGATAAATTGGAGTACGAGGCTTCCAAAGCATTAAAGGAATCACAGGTCTGTTTTTGGGATCATAATTCCTACCCCGATACAAAAGTAAAACATTCAGGTGGCGGTAGATGACCTTTCCACCTGATACAAGAGCACAAAATCAACATCTCTGAATGACCAGAATTCCCACCAAAAAAGTAGACACTATTAGATCAGTACCTCCAGGTGAAAGCAAACATTGTCCATATCAAGCGTTGGAATTCCCAAGCATTTGATCCTCACAGCCTCAGCTCTCCGCCAATGGTTGTGGACGTCATCCAACATGTTATGTGTAACTCCATCCTTCCCTAAACCAGTTACAGAAAAACAAATATGTCAAGCCAATTTTGAGTAACTCTATCTTAATGAGGACATAGCAGCCACTATGATGGACCACAATAAGTGTACTAGATTACACAAAGCCATGAGTCAAGACAATTAATCTCCCTAATGCGAGAAATCAATAACTATGTATATACATATTCGCATTACATACACAAGTACATAACCTTGAAATTATGCTCCATATTTTGTAACTAGAATACTGTAAATTTAATTCTTTATGTTCATCAAACATTCAAACGGCCAGCATACAGCAAGATTCATGCAGGTAATTGTTCTTCTACACTTAGGCTTCTGCTAAATGATCAGGGAGGAAACAAATACATACATAATATTGATTAACACGAACACGATTATAAGTACATGTCACATATGTACCTCAATTTCCTGCAAACCGCGAACAGACAAAGACGAATTAATACATAAATGTGGCACATTTTGCCTATACTAGGTAGCAAATTGCATACTCATACACCCCTAAGACATGTTGAATTCTTAATTTCTTGTCAAATACAAACCAACAACAATCCAAATTATTATATTGGGTATGAATTTCAACAATACTCAAGCACGTTCATAAACTAATTAACCAAACCATCCACATTATCACACAAGAAGCTACCAAACAATCCAAACATTTCAACCCCATGTAGAAGCTTATGATCATCCCCAAATGTTAACTTTGCAAATGTTCGACTTTTATGTTTTTACCAGACCGGAACCTCTAATGAACTTAACGGATTGAATTGAATAAAAGGAGAGAGAAAAAGTACCAATATTAATCTGGCGATTACAATCATTATGACGATACTTCTCCACAAGCTCAGCAACCTCTTCTTCAGAAAGCGGCTCACCGAAAACTCTCTCTTTCTCCCTCTCCCATTGTTCTCTCTCCTCTGTCTCCCCTTGGGCCGGAGCATTCGTCCCGGTCCATTTCCTGTCAAGCCGGCCCGGCCCAAACGGAGAAAACTTGGGTGGTTCACAGAATCCAATGGGCTTAACAGACGGGTCGGATTAGGAGTATGAGTACCGAAAGTCGAAGGGTAAGTCGGAATTTACAGGAAAATTGGGGGCATTTTGGGGATTTTTGTGGGGTTGTTTCTCCTTCTTGTTCTTGTTTTGGGGTTTTGGGATGAGAGAGAAAGGTGGGTCGTCGGCGTCGGAGGAGAGAGAAGAGAAGGATGAAGTGAATTGGGTTAGAGGGATGTAACGACGTCGTATTAGGAGGTTTAGCATTGGCTGTTGAAGAAGTAAACTTTTTCTGGTTACTCTCACTGAAAGTGTTGAAGAAGAAGAAGAAAGGTTTTATCAGCATTTCAGCAATTTATAATATGGACTGGATTTGAAAGAATTTTGGGCTTTCTTTTGTTGTGGACTTGTGGCCAAGGCCAATCATTATGGTTTAGATTTCATTTTTTTTAGTAAAAAATTGCCGGAATTAAATAGAGCTATCAATTCAGGTCTACGATCAATTTCAGAAAATGATTTGTACAAATACGTCGTAGTATTCATACAAATCGAATGTGCAAAAGTGTTTTTTTTTTTTTTTTTTTTCAGTTTACTGTGGTTTTTGTTGGTTTAGGGTGTTTTGACAACCCTTTCGTTGTTGGGTGAAGAGGTGGTCAGAACAAGGGATTGATGACTTTAATGTGAGACTAAGATAGGTTAGTTATCTTTGTGATGCTTAAATAGTCATAGAAGTAACATAGTACGAGACTAAGATAGGTTAGTTGCATAACACAAAGTAGCTAGTATGAAGATACTAGGCAGGTTAGTTGCAAAAACTCTTAACCTGCCATTATCATATGTTAACTTGCATTAGTTGCATAATGGATGCCCAAGTCCAAAGCAGCAGTCACATTGTTATATATGTTATACTCTATGACGGCAAGGCACATGGTAGAAGTAAACGTTAAACAGCCTGATACTGCAAGAAGCAAGATGATAGAGACTAAAGCAGGATTCTAGCAAACTCACAAAGTGAAGGACAAGAGAAGAATATGATTAATAATCAGCAAGATTTAAATATATTTCTGTTTATCAAGATTGCACTCATGTAGGTACATTGTGTTGGTACGTTAATCATCGATATGAAGATAGATTTTTTAGTGCCTCCTCCTTGAATCGTCTCTGGTCTTTAACCATGGACTCAAAAACATCTAATAAGTTATCCAGCCCCTCTAACTTCTCGCTCCCTCCTAGAGCCTCCAATGCGTACACAATGCTCTCAATGGTAGACAAATATCCGGGCTTAGGCTGACGCCTAACTTCACTGAACATGCTCAACTTCTCCATGTCTAATCTCACAGACGGTATAATTTTCAACCATGGATTCTCATTATACATTCTATTCGCCTTTGACCAAGTTCCGTCTAAAACAATCAAGTTCTTCACTTCAAAGTCGACTGCCTCAGCTGGCATCGCCTTTTGTGCAGGAAACAGAAGTGCTGATCCTGGTGGAACCATGATTTGAAACTCTTCAAATTGTTCTAGTTCTAAACTCCCACTGATCTGCTTCTTTTGCAGCTTCGTTACCACAAACCCTCCTGCTAGCGATTCCAGAGCTTCTGGTGACGCGGCCAGATGCTCAAGATTGTGTGTTTTCCCTTCATCTTGCAGCTTCCACTGATGAGAAATGTTGCTGATTTCTCCATATTTACCAATAGTTACACTCATTACAGCTTTAGGAATTTCTGTTTTCACAATTTTACTAGTTATATTATCACAAACACCAGCAACTTCTGCATC
This sequence comes from Chenopodium quinoa, assembly GCF_001683475.1. NCBI lineage: Eukaryota > Viridiplantae > Streptophyta > Magnoliopsida > Caryophyllales > Amaranthaceae > Chenopodium > Chenopodium quinoa. Next base: position 2,386,460 of record NW_018742733.1, on the reverse strand, counting down.
ACATTGCTTCAGCAAGTGAACATCTTTCTTGGCCAATGCACCACCACTTCCTTCAAACTCGAAAATTTTATCGACATTTTCTTGAATACAACCCGAAAGCCTCTCACAGTCTGAAATATCAATGTACCCAGCTTCTGAATCAAGATCAGTAACCTGATCAAAACCCCGCTTTCCAGAAATTTTAACCTCTAAACTCTCAGAGGCATTTTCACAAACAGTTGACGTGCATTCGTCTTCTAACAAAATCTCTGTACTATCCAACTCCAATGGCTGAATATCAAACTGAGCTTCAAACATAACATCAGTAACAGTGAAAACATCGACATTTTTCAAACCCAATTTAGCAATTTTTGCAGAATTAAGAGGGTGTTTTCTTTCTAAGCTATGCTGAAGAATGGTGACATGAACTTTGTTATTAAGATTTGGGTGTTTCAGTCGAGTGCAAAGACAGAGAGAAAGAGGTTTAGAGCAAGATGGGCAGGTGGGTCTCTTGGAATTTTGTTGGGATTTCATCTTTAAAGTTGGGATTTTGGAGAGAGAAAAAATTGTTCTGGTAAAAAATGTTGAAAGTTTGCTGGTGCATTGGAAGTTGCTGATCTTAGTCTTGACCTGAGACATGAAGCTTATACACAATTAGGGGTGTTATTTGGGTGCTTAAAAGTTTTGTTTTAACAATATGTTTGCATGGATGTGTAGTATTTTGCTTAGGTAAAGGAATGGAGTGGATGTAACTCATGTAAGGACTAAAAAGAGGAAGATAAATTACATCTTCGTCTATTTGTAAATACGGATATTTTGGTATACCTACTAATCGATCTTAGAAAATTAGCTAACTCATGTAAGGACTAAAGAGAGGAAGATAAATTACATCTTCGTCTATTTGTAAATACGGATATTTTGGTACACCTACTAATCGATCTTAAAAAATTAGCTTTGTTACTAATGGTTTTCTCAATTAGTTATATGTCACTTCCTTAAACTCTACATACATTTCTCATCTAGCAAACTTTACACTTTAGTTCCCCATTGTCTCTTCTGTAGAGGGTTATCGAGCTTATAATGGTTATTAACTTAATATGGTCATGGTCGAGAAGTTAAGCTCTACCTTTCTCATATAGTCATCCTTACACTCAAATTTCCCATCTTTTTTCTTACCAAGAGTTGTCGAGTTCATAACGGTTATAAACTTAATTTGAGCTGAAAATTTAAAATCTACATTTCTCATCAAGCCTCTGTTACATTCTAATTTCTCACTCTCATTCCCGTATTGTATTGTCAAGCTCAAAACAATTATAAACTTATTTTGTGGAAATGCAATTGGAAATGCAATTGAAAAAGAAGAAGTCTAGATGGCCAATAAAAGTTTAAAACCACTAATAAAAATGATAATCTTGATGAAATGATATGGACTAAGAATACCCACATAAGAATCAATTAAGTGAATAGGATGATGACTAAAAATTAGATTAACCTATATAAAACTAGGAAAGAGGCGAAAGAGTAAGGGGTCCAATCCTTAAAGTGTCTATAATGGAAATTGAATCTCAACCTCAAAGATTAAGATGTACAATTTTTTTCACTAGTAGAGTTAAACTTGATAATCGAGAATTCAGTGGTCACTTCTCCACATTCAACAACTTGGATAAAGCATAGATAATGAGGAATGACCAATTTATTACAAACATAAATTATTAATGAAAAACTAGGATTGGAGAGTCGTTGACATCAACTAATCAGTAATTACTCATCACATATTATTGCTTCCATTTCTTAATTTTTTAATACAACTAACCAAATTGCAATAGCTTAAGGTGGCCACACGCCAATACCCACTTTCCCTTTGACCATTTCCAAAATTCCTCGAATAATTCTCTCTCCAATTTCGTCGATCTCAAATCCGATAACCCAGTTCAAATTTGATCAATCTTTGTATAATCTCAAATACCCATTAGTCGAAAATGCATGATTTTTGCTTCACAATCCCATATGGGTTTGTTCTTGTATTGGGCGGGCTCATCGGGTATGCCAAGAAAGGCAGTTTGGCTTCACTTGGTGGGGGTGCTGGTGCTGGTTTATTGCTCATTTTAGCTGGTTATTTGAGCCTCAATGCTTTCAAAAAGCGCAAAAATTCATACTTTGCTTTGATTCTTGAGACTGGTATGCTTAATTAAATGTTATTATGTTCAATTGGCTTTTCAAAGTTATTTTTTTGGGCAATTTTGTGATGAATTTCTTCATAAGTGATCTTTGGTTGGTTTTTATAATGTGATCATGTGTGTTTTCATCGCAATGTTAACAATTTAGAGCTATGTCTTCTTGGAAGTTGGAACCTTGCTAGATGTGTGAGAATTGTGACTTGTATTGATTTTGCAGCTTGTATAATGTATAATTTTATTTTATTTTTGGTTGATCTATTGTTTAATGTGAAGAATCATTATCTGAATCGGTTTTTCGCCACCTCAGATTTTAGGGGAAAGGATTGTGTTGTTGCTATTTAAGGTTTGTTCAACTAAATGATCTTTGTCTTGATGATAAGGTTTAATGGTATTTGACCTTTTCCTTGCATTGATGTTGGCCATGACTAATGACTTTTTGAGCAGAAATGACTATCTAAGAGGTATTGTGAGATAAGTTAATTCGCGGGTTTGATCAGGAAGATTTATATAGTTATATGAGGTACTGCTAGAAGCAGGGCAGAAAACTGTGCAAGCAATATGACCTGTGTGGTTGTGTACTAACTATAGATAAAATTTGTGCTGACTCTTGGTACACCTCTTAGCTCTAGGTAACCGAAATTTAGCTGATAAAAGAGAGGATAGCTACACAGCAATATGTTATTTTTGATGTGAAATGTTGATCTAACTTTATGGAAGGGTTTCTATACCCTTGTAAGTGGGACTGCTAGTTTTTTTCTTTCCTGAATCTGATTCCGAAAGATTCCATATATTATCAAACTTCTTGTAAATTGGAGATCTCGGCCTTTAGAAGCTCGTTGATCAGGAGTACCAAATTTTAAATGAGGACCTTTGAACACATTGGAGCTGTTTATAAAAGACTTTTTGAGTTAAAGATTACCGCAATGCAAATTTCACGTAGATTAGCATATAGTTCAACTTCTAAATGCAAATGATTCCTGATCATAAATAATGCCAAGGAAAGTGTACTTGTCCAATGCAATGCACACATCCTTGCAGGCTTTCTAAAAATTGCAGTTCCTTAACTTTTTAAGATTATTTGTGGTGCATTCTGAGACTACAAGTACTTCTATGATACTTTTTTATCTGGATAAAGTTTGGCAAACATGCAGAAGAAACTAGTTTGTTTTTGGATGCTTTCATTCTTTGAATGAAATATCTTGAAGCATAGTATTTGAAGTTTGAACTATCTATCTATCTCAACAGTGACTGCAACTGGACTCACATATGTTATGGGACAGCGCTATATGGAGACATCAAAGATAATGCCTGCTGGAGTAATTGCCATGATCAGGTACCTTGATTAGAAAACTCCATAATCTGTTATTCTCTTTTCATTATTAGCATGGCTTCCTTGCATCTTCATGGCGGCTAAATCCATTAAGAGTTCTCCATGAAATTAAAAGGAGCCTTGGGTGATGTTACACTTGTAAATCATTGGCTAAATGTTACCCCAACTACATGTTATTTTAGGAATTTTTACACATAAGAATTTGAATAAATTTGGTTTAATTTGCATTACATTTAATATTAGTATGTTGCTCTAGATTGGTCTACATTGTTAAATTGCTAATGTTAATTGAAATACAACATTGCATTATTATTATATTTTGGATCAAAATGAAGTAGCTAAAACGACTTATATCCTGGAACAGATTAAGTACTCTTAAACAGTTAAACCAGGAAAATTCATGCATGAGCACTTAAGATTTCATGATATGAGGTTTAGAATACACAATTAAATATGTTTATTTACAAAGCCTATGATTAGTCACTGTGAAAAACCATGACATACAAAGTAAGGGCCTGTTCTCTTACGTTGAAATTCAGTTCAGTTCATCTCAGCTCAGTTCAGTTCAGCTCCTAATTTCCTTCTCTTATAAAATATTCATTTCATTTCAGTTCAGTTTAGTTCTGTTCAACTCAGCTCAGCTCAGTTCAGTTCAGCTCAGCTCAGTTCAGTTAATGAGAACAGGCCCTAACTCATAATCATATGCTATGCTAACATATGTTTAATTTATGCATGTGTTAATTAAAACATCTTTTTCTAGCTCCTTTGCTTGATGTTATTTCTTCCTTCTCTGATAGATTCTCATCCATCTCTCATTCTTCTCATTCTTGTTATTTGCAGTGCATTCATGACTGCCTTTTATGCTTACAAGGTAGCAAGTGGTGGCAACCATTTTCCGGCCAAGGCTGAATAATGATAGATTATACCATTGTCAAGTTGAAAAGTTCTGTTGACTGCCCTACAGCACATTTCTGATGCATACTAGTAACATTCTTTTTCTTACAGCTACTGTGAATCCTAGCTATGTGTAGAGAAGTTAAGATCTCTATTTTGCCTGCTTTTACTTATGTAAGATGTATTTGTATTGAAATCTGACAAATGTATGTGTATCCGAGATACTAATTTTTCTTAGAAATGAAATGATGAGTTGATTTCTAATTTACTACTCTTTGATTATGCGTACAACTTTCATTCTTAGTGACTTCAGAGATGGCCAATTTGCCTTGCCATTTTGCCAGTTTTACTTATTTTTGCTTAGGAAGAGTAAGCTATCCTGTAAAAACTCTGCCTAGTTTGACCCTGAAATAGATGCATAACAGAGAATTGTCAAAGAATTACTACTGTCTTGGCATTTGGCCTTCAAACTGTAGGTATGTTGAATTCTTCCCCATACAGTCCAAGCGATCCGGGTTTTTCAAAGGTATGTATGACGAGAAATTACAGACGATAAAAAAATTGTAACAGAATTCAAGTGCTCATGAACTGATTTTATCCTTCATCGGCATAATTTGGATCAGCAAAACGTACTGTATTAAACAACCGCTTATTACATACTGAATCGTTATGAAAGGATGCAATTCTGCTGTGTGCAGTTATGTTGGAGCTTAATAAGTTCGGCTAATTCAGTCTCAGATCTCAGCGCTTAATAGTTTTTTAAACCGCTGACTTTTGCTCCATATAAGAAGGTACATATTGTCGCAGCAATTATCAGTAGAAATTAAATAACCGAGTACACTCTTAATAACTAACAAGTCAAGTGTTTGTTGCTCAAGCCATTGTATCATGTTTCCATTCAAATTCGCTTAAATACTTACAGCAAAAACTAATCCTAAAACAATCTTACGGCATCTGTGTCACATATTTTTCTCGAATCATGAACATGGAACTTGGAGGTATCTATAAAGTTGGAGAAAAAACCATTCTCTTAAGGCTCAAGCCATAGTAGATAGATCTTGTTTCTCATACAGTAGAAAATAATAGACTTGTTATTAACACAAATTATGTCCAATTATTTATTTGATTTTGTTTATTAAAAATAATAAAAATAAAAAAATAATAATAAAAAAGTTTTTTACTTTGATCAAATAATGTCTAATGCATTTGGAATCCGTAGTTAATTTGATTTATGCATAACTATACAGGTTGTCATGTGAAGACAATCGATATGCTAGCAATCTAGCATGCAACAAGCTTAATAACATGTGCGCTAAGTAAGAAGTGCATGAAAAATGCTAATTTAGTCAAGTTTACTAATAACAACTAATCATAAATTAACCCAAGATCCAATATTAGTATAGTACATTTTGTTTTAATTACCTAAAGACAAAACTTGGATCAAAAATAACATTGAAAGTTAATACTAGTAAATTGCAATGATCCAGTGGGGGCTGTTTGGTACACTATAGGGAAAAGGAATAATGGAATTACATTTGTGGGTAATTTTGGTAAAGACCATTAAACCACCATCTTAAACATGATTATTTCCAACTTATTGAAAACTATAATGCTAAATGGTAATAAAAGACACCACATAACGAAAGATTTCAAATCTATGTGTTGATTGCAGGACATCTCTAATGAGCAGGATCGCGTCCTTAGCCATCACGAGAAGAACTCAAACCAAGACCTTGGAACTGCTAGCCAGACAAACGAGGGCTTGGATGCAGAAGTGTAAAATATGCAAGCTGCACGTACTCTATCCCTTTATAAGAGGGGATTTAAATGTGACTGTAAACATGGTAACAAATAACTATGCTACTGCAGCAACTTATTCTATGCTGCTATAAGCCTTTCGATTTCAGGGGAAACTTTGTCAATATCAATGAAGTACAAAACTCCTGATTATAGTGAAATACAACTGATCACTTGTGAATGATCTTCTCAGCGAAGATATGCAGGAAAATATGTGGGAGCTGTTGCTCCGACATACAACTAAAGATCGATTGTAAATTTGTAACCATAACTGAAGAATCAATTTGAGAGATCACTTGCTAAAAGCAAAGGTGAAACTTATATATAATCAAGGTCAAATCAAGCTACAACAAAAGTTTGCATTAAGATTAATCATGTGTACATACAATACTATCTATGGTATGACTAGCTGAACCAAATATACACCTTACATCAACCTACATATGATGTTTTTACACGAAAATTATGTACAGAAATAACATGAAAGTTAAAAAATCCTGCTATTTGGCTAAAACCAACTAGTGTGACTCATTAACAGTTATTTGGTCTGTAATATTTTGGAGGAAGGGATGGACACTTTTCGTTCATATGTGGGTACGGATCAATGGTATTGTAACCGGGCAATTCCATTCTATATCTTCCTCGGATTTGACAAAAAGGAAGCTCCACATTATCATTGTCGTTGCACCAACTCGGAAGCCGACTTAGATCATCTTCGAAAAACTTTAGTGAGTAGGCATCCTTTATCTGCAATCAAAGCAAAACATATCAATCCTTCGTTTCACAAAGACAGTGAGAATAGAAGTCCTCAAACTTGTGCCCCGAGTTACATTAAAATATTAGCAGTTCAGCTGCCTGTTTATATTGGAGCAATTAAACGATGATCAAATCGTAAGGTAGCTGAGTGATAAAAAAATTTAAAATAAAAAAATTAAAATAAAAAAAAAATCTTAAGTGATGCTGTATTGTTAAAAGACCGTTGGGGCCTTATGGGGATTTTGGTGTACGCAAGGGCACTGTTACTGAATCATGCTACATATTATATGAAGCACGAGGACAGCGATTAACCCCATTAAACAGGGCCAGTTAAAAAATTTGTAGAGTGAGGATAAAAAAAACTCACAGTGAACTCAGTTGCTTGAATGGAACTAGAAAGTGGCCCAAAGAGTCCAGCTGCCTTGTATATTTGAAGAACATAAGCAACACACGAGACTGACGATCCATCTTCATAGATCCAATCATCTTGCTCAGGAATAGCAAGCAACTGATCAAAGGATGAGCCACGTTTTTCAACTTCTACAAGAACTTCAGGAAGATCAAGATCCTGCATAGAGAAAGGGTAGCCGCAAAAAAGCAAAAATCATTTACAAAAGTCAAATCCCTGTATAAATATTTTTGTAACAATTTTTTTTATTAGAGACAACATTCCATTCCTTCCCTGATTATCATAAAATAATGTTCCTTAAAAATAAAGGGTGGTAGCACACGAGGGGAAATTCAGTGGTTCAATAGAACATGCTAATCAGGAAGCAACTAATCACCGTTCACATCTTATCGATCAGTTGGGACAATAGATGAGTCAATCACAAAAACTAAGAATGAGAGACATTATGGAACATTTACCTCAGTTCCCAACCGCTTATTCAATGCTTCCTTCCACAAGTTGGCTGCATAAGCAGGCTGCATCTGATACCATATTGTCATTACAGAAGCAACCTGAAAAAAAGGAAACATAGAGATGTATAAATAAACTAAATTGTACTACTATAAAATAAAACCATCAGTCAGATCATGAATTTTGTACATCAAAAGGCCTTTAATTATGTTTATCATAAAAGTGAAATTGAAATATCTAACGCTGAAAGTGATAAAGACATAAAAAAGACTGATAAAACTAATGGATAAACACTCCAAACAACTGATATACCTAAACACTTTCGAACTTTTAAGACACTAAAAGATTAGCTACCACTTTTCAAATAAGAAAATAACCTATTGACATAATGATAGTAATAATCTAAGATATTGTATACATAAAACATTACCACCTGTAATACCTATTACTTCCTCGAACCAAACTTGAATCTTTCAATTCATTTGGCCAGCAGGCGGGCGGCGTGCTTATCTTGTGTGCGTTCTATTAATATTGCAACAAAGGATGAAATTACGCATCCCAAAGCACAATTTATATGCTAAATATCTATAATTATGTAAGAGTAAAAATTGTAAAAGGTTGATATTGTGAAAGTATTTTATGAGACAAATCCAACAAGATCTCACATGACTATATTTTGCTAAAGGTATAAATCATATTATATGGTCAAACAATAGTGATGAATAGTGCAAAAAGTCCATTGTTGCAATAAAATTAGTGATTCATAGAACGCAGGAAGTACAACATATGAACAAGTCCATGAAGTTATTTTCCAAAAAAAAAAAAAAAATTATGTTGCAAAAAATTAGAAAAGTCAAGGTTTATAATGATATGTAGCTAATAATGCTTATCCTACTATTCGAACTTTGACATAATAACCAATTTCTGATAAAATAAAAAGATATATACAGAAAAAAAAAAAATATATATATATATATATATATCAATGCCTGCAACAAAATTTAAAGAATTTTCATGTTTTGATACTTACAAGTGATAATAACTAGTACACACACCATTTATCAATGTTTAATTACAGGGAATTCTCAATTCAGAGATTGTGTGGTTACAACTGTACAAGGATTAGCAGCAAACTGTGTATGCAGCTAAAAGTTGCCGCAGAGTGAACACAAATTCTTGAGCATCAAAATCAATATTCATGTTATCGTGATATGACATCAAGGATATAAAGCAGAGTATTGACAATAAATAATAAAGTAAAGTGAAAAGATGAACTCATTAGTCAAGAGTTACCCATACAAAGAATTTAAATTGGAAAGAATGGTAGGACAATTTCAAGGAATTCAATAATCCCAGAATACAAAGGACTAAGCTTAAAGAGAATGTAAGAAATATGTCATACCAGATGTGCATCCAAAGGAGGAGGATAATTCTTATCAATAGTGTCTACCCAGCTGAAAATAAGGTTATGGTAACCATATGGCTGCCCATCCATGCTTCTTGCATACTCCCAAGCAGCACTTTCATTAAATTTGGCACGTAGAGAAGGATGTAAGGGAAGCAATGCAATGTGGGGATTGGCGTTATCTTTAGTCAACTCATATTCCCACCACTCATCCCAAGTAAGCAAAGCTACAACATCTTCTCCCTGTAACATGAAATTACAAAAATTCAGTGTCAAACTGATACAAAACAAATGAAGCCAGGTAAACCTCTAAGATAACAATTAAAGTTATCAACTTATCACTAAGCAGCAAATGGTTAAATTATATTTGAGTTGATTTAGTTGATACAGACATTTATATATTCATAAAGTTTGTAAAACTCTGCAGAATCATAGCAAAATGACAGGACATCATTGATTCACCATGTTTCTCAATTAAATAGTTTTCTAAGCTGATTAAAGTTAGCATTGGAAGAAAAAATTGTCTTGACTCTAGATAACAAGGGGGGGGGGGGGGTTTAGTGGTGAGGATTTTATAGGATAAAGAGATGGTGAAGGAAGCGGAAATCTATGAAAATTTCCCATACTTGTACATCTTTAGCACAATGAGAAATGAGGGACTTAAGATCTCCACATTTCTCTCACCTTTCCAGTCTCAAAATCCGTCCCTACGATCATATTATTTAATTAGTAACAAGTCGATGATAACAAGCACAAGTTTCACAGCCATGTTCTAGAGACATGACTGTCCAAATCAATCAGTTTTTTTGTGGTTTTTTTGTTGGGGGGGGGGGGCACAGAAACATTTAACAAGTGTCACTAATAAATGAAGAAAAAATATGTTTCTATAGAAAAGGTATAAAATTTACACGGTTACACCACTATTTAGTTCATTCTCTGAATTGAAATTTCAAACAAGAACCAACAGTCCTCCACAAAAGTGACTAAACCCCTTGAAGCTTGAACTAGTCAACTTTTCCATTACCAGCAACTTCAGAAAAAACAGACGTGCACAAATTCAAAAAAACTATGTACATATGAAGTTGTAGCCTTGAGATAACCATGTACAAGACACAATAATGCTCAGCATTTTACCATTAATATAAGTTTAGGGATAAATAAGTTCATTTAAGGACCAATAATTCAGGTGAATTTAGATAAGAGTCCAAAAGTTCAGATAAGCACTAGCAATTGCAATTTATAGCTAAACATACGTTCAAAATTCAAATAGATCAAGGTTAGTTCAAATGAGGGCCAATAAGTACAAATAAGAAGTTTCCAAGTTTCAACTCAAGTATCAAGAATGGAGACATAACTACACTGACCTTATCATTTTCATGTCCAGATTCTGCAACCCATAGCTTCCCATCAGAATCCCTCAAGCACACAGCACTATGACCAGCATAGGCTCCAGTGACCCACTTCTCCAGAGTCTCAAATCCACCCCAACGGCCACGAATTTTTGATATAGCAAGAAAGTCTCCGGATTGAATCTCATCAGTGGTAATGTTTGTAACCCAAGGTTTAGGGCGTTCCTCAAATGATGCCCCCATATGCTTCTTAAGAAAAGCAAGGTTAGAGTTCTCACCCCAAGCAGTATTTGTAAATAGAGGGAAGACCTCCCATAAAGCTTGCAAAGTCCCAAGCATTCCAGCTTGCAAAAGAAAAATTGAAACCCCATGTTCTTTTACCTGAAATAAAGATAGTGTCAATGAATTACTAATAACCAAGTCAGAGAGGAAGAAATGCCCAAAATGAAATGAACTCACATATTCATATTCGTTTATATCTTCCCACTCTTTGAACTCCAGAGTATGTTCCCGAGATAGTAAATAGTAGTCCCAAGTCACACGATATGGAGTTGCAAAGACATAAATGTCCATACAGGTCCAGCTATGGGCATTGCTAACCTGGTTGCATAGCAAATATAGGCGATTAATGTAATTCAGAGTTTCAAGGATCATAATCATAAGCATCTTACGGCTTACAAAACCAACATACAAAAAAGTGACAAAACCCATAATCAAAGGTTTTGACAAATGATCCTATGATAATGCATGAAGATAAAAAAAAGGAATAGAAAGCCACCTACATTCTACAAGCCTACAACAGGTCAAGAGCATATCAAGGAGGGTAAAACGTCCATTGAAAATTCTACCCATACAACACACAAAAGGCACTGTACAAGCAACAAACATGATATCAAAGAAAACATCCATACTGTAGCAGACATTAGGAGTCTTGTTCTACAAAATTAGAAGGAGCTTAGAAGCCGAGAAGGATAATACTTCTGTGTAAAAGACTAAAAGTTTAGTGATTAGTGAAGAAGCAATACCTCTGATTAGACTCCTTAATATAGACACATCAGAAAACTAGTTCACAATGTAGCTTCACAACTACTTGTAAACCACATATACTATTCAATCTTCATCACTGTTGGCAGCATTGACCGAAAACATGCAAAAAAAACCACCTGACATATGTTTTTGTAATACTATGTTTATCTATATTTTTGTGCACACCATCCTTCACCCATCCACTGAAACTCCCAATTCCCAAACTAAAACCAAATATGGATTTTAAGTCCATTCCTCAAAACTCCAGGGGATCACCAAACAGCCAATGAACCCATCTTTTTATCTTCTTTTCCCATTAGCTAACCAAATAACAGTAAACTTGAAAGTTATAAGAATACCTAAGCCAATCCCTTCTACACTATATCATTTATTGATAAATTGCATATCATATGTACATTAAACATACATAAACCCTATGTATGGGGACCCACCAAAAGTATCAAACTAGGATATAGTAATTGACACCGACATGTCTGAAGAGTCACACCCATATCTGACATAGGTATGCCAAGGAAGGTGATACAGGAGAACACATAACATAGAGACATAGAGCTAACTTAGCTATATTCACTTGTAGGCATGTAGCCACTGAACTTAATCTAAATAAAAAAAAGGTTTAAGTTTATGTTCCCATGAACATATCTCTAAACTCTCATAGTTGCAGTAACATAAAGAGGTTGCTTCCAGGCATATCCAAACCGATATCTTCATATCCACAGTACTTATAAGACATTCATATAACTGCATAAGTGCATATGTATAAATAATGCCACAACTGATCGCAAAACAGAAACAACTAAATTACTACTACAAGAGCGACATGCTATAATATTTTGCATGTTTCTCCACTGTTACAGTAAAACAAGCCATGATATAATTGTTTTCACTCATTGAGTTATAGTCCTTCTGTTGAATTGTATATGCCCTACATTTCATAATAATATTGTACAACTTTTCGAAATTCTAATTATGACCTGTGGTGTTCAGTAGAAGATTAGGAAGATTAGGAAGAACAACATTCCTTTCCCTTCCCTCCAAAATTACTCCCCTCGCTTTCTCTCCCTCCAAAAATGCGATCCAAACACAGTATGGAAGGACATATCACTGGCGAGGAAGATAAGGAAAAGATGATAGCCTAGTATTAATATATCTTTTGCATTTGATTGGTTCTCTCCCCATATTCCTAGCTCTAACTCCACTTCTCCCCGCTTTCGCTTTGCTTCCCCCCACCCCGTTTCTCTCAACTTAAATATTCAATCTCCATTACTCTCCAACCAAAACCCCATGGATTCATCAAACAGCCAATAACCCACTCCCCTTCCCTTTTTTCCCCCATTCAAACCTAATCAAACAGTTCCAAATATCTCATCTTTAACCGCACTACTCCATTCACCAAGCTCCCACAAAACTTCACAAATGAAGTAATTCAAAGTAAAATTACACGCACAAACACATGCCTTAGTTTTCAAATTCATTCAAATTATAATTAAGCAATCAAAACGAACACCAAATTCAACTAAAATTATACAGTATTCTTCATCAATCAATTTCAGCTAAATTCACAATATACCCACTTGCCAATATTAAACAGAAGTTCAGGAACAAAAACAAATTAATCCTACTGAAGTTCATATGCAAACAAAAACACAACATACACACATGCCAACAAAAAAAGAAATCAATTTCATTCAAAAAAATAACAACTCAATCAAATTGAAGTCCAAATTCACAAAACCCACATAGCAAAACCTCAAATATCACTCAAAATTGATTTAAAAAAAAAAATTGATACAAACCTTAATATGAAGGGTACCCCCGCCAAATTGACTACCACTTTTATTGTGAAATTCAAGCCAAGCAGTATTCTCATAAAAGCAAGCCCCTTTCCAATCCAAGCTATTATTCGAGGAAGAAGAAGCGGCCCCCACAAAAATCGGCAAAAGGTCAACCGCCCGGTTCAGGGTTTTAAGAACCTGCCATGAAACCTCTTTAGGAAGAAGAGGAAGAACATCAGAGGGGTAAAATGGGGCTTTTAGGGTGTTTGAAGTGGGGAAAAAGATGAGAAGAAAGAGGAGAGAGAAAATCGAAAAGGGCGTGTTTGACATGGTTGTTAAAATTGAAGGTTTCTTGAGTTCATCAATGGAGTTTTGTGAATTTATATGTGAAAGTGGGATCATCCAAACACGCCATTGTTAGTTTGATGTAAGATTGAAAGATTCAGAAGTTTGGAGGGATTAAACGGTGACGTTTTGGGGTGAGATTCTTTGTTACGGATCCGAATATACGGAGATTTCTTTGTTGTGAACGAGTGCCACGAGACATGAATGGGTAGCTTATTGTAGAAAAGGCTTGGTTTGGAAATAACGGCTTGTTTCATTGTGATGACAAAGAATAATATGGATGACAAAGGATGTATATCGAACGATGGAGATAGATTAACTAAGTTGATTGGTTAAAGTTAAGAGCGTACTACTGTAATATTTAATGGAGTTTTATCCTGAAACTTAGCGATTGTGATCGGATTTCTTTTCTGATATTATTTGACATTATAATATAACTAATGTAACTCTGTAACAAAAAAAATAATAATAATAAACATTTAAATAATTTAACTTAAAGCATACTTCAAAAAATTTTACTGAGTATATTGTATTTGACGATTTGTCTCATGTCTTGAATATTATGCTTCAAAGCTTTAACCAACTAAGGGCCTTTTTCTCATATGATCATTTTCAGTTCAGCTCTTCATTTCCTTCTCTTATAAAATATATTCAATTCAATTCACTTCACTTCAGCTCCTAATTTTCTTCCCTTATAAAATATTCAGTTCAATTCAGCTTTAATAAGTTTAGTTCAGTTTAGTCAATGAAAACAGGCCCTAAGTTTTGTTTCTCAAAAACAAAAAAAAAATGTTACTTGATCATCCACTATAAGAGTATGTACTTGTATTTGATATACTTTGAGTACATAAAGTATAATACTAACTACAGTCAAAGGTACTCCACAGTTTGTAAATGGTGAAGGTGAGGGCAAAGGCAACAAACTAGTTGTTATAGGGGGTTGAATAGTTGAATACTGACCAATTACAAAATTAATCAAAAATTCTATTCTCTTAATGAGTACTCTCTCCGTCCCTTAATGCGAAGCCTTTTTCTAGCATTTATTACTCACATAATAAAGAGAAAAAGATTTTTAATTTAGGGACGGAGGGAGTACTCACATAATATTTAATTTTATTAAAATATATATATATATATATATATATTTACTCTAAAAAAAATTCTAGTATATGATATAAAAAGATAGTATATGCAAGCATTTAATTTGTTAATTTCTACGCCGTTCTCTTTATTACATCTTGAACATTCATATCTTAAAAGTTAAAATACATAGTATGAATGTGTGACCTTTCTATTAAAAAAAAATATACATAGTGTGATTATAAAAAAATCTTAATACAATATCTCTGAAAATATAATGATCCACGTAATTGACATGCTCCTCGTATATAATATACGTAGTATATACTTATTTTCAATTTTTATATTTTTAAAAAAAGGTATTCTGTTAACAAGAATGAATTAGACAAGTTTTACTCACAACTTCTCAAGAATCAAGACTCAAGAGTATACTTCCTCCTCGATCCTCATAGTTGGTTTTACTTTAATTCTTTAAATAACTAAAATAATGAAGATTCACTTCTCTTAAATATGTAAGTTTATAAATTTTGATTAAAAATTTACACTCTAGCTAAATTAATAAAGATTCTCTTCTCTTAATTATGTAAGTTAAAAATTCTAATTAAGTGCATTTACCAGGCCAATTTCATTCTTATATTTTTTGACAGGATAAATTTTGGATTTTTTTTTATTTTATTTCTAAGCTAAAATCAAGAGAAAAATGCCAACATACCAAATATACATTATAGACCTAATTTGTGTTTTCTCTTTCTTTTAAAAGTTTGATACTCGATCTCAAGAACTATGTCCACTAGCACTACTATAAATATGAAGTATTTCTTCAATAATTTCGTCATAAAATACAATAAAATACTCTACATTATAATCCGTGCTTTTAAAAAATAATATAGTATGATGAAGACTAATTCATCTACTAGTATTATTGTTCTCTCAGTTTTCTTGTTCGCCATATTACGCGGTAACTACTTATTAATTTGCTTACAAATTATCGTCCTTTTGTGATAAAAATGAGCATATGTACTTTAATTTGCATGTAGTATGGACTAAATTTGTGTTTTAATAACACTAACACGTAATTTTGTACTTGTTTAATTCATTTGTTTTTCTTTTTCATTTGTTATGTTTGTTTTTATGTTATGCACATATTTGACCATTATTACGTGTTTTGAAATCAGGAACAATCACAAGCGCAGAACCTAAACGCACAAGAGTGATATCGCCCGATGAAATAGTCATCAATGCTCCACTTTGCTTCAAGGTTAAAGATTGCAATACTAGTTGTAGTGATATTGATCCTTATTGCAAGGATTCAACATGTCGACAATACACCGATGGGTCACATTTATGTTGTTGCAGATCTTCACCCTTACTTCCACCCAAAAATTAAGGAATTACTCGTAGTTAATAAATTATTTACACTTATAATAAATTCCTTTTATCACTAATTATGTGATGATATATATAGACTTTTAAATAAATGATAATCTTTTTATCTTTGAAGTTTTATTTATTTGTTAGTTCAATGCAATTTTGGTTATATATTGGATATTATATTGGTATTACATTGATGTGAATCATGTGAGTTGCAGATTACAAAATTTAGTGAACCAATTAATATTAAATTACAACAAAACAATGCCCGATTCATTATATATTATTGAACTATTGGCAATTATATTTTGGCCTTAAAATACATGAAATTAGCAAATAGCAATTAGAGAAAATTGTGAAAAAGGACCTTTTAAGTGGTCGACTTTTTGAAAAATGACCTTTTAAGTGAAAATTTGTGGAAAAAAAGGATCTTTTAAGTTGTATTTTGTTTGAATGGGTACTTGAATTGGGTGAGCTTGCATGGTGGGAGATTCGGGGTTGACTATCATGAATTAGTATTAAAATCAAAAAAATTCCCAAATTTCCATCATTTCTCGACCGAACCCTTTCATGTAATATTCTCACGGAGGTCGGGAAAGGGGTTTGTTTTTTTTTTTTTTTTGAAAATAAGTCATGTGATTAATATGTGATAGTGAACACAGCCGGAGCTCTAAGATTTACCACCTCGCAAGCTGACACAAGTACCCCATATAAACAAAATATAACTTAATAAAAGATCATTTTTCACTTAAAAGATTATTTTTCAAAAAGTCGATCATTTAAAGGTCCTTTTTTACAATTTTCTCTAGCAATTACATGTAATATAATATATATGTTTAATTTATCCATGATGACTCCATTTCCTAGCTCTTAATTTTAAAAAAAAAAATTATATATCATAATGCTTATTGTAAATTATACACAATATATTCACTAAACACATAGATAGTACTATTCACGAAAGTTTTGATACACAAATTTTTTATATCTTTGAATAAAATATTATTTTTAAGTGTATATTACTTTTTTTTTTCGAAACAATTAAGTATATATTACTTTGTTTATCATAAATATAATTATAATTCCATATATTTAAATATGACAATAATTCACAATTTATACCTTCAAATCTCTTCAATATATTTTACTTAATTAAGTTTGTAATAAAATTAAAAAATGATGAATGTCTAAAATATATAGTCATAATAAAAAAAAAATCATGTATGTTATTGTACCATTAATACAATTATTTATTATTAATTCCTCCATTTTTATAAACTCACTAAATTATATGTAACTTTATAGTAACCTTTCTCTAAAAAAAAAAATAGTAACCTCAAGTTTAAAAGTGACCCTTTTTCATTCGAAATGAGATGTTCTTGGTAATAATTTATCAAATATATACAAGATATATTTTTGTTTTAAAGCTAATTTAACAAGCAAGATCCAAATTAATAAAATGGAATTATTATTCCAAAGGAATGGTTCAATACATAGTTTTAAAATATCTATTTGGTTATAAGAAGAAAGTCAATATTGATATATCATTGAACTAAAATGTATATATAATAGGTTAGGCTTGTGCGATGCACGATTTTAACAATAATTTTTTGGCTTATTTGTGTGTAAAATGTAATTGTAGTACAAATAATTTAAGTGATTTATAATACATTAAAGAATTAATAAATAGTGAAACCCCAACATATTCATACAATCTATGAGAGTGAGGGATAGCTCAAGTGGTTAGAGCTTTCCTCCCATTTTCAGATGATCTTGGGATCGATTCTTAGGGTTCGTTCACATTTACTTAATTTCAGTTCAGTTCAGTTCACTTCAGTTCAGCTCCTAATTTCCTTCTCTTATTTAATAGGGCCTGTTCACATTTACTTAATTTCAGTTCAGTTCAGCTCCTAATTTTCTTCTAGTTCAATTCAGTAAATGTGAACATGTCCTTACCACCGCCCTTGTGGCTCTCTAAACACCAAAAAAAAAATAAAAAAAATAAAAAAAAAAATCATACAATCATGTATTTATTTTAAATAAATGATATTCCTTTTATTTTTATTGTAGTGAGCTAGCTCACCATTGTGAAAAAAGTAAATGAGTTACTCAAGTTAATGGAATATGATGTGGAAGAATTAAAATTGGAGAGAGAAATTTTGAGCTACTCCACCAATGTGGTTGCTTTAAGGGCTATGTATAAATAGCTAAAAGAGAAAAATATTAATGAAATACATACATAATTTGCACTAATTTGCGGGTAATCTTGTCATGAATTTCTAATCTAATGCTCCCTCCGTTTTTAAATATTTGCTCCTTTTCTCCATGTGCAGAGTTTTAGAAGAAATTGAAGAAAGTTATAAAATATGAAAGTATTGGGGTAGGTACATGAAAGAATAAAAAAATTGTAAAAAGCGGAAGTAGTTGAGAGAATTGGAGGAGAGAGAATATGAAATTAATAAAATATTATTTATGTTGGGTCCACTAGTTGAATGAAATGAGTTAAATGTTGTAAAAGCTTTTCAAATAATAAAATGGAACAAGTATGGCCGGAAATGAAAAGTGGAGCAAGTATTTAAAATTGGAGGGAGTATTGTATCAAATAAGAAAAGATATTTAATGCTTATTTGTAGACAAAAGTTGGAGAGAAAAAGTGAAAAAAAAAGTAGAAAAATATTTACAAAAATCAAGGGTAATTTAGGAAATATAATGAATAGAATTAAAAAAAAGTGAGGGTGTAATAGTCTTTACATAGTATCCCAAAATAGAACATGAACAATATTTTGAATCTTCAAAAAAGGAAAACATGAACTATATTATGGGACGGAAGAAGTAATTAATATGAAAAAACAAATTCAAAAGCTAAAATCATTAAAGTAATAAATTCTCGCACACATCGCGAGAATTATGCAAGATTTTATTACTTTTCAACGATCATAACTTTGATAAAAGAAACCCTAATTTGATTCAATTTTTTGTATTAATTTAGATTTCATTTGTAGATAATGGATGACTTTTTATTAATGAATTGATTTGTTTTAAAAAAAAAGTAATAAATTATATACATATCATTGACCAATTAATTTATTTTAAAAAAGAAATGAAACAAGACAAAAATCAAGCTTTTTGATACTTTTTTTTTATTTTTTTTTATTTTTTTACAAGAAGAACTGTGAAACAAACAAAATTCAAAAGGAAAAATATAAAAGCTGACAGCACCTTACTGTCGTGGCCAACCAATGAACCGGGGTAAGCCAAGGATGAGGGACCTTCCTAATTTTGCACACATAAAGGCTCAAAATAATAGATTGGATATCACAGAGCAACCACCCCGCAGAAAGAGGAACAAACCCTGAACTAGATAACAGGGATATCAAAGCAGAACAGTTGGTGTACATAAGAATTCGATTGAAACAAATCAGTAGCAAATGTGAAAGAAATCCTTACAAAGTTTACTTTCAAAATATCGTTTCGTTTTTTCATTTTAAGCTAACTCCCATTATGTTCAACAAATTTTCACTAATTTCATAATTAATAATTTTAAATAAGTTTAGATAATTCTAGTTAAATTCAGATGGAAAAATGGAAACTAAAAATCCAACCTTTGCACGATCTGACAATAAAAATCCAACCTTCCATTAATCTCATAAAAATCCAACATTTATACCTCACCTTCTTTAATTTGACAGATCCATTACCTGTTGATGACCGATTTTTGTAAGTTATGTGCCACGTGTCAATCATTGATTGGTCAATTATTTTTTTAATCATTAAAAAACCAAAAAAATTAAAAGAAAAAAAAAATCAGAATAGCCAACCCCACCTCCTGACCACCCCATCCCCACCACCCCATCCCTACCGCCCACCGTCGCACCTGCTCCAAAGCAACCACCAGTCGCCGCACCTTCTCTAAAGCAACCACCAATTCCCCTGCCACCACTACCACCTTCCCCTGCCACCACTCCCTCTCCCCCTCCCTCCCCTGCGCGCAACCACTCCCTCTCCTCTTCCCTCCCCTGCGCGCAACCTCCCCTCCCTCCCCCTCCCCTGTGTGAAACCTAGCCCCTATCAAACCCCAATCGACAACGACCCTAAACCGACCCTAAACACAAGCCCTAACCTCTACGAACCCAGTTGCCTACCCTAACTTCCACCATTATTAAACCCCAATCAACGGCGCGGCGACCCTAAATCGACCCCATACCCTATCCCAGACCGCTTCGTTTGGGAGGACTACGTGATGCTTGTGGTTGGGTGTTGGTTTGGGAGGAGAGATAGTGGAGGAGGAGGAAGAGGGTTTCGGTTTCGAGTTTGGGTAGGGCGGGTAAGTGGTGGCAGAGGTGGTGGACTGGTGGTGGTGTAGAGAGGAGAGAGAAAGAAGAGGAGTGAGAAGGAAAGTGAGAATTTTTTTAAAAAAATAACATGTTTAACAGATTAAAGGTTAAATGGATTTGTCAAAGAAGGTGGGGTATAGAAGTTGGATTTTTATGAGATTAATGGAAGGTTGGGTTTTCAATGTCTAACCACCAAAAGGTTGGAGTTTCCATTTTTCCAATTCAGATTTGATAAGTACAACAAAAATTCTATTCGAATAAAGGGTTACCTAGAAGCAATCAGAAATTTGGGCCAAGTTGAGCCTTAACATCATATCTCATGCCCAACACGCAAAAAAGTAGCAAATTTGTTGGGTCAAAGTGTGTTTTTGGGGTTTTTTCAGGGAACGTTTGAGATTTAACTTAATAATTGATGTGTTTTTAGGATTCCAAACCCGCTCAATTTTTTGGACCAAATTGAGTTGGGTTAGCGGGTCGGGCTGTGGTTGAATACCTCTAGGCCAGGTTATCCATCAATTATGTGTACATTCTATAACCATTATAAAAGTGCAAAAGAATTCACTGTAGCTTGTGAATAGTTCTTTTGCGTGCTATTACATAGACGCCCCTGAATTAAATGAAATGCCAAATTTGCCCTTGCTGCCAGTTGTTTCCTACCTTGCCCCAACATTACTGAATTGCCAATTATGCCCCTTCTTCCCACCGACTTACTTGGCCTTGCTTTCTCACCGACTTCCTCACCATCTTTCCCCTCTGTCTGAAGGAAAAAGGGTCAGAGTATTTAGGGGAAACAAGGAGAGAGAAACCTGGAGAGAGAAACTTCTGCAACTCAAGACCAACGATTGTCCTTTCGAGTTTCGATGAGGGTGCTTCGATTTTCCGATCTCGTCACATTCATCAGGTCCGATCTCGTTTCTCTTTCTCAATTTAGTTTCAAATTTTTGGGCTTTACTTATTCGATTGTCGTGGATTTTTTGCATATACATTCCTGTTATTTTCGATATGTTTTCGAATTTTTTGGGTTGAATCTTTGTGGGTGTATTTCTGATTAATCGTTTTGTTTTCAATGGGGTTTATTTGATCAATTTGTTTTCGTTTTTTTGGGTTTATTTGTTTGTTTTTTTTTTTTTTTTCGATTTTTTAAGGGTTTATTTGTTCTATTTATTTTCGTTTTCTGGGTTGAAATTTAGTGCCTTCTTTGATTGTTTGGTGGTTTTTTCGGGTTGAATTCGTGTGATTTATCGTTTTTTGGGTTGATTTTTTATATTGCTAGTAGCATTATTGTCTGATTTGTAACAAATTGTTGATCTACATGTACAATTCTATCTCCCGTTTCTCTTTCTTGTTCTAATTGGTTCAGTTTTCATCTAGCCTTTAATATGAATAGCTTACTTGTTATCTTTCTTTTTTTTTTTTGGAAGATTGTTAATTGCATGTTGAGATTGATTTTGGATTGAATTGAAGCCAAAAAATGTGAGTAAATACAAATTCTATTATAATAAATGTTAATTCAAGCGGAGTGCGGGGAATCTATCTAAACTTTTTTAAAATTTCAAACCTTATGTAAATAGAGTAGTTTTAATAGGAGATCCAATATTTTCATAATGTAAATTACATTTTTGTATGGGATTTTTTTTTTTTTACTCTAAAGGTTGGTATCAAACCATGCTTAATGTATGCTAATCTATCTTTGCAGATATTTTATCTGAGAAGGAGATGCACTTGACTGGAGTTTATGATTTAGTTGCTGTGTTAACTCACAAGGGTAGAAGTGCTTATTCAGGGCACTATGTTGGTTGGGTGAAGCAAGATAATGGTTAGTGGTGGAAAAACATATGTTTAAGCTATCTCTGATACGAAGTATTATTCTAGATTTTTCAATTCTTATAGATTTTGTTGCTTCCAGGAAAGTGGATTGAGTATGATGACAACAACCCAATTCCCTAATGAGAAGAAGACATTGTGAAACTCTCTGGGGGAGGTAAGCTAAATGTCTACTAACCTGCTGCTTTCTTACGAAATTTACTTCTAAGCGCCGCTTTCTTATAGATTTTGTTGCTTCCAGGAAAGTGCGTTCCTCAATCCTCCAATGCCTTCAATTTTCAGTATCCTTTCATTCTTTGGCAGGTATCTTTCTTTGTTTATTTATGTTTAGTCCATTTCTCAGGTTTTTTGGGATGTTTAGTCTGTTGAATTTGAATTCTGGGATTTGGGGTTTTATTTAGTATTGTTGGATTTCTATGTTGAGGGAATAAATGAATTTTATTTGTGTACTTTGATCCAAAAAGTGGTCATATGCAGAATTTTCTTAACCTCAAACTGCTGCATCATGACACTTTGTAAGGGTAGAATAAGAATTGAATTGATTGTTGTCCTTGTGAAGATTGTTTATACTGTTTTTGCTTCAAATGCCTTGTATAGCTTTAGCCTTTAGATCGAGGACTTGGATTGGTCTAATAATATAAAAGAAACTGATTCTTGTTTAGAGTTTTTTTTTTTTCCTTTTTTTGACAGGGTGTTTTTAGTTATTGAACTTCCCATATTGTTTATTATCCTATTTGAGCTACCTGGAGTATTTACTCTTGTGTAGTTTCTTTGGTTAGGTGGAGGAATTTGGTTATGCTATCATTATGATTTGGCTATTTCACATGTCATGGTGCTATTTATTGAATGTAATATTATTTAGCCTCTTTAATGGATGGTATAGGGTTATATGAATTTCATGGTTATTGTATAAGAAGTGAATTGGAGCTTAATTTGCATTAGATTTTTTTGCTCTAATGATTGCGCTCTTAATGATTTGTACAGCTGTGAGTTATATAATTGTTGGTGCTTGGAGTTAAAGAAGGGTGGTGATAGATTTTTTTGTGAATAAGTTTGGGAATAGCGGTCTTGTTAACATACTTCGTATATGGCATTGCAGCAAACTTAATTGATATTATTATGTACTTTTACCAAAATTCAGTGAGAGTTATATTGTCAAGATTAATCTTGTGTCTCCTCTCAACTTCGTTGTATATTTGTAATGTTTGTCCATGCTACTGATCTTCTCTTAAATTTTGTGCAGTGTTAAGCAAGTTGCAATTATTGGGTCCCAGTTTCTATTGAACTTACCGAACATTTTTGTACAAAGGTGTTGATTTATTTTTGATCTTTTGATAGGTAAATCTGTACCGAGTGCTCCCTGCATAACCGGAGGATCTACGGTTGCTTCATCAATTCTGTCTGCCTGTAGTGCTCAGTTTAATTGTGAGTTTTTTTTCCTTTACATTCTGCATTGTAATAGGTTTGTTGCTTAATTGGTATGTTATCTGTTGATGCATGTATGATTTTGATTTTGGAACTTTTGTGGTGGAGAGTTTACTTCCCAGACTCTGGGCATCGTAGGATAGTAAATTAGTGTATAAGTGATGTCCATGTCATGGGATTGATTGCAGCAATCTGCTAAGAAAGGAAAAGTGATGTCGGTTTGACGTTCGTGTCATGGGATTGATTGCAGCAATGTAAATTATTTGTAGCATTACTAAAAGATCATTGTCCTATTGAATGATTTGACATTGATATACTGTAAACCAAATTATATTATATTGGTACAATTCCTAAGTTGTGAATTTACCATAACAATTAACAACTTCAATAGATTTATTATACTTCATGTCCAACATTTTTAGAGTAGCAATTTCCGACTTGAAAGTCGATGTCTTAAAGGAATTTTAGTTATCAAGTCACTATTTTCTATGAGAAGTACTCAGTTGATTGTTGATTATCTGAAACTGTGAAGAAGTCATAAGATAATTTAAATTGTATTATACCTATAAATCTATAACTATCCTTAATTCTTCTTGCTTCAGCAGGTGGATGAGCCAACTCGCTTGACACCAAGGAAGAAATCAATTAACCCACCAAGTATGACATCAATAGATGAACTCCGAACACCTGACTTTGAAGCCTTGTTGAAATCATTTTGGGACTTGAGGTTTGGAAAGCAGACAAAAGATGATGTGAAACATATATACGGACAAGAGGGTGTTTTAACTAAAGTAAGTCAGTAGTTTAATTGTAAGATGCATCTATAGTATTATGTAGAAACAATGTACACTTATACATTATATGTAATATGTATACAAACCATGTAGCTTCAATTTCCTTAGATAATCAAAGGTCATTGTACTACTCTCTGCTTATTGATGTGTAAGAGTGATAATTTACATTGTAAAATCTTATTATTATTATTATTTATTATTATTATTATATTATTATTATTATTATTATTATTATTATTATTATTATTATTATTATTATTATTATTATTATTATTATTATTATTATTATTATTATTATTATTATTATTATTATTATTATTATTATTATTATTATTATTATTATTATTATTATTATTATTATTATTTATTATTATTATTATTATTATTATTATTATTATTATTATTATTTATTATTATTATTATTATTATTATTATTATTATTATTATTATTATTATTATTATTATTATTATTATTTTTTTTTTTTTTTTTTTTTTTTTTTTTTTTTTTTTTTTTTTTTTTTTTTTTTTTTTTTTTTTTTTTTTTTTTTTTTTTATTATTATTATTATTATTATTATTATTATTATTATTATTATTATTATTATTATTATTATTATTATTATTATTATTATTATTATTATTATTATTATTATTATTATTATTATTATTATTATTATTATTATTATTATTATTATTATTATTATTATTATTATTATTATTATTATTATTATTATTATTATTATTATTATTATTATTATTATTATTATTATTATTATTATTATTATTATTATTATTATTATTATTATTATTATTATTATTATTATTATTATTATTATTATTATTATTATTATTATTATTATTATTATTATTATTATTATTATTATTATTATTATTATTATTATTACTATTATTCTTCTTCTTGTTGTTCTTCTTGTTGTTGTTGTTGTTATTGTTATTGTTATTGTTATTGTTGTGTATGATAATCTTTTAAAAATTTTATGTGCAGCCACAATATTCTATTTAACCGAATAAATTAAAGTTATACAACACTTCTTGAAAAGAATTTTGAATTTGAAAAGAAAAACAATATTTTTCAAATAGACTTTATAATTTGGAAAACCTAAGTGGTACAATGTAACAAAACATGGAAAGAGAGAGGAGAATGATTGAGAACGGCAAGAATGCAAATAAAGAGTTATAAATTTTGAAAATCACAACCTAGGGAGGGAGGGAGGGAGGGAGGGAGGGAAAAAGATGGTCAATTAATTGTCAATTTGATGTGATATAAAACCAATACTAATGTGATAATTTGTCTACAAGGTCAATTTTATTGATAACATATTTAGAAAATATATTCAACCTTAAGGTAGAATGCGTTGGATTCTTACATAATATTTCCTTTAGTTTGCATATACCATGCTTCTTTCCATAGACATTGAAACCCTTTATTTTGTTCATCTTTTTATATTTCAAAATCACCTTAATAATATATAATAACACACAATACAAAGGAGAAATAAGCCACATAATATCAAAAAATACATAAATAAAGACATTATGTGAAGAGAGGATAAGAGAACAGAAAGGGGCAGTGGGGAGGGGGAGAGGATGAGAGAGGGAAGGAGTAGGGAAATAGAAGTGTCAAGAGAGAACACGGACCGAAAAAGAGACAAAGAGGGCTGAGAGAGAGAGAGAGAGAGAAAGGGAGGACGCGAGAGAAGAGGTCTCAGAGAGAGTGAATAAAGAAACAAAGGACATGAGAGAGAAGTTAAGAGAAAAGAGAAAGAAAAAGAAAGTGGGCCTAAGAGGAAGAAAGAAAGAGAAAGAGGACCAGAAGAGGGTGAGAAGGGTTTAAAGAAGAAACGATAAGAGATAAAGGGGCCTAGAGACACAGAAAGGGATTGGGAAAGAAATTAAAGAGATTAGGAGGCCGCAAGAAAGAGAGAAATGTAGAGAAAAGATGGGAAAGGTAAAGAAGTCGGGGGATATGGATTGGGAGAACAAATGCAGCTTATAATTTTCAAAAAAAAAAAAAAGAGTGAAATAATTATTGAGCAAAATAATTTGAAAATTATTGAGCTACTTGGTAAAAAAAACCCAATAAAAAACCCATAGTGCATCCTAATTATCATAATCATTTTAAGATGGAGATATTTGAAAATTATTGAGCTACTCAATAAAAAAAAACCCATAGTGCATTCTAAAATAATATCTAAAATAATAGTATAGTTTTTTAAAAAACTATATATTCTAACAAATTCTAGATAACTTTTTTACTTTTAAAATTGTTGTTCTATAAATATTTTCATGTAGAAACTTTATCACTACTCGTATATTCATGTATTATTGCTACTGCAAAACCCGAACACAACCACGAATATCACAAAACAAAACATAACCACGAATTTTACTTATCTTGTCGTCGGGGGGGGCACGCGCATCGCGCGTGCTCCAACGACTAGTTATAATAAAAATTAATAAGGTTCCATATAAGTTTAGATAAGATAAGATAATATAAGATAAGATAAATATACATAAGATAGAAGTTTATTTTAATAAGTAAAAACAGGTTAATAGAATATCGCTTCACACATTCATTAGTGTTCAATTTTTATTAGTTTTGAATATTAGCATTTAATTTGTTTGTGAAGTTCTTGAGCATGAAAATTTCTACATTGTTGTCCCTCTTTTTGGTGATACTCTTTGTCACTTCTCATGGTAAGTTTTAAGGAGCATTACTTGTGGTTGTTTAATTATTATTATTATTATTATTATTATTATTATTATTATTATTATTATTATTATTATTATTATTGTCTCAAAAACAAACTCATACAACCTACAAAAAAAAAAATTATTATTATTATTATTATTATTAGGCAAAAGCTAATGAGCGCCCCCGGGGCGTTAAATAAGAGAATTAAAGTGTAAATATTAGAGTAAAATTAACATTAATTACACCGAACGACGCGTGATTTTGTCATGAATTCCTAACTTAATACTATTTCAACCAATATAATTTATCCTTATCTAACGCCCCGGGGCGCTCGTTAGCAAGATCGTTATTATTATTACTATTATTATTATTATTATTATTATTATTATCTTTAACGATTTATGTTAGCCAATTTATTTTGAAACTAAGATGTTGTACTATGATAAATATTTTTTTTAATAGGGATATCAAATCAAGATCATTTAGATCCTTCTAAGTTGGCTTTGAAACCCCAAGCAGAGATTCTCGATCAACATCACAGATGTTATATGCTTCAAAATTGTGACAGCGGGTGCACTTTCTCCCCCCCCCCCCCCCTTGCGAAAAAGATGAGTGCTTTAGGGTTGGCCCAGGGCTGTTTTCTTGTTGCTGTAATGACTAGAAATTTTATTTTTAGATTTTCACCTTTATTTTTAGCTTCTCAAAGATCATCTGAATAATTTTTTTTTAAAAAAATTACAATGCGTTTTTGTGTCCGGGTGGCTACATTATATGACTGCTTGTAAAAGAAAAAATTAAACCCTATAACACTAATAGAGTAACTCATGTAATACTGACGGAATAACCTTTATAACACTGACCGAGTAACTCATATAACATTATAACTCCTATAACACTGACAAAGTAACCCCTATAACACTAATCGAGTAACTCCTATAACACTCACTGACGAAGTAACCCTAATAATAGCTGGCCACACAGTATGACCATCCCGCATGTTATCCTTTTTTGTATATTAAAAATAATAAAAATCTCGCTTTTGCAAAGTTACGCCTGTGGCATATCAACTTTTTTTTACCTTTGCTCTAACGTATCTTGGTATTTTATAGCATTCGTCTAGCTCAATCATCTGTTATATACTTTATGATTATTTCGTATGATTCATCTAATTATTGTAGTCTAAGAATTAACCTCTTTAGTTGATCATGCATAAATTTTTACAAAAATTATTAACTTTGTATAATATTAAACTCATATAATTCAACTATACTCGAACAAATACCACTATAGAGGACATGCAAGTTACGCTTTTAAAATGATATATAGGGTTGGAAATAGCCAAAATGTTGATTAAATCAATCATCAATAACTATATACTAAAAGACACACCAACAATGACACATGTGTGTCCTTAGTAGGGTTTTTTTTTTTTTTTTTTTTTTTTTTTTTTTTTTTTTTTTTGAAAAAATTATTTAAGAATCAAATCCTTTACATATATAAAGTATAATAGAAGATTTGATGCATCTTTCCAAAAAAAAAATATTGACAACTATGATGACTTAAATTAAGCAAAAAATAAAATAAAAAATAATATTCTTATCATATGGAGTATTTGTTTTAGGAAACACATAAATTATATATGTACGTATTTTATATATATATGTGTGTATCGCGTACGTAGTACGCACTACATACATTTATTACAATAAGATTATATATTTTCTTAATAGAAGCTAAGCTACAAGATTCAACAATGAAATGCCCATATTAATTAAACTAATAAAACTTTTGCTATTTCCTTGAATTATTTATGACTAGACTATTAACCAATTAATACTATACTATAATTAACTATGGATACTTCAATAAAACTTTCCAAGACCGGCACATGTTGATTATTATTAGTGCAATTTTTTTGTTCCATTTAATTGATATGAATATAACATACGAAAGTAATTTTTTTTTAATGTAGTGTTAATTTTAAAAATAGTTATTGGAAATTACAATATAGTGTTAATTTTAAAAATATTAATTGAAAATTACCGTGTATGGCACGGGAGCTAACCTACTTTTGACTATTTTCGACTTGCTAACTCTAATTTTTTTTAATTAAAATCTAAAGAGAAAAGAGAGAAATACTCTTTCTGTTTTAAGATTGTTATAACTTATCTGCAACATGCCTATTTTATTTTTGAGTGTTTAATTTGATGGTCTTTATTATATTTATAAGCGTAACGAGTTGTGCCACCGGGCCCATCATCCATCACCATTAGTCCATTATATTATTAATGAAATTAGAATCGAAATTGAAAAGAAAAAGGAAAAAAAGGTACTCCATAGACACTAAGCAATGTATTGAACACATATTTGCCTCATGTTCTTAGTAGCATCTTGGAATATACGGCTATTTGCCCACTATTTTGGCACATTAGCTCCTTTCTAACAAAGAAGAGCTATTTGACAACCAATTCCGTTTATCATTTTTCTCTTCTACCTTTAATTTTGGCAAGTTGAATTGCAAAATGCAATACTTGTAATTTTGTGGAGGAAAATAATTAGGAAAAAAGAAATGAGTTGGAAGTTTGATTACTTCAGAATACATTCTACGGAGTATTTCTTTGAGCTTGTTCCTTGATTCCTTCTACCTCCAACCCTTAAATACTTTTTTTTTTTTTTTTTTTGCAATAGTTAGTGTTACATTTGAATCGTAATTTTTTTTTAATCAATCTGTTGGAAAAAAAGCCATAAAGGGATTATGATATACATAGTATACTGGTTTTCAATTTTTATTATGCGTTTAGTACCATCGTGTATGTAAGACTTTCACTAATTAAGATTATTGACATCCACATTTTATAGATATTAATTCCATTTACATATTCAATTCTTCCTACTCACTTTTAGTTTCTTTACGTTTTTAGAATATCTAGCTTTGATACCAAAATATCAAATATGACTTACTAATTAATACGAAGTACTAACTAATAGACATGATCATAAGTCATAACTAATGCGAAGTATAACAAGTGACCCCCATATCACCATCCAAAAAGTTCCCTAATTGAGGCATCCAAATAGTCCCACGCATCTCTTCTCCATACCACATTACTTATCGATTCTATCTTCTCATCCACCACAAGTCCTTTCTCATCAACTCCAACCACATTTATTTATTTATTATTTTTCTAATTATTATTTTCTAGCAAACGTATTTACAAATTATATTGTCCACTTATAAAAATACCACCCTATTTCATATTAATCCCCTTAGGCACCCCTGCAAGTCTACCACCATCTTAATGTCCAATGTCAATCTTACCTCAACAAAAGAACCTCTTCAAGAAGTCTCCTTACCAACATGCTAACAAAAAACTACCAAATTATCCACATCATTCGAACTCGGGTTCATTGCACCGCCACCCCGGTAAAACCAAACCTTGGTCCGACCCGTTTAGTAGTCAAACCAAGTTCTACTCAACCTACACCGGCTCAAGTTCCAATAACCCCTAAAGGACCTAGGCCGGATGATCCGGCCTTAAAGTCCACGTGGGGCCATAGAGCCTGGTTGGCCAGCGGGTGCACGACTTTGCTAGTTTCCCTAGCTAAGTGTGTAGCTGTTTCAGCAGATTCCCATATTTGGGCCGAGCCTATTTTAGCTGGTTTAGTCGGGTATGTTTTGGCAGATCTCGGATCAGGAGTCTACCATTGGGGCATCGACAACTATGGAGATGCCACAACCCCGTTATTCGGAGGCCAAATTGATGCCTTCCAAGGGCACCACAAATGGCCATGGACCATCACAAAGCGCCAATTTGCTAACAACCTCCATGCATTAGCCAAAATAATAACCTTCACGGTCCTACCCATAAACCTAGTCCTCAACGACCCGATCCTACTCGCATTTGTCGGATCCTTCGCGGGTTGCATCATGTTTAGCCAACAATTTCATGCATGGTCACATTCAACAAAGAGCAAGCTACCACCAATAGTAGTAACGTTACAAGATATGGGGGTACTAGTGTCACGATTAGAACATGCTAATCATCATCGTTCTCCTTACAATAGTAATTATTGCATAGTAAGTGGAATTTGGAACAAATTTTTGGATGAAAATAAGATTCTTGAAGCACTTGAAATGGTTATATTTTTTCAATTAGGAGTTAGGCCAAGGTCTTGGAGTGAACCTAGCTTGGAATGGACCGAGGAGAGTTCTATACTTTCTTCCTTGCCTTAATGATGAAGTTTCTATTATATATTCTGTTCATATACTTTTTTTTTATAATTTTTTTTTTTTATTTAAACATTGGTTCTCCAATATATTTTTGTTTGTAGCACAATTTTATTTTTTTGGTGCAAAGGAGGGCCAAGCCCAAATAAGTTTGTACAACAATTCGTGAAGTATCTTCTATTCTTCTCCAATTTATTGTATACAAGAAAATCATTATGGAAGAAATTTTTTCATTTTTTTGCATACGTTACGCAAACTATTCTTTAATTTTTGAGAATTTTAGAACAATGTCTTATTAGGAAACCAGCAAAGTCAATCAGTCTCAATACTACGGACTACATGGAGTGTTTGTCGTTTCAACCATTAGGAAAATTATATTTTCAGCCCTTACTATACACAACCAATTACACCATTAAAAAAAATAATGCATATACATATATAACCAATTAAGAGAGTGAGGGATAGCTAAAGTGGTTAGAGTTTCCCTCCCGATTCCAGGAGATCTTGGGATCGATTCTCACATCCGCCCTTGTGGCTCTCTAAACAAAAAAATATATATAACCAATTAAGCTAAATTAATACAGTAAAATATTAAGAAAAAATATGCATAGTATAAGAAAATTAAACAGAAAAACTGAAGTCATGTTCACTACTTCATCTTAAAAAAAATAATGTTCAGTAAAAATAATTTCAGTTTGATAAAAATAAGTTCAATTTTTTTTTCATGTATTGCTGGATAGGAGCGGATTTTCATGGTGGGTCATCAGGGTCTAGCCCGCCAGTACAAGCCCAATAAAAATCAACATAGTTAAAAGCCCAACTTAAAAAGGAGCCAGCTCTACTCTCTTGCTCTTTATCAATTCCAAGTTTTTTTTTTAGTTTCTTGCTGAACTTACAAGTAGCTATGCTATATTCTTTTGAGCTTATGGGCAGATTTTAGCAGAGTTGAGTAGAGCAAGACTTCCAACACATTACAAAGCAGAACATAGTAGGTATAAACAAAGTAGGGCAGAGCACATCAGGTTTCAGCATAGCAGCAAAGCAGAGTAGAGGCATAACAATTTAAAAGAACAGGGTAATTATCTCATACACAATACCTACAAAATAAAGGAAAGCAAAAGCCCTGGATTGTATACAACTATACACATATTAGATCAGTGGCGGATCCACAATGGGTTCAAGTCGGTTCATTAAACCCAATGATTTTTCGGCGAAAAACAACTTTTTTTTTAAGCTTAAAATAATTAGAGAAAAAACAAAGAATAAATAGAATATGTGTACATAAGTGAGATAGGAAAAGAAGTGTAGCTCCATAGTAGCAAGTAATCCTGGGCACCGTGCCGTGCCGGGCCGCCGCGGGCCGTGCCTGGCGGGCCGCGAGCTGGTTCGTGCCGTGCCGGTCGTGCCGGCGGGCCCAGGATTTCGTGCCATGCCGTGCCGGCCATTTTCACAGGCCAGCCCACGGCACGGCACGGCCCTCGTGCCTGGCGGGCTCGTGCCGTGCCGGCCACGTGCCGGGCTGCGGGCTGGCCTGCGCGGGCTGGTGCAGTTTTCATTTTTTTTTTTTTTTTTAAAATGACAACATTATTAATTAATAAGTTTATAATGTATATAAGTTATAAAATTATAATTATAAGTTTTATAAGGTAACTTATAAGTTTATAACTTATAAGTTATAAGTTATTAAGTTATGAATTTTATAATTATAAGTTGAATATTTATGTTTTATAATTTGTATATTCAATATTTATATTTATATATTTACTTTATACTATTACTTTAAAATTTAATGTTTATGATTTATTAGTAATTGGTATAATTTTATTTTTTTTTAATATGAATTTACAAATTGTAACAAAACGGGGAAAAAAGGCAAATTGGACTTTGGATGTGAATAATGCGTACTTTATATTATTATTACTTGGGTTGAGAAAATTGTACAATGATAACAATGATAAAAATCATACAATGATGGTATTAAACAAAAATTGGAAAATGATAAAATTGATATTTTTAAAATCGTACAATATACAATAATTGTCTATTCTTCTTCTCCTTCTTCTTGCTCGTCTTCGTCTTCGTCTTCGTCTTCGTCTTCGTCTTCGTCTTCGTCTTCGTCTTCGTCTTCGCCTTCGCCTTCAAGGTCATCGGCTAGTTGCATAGATTGGGAACTAGCCGAACCCGAACCGGAAGCGGAGGTTCCTTCTTCGTTGTCGTTGTGGTCGTAAGAACGGTCTTGTGAGCGATTTTCCGCATCCAACCAATCTTTGAAACACACGCACATTTCTAGTGTTTCGGGTTTTAGACTTGTTCTTCTATCGTCTAAAACCCTTCCGGATGCGCTGAAAGCTCGTTCGGAGGCGACGGAGGAAACTTGGATAGCAAGAATGTCTCGTGCCATTGCCGCCAAAGTTGGATGCTTCGAGCTTTGTTGTTTCCACCATGCAAGGAGGTCGAGGCTGTTTATCTCATCGTCGTCCATGCCTTTGGTGAAGTCGTAACTCAGGTACATCTGCAACTCCGAGACGTCGCTTTGCGTTCTCTTGATTGATGAATCACCTGAAAACCTTGAAATCAAGTTAGTAGCTTGTGAAAATAAATGTTTGGCCTTCTTACTTACGTTTTTGGATGGTTGGGAAGGCCCTGAGCGAGGAACGGTGCCATATTTGGCTTCATAGACTCTATATAAAGCAAAAAACTTATCCTTCACATTAGTCTTATAGTTTTCTACATCATCGTCAAGAAACATGCATTGAAAGTAAATGTCAACTAACATAAATGTGTTTTCATACTTTTGCCTAGGATCTAATATGGAAGCAAAAATATAAATCAAAGGAATCTCACTATAATATTTACGCCACTTTTTTTCCATTGCTGGAAGATACTGATCATAATCACTTTGATCGCGATGATCAGCGAAAAGTTGGGCGAGTAAGCATGCATTAGAAAGAAAGTTTTGAGCACAAGGATTGTAAACAGTAGAAAAACAATACGTCATGTTATATAATAACTGTAAAAATTGCATATATCTTTCACAGTTATTCCAATCATCATCATACAAAGCATTTTGTGGAAATTTTTGGTTGTAAAATAATGTTAACGGGCCCTTGTACTCAATTGCCTTTGTTAACATGTCATAGGTGGAATTCCACCTAGTTGGGCAATCGGTTCTAATTTTTATTACCCTTATCTTTTGTTGTTTTAGAAAACTCTTCCATTCTTGGTATCTCATGTTAGAGCTATTAATAGACATAATAGCATCTCTGATTTTGCTGTAGTATGGGCCAATTGCCCGAACTCCATCCTGTACACATAAGTTAAGTACATGGCAAACACATCTAGTATGAAGAGCTTCACCGTCTAATAGTACATCGGTTAAGTTTTGTTTGATAAGATTAGCTGTGTATGTCATAGAGGTTGCATTATCAAAAGTCATAGACATCATTTTATCTCGAAGGTTGTATTCGTCTATTGCTTGCATTAAATGGTGAGCAATGTTAATGCCGGTGTGTGGGTATTCCAGCATTTTGAAATGTATTATTCTTTTTTGTAACATCCATTGATCATCTACCCAATGGCAAGTCACACATAAATAGTGATATTTATAACCACTATCCCAAGAATCGGCTGTTAAAGATACTCTACAGTTAAGGTTACTCAATTCGGCTTGTAACCGGACTTTGTACTCTAGGAAATTTTTCATTGCGGCGGAACGAACGGTTTTCCTAGAGATTCTTTTATGTTGGGGTTGTAGTGCTTTGTTAATGTAGGTGTTGAATGCGTCACTTTCCGAGAAAAGAAAAGGTTGTTCGGCGTGTACTATCATTTTTCCTAGTTCATCCCTATCCCTCTCATAGTTGTATGTAAAGCCGTATGGATGGAATTGGGAAATTTTGGGCTGGGTTGGATCACTAGCTGGTTTTGCACAAGCTTTCATGTGTCTAGATAAGTGTCCCGTCCCGTTTTTGGTAACTGCCGTGAATACACTATTACATGTTTTACATTTTGCCCATTGTCCACCATCTTTACTTAGGACAAAATAACGCCATACCTCACTCCTTCGGTTTTTCAAAAGTAGCATCTCGGTTTCGGTTAACCATTCATGATGTGTGTGATGGTTAGTAGGGGGACTAGTGGGAGTGGCAGTAGAAGGGGTAGAACCGGAGGGAATTCGGGTACTTTCTTGGCTACCTTGGCTAGAACAATAGTTTTGTTGATTACCGATATAATTAGGTGGAAATTGGTATGGTGGTAGTGGAAATTGGTTTAGTGGTGGTGCTGGAAATCCCGACGTATTATATGGCTCATAGCCCGGGGGGAAGTAAATGGGGTCATTGGTTTGACTCGTAATTTGGGGGCTCGTTGTATTTGGTGGTTCCCTAGAACTACTACTACGGATAAGTCGGCCTTTCCCCCTAGACCTAGATGATGGGTTGTTCGATGCCATAATTAACAATTAATTTTTTAATAAAAAGTGGTTAACTATAATAATAATAATTAATAACAACAATTTTAACAATAAAAATATCAATAATAATAATTAATAACAACAACTATAACAATAACAATAACAACAAAAATAAATAATAACAACAATTGTAACAATAATAATAATTAATAACAACAATTATAACAACAACAATAACAATTAACAACAATAATAATTAAACAAGATTATTCTAATAATAACAATAAAACAATAATAAATTTAAGATTAGTTTAGATCTTACAACCGTGCTTCAACGCTCCACTAATTACGATTACGAACTTTTTAATTTTTTCCGATATTAGGAAAATAATTAGAGAATTTAAGAGAATAATTAGAGAATTTAAGAAAATAAGGATTATTAGAGATTTAGAGAATATAAGAGATAAGAAGAAGAGATTGTGATTTTGTGATTTGGGAATGAAATGGAGGTGAGTATTTATAGAATTTTTGGCAAAAAACTAGCCGTTTATAGCCGTTTTATAGCCGTTGGCCCGCGGGCCGTGCCTGCGGGCCAGCACGGCGGGCCATGCCCGTGCTCGTGCCGGGCCGTGCCTGGGAATTCTCCACCGTGTCCGTGGCACGGCCCGTGGCACGGAAGTCGAACTTCGTGCCGTGCCGTGCTTGACTTCGGGCCGTGCCGGGCTGCTCCGAACGGCGGGCCGTGCCGGGCGGCACGCGGGCCAACCCGGCCCGTGCCCAGGTTTAGTAGCAAGGGTTTGGGTTTGTGCACTTGGGCCAAATATAATAGGGTTGCTTAAATGAACAAATGGAGTTACTTATTTCTAAATACTTGAATTCACTCGTATAATAA
This sequence comes from Chenopodium quinoa, assembly GCF_001683475.1. Classification (NCBI taxonomy): domain Eukaryota; kingdom Viridiplantae; phylum Streptophyta; class Magnoliopsida; order Caryophyllales; family Amaranthaceae; genus Chenopodium; species Chenopodium quinoa. The sequence goes on along the minus strand of NW_018742733.1, from coordinate 2,349,677 downwards.
ATTTGGGTTACTTTTATGGACAATATGAGATTACTCTTATGAAAAATTGAGGCTACTCATATATATAAATGAATATTATTATTATAATTTAAACTAATGTGGTCACACTGTGTGGTTAGCCAAATATAAGACTTACCCTTTAATTTAATGGCTTAAAAAACATTTCTTAAGGAAAAAAAAAAAAACATTTTCACATAAATGTTGTATGACTTGATTAACTTATTCAAGATAAACTGTAATAGGCTAATAGCCACTATTAGCTTAGAGAAATCCACATGAATATTGTATGATTTGATTAACTTTTTCAAGATAAACTTAATATTGTATAATTTTTTTTGTTACCCTCCACAAGTTTGGCTAGTTTTCCCAAAACATTTTTTTTTTGGGTATAAATTTTATTATTGATCTTCCGTGTACGTATTTCCACCATATCCTTTATTTATTTAAGGTACCACCCCTTCTCAAACACTTTTCAACAAGAATGTGTCCAATGTCAACCTCCTCAAAAGTCGAACCGAGCTCTACCCAACCCATAGTGGCTCAAGCTAAGATCACCGAGGGGCTCAAGCACGATGATCCGGCTTTCAAATCCACATGGGTTCACCGAGCTTGGTTAGTTAGCGGGTGCACAACCGTGCTAATTGCCCTAACCAAGTCAATGGTGGCCTCAATCCATTCCCATATATGGGCCGAGCCAATCATAGCTGGCTTAGTTGGGTATGTTGTAGCAGATCTCATGTTCGGAGTCTACCATTGGAGCGTAGACAACTATGGAGATGTAAACACCCCCATATTTGGAGCTCAAATCGACGACTTCCAAGGGCACCATGACATGCCTTGGTACATCACAAGACGTGAAGTAGCCAACAATTTTCATGCTCTAGGCCAAGCCGCGACCTTCATTTTCTTACCTATTAACCTCTTTTTTAATGACGCGATTTTAATGGCATTTATTGGATGCTTATCGACTTGCCTCTTATTTAGCCAACAATTTCATGCATGGTCTCACTCAACAAAGAGCAAGTTACCTCCAATAGTTGTGACCTTGCAAGATTTGGGGGTGCTAGTGTCACGCACACAACATGCTGCCCATCATCATGTTCCTTTTAATAGTAACTATTGCATAGTAAGTGGAATTTGGAACAAATTTTTAGACGAAAATAAGGTATTTGTGGCATTTGAAAAGGCTATATTCTTTTGGTTTGGAGTGAAGCCAAGGTCTTGGAATGAGCCGAGCTTGAAGTTGACTAAGGAGAATATTACACCTCTTTCCTAGTCTCGATAATAAAGTGTCTTTTTGAATCACTTATTTTGTATTTCCTTGAGAATTTAAATTATTGTGAACTATCTAAACAATGTAATCTTTGTAGCGGTTGATGTCATTGTATTATAATGCAATATAAATATATAATTAGTTTCCTGGTCCGTGCAATGCATAAGATACTTTATCGGTGAATATAGTATTAGAAAAATACACATAAATTTGCATGATATTGTGTTTTGTGTATAAAACATTATGCCAACACAAATTAGTGATTTCACAAAATGCAAAGATTAGTAAAGTAAGTAATATGCAATAATGGAGTATGCCATTTATAGTGAGTGTAATAGTGTAGCAAATTATGTTGTTTCTGAGCCATTTTATGCAAATTTATTAAGATATTGATATGTTTCGTATCAGCAGTTTATTTATTTATTTTTTAAGTTAGGGTATTGTTTTGAGAGAATATTATTCTAACTTCTTGATTATCTTTCCTTAAAAAAAATAATAAAAAAAGAAAAATTTGTGAACTACACGTTTAATAGAGGTATTTGAAAACAACTACCCACTAAAAAATTTTATCAAAAAAACTACCCCTAAATTTAAAAAGTTAGAGTAACACTACCCATTTGCATTTTCCGGCGAGAATGTCCGGCGCATGGGCCCACTTTTTCAATTTTTCTCTGAAAAAACACGATGAAATGACAAATTGGACCTTAATTTGTAACCCTAAGATAACCAATTTGAATTAAAAGCAATAAATTCAACCAATTTCAAATTATCCCCAATTTCTAAGAACCCTAATTTTTCTAATCGTTACACCCTAACATCAAAATTCATAATTAATGGATTAAAAGAGAAGAGTTACCTATGAATTGAATACCTTACTTGTTTTCACTTCTTCAATTAGGAATTTTCAGAAGAAAAATTGAAAAAGTGGGCCCTACACGCCGGACTTTTTCATTGAAAAATGCAAATAGATAGTGCTACTCTAACTATTTAAATTTAGGGGGTAGTTTTTTTGATAAATTTTTTTAGTGGGTAGTTGTTTCCAAATACCCCTATTTAGCATGTAGTTCCTGACAATTTTTCCTAAAAAAAAAAGCAATGGAGTATGCCATATATAATAGGGGCACGTTCACTATTTTAACCCTTTTCAGTCTCTATCATGTATTATCATTTATCTTGACCTCACTTCTCAACATGTCTCATTCTATTCATCCTTTAATTTAAAAGTTTTGAATACCACACCATTATTAACCCACTTTCATTTAACCTCAAAACCTTTTGGATCTTCTTCTCTATTAGTATTAATGTATTATACTCTCTTACAGGACTCTGCATCTGGTGAACTATAGGTTTTTTTTTTTGGCAGTGTGGCGACATGCCGACATAGACTATACTACGTACGGTAGTATACGCAGGTGGAGACTGGAGATGGAGTATCGTTTTCCCCCGACATAGATGAAAATGATATAATTACTCCCTCCATTCCATTTTAATTTGATTGTATCAATTGCTGAAATCTTGCACAGCTTCCAGTGTAATATTGTTGTTAGATACAGGTCTGGGCCGCACCCGTCATGGGAAAGTACAACTCGTGTTCAATGCTTGAAAATGTAAGTCAATGCTAGAATTTCTATAAAAGGTCCTTAAAAGAAAAGGTTAGCCATTATGAGTTTAGACTATGCCAACCTAAAACTCTACGAGACTACATACGTATCAACCTCTTAACGATAGAGTATTTTGAATTTTTGACTACTCAAGCTTGACCATAGATTAGGATATGTACTCTTGACTCTAGGTTGGAACTTTGCATACTTAAGTGATAAACTTGTTATTTGCCTATATGCTATATATTGATTTATGCGTACAATGTACAATTTGTATTATTCAATGGCTCGATGCTAACAGTGCGTCGCTTTTCCCCCTGTACCGGTGTTGTGTTTTCCGATTCGGTTTCCTGCCCTCCACACCGAATCTCCCTTATAACCCCTCCAACCATTCGAAACACCCTCAAAACCCCTCCCCCGGCCCACTCCCGAAAATCTCCCAACAGCCACTTCCTCATTGTCAAAAACCCTACCCGCTAGGGTTCGGGCCGGAGTAAGCGGAGTGGTGGTTGGAAGTTTTCAAAATGGAGGATCGATGGGTTTTATAGGTGGTTGCGTAGGGGTTTCAAGGAGGCCGGGGGGACTGTAACTTAGGGGAAGCATCAGAGCGGCGATGATCCGACGAGGGTGGTGGCTTCTAACAGTGCGTCGCTTTCCCCCTGTACCGGTGTTGCGACCCACCTCCACCCCCAATCCCGTCATTTTCCGATTCGGTTTCCCGTCCTCCACACCAAAACTCCCTTATAACCCCTCCAACCATTCGAAGCCCCTCCCCGACCTACTCCCGAAAACCTCCCAACAGCTAGGTTTTCGGTCGGGGTAAGCAGAGCGGTGGTTGGAAGTTTTCGAAATGGAGGATCGATGGGTTTTACAGGTGGTTGCGTAGGGGTTTCAAGGAGGCCGGGGGGGACTGTGGCTTAGGGGAAGCGTCAGAGCGGCGACGATCCGATGAGGGTGGTGGCTGGGCTACAGGGGTTGCTGGAGATCTTAGGGTGATTGGGGTTTTGGCTGGGTTTTTTTAAAAAAAATTTTAACCAATTAATTTGCAACACGTGTCATTTTAACCAAAAAAAATTCAACCAGTAGTCGATGTTTGGGATTGAAGAAAAAGAACTACCTCCAAAGTTCGGATTATTCCATAATAATCCATATTTGGGATTAATTTAGCAAAATTAATGACAGTTGGAATTATTATTTCTAATTTTGTTTATATATCAACAATTTAATTTTTTATAAACTTCATAATTATAAATTACTTGTAATATATATGGTTAAAGTTATGCATTATCAAGTGTGCCTAAATCAATTCTCTAAGGATTGAGTACATTATAATTTCTATGCATAGTTTTGATGGAGAATGGTAAACCGCCTCTAAAGTCTTCATCTATGATAGTCAATGAAACCTCACTTTGCCTCTCCATTCAAGTATCTTCCTCAATCCGGAATCATATGAATCTTGTTTCTTTTCTTCCTTTGTTAGTTATGATGTGTAACAAAGATACATTATTCTTTAGTGTATTGAATTTAATAACAAGAAGGCGATCATTTTGTATAATGTCCTTCCACGTGTGTACTTTTATTTTTTGGTGCAAACGTGTGTACTTTTATTATATAATAAATTATCTTATTATATTAGAGTTTCATACAGGTCAACTTGACTCCTCACGTTACCTTTTTAATTTTTTTTTATAGGTAAAGAGATTGTCTTATTGGACCAATCCAAATATCTTAGAAATCAACTCAACTTGAGTTGGTAGGCTAGTCCATTTGAGAGTTTGTAAATACTTTTACTACTCCATTTTGCAACACTAAGTATTTTACACTTGTCAATATACATGTTGGAGTATACAGTTGGAGCATGACCTTAATTGAGTTTGTTAGTCTTAATACATAAAAGAATTAGTTAAGGGATAAAGTAGTTTGGTAAGATTAGTATAAATACATTCTTGTAATTAGAAGTATAGTAGTATTATATTCATTTTGGTAATAATATCACAAAAACTCTTTCTCTCTCCTCTTCTCCCTATATCATCAATTTCTTCTAATACAACTCCACCACCTTCAAGCTAAGCCATTTTCATGGCTTCCTACCACTTCTACTATACCCACCATAAACGCCCAATTTAACAATACAATTTAAAGTACTACTATTTTTTTATTACATTTTGATAAAATTATATTCTAATAAAGTCTAAATTGAGACGAATTTAAGGGTCTGTTCACATTTACTGAACTGAGCTGAACTGAACTGATTGGAACTGAACTGAACTGAACTGATTGGAGCTGAACTGAACTGAAATTAAGTAAATGTGAAAAGGCCCTAACAAAATCACATGTGACATATTTCCTCGAATATAAATTACAATATGAGGTTATAAGAGATAGTAGAAATAAATATTGCAACTTTAATTTGCAAGCAAAATAGATTGAAGGAACGTTTCGTAATGGCTCACACCTCAACGTAAATACTAGAATTTTCTACGGAATTTCTTTCAACCAGATGACATAAAACTACTTTTTTCCCAAAGCTAATGTGGTTTTACCTAGAATGGAAAGTTCTTGTTGCAGACTACAACCAATTTATTTCCAAAAATAGGAATATAAAAGTACCAAATAACAAGCTTGACTTGATTTTCTACGTAAGATTTTTTGAATTTTGGTGAAGCTGTTGCGTTGAATAAAGAATATATATAGTACTTTGTTTGTTAAATTGGATTATGCCTTGAGTTGGGCGTTGACTTAGCACATAGCGTAAACATCACTTAATACTTCATAAGTATAATGTAATTAAATAGTCTGGCTTCAATATTTATTAATTAGGGTATGTATTGGATTAACAAGAAATCAAAGGCAATCATTTTGTAATACTATGTTCTTTCGTGTACGTATTTCCATAAGCAAAATTGTCTTATTTGACCATAATTTGTAACTTAGCTTAGTAAGTTAGAATATACATATCTCCTCCATGCCCACTAATTATATATACATATCTCCCCATGCCCATTAATTTTATAAGTTCAAGTTATTGTCCCACATCAATATAATCCTCTATCATTACAAAACTTCTTCGAATTTGCACAAAAAAATCCTATCAAAACTTATCAAATTACTGCCCACACTTCGATCTTGATTAATAACCCTAATAATGGACATCCAACCGAGCACCACTCGAGCCATTCGAGCTCAAGATAAAACCACTAATGAGCATAAATCCGATTATCCAACCTCAAAATCTATATGGGTGCACCAAGCATGGTTGGCGATTGGATGCATCACCGTGCTTATTGCCCTAGTCAAGTCCATAGCCCTTTCAATCAATTCCCACGTATGGGTGAAACTGTTAGAGATATCGGAAAATATATGTGTGATATATTTTCCGTAGATATCATTTAAGAGAATAATATATTTAATTAGGATATTTATGTTAAGATATTATTTTGAGAATATATCTTTAGGGTTTATGGTTAGACGTATATCTTTTAGGAAGATTGTTTCCTATCTTATAAGCTTAGGTTTTGTATAAATACTCAACCTATTGATTAATAATAATCAAGCAATACAAAAGCTATTCTATTCTATTTCTCTCTAATTTGTCAGAAACCCATCTTAGCAGGCTTAGCTGGATACATTTTCTCAGATCTTATCACTGGAGTCTACCATTGGAGCATTGACAACTACGGAGATGCCAAAACCCCAATATTTGGATCTCAAATCGAGGGTTTTCAAGGGCACCATGAGAAGCCTTGGATCATCACTAGAAAACATATAGCCACCAACCTCTATGAACTATCCCAAATCATTACGTTAATTTTCTTACCTATTAACCTAATTTGCAATAACCCGATTTTGTTAGCATTTGTCGGATCTCTCTCCACCGGTGTCTTATTTTGCCAACAATTTCATGCATGGTCCCACACAACAAATAACAAATTACCCACAATAGTTGTGGCCTTACAAGATTTGGGGGTGCTAGTGTCACGCTCACAACATGCTGCCCATCACCATGCTCTTTTTAATAGTAATTATTGCATAGTGAGTGGAATTTGGAACAATTTTTTAGATGAAATTAGGGTTTTTGAGGCATTTGAAAAGGTTATATTCTTTTGGTTTGGAGTAAAGCCAAGGTCTTGGAATGAGCTAACTTGAAATGGAATGGGTAGAATATTGCATCTCCTTCCTGAAATTTACGCCTTCTTAAATGTTTTGGAGGTCCTGTGCTACTACTGAAAACAAAGAACCTTAAATCATTTAAATTTGTACAAAGTAATCTTAGTATTACATAAAGGTGGTATTAATAACTACCAACAAAAATTGCGAATAATGTAATTATGAACTTTCTAAATACAGTTTAATTTTATTTGTACATTTTTTTTTGTGACATACGAAGTACTTTGTACATATGTTATTCTCCTTTTGTTGTACTTCCTTGCTTGTCATTGGATTATTCATCATTTTTCCTTTTATATCATTCATAATTTAGCTTTGAGTATACATTTTCTTACATATATGAATACATAAAAGCCTAAAAGAGCATTATTGCTTGCTTTATTCATAAGTGCATAATATAAAATTTTCAAGTTTTGTGTCATTTTTACTGATATAATTATTAATGACCTATTTACCACTCACCAATAATAAAATTTATCTATTAAATACAAAAACTAACTTGATAATTAGTTGATTTGGCATACTTGTATTCAATTGTAGTCAAATAAAATATCATATATACTATATATAAGTTCTCTATACATTTGCTCAAAGTGTATACATAAGAAAATTAGCAAAATTTATCGCTTATAAATGGTTCAAATTAACTTAATTTCATACTCTTCTCATATTTATAGGTTTAACTTAATTTAAACAATATAATAGATCGAGTTCTATATTATGAACATTTGTTCAACTTAATAACATTCAATGAACGACGACAATTAACATGCTAAAATATGAGAGGATGTTGACGAGCTTAATTTTCTACACCTGAAAAATTTAAGGGCTAAACACCATTTACTATTTTGATCCCCCTTAATTTTCCAAAAAATAATGCATTGTTCATAAAGTTGGAAATGCCTCTTGTGTATAAATTGACATTTTATCATCAGTCTTTTTCATAATTGTTTTTACGTAATAATCACATACAATAATCTAGTTAATATCACAAAATCTCTAAAATTCAATCAAGATCATCAACAATATGAAGGGATCAGCAGTTTTCCTGGCTACAATTGTCCTCTTCAGCTTTTGCTGTAATAATTTAATTTTATACTTTCATTATTCATATCTTTCACAATTATACATATCAAAAACAATATTAAATAATTATTATGAATTAATTTACGTTATTTTTTTTTTAATGAAATTACAGGCACAAGTTTAGCTCAATCATATGCGGATTTCTTACCTCTTTTGGAACCAATGTTGAAACAACAACAACTTGGTGACGCTCCAAGCCAAGCACCCGTGGGCAACGATGGCGAAGGCGAGCCGCCTTGTATGGAGACCGCCGGTGAATGTGATGTCGACAAATGCAATGAAAATTGCCAGACATTTTATGGTCAAGATGGAGGGTGCATGGCTGTTCCTGGTAGAAATGTCTGTTGTTGTGGTATGTAAACACATACATTAGGAATAAAAATTAATTAATTACCATCATATAATAAAAATTATATATATAAATGACGGTCAGTTAATAAGCCTACTTTGTAGCTGGGCTTTATCTTACGTATTATGAGAGAAATTGCTACATTAGATTGAGGCAATTTAGTAGAAGAACCCTTAATTTTTATATTTTTGTGTTCTTTTCAAATATCAAATATTTTGTAATTTTTTTACATTACTTGATGATGTACTTGTAGGATTTAATTATTACTCCGTAGTTTGTAATTTGGGATGTATACATCTTATCGAGAAGATGAGAATGATATCTTTTTATGAGATAATATAAAATATTTGTATTCATTTTGACAATAACATATACTTGATTCCTTTATTTTAGCTTATTTACTTACTCAATAATCTTTCGTATGTCCTTTGGAAATAACTATTGTAATACATACCTTGACTCAAATAAACTAATAATCTTATTGGTGGTTGTTCTTATCGATATCAATACTATCATAAAGATATCTCATGCACGTATATATTTTAATACCCATCCATATACTACTACTACAACAACAATAGTAGTGTAACAACAAAAAAGCCTTATTTCCAAAATTATTTGGGGTCGCCTATACTGAATCATCATAAGAAACTGTATGATAGAAAGAGACATAACAAGATAATTAGTTAAAAGAGTGTGCATAATATAATTATTTGGGGTCAGCTAATATGAATCATAATAAGAAGTTGTATGATAGAAAGAGACATAACAAGATAATTAGTCAAAAGAGTTTGCAAAAAAAGTGAGTAAAGTGAGAAAAAGTAAGAGCGTCTATCCAAGATAAAATAAGGGAGTTTTAAAATTAAAGAGAACCACGAATAAAATTTTAGAAAGTTTTAAAGGGGTGGTACATTGGAGTAAGATAATATGTATTATAAAGGTTTTGAGGAAACTTTAGCATAATAAAGTAAATGCCTATTTTCAACTGTTTTTTTTTTTTTTTTTTGAAGAAAGATTCAGTTGAAAAAATTAAATCGGAAAGAAAATGCAAAAACATCAAAAAGATGAATAGAAATTTGCATGGTTCGTCCAAAAAAAAAAATGCATGGAAATTTATTGATGGAAGTGTTGAAACTTTGCAAGTAACATTTATTTATAAAGAAAAAGACCCTAAAGAGAGAAATAAATCAGGAATACAATGCCCCAAATATGATAGCTCTAAATCTCTAATACTACGTACAACGGTTGTTTCAAAAAAAAAAATACTACGTACAACACTACAACGGTACAAGTAAACTCAGCTCATGAACTTCAAGTATCCTAAATAAATCAAACACGTACTACGTACACTCAAGGAATGGAACCATGGTCAATGAAAACCTAAACACGGCTAAACCTATGCTAAACCACATGTCGCAGTCCCAAACAAAAAAAGGCCAAATTTCGTACTGAACCGCAAAGTAAGTCACACAAGCCTAAGCTCCTCCCCTCATAACATGGGAGATACGGATATATTACTATATTAGTAACATTCCAACCTGCACCAACACTATGAGCCACCGGATCCCAAGCACCGTCAAACATCGTACCAAACAGACTTCAGAAATAGTCTTAGAAGCCCGGTGACAAAAGTTGTTAGCAGTGAATATAGAAGACGCAAATCATGTAGTGCATCTGTGCATGCATGCGTGGATCACTATCCCATTTGTTAGTTTTTTGTTTTAGCTTATGTATGCCTATATAATATTGGTTGTTATTGAATTGATTGATTTATTTGAATGAGAATTGGCTTTTTCCTTGTGTTTTACATTCTTACACTTTGTTTGGATAGCAGATAAAGAAAGGAAGGGAATGGAAAATAAAGGGAGTTGAGAGGTTGTTATACACCCTGGTGAAGTGTACACCTAGAGCTGTCAAAAGCTGATCCGACCCGAAATACCGACTCGAACCCGATTATTAACCGATCCATCTGAACCCGAAAAAATGGTGACCTGAACCCGACCTGAAACCAACCATAGACCCGGGATGACCCGAGTATTTAAGACCCGAACCCGAACATGAACCGACCTGGAATTGACCCGACCCGAATATAACTCGTAAATTATTGACCTGAATCAAACCCGACCTGAACCGAAATTGACCCAAACCCGTTTTAACCCATCAAAACCCATTTTAACCCTACCTGAATTCAACCCGACCCGTTCCTAACCCGACCCGAATTTAACCCGACATGTTACTAACCAGACTCGAAATTCAACTTGTTGACCCAACCCAAATTCAACCCGACTTGTTATTGACCTGACCCGAATTTTATTGACCTATTACTAACCCGACCCAAAATTCAACCCGACCCAAAATCAACACGACTTGTTATTGACCGACCTAAATTCAACCAAAATTGTTCCTAACCTGATTTCAAATAACCTTAAATTCAATTTAGACTACCTTATTATTATTGGATTGATCAAAACATTTTGTTAGGTAGACCAAGTCGGTCCAGGCCAACAAAAGAAATAAGCATCATCTCCAAATTTAAGAGTTAGATATATTATATATTTGTTATATGGTCAAAGGAGATAATTATCTTCCTAAATTATAGGCTATAGTTCCCTCGTATGTTGCCATAAACTTCCTCCGTTTCTATTTAGTTGACGCGTTTGATTTAGGCACATATATTAAGGAGAGGAGAGAGTGTGAGAGAGAATGAAAAAGCAAGTGGGGTAGCATGTAAATGCAAGGTAAAAAGTTTACCTCAAAAGGAAATGTGTCAAAATTTCCTAAAAAGGAATACGTGTCAACTAAAAAGAAACGGAGGTAGTATATTGTTATATTGTCATTAAATGAACGGTTAACAAACCGACCCAAAAAATGTATCCGAACCCAAGATGATTTGACCCGAAATCAACTCGAAACCCAAATTAACCCAATATTTGAGACCTGAACCCGAACATGACCCGACTTGGAAATTACCCAACCTGATAATAACCCGCAAATTATTGACTTGAATTGAACCCGACATGACCCGACTTGAAAATGACTCGACCTAATTGTAACCCGCAAATTATTGACTTGAACCGAACCCGACTTGAACCCGAGAATGACCCGACTTGGAAATGACCCAACCTGATTATAACCCATAAATTATTGACTTGAACCAAACTTGACTTGACTTGAACCCGAGAATGACCCAAATTGGAAATAACCGAACCTGATTATGACCCACAAATTATTGACTAGATCCAAATCCGACTCAAACCCGTGAATGACCCGACCTGATTCTAACCCGCAAATTATTGACTTGAATCGAAGTGGACTCGAACCTAAAGATGGGCATGGGCCGTGCCGGCACGCGGGCGGCACGGGCCCGGCACGATTCCGGCACGGCACGGCGGCCCACCTATGGGCCGTGGGCCGTGCCGTGAACAAAATCCTGGGAATCGGCACGAGCACGGTACGCCGGCACGACACGTGGCACGGTCTGGCACGACAGTGGTAATTTAATTTTTATTATATGTATTGTTGTTTTTTGCTAAATTAATAAAATTATTTATATAAACTTAAACATAATTAGATAAATAATTTTTATAACCTTAATTAAAATAAAGTTTGTTCAAAACAAAATATATTAACATTAACATAAACATAAATTAATAACATTATTTATATAAAATTAAGTTGTACTAAAAAATATTTATATATCGTTTTTTTTACGTTCATTTAAAAAAAAAAAAAAAAAAAAAGAAAGTGGCACGGTTTGGCCCGCGGCCCGGCACGACCCGCCAGGCACGTGGGTCGTGCCGTGTCGTGGGCCGGGGTGTGCCAAAAGCACGGCCAGGCACGGCCCGTTGCCCATGTTTACTCGAACCCGAGAATTACCCTAAACCGTTTTAACCCGTGAAAACCCGAATTAAACCCGACCTATTATTCATCACCCAACCCGAATGTAAGCCAACCTATTATTAACCCGACCTAAACCCGATAGGATGTATGACCCGACGTGACCCGACTCAAGCATGACCCAACCCGAACCCGACCCGCATATGTTACGACATTAACCCGAATTGATCTGACCAGAGTTGACCCGACCCACTCTTACCCGATACAAACCCGATCCATTTACCCGAATTGACAATTCTACGGTGCACTCATGAGTATTTGTTCTCATTTGATGGTTGTTTTTCATTTTATTATCAAATAAAGAGCAAAAACTAACCTTAGGTTAGTGATGTACGGTACACCCAGGTGTATATAATAAATTCTAAAGAGGGGGTTAGCTAGCTCCATTTAAATCTCTTCAATTTTGGGGGATTAGGCTTATTAAAGAAAGATGGAAAATGAATCTCTCCCTCTCCTATCCTTTCTTCCTCCTGTCATTTACCCAAACAAAGTGTTCGCTGCTCCGATCTAACAATTGTTACATAAGTTCACCTAATATGACCCATGTATTAATAATCATCAGTAATTCAAGCCAAAAAGTTAAATTATTGATATCTCATTTGATAGGAGGTAATAAATTGTGATATTATTATTGAAGGGTTTTTATTTAATTTGTAAGGAAATAAGAAATTAACAAATAAGTGCTTGTCATAGTATTATTAATTTGAATTTGAACATTATTGTCAAATACGGGATGGACTGCACTTGAGACTCAACTTCACAAGTTTAAGGAAGTTTAATCTTGAAAACATATAAAATAGAGGAGTGGCTTCTTATCATTATAAAGTGTATAAGACAACTTTTGTCACTATGTGATATTTACAAGTATTGTTTGAAGATGTTGTATTTTAACACTTTCCTCAAACGTAGGGTTACATTAACTCTGTCACACAACACATTTGATGTTTTTATAGGGCTTGAGCGTATTTTCACACTCTCCCTTACATGGACAACCCACTCAAATTTAGCCCAATGTACAATACTTAATTAATGGTCCCAAAACATTGGCCATGTAACATATTAAGAAGGGCCTAAAGCTTAAGATCAAATCTCAAAATACACCTTAGATAAAATCCTATCCTAACAAATCCTATCCTAATAAATGCTATATTAATTTAGGAAACAATCCTAAGATAAGATATCAAACATAAGTGCTATATTAATTTAGGAAACAATCCTAAGATAAGATATCAAACATAAATGCTATATTAATTTAGGAAACAATCCTAAGATATGATATCAAACATGATCTTCACAATTAATTAGTTGTTAATTCTCCACTATAAAAAGAGGTCATTGATTAAGCATTGTCACATATACAGTAAGAAACAATCCACCACAAACTAGCTTTTAATCAAAAGTGTTAGTTCATAACTTCATACATTTACAGTGCTCTAAAGTGGTGAATAAGATGGCTTTTCTCCCCCTTCTAATGCTCTTACTCCTTGCTGCTTCCTCTGGTAAATATATAATTCGATTAATTTTCAATTCTGAATATTTTCTAATGGTATATTAATATGACATGACGTGACATGTATACCACTTCTTATATACTACGTATGTAATAATGTTATTAACAAGCTAAGACTCGTTAATTCTTAATTAACTGCTAATCAAAAATCTATATATGACCTCTTTTATTATTTTATTTTTTTATAAATAAAGGAACAACATCGGCTCGTGAGTTTAATGTAAAGCCATCTCACTCTAGACCATCTCCTAGCACACCACCGAGTCTTTCTGATTTTACACCAAGCGATGTAAAGCCATCTCACTCTGGACCATCTCCTGGCACACCACCGAGTCTTTCAGATTTTACATCAACTATTGATGTCAAGCCATCTCACTCTGGACCATCTCCGGGAACACCACCGAGTCTTTCAGATTTTACAGCAACTACCGATGTAAAGCCATCTCACTCCGGACCATCTCCCGGCACACCACCGAGTCTTTCAGATTTTACAGCAACTGCCGATGTAAAGCCATCTCACTCCGGACCATCTCCCGGCACACCACCGAGTCTTTCAGATTTTACAGCAACTACCGATGTAAAGCCATCTCACTCCGGACCATCTCCCGGCACACCTCCGAGTCTTTCAGATTTTACAGCAACTACCGATGTAAAGCCATCTCACTCCGGACCATCTCCCGGCACACCTCCGAGTCTTTCAGATTTTACAGCAACTGCCGATGTAAAGCCATCTCACTCCGGACCATCTCCCGGCACACCTCCGAGTCTTTCAGATTTTACAGCAACTGCCGATGTAAAGCCATCTCACTCCGGACCATCTCCCGGCACACCACCGAGTCTTTCAGATTTTACAGCAACTGCCGATGTAAAGCCATCTCACTCCGGACCATCTCCCGGCACACCACCGAGTCTTTCAGATTTTACAGCAACTACCGATGTAAAGCCATCTCACTCCGGACCATCTCCCGGCACACCACCGAGTCTTTCAGATTTTACAGCAACTACCGATGTAAAGCCATCTCACTCCGGACCATCTCCCGGCACACCACCGAGTCTTTCAAATTTTACAGTAACTACCAATGTAAAGCCATCTCACTCTGGACCATCTCCTGGCATGCCACCAAGTCTTTCAGATTTTACTGTAACTACCAGTGTAAAACCATCTCACTCTGGACCTTATCCTGGCACGCCGCCAAATCTTTCAGATTTACACCGAAGTGATTGAGTGTTAACTAATGGTTGAGATAAGGGCATTTTAATACTTGCCTTTTTGTTGTTGTTTGAGCAATAAAAACAAATTTCCAAATTCTAATTTAATTTTCTGTTTAACTAAAACTTATCAATGCTTTATTATATTGTTTGTTTATCTTGTATTTATTAATCCAATAAGGGGATGTCAATGGGGCAGAGTGAAGCAGATGTTGACCTTCTCATCCCCATCCCACTCCCACTTGAATATTCGTACCCACGAAATTATCGTCTCCAAAATACAGCAAAACTACATTATATAAATAACAATTAAAAAATCACATAATAAGTTAATATTCCACAATTTTTTTTCTTTATAATACGACTAATATATATATATATATATATATATATATATATATATATATATATATATATATATATATATATATATATATGCAGGTATGGGACGGGTACGAAGTGGGGCGAGTGGAGTGAGACAGGGATGTGCGGGTCGTTTACAACCTAACTAAAATTCACCCTACCCCATCACCCATGAAAGATATGGTTTTTATTCCTATCCTCGCTCCACCACCTGCCAAATTAGATCGGGACTTATCCTCGTCCCATTAGATGGGCAGGTCTCCTATTTGACTTGCCCCACTAACATCATATCCCTAATTTATCCAATATTGTTTATCAATTTTAAATATCTCCAAAGTACTTAATTTCGTATATCATCTTGAAGTACACTCCTCCATCACTCAAAAATTATGGAGTAGACCACCCTTCAATTAACACCGTCTCTT
This sequence comes from Chenopodium quinoa, assembly GCF_001683475.1. NCBI lineage: Eukaryota > Viridiplantae > Streptophyta > Magnoliopsida > Caryophyllales > Amaranthaceae > Chenopodium > Chenopodium quinoa. The sequence goes on along the minus strand of NW_018742733.1, from coordinate 2,333,797 downwards.
AAAATCATATAATACATCTGTTTCACAAAGATGCAACATTTTGACTATGTGCACTTTAACACCACTTTTTTACACATGTATAAAAATTAAATATTTATATGTATACTATTGTTGGATTTATCTCAATGTTTATTTTCAAAATAAAATTGTAAAATTTTGCTTTAATTTATTAATGTATAAAAAAAAATAAAGGTCAAAGTACTGTGTTAAAAAGAAATTCAAAACATTGTATGCCTATATGGACTGTATCTATTGTTAAGTAGAGGTATTACTTTTTTATTTTATCAAGTTAAGTGTCAACTTTGCGATATTCTCAAGTCCAATTCACCATTTGTAGTCTAGCCCATAGGTGTGCCAAAATTTTAGCTGGTCTCGAGCCCAACCAATTTTCTCAGGTCCCTCATTTTGAAAATAAAGATTTAATATAAAAAAATGAACATATTCTTACTATAAGATATTTATTCTTACAAAATTAAATGTTTATTTTCATACCGATGTTCATTCTTATAATGTTAATGGTCACAATATTGACAATATATTTTCATAATTATACTGACTTAGTCTAGTAAGCTCTGACACTCAATATCTTAAAATATTCCCACTTTTCCCAATTGGTCTAAGGTGCACCCTTGTGCACCTTAGATAGGTGTAACAGCAGCCTAGAAGCCCAATTACACACAACCCAATTAAAAAAGGCCTTAAAATTAAAAAAAAAACATGGTAATTACAATATACTCACTCATACCCAATACACACACCCACACCCACATCTACACCCACACCCAATACAAGTAACGTCACTTTCAAACTCAAAACTCTTCTTCTATATGATTTTCTCTCTCCTCTTTTTCACTTTCTCTCTTCTCTATTTCATTTTCTCTCATTAAAAAACTCAAAAACATCAATGGACATTAAAGAAGAGATGCAAAATCAAAAGGATCTTCCCTAAAAAAAAGGCAATTTTATGTAAATTTCACTTAAGTTTGTTTGAATTATATGATTATCACTGAATTTTGTTTGAAATTGTTCGAATCTCTATTCTTCGAAATTTTTTATTGGAATTGTCAAAAAAAAAAATAGTGAAATCAAACGGATACTTATGTTCACATTTTAAAGTTCATATATTCATAATTTGAATCCATTTATAAACTTTCTGAAGTGCATATATTCACTTTTTAAATCCATATGTTCATATTTTTTATGTATCTGCTCACCTTCTCAAATGCTTAATTATGTTCATACGCATTCAAAAATGAACCAATGTATATGTTCATATTTTGAATGCATATGTTCATAATGCTTATGTAAACAATCTGAAATCCATATATTCATATTTTTTATGTATATGTTCACCTTCTGAAATGCTTATGTTCATGCGCATTCAAAAAATGAACCAATAATGCATATGTTCATATTTTGAATACGTATATTCATTTTCTAATATGTGTATATTCATATTTTTAATGCATTTTCATATTTTTTTTTTTAATACTTATAATGTGTATCTTTCATAATTATTTTATTTTTTATTTCTTCAATTTTCTTATGTTCATAATTAAAGGCCGTAAATTCAATTCAAATGAATTACATGTTCACAAACCTAATCGAATTGATAAAAATTCATTACAAAATCACCACATAATAAATCGAAATTCATACATAGATCAAACTGATATAAATTTAACAAAATACAATTGCAATGGAATAAAACCTTAAAAAACACTAAAATGAACACATACAAAAATGAACATGATAAACAAAGTTATAAAAAATTAGTTTATTAAAGATGAACATGATTTTCATATTCAAATAGTTCAAATTCATTGTTTATAATAAAATTGTTCATTTTTTTGTAGTAAAATGTTCATTTTTCATGTACTAATGTTCATTTTGTATTAAATGTTCATTTTAAATTATTACATGTTCATTTTTCTAACATAAATTATACAAATATTCGATTATAGTTATTCCAACTCAAAAAATTGATTATATATCTTAAATCTAATCCTGACTCATCATAGATAAAATAATTACTGATCTATGATTAAGAATAAAAACAAAAAATATATATAAAAAAAAAAGAAAAAAAAGGAGAAGAGAGAAAATAAAATAAAACCCACCTTCTTCTCCATTAGTTCTCTGAAACTCAAAATCATTTCACAAAATGACGAAGGGATTCATTGTAATTATATCATCAATATTGCAAATTTTTAATCAAGATTAATCTTCAACAACATTCGTGGTTGGATTTGATGAATCAATTGAAATAAAAAAAAGAAGGAGAAAATACAGAGTTAAAGAAAATATAATGGAATTTATGATCGAAAATTTTGGTGAGAATTAGGAAAGAAAAGAGAAAAGATAGAATTGGGAAGAAGGAAACTAAAAATTTTAAATAAGAAACAAACTAATGCGGGAAAAACATTTTGTATGATTTGAGTTTGGGCTGCGTTTCATCCATAAATTCCTGCGTTTCATACTGTTGCACCTACATTAGGTGCAGGAGGTTACACCTAAAAAATATGCCCACTTTTCCAACACAATAAGCCCAACAACACCCATATAATCCATTAAATTAAATTTGAAAAAAAACCCACCAAAATTTTGTCTTCATCTTCCTCCAAATCTACCACCATTTTCTCTCTCCAAACCTTCAAATTCATCCTAAAATGGCGGCAGCACTAGAGCCACATCTTTCGCCATATCACGAGCAGTCACCTTAGAACTCCGCCATTGATGGGTGGAGCTCGGTGGTCGTCATCATCGACGTGGTGGGGTCATGTGGATCCGGCACCTATATTAGACCCTCTTTTGATGTCACTGAAGCTTTTTTGGCCGATCCTTCTCCTAACAAAGTCAATGTTTATTTTATACGAAACATTATATTGTATGAAAATGAACATTTAATTATTGAGAAATACAAAATTATTGTAAAATATGTTCTATCAGAAAATATTAATTTTTGTTATAATAAATGTTCATTTTTGAACGAGGAATCATGAATATGTTCTTGGTCTCGAGATCAGCCTTCAACAACTGCTTGGGTGTGGATTAAGTGGGCTGGTTACGACTCATTGTTAGTCCACACTACAACTGTGCCTGGACTGCCCAATAGCCATAGTTGTTAAGTCCAATGATACAACAAGCAAAGCATAATTCTTTCTAATGTTTTAAATTACAGCTAAACTCTCGTGATCAAAGATACACTTTTCTAACTCTCCTGATAATTTTAAGAGTTAGAAGCATAAAGTTATAGGTTTATAGACATGTTAATCTAATACAAGTACACAATCCGAGTATTAATGATAATCATGGCCTGATAATCCAGCTAAATTGCCAAAATTATAATGTTACTGATGGATTTTTATGTAATTTGTAAGATATTTTTCATGTCAATGCTCGTCTTAGAAGCCTTAAATTCTATTCTCATGTGAGAACAATCTTAGCAAGATTTCTTTAGCACTCATTATTTTAGAATTTAGATGGTATAGAAACACCGAAGATGCAACTCAATGGAAGACGCCGAAATCAGAACCAAGTTCTTCATAGTTGAAGAATCATGTGATTGAATGGCAAAAATAAAGAGAAGTAGGAGTTTGGCATTTGAGGTAGCTGAAATATAAGGCGGTGATTTCGACGGAAAAACACGCAGTACAAGACTAGAATTTCTGTATCAAAATTGAATAATGGAACTTTATACAATTTGGGACCTTTTTAAGATCTATTAGTAATTTAGTACAAATAAATGAAGTAACACCATGCCCAAGGTAGTCACCTGAACTAGTTCTAACCAATATGGCACAAAAAACTGCAAACAAGATGCATGCACACAGATGGGGCGAGTACGAGGAGATACTACTTGTCTGGCAGCGCAGACAGTACATTGGGGATTCGGATGATACTCTGATCCAAAATTCAGCTCAATCCTAGGCCAATGAATCGCAGAAGATGGCAATAATTTAAGCTCACTGGATTTGGTGGTATTGACCAGATGCTCTTGTTTGAGGAAGCTTTCGCAGAATATAGAGGACAAGTGCGGAAGGTAGTATCTCAACTACCTAATATTCCAATATAAGTAAGAAATAAATATGTTGTGTTCAGATCATAGATGTAGATATGTTCAAAAAAAGATAAATAAAATATACCGTGTAGTATATGAGATCCAAAATTGGATGATCCAAGACTTCAAGTGATGCGTCAGAATCAAAGGCAGATATTACAACCTGTAACCATATTTTTTTATGCAATGAGAACATCGTCAAGCAGATAAAGCATGTGGCAAGTAAAGACAGACACCAAGGAACGTAATTCTGAATACTCGTGACAGGTTCAACGCATTAGATCATGAGTATACAGAGAAGAAACAGATGAAAGGCAAAAACAGAAGATAGGGACATGGCATCAATTATATGATCTCATCAATAATTAAACCAAAACATCAGAAACAACAGAAAGGCTAAATGTGCCCATATGATTCAGATGGCCGAGATCCAAGCTTACCATAACACAGCGAATGAGAAAGCAGGTGAAACATATTGCTGTAACTGATCCAACCTGCAATAATATGTTTTAGTTAGAATGTTGGCACTAACTTGATCATCTATTCCCTAAATTAATACTGATACATCTTGAACGTTCACAGACACACTATACAACACGAACTGAACAAGCAATATTTCCTCGTGGCATATCTACAGTTCTACACCCTCAAACACCAATTCTCAAATTTCAACTATCATTCAGTTTGGGTAATAAAGTTGTGCTTTAGTTTTCGAAAGTTTATAATGATTATTTAATTGACACTTCAAAATAGATATATAAAACACAGCAGAAAGATGTTTTTTTAATTAATCTAAATGGTAATGATCTATTGTCTTGTGAAATATGTTGTCATAGGGATAGGAAAAAAAACCTCATGAAGTTTCTTTCTTCGCCCCTTTGATTCAATTGGGAAGCGCCGCAACATGTTAAATAACCTATGAAACCAAGCAACAAGAATTATACTTCTCTAGATTTTAAATTATGCTTATGCACAAAAATTAATGAAGATTAATGTCTACCTTCCCCCGTACAACAGGAAACCAAGTGCTGCTATAAAGGACACCACTGCAAAGAAAAAATAGCGTTATGATGAATTAACAATCCACACCATGGATAAGATAAACAGAAAGCTAAGTTCTGTAAAACATTAAACTGCACAACAAACCTGCGATAAATATTTGTCCAATGGTTTCAGAAAAACTGCTATCATGTATCCATATGTATATCCAGATTAAAGCCTGTCATGCCAGATTCACTTAGTGCATTGCAGAATTAATAAGACTGTATAAGGTATATGTAAAACAATGCAAATACTGATCATCATAATCACACTATTTTCCCTGCTCCTCCAAGATTATTCAACATACATAAGAGCACCTGCCTCAGTGCTAATCCCTCCCGCCTTAAGATCATTATATCACTTATCATTTCAAAACCCATAACTTGCCAAAATGTTTGATCTTATTAAATAGTTCCAACTTATACAAAAATGTAATAAAGGAGAATTATGCTTATTATTCAAATGAGTAAGCAGTGTCCATAACCAAACAAGTGAAAACATATATGAAGTCCATACAGGGTTAGGATCATCAAAAGTCTCCTATAATCCTTGTCCTTGTACCTTTCATGAGGCTTGTTGAGGGCAAGGAAAGGGAATTACTAGGACATAAAGTAGATAACATTGGCCTTTTCTATCTGAGGTAACAACAGGAGTATAAGTGCATCCTTAGTAGTTCATAAATCCTGTTACTTTCCCATATCCCTTTTTTGTTTTGCTTATAGAAAACATGCACTATACCAGGACTGACCTCCCCTCTCCCAAGGTGCTTTAACCCGCTCTCACAAGATCTCCCAAGAGGATAAAGAAGACTGACCTGTATAACATAGACTATACAATTAACTGCAATATACCAGGCCCTGAGCTTGTTTGTTGAAAGACTTTTAGCCTGTTAAAGAAACAAAATTTCAAAATCAGGAAAACATGCATATGCATCATGATTGAAGAGTACATTAAGTTATTAGAACAACTACCCCTCAAAGAATTGCATGAGCAAGATAACAGATAACGCAAAAATATCAGTCAAAGTGGACACTGAAATCATGTGAAACAATAAAAGTTGCATCGAAAAAGTAAGGTTCAGTGATGCAACTCAGTTGTTTCGTGCTCACAATAATCATTTCAGTAGTGCTGATATCCTACACAAGCAGATAACAAAGCAAGCCAAATATACACCATATATCTCATTGCATGAATAGGTTTTTTTAACATGAAAATGCATCAGAATGGTACAGAAAAATAGATCAAGAACACCTCCACACTTGCCTGATAATATATCTCAGCCCAGAAAAGAACCAAAAGTGTGTATGTCGTAAAGAATAACAGCCCGGGGAAGTCCAATAACACTGATGTTAAGACCTGTGTAAAGCATAACATAAGACTATTACCATGAGCAACATCACACATTTATATCTTAAAAAGTAATAAATCAACATCACGTCATCACAATGTAAAAGAATGAATATAATGACCAAACATAATGACTTTCCACACACAATGTCGTTTGTGATAAATCGAAGCACTGCTTTTTCTTGGGAATATGCTTAAGCGTGATGGACTCGGGTCAGCCACAGCCCATGAGGGTCTACGCCAGAAGGAAAGTCAAGCAATAGGGGCTCTAGGAAGGTCAACCAGCAGCAGGAGTGGTTTCCAACGCATCAAAACTCCGATGAGCAAGAGGACAAGTTTAATTAAGAAAAGAAGAAGGAAAGAAAGCAACTCACTTCTAATATGTTTTTCTATGGTCTTCCTATTTATGTTAAGTAGTCACATGTTAAGAATTAAGGTCACCTTTGAGGCTTTGACCATTAGTATTCTTAGTATAAGTAGCATGGTATGTGTAACTAGGAAGGCATCCAGAAATTTGTGAGGAAACTGAGATTGGCAGCCTCAAGTTGCCAAGTTGCTAACTTGTTATCTTAATTATTAATGAACAATCAGTCCTCCTTCTATATTGAGAGTAATAATCTGTTAAATTAGTCTAGTCCATTACATTAAGCCTATCGAATCTCCGGGTCTAAATAACAGAAAGTAACAGCTTAAACTTCCAAAAACACAAACACTCCATCTTTAGGGCTATTTAGTGTATGTAATATTATCCTTGTGATGTGCACTAAACGATGACAATGTTTGTATTTTTGTTATACTCTTTTTAACAAAGGCAAAACAACATCATGGTCAAAACTGTCGCTGGTGTAAGCTTCAAAGGTTACTAAATCATCAATATCACACACATACAGCTACATAATAGTATAATACTCGAAGTACGAAACTTCTCTTGGATGGAAACTCCATTAAGCATTCTGATGTAAACATTACAAAATTAATCTCTGAGAATTTCACTTGGCAACATTGTTGTACCATGTTGCTTTTGACTCTTAATATATAGGATCTAATCATAATCATAAAGACTCAAATATAACTTCATGAAGTAAGAGTAACAAAAAGGTTTGCTCACCTTGGGCTTCAAAGTAAATACAAACATGTGAAACCCGAAAATCACAGCGCGCACTGCAACAAACAAGGTACCAATCTTAACACCAAGTAATTACACAAAACTATAAGAGGCAAGAAATAATATAAGCAAGCTAAAGAGTCAATTTTCAATCACCTCCATTGACAATAAAATTCATCAAATGGAAAACCTTCTGCGTTGTCCAACCATATTCAGGCACTCTCATTTCAATCCTTATAAGTTGAGTCTGCTCATCATCAAATTCAACCAAACCCAAATAAATTTTCAATATTAATATCAATTTAATCAACAAAATCCCAACCAAACCGAATTTGATCAAAGTCAAAGCATTGGAATTAGCCAATTAAAGTCAAATTAAACTCTGACTACACCTAATTTTAGCTCAATTTTAAAATTACAATCATCTGAGCAAGTTAATCAACAAAAACCCAGATACCCAAAACTCAAAGAAAGTCAAAGGATTGAGCTTTAGCTAATAAAATTCAAATTTATGCAAGACCCAGTAATTAAAAGTAAAAGAAGTTAACTTGAACAACTAAAATAAATAAAATTGGCAGAAAATTGAACAAGAGGAAAGAAAGATTACAAGAGCAACAGCAGAAACGATGGCATAGATAGCACAAAGGGTGAAAAAGATGGCATCTTGCCACTGAGTTGACTCGTTGATCTCGTCCCACCAATTCAACACGAACAAGGGGCGTGTGAATCCAGGTGACGCTAAGAAGTTCAGCGCCAAAGTCGCCATTTTTACACCAAGAAACAGCAAACAACACCAAGAAAGAGTAGAAGAAGGTGATGATGATTCTGGAAGACAGACAAAGAGAGAGAGAAAGAAAAGGTCCTACCAATGCCAATGGGTAGTTCCCACGTTGCCGAGATAGAAAGATAGAGAAATTTGAATTATTAGGGGGAGATCAATATACGTACTCCTCACGGGTTATTTAGGGGAATTAAGTATGGAGTTTGAACTATGGAGGAGTTTTACTTGGTTTAAAATTTTAAGCCAATTATAATTACTTTCTCCGTTCTTTTTTACTTATCGATTTTGATTTTAAACTATTTACTATCCTTTTTTTTTTATTTTTTTTGTATAATATGTAAAGAAAAACAAATTTATATGATATCTTTTTGAATTCGTCTCAATTAATACTATCTTTAATTATGGAGAATTAAATTTATTGATCGTTAAAGTTTTGCATTGACAATCGTGATAAAAAAAACAGGTCAAGTAAAAAAAAAACAGAGAAAGTATTATTTAATGCTTTATTTTATTTTTCTAGGATTGAACCTCGGTTTTTTTTTTTTTTTTTTTTTTGTTCTGAATTTGTAGACCACATAAATTCTTTGCTGAAGCTCATAGCTGGTCCAACTAAAATAAGCTGCAATTTAGGTATTGTTTGGCTGACAATTGAATTAATTTCCTATGGGCATTTATATTTCATGGAAATTAAAATCACACATCAAATTTCCTAAGAATTAACTAAACTTGTGTACTTGTATATGGGTGTTTACAAACCATGAGAGTTTTGAGTTACCATGACTAATAAATTCCCATGTTTTGTGGAAATTGGAAATTTCCATGATTCTACACTTTTCACAATCTCACTAAACAAGTCCTTTATTTTCTAAATTCATGGAATTTTTCAATTCCTCCATGTTTATGTGCAATCAAACAACACTAGTATTTTATGGCTTTACTTTTCTCGCTTCTTTCTCAATGTCACTCATTCTTTTGTTCTTTCATATCGATTCTTTGTGTCCCTTATTGTTTGCAACATTTAATCCAAAAAGCTCTCATATAAAGTGGACCCATGATGTAAACAAAAGGAGAATAATGGAGTTATAAATTACCATTTCCACTAATACTAACAACTTTCTCTCTCCTCAAGGATATTCCTCTGTCCCTCAAAACTCTTCTCTAGCAACAATCATGCTAGGCTTCAAAAGAGCTTGGAAGTTGATTATGGCTGCAGTTTCCATAATTTTGCCCCAATTTTTAGCGGTGTTTGTGGTTGCAGTTAGTCAACAATGATTGTGATTTAAGCCTACTAGTAGATATTGTTCGCCCAAACCCTCAAGGGTCTACTTTGATGCAAGACAGATTTTCTACCCAAAAGGGCTCTACTAAATTGAGCTATTAACCCAAAAGGATTTTACAATATGTACAGGCATACGCTGCCTTCATTAGGGCTTTTTTACACCATATGAAAAAAAAAAAAAAAAAAACATGTAGCAAATGTACGACAAATACTTAACATGTATGTAGTTACTAAGCATTGGATTTCGAGTTCAAAAGGGCAAATGTGACTAATAATCTGATGGAAACTATTTAAGTTTGTGGGGCTTTGGAACGAATATTTAACTAAAGGAAATTAATTTGCTTGGTCCCCTTGATTTAGGGCTTTAAATTTTTGTTAGACTGATTGGATGGCCCAGGCCAATACAATACACTAGTATTGTATGTTCGAATCAACTAAATGCAGATTTGCAGATAAGACTTTCATACAATTAAGTAGTTTTAATTTGTTGTTTATTTATTTCTGTATATATAAACCATTATCGTCTAAATTGTGAAAAATTTAATGCACAAGGCCATAAACAATGGAAGAAAAGACAAGGTCTTGTGAGAAAGAAGTAGTAATTTTGGAGTAGGGTAATGTTACGACTTTCACAGATTTATGTAGCGTAATTGGAAGCCTAGAAAGCAATACAAATTCCGGTTGCTACATTGTTGAAAGAAGGTGAACAAGGTGTTACGATGGCTTTAGGACTGGTTATCTATAATGTCAGCAGCCGTAACATCAGCAACAGACCACATTTCTTGAGTAATAAATGGAGACCACGAAATTTACTTCAGAGTTGAGCAACCACAAATTTTATAGAGTTTGGGTCCGATAAGTGGAAGGCTGCCCCACAGCCCCAGTCATGTATTGTTAGGCTATTATCCATGTTGTGTTCCCCTTAAGATTATATAACATGCCTTGAGAGGATCACATTGCGATAGTATCAGCTTCCACAACAGCGGAGATGGAAGACACACAAAGAAACCAGTATCGGCGTTTGCCATCTTTGTGGCCGTCATCAATCATTGCAAGACCTTCCTGCAATCATAAACACAATTCCCTAAGCACCAGCTGAAAGTTTTTAACAAAACTGAGATCAGAAGGCATAGAATAAAGACTCGCCTCTAACAATGTATCAAGAGCATCAATTGCACGCCCTGCTGACCAAGAAAGTCGTCTTTCTACCTCTTCTACAGTCACATAGCCTTGCGCCTGAAAGTGATATACAATACAAATTGAAAATAAAATCAGTCATTTAGACAAGACCCAAAAATAAAAAATGGTCAGTGATATAGAGCAAGTTCATATGAGCACTGGTTTTCAGATAAGATGAAGCGCACAGCCATCTCAGTTTGACAACTTTACATGATTGTAAGACTTGCATCAGCTATCTGAATTTAACAGACCACCATTCATATACTTTATCTATCCACTGCCCTTTTATTCTTATAGGCATATGAAGATGCCACTATTCATCAAGAGCACATAGCTTCCAACTCCAAACTAGGAAGAATAAGCATACAAAAGTTCAGAACAGTTAAAGAATTTATACATAACCTAGAAAACTACATGCGAGTATTAAAAGAAAAGCTAACACAAACCTCCACAGCCATGAAATAGGATGATAACAGGATATAATAATTTCACCTCAAGTTAATTTACGGACCTGTCAGACCTCTTCAAACTAGAATATTAATGATGCTAGATCTATCCATCATAAGAACACAAGGAAGTATGGACAGAGGCCAAATAAGGACCAGTAAAAAGCACAGGATTCCCCAAACTGATTGATGACAGGGATGGATTGAACCCTGTATACCAGAAAATAGAGGAGGCTAGGATAAAAGAAAATAAATAATACATAAAATATTGTCTCCTTATATGACAATTACTGCAGCATAATCTGCTTTATAATATAAAGTCGATGATTTCATAAGGGAAGAAGCAACTAAGAGGGCTCTACCAGCAAATCCAATGCAGAAGCTATTAGCACTTTAGCGGTAAGATAACAGAAGTTGTAAGCACCTGTTTTAGAGGGCACACTGCATATATACAACACAAACATCTCCGGAACCAATATAACATTAGAGATCAAAATTCAAACAGGTCAGATCAGCTTAGACAAGATGAACCGGCCACTCGGCCAGGAACCAGTCCTGCTTTAACTTGAATGCCTGGACCCAAAACTTGTCTACCCTCTACCCACAATCCAGCAATATCATCTAATGGACCAAATAGGATTTGTGACTCAGACAGGCCTGCCCCAGGAACCAGGCAAGACAAGGTGAGAAACTACACAACACATGCCATGTAATTTCTTCTTTAAGTAATTCTTAAGAGACACAAGGAAAAAGAGTTAGCTTGGTCTGTCGGTCTCTTGCCTGAGTCAGATATTAATTTTCCAGAAAGAACATTGTTGGGAGACGAATTATCCAACACTAAACAAACACAATAAGTGCGTGAATCAATAAATAGGAACAACAACATAAAGAGTCCTTTATTTTCATAGAAGTTGCATTTAACTAGCAAAAAGTTAATTAGTGACCTTTGAATAAACACTTTAGATAGCATAATTTTCAAGTTATACAAGAAAAGGTGCAAGCAATAAAAATATTACATTGAGATCACTAACGAGTTTATTAGAAGCTCTATCAGGTTCAAATATAAAAGAGTATGTTTATGTTAGTATCCTAAAAAACCTACCCCTTTTATCTTAATAAGTAAACAGCTCTACTGTGTATACTATGTTTGCAAATCACATCAAAAGCCAACCCATCGAGCCCCATTGAACTTGAGGGCAGAAATTAGAGCATAAATAAAGAGAGTATCTCTCCGTTGAAATGTTAATGACATGGTCAGGCTTATTTTCTTCTAACATAATATGGCCAGATAGAAAGGATACAAGGATTTCACACAATTGAGATTATGAATCCTGAAAGATACATCCTCCTTTCCAATACAGCATTACAGCAACACTAAAAAGAGCCATATAAAGTTAAAGATGCATTCTAACAACTTAAGATCCAGGTTCTCAACTGGAAGTTTGTTTGGCAAATACTCAAAAGTACAGCTCTACAGCTACAGCTTCAGAATATATTGAAAAAGAAACAGTATGAACTTATACAGTCAACCATAATTCATTCTATGGTCAATCATCACCAGATGTATGACATGTATCCACAATAGACATTTGCACCCTTGATTATTATGTTATAGAGCTCATTATCAATCAACAGTCCAAGAGGGAAAAGGAATTATATCATTGAGGTCATAATACATATCCATTATCAAGGAAAGATGCAACAAGAATGGCATGAGGATGTAAGTACTTCTTAGTCAGGTTTCCCTAAAAGATGATAGGGCTCAAGTCTATGGTAGAAGTGAGGACTAAATTCATACAGGTAGATAAAACCAAATCAAGTTAGCCAAATATATGGGAGACTGATAAAGAGAAACTTTTAAGTCTCAAGATACAAACCTAATCTAAACCTATCAACCAAGCTTTGAAAGAGTGCATGCTGATCATTACTAGTAAAAATCACATGGGAGTAATTTGGACTTCAAAACAATGTGGAGAAGCAATTAATAATGAAATTGCTACAATCAAGGGTAGGACACTGCCTAAAGAAAAATTACCAAGGTCAACACTAATTCCTTTTCCTAATTTATTACACTAATGAAAAATCTAAGCAAAAAAAATAGAATAATAGATATATCAATGGTAAAGCAGTCCTATATAACAAAATTCAACAAATCTAGAAACACTTCCTCCAGTAGATGGGTTAGGAAGGGAAGTTACCTTAAAAGTTCCAAATCAACTATAATCATTAGTTCTTAATTAGTTTGCAGTCACCAACATCTTAGCTTTATAAGCCATCAGTAAACAAATTAACAAATTAATGGGGAGCTTTTATTCCACAATCCTTTATTACTTCCCAAAAAAAAGATATTTTTTTTTCCTAATGAGTTGGTTCATCCGTTCATGTTTGTCCATAGAAAGTCTCTTCCTATTGAATTTGAAATGTAATGAACTGAATAAGGATTTTTTGTTTTTTTGTTTTGTTTTGTTTTTTTTTCTGGACTTTCTTCAAAACTTTCCTCATTCGAGCTCTAATAATGCATCTGATGAGTACCATTTTCCGCTTCAAAGAACTGAGCACAATAAATTTAAATACAGTGAATTAAGTAGCCTATCTGTCCATAAATGATACACCCTATCAATAGTTTTACATCCTCCCCTTCCCTTCCTCTCTATCTCTTGCAATCTAGTCTTATGTTGTTTCTTCAGTAGAAGGCTCAGAATAATCAGAAGTCAAAAAAAAAAAAAAAAAAAAAAAAAAAAACCCAGACAGTGATTCATATATCATAATAAAAACCATGTTTTTATACTCAAAATTCACGGAAGAAAGCCAGTCTGTAAATAAGCACCTTATATCCCAGACAAAATTGATTATTATCAAAACCACATAGGGCATAGCTAGGATAATTTCATAGTGCTCATTAGAGTATGAGGCATAAAAGTTTTCATATCTATTATCTACCCATACAGAGCTAGAAATGGCAGGAGCCACGAGATATCATTGGGTAAAAAATGTCAAAGATTCTTGAAATGCACTAAATAGCTATTTTGGACTGTGTTGGCAACAAATTAAGAGATATTCCATGATTCCATCTTGTCATTTTACGATCACATAGAATGCTAGGAATCTCCCGATTGGATCTTTTAAGTTTTATCTCTCTTCCATTCCCTTTCCTCACAAAAAAATTTAACAATGCTAAGACTCTTCAAATCGACACCGCCACCTTTCCTTCCTTTTCATGGTCCCCAACACTCTGAGAGACGATACAAAAATCAGGCAGAGGTTTGTAGCAGATCAATCTGGGCTCTTGTGGAAGAGACCCTCCCTTGGGTCTCTGTCTCCATTATTGCTTAGGAAAAAAGAATCCAAGGATTCACAATCTAAAAGCCCTGATTTATATCCTCTAACAAGGGAGTGCTCACACTTTTTGCCTACGTTATACGAAGTATATGATTACAGAATCAGTCTGTTCTGATATGTCAATCTCCTACTGTTCACTCCAGGCTTTGCAATATATTTATCAGTTTGAAATAACACAATTTCTAAAGCAGGTCCCAAGGGAAGATAAAGTTAGAGTCTGATAAGTGATAACCATCAATGCGTACCCAGTCTCAGAGTTATCCACTAGCATTATAGACTACAGCATGTAAAAAAAAATTATATACAAGAAACAAATTAGCTGTGTCAAAGTACACTTCCAAATTTCAAGCAGGTATACAGTCCTACAAACAAATCTCTGACAGGTAGGCTTTGTAAATTAGTATCCACTAAACTACAAATTTACAATATCACATCAACGAAAAACTATTATAAAATAATAAGTGTGGA
Organism: Chenopodium quinoa; assembly: GCF_001683475.1. Taxonomy (NCBI): domain Eukaryota; kingdom Viridiplantae; phylum Streptophyta; class Magnoliopsida; order Caryophyllales; family Amaranthaceae; genus Chenopodium; species Chenopodium quinoa. The sequence continues at coordinate 2,318,752 of NW_018742733.1, read as the reverse complement.
TTGTAGACAAAACAATGAAATCACACAAAGTGTAAAATAAGCAATTTTCAAGAAAATAAAGACAATAAACAACCTGAGCAAGCTCCAAGATTTCATTGTGATCCTTGTTCAACTCAGTTGGAACAGATCGTATGAGCTTTTTCTTGCCAACAGATATCACCTCGAACCCACTACCTAAAACCTAACAATGGGCACGACAAATGTAAGTCTATTGCAATCACCCTACATTAAGATTAATAAATGTGCGAATTGAAAGCACAATGGTGCACTCAGTAGCTGCAACTAGGTGTTTTGAGCTTAAATAATTTAAGTTGATTAAAGTGCCCCATTAGGATGGTATGGAACTTTCAAAGCTACAGTCATAAGAGTAATTATTTGAATTAGTACGAAATTCTGATCAAAGTCACTTTAGTAACTATACATGATGCATTAGTAAGGATATTTTCCATAGCAAGTGCATCCAAGTAAAAAGACAATAACGTTGAAGCTATAAATTGACAGCCATGTGCACTTGCTGCACAATATCATAAGTAAATGTATATGATTTTTTACATGTTTTGACCAAAAAAATAAGTTCTAGAAATACAAGCAACTTGCAATACCTTCAGCTTAGATATAGCACGTAAACAGTCATCCTCTGATACAGGTTCACGGGCATTTTTACGCTTCAAACGTAGCAGGTCTAATAACTCCTGCAAGTTTATCAAGCCTCCATTGAGGGATCTAGTGGCCAAACATATTTCAACAATTTGCACCCCTTTCTAGGCAACAAGAAGATGTATCAGAAAATACTAGACATGAACAAAAATACATCACACCAAAAGCAAAGGCAGATATCATCATATGCCAAAGCAGGTAAAGCACCATAACATATAGTAGTAGTAAAATTTAGCAAAGCCACAGTAAATATACTATATCGAATGGTCAACAAATGAATCACACAAAAGAGCTAAGTCAGAATGACACTCACCAAGTTCATAATAAAAGTCACCAATTCCCAAAAGCTCTGCCCAAAAACCCTTGTTTGAGGCAAGAGGATCCACCCCTACTTTAGAGCACATCTCATGAAATTGAGCTCTGAACGTCGGGTTTTTCCGTATATCATTCTGCAGATCAATGAAAAGTTAAAAGTAGAATTACATTAACATCTCTGCTTTATGCCAATTTGCACAGTTTAAAAGGATTCTTCTGCATTTAAGTTTTAATAGTTCAAGGTCCCAAGCATAAACTTTGTGGTTACCTAAAGTTCAAGACCATGTAAACAGTAATCCTAATGTCTACTTAGTCAATCAATGGCAGTGAATGATAAAGAAAGGGGCCAATGTGCCCTTACTTCAAACCTCCCCCCCCCCCCCCCAACACCTCCTCAATATACACACACACACACACAAAAGGAATTATCACATACTCCAATGCTTACCTTATCTGTCTAACTATTCAGTACAAATCACTATGTTATTACCCCTCCCCCCTCTCTCAGTACACGCACACGCAAAATGAATTATCACATACTCCAATGCTTACCTTATCTGCCTCACTATTCAGTACACTAACTAGTATAAGTCTATCCAGTCAAATTTTCATTTCATAGTACATTACTTCATCTGACTCGAGAAATCAATCTTAAATTCAAGAGATAATAGATCAATGGAAGCTTCTAAAACAAGAACTATATCCCTTTTCTTCCCTAAAAAGATGCCTCTAACCAGGAATCCCATTGCAATGAAAGAAAGCTCTAGTAATTCTTTCTAGCATCTTTCGGATGGGGTCCGGGACTTCAAGCAAATAACTTTTTAAGCTATATACAGTATCTAGACAATCTAGTAAGTCAGTTGCAGGTAGCTTATTTCCCTGCTTATCTTATAACTCACCTTCACATAAACAATCACTACAAAATCTATACTCAATGTTATCTCACCTTAACATCAATAACTTTACTGTAACAATCCCAACTAATACCATCTAATTTCAGAAACAAATAAGATAAAAGTCAACAGCTCATAAATTAAGAATAGGGGTAAACAAAATGTAATTTTAATCCTACCACAAATTATTTCTAAAATTATTACCAAGAACATCAAAGAAATTCAAATCATACCCTAAATTGTTGCTACATAATAACAATCAATAAAAATATCTAAAACTAATTATAAAACAAAAACCTTATGTTTGCGGGCGAAATCCTCGAGCTGAGAACGAAAAGTGGACAATTGCTCCTTCATAACATCGGTTTTCATGGAGGCTATATTTTCTCCAACTACTCGAAATTGATTCTGCAATATTATCCAAAATCAATTTTTTTTTTTTTTTTTGGGGTGTTGTTTAAATTAATCGAAGAAAATTGAAAGACGAAGATGATGAAGGACTAACCCTAGTAGCAGCAGATGACTGTAAACCTCCGATTCCCGGTCGCCGCCTCATTTTTCCGGCGAGATTTCACACTCTTACGCCGTTGGAGAAAGAGGAGAGAGAATGTGTTTGTGAGTTCAGTTTTACCGGTTTTACCAGTCTGATTTTGATGCCAACGAATCAATAGCTTGGGGAAAGAGTCCACCAGCGCGTGCCAAAATCAATTTTTATTTTTGACTCCCGACTAAACTCGTAAGGGCATGTGTTTCACCCTTTGGATTAATTTAGATTCGAGGGTCAGTTATGGGTGATTAGGTTCTATTCCCCTCCTAATTATCGTTGCGGGGGATTTAACACGAGTGTTCCTTGTAGACTCAATCACCACTACACCAACAACCAATTGGTTGAATGGATAATATTTTAGAATTCAATTGATGTGATTCTAATTTTATCATCATTTTTATAAAAAAAAAAAAGTTAATCAACATCAAAATTGTACCATTTGTTGGGAAATGATTGCTTGGGAGTGATTGAATCGCTGCGTGAGGGTCGAATGGCTCAAACTCTTTCCATCTTATTGTTGATGATATCTTAGATTTATGTTCTTTTTTTTTTTAATGTAGTTTGGTCTTTTGTTAAAAGGAATGGGAATAGGATAGCGCATGAATTGGCTCATTTCCAACCTTGGAAATTTGGTCAACGAGTGTGGAATAATAATTTCCCTGCTCGCATTTTGGATGTTACAAACAATGGTTCATTAATCTAAGTTCCCCTTTGTGGGTTTTTTCAAAAAATAAAAAATAAATAAAATTGTACGGAGTACCATTTTATCTTTATAGTAATCAACTAATCACAATCCTAATTTGTTTTGTATGTAAATCGAACATTTTAATAAATAGGAGTATTGGACACCCATAAACTAATAAACTTTTACTCCGTATATAGGTATGAGTTTATGACTTTGCATTTCATTTTAAGAATAGATGAGACAAGTTCTTGGGAAATTATGAGTACATGCTAAATTTATTGTGGTCTAGCCACTCCAACTAAATTTCCTTCAAGCAATTTTCGAACAAGAACATGTGGTGACAATCAATTTCTCTTGTTTAAAATTTATCTTGGCAAACAAATGCTTTAATAATTTATTCATAAGAAAAAAGCTAAGATTTTTTGTTACTGCATCAATTTCTTTGGTGCAGCAATTACCTGCATCACACTATGCATGAAGAAGCTACAGCTACATCTGATTAACCTTATACTCATCCATGAACACTGATAAGGCAATCAATTGAATTCCGGTGGAAAGCAGAACAGTCATGCTACAACTTCTCGTAGCCTCATAGTTTACAACTAATCATTATACAAAATTTCCAAGAACAAAAATCTAGCTCTAAGCCAGAGCTATGAATCTACACCTCTACATTTTCTATGGTATATTGTGATCTCTCAACAATCTAATCAATGATCTTTCTATACTGTGCTAGCTGTGAAAAGGGAGATAACAAAAGGCAGTGAGAACGAAATTAAGAGACCAAAGATGGGTGTCTTCACTGTATAGTCTGTACTGAATAGTAAGTTTCTAAATTAACCTATCTATGCGGACAAGCCAGTGGCATCCTTAGGTATCAGAAAGAGAAATGCCAGGGGGATGAATGAACAAAAGAACTGAATGACGACTCCAAGAAGAAGGTTGTCAAAAGAACCCGAAGAAATGTTCAAAATCGATGCCAACCAAGCACCAACAAATGAGCCCACGGTGGATCCAAAGTTGTTCATCGACATGAATAGAGCAAACAAGGTCCCTTCAATGCCTGGAGGACACAGCTGTCCTGATAAAATCAGAAATGGCATTAACCTGGTTTCACAACAAGGAATGAAACCATGTCAATATCACAGTATTTAAATAAAGAAAAAAAAAAGGAAAAGAAATCACTACATTAACAAGCAAGCACAAGTATTCCTGACACAACCAGTACTCCATCAATCTCAACTGAAATGTTTTCCTCACAAATGAAATCAGAGAAGAAACAGAGAATATATAACAGCATTCTTTCGAAGTGAAATCAGAATATAATGATATCAAATGTGGCTGGCTGACTGCAACAGACAGCAAAACTATGGGAGAAAGTCCACAATCAAAAGTAAAAACTTCAAAGTGAAATAAGAAAATAACAGTGTCCCATGCAACTACAATCGACTGGTTTTGTGACTGTGTCTCTGTGTCTCTCCCCTCCCAATTGGAAATAAGGTGGAGAAGCAGAAAATAATAAAAATAATGTACAAATGTCTGAATGAGTCACCCAAGATGTTGTCTACAAAAAGAAAAAAAAAAAAAAAAAAAAGCAAAGACAGATGCAGGTTCTGATATGCGAGTAATAATAGAAGCTTACTTGAACTGGTTGATTGCGTCAGCAACTGCAGTCCCCCATAAGACCAACATTTTATCTGAAATCCCGAATGCAATATTTGCTCTAGAAACTAAAACCATGTCTATGAGAATTAGCAAAGACAATGCAATCTGGGCCCACCTGCACAGCATTTTTGACAGAGCATCAGACACATCACACACAGTCAGTATGTGTACAGAAAGGGAAGAGTGCAATAAACAAGAATAAGCATGTATGCAATAAAATTCACAAACTACTTACATAAGAGTTTTTTGTAGCTTCTTTCTCTTCAAGTACTTATTGTAAATGGAAGTTCCAAGCATCAGGCCTAACCAGCCCACAACTCGTACATTTCCCAGGAAGGACGCATCCAAGTTCAACAACTCAGTCTGATAGTAGAACATCACAGTTGAAATGTTGGGGAGGGTAATGTGTGCCAAGAAAAACCAAGCCATGGATCTAGCCTTCCAATTGAAAATAATGATTAGAGGTTGAACACATCCATCATGCATAATGGAAAATAAAAAAAATTATTAACATGATTCACTTCACAAGAGACATGAGCACGAATGAACCAACATTCTAAACATGATCTTATCAAGACATTATGGTGAATTGGGAAGAAATGATGCCAAGGAAAGCAAGGACCATTTACCTTACACAAAATTGACCAAACTTATGTCAACCAAGTTTACCAAATCAAGCCAAGATTTCAGCCAATACAACATCGTCTTAAAAAACAGAGTCCACAGTCCAGACCATATCATGTCACCATACTAAAATTCCAAAATCAAGATATCTTTTTAGGTCACACAATCTAAGTCATTTACCTGTTGACGGTTATCTAATAAAATGGCCCAAAAACATAATGTTTAGCTTTTTGGTGCCGATGAGTAAAATTATTACTCCAAGTAATTTTCTTACCTCAATATGATAGGCTGCCTAAAAGCATTGAATAAACTGTAACTGGCAGTCTTCAACGAGTAAAACCATTGTAATGAAAATGACTTATTCTTGACTTGTTTTGGAGAGTTATTGAACGAAATTGCTTTCTTTCTGTTTTTTTGGCTCTTCTTTCTCCTTGAAGTGCTAGTTTTGGAGAAACCATTAGTTAGACGGTCCACATTTGCTGCATTATCATCACCATTACTCATATGCAAGCTTGTCGAATTTGAATCTTCACTTAAATCTTTGGAATTTGCAGGACTCTCCTCAACCAAACCACAAGACACAAGCTGTAAAGCTGGAAGAATGGCAAACAGCAGAAATATGGCATCTATTTGCAAGTTACTCAGTACATATCCTCCCAATAAACTCCCAAAGATTCCTCCCAAGGCCATGGACATCCAAGAAATTGACTGAAGATCTCCAGCAAATGCAGCCCTATCAATAAATAAATAAATAGATAGATAAATAAATAAATAAAATGAAGTGAGACATAAAAATATTTACATATATGCATCTGGCAGAAGCAGGCTGGCAAGCAATAGAGAAATATTATGATGTTTACAAGAGCTCTTCATTTTATACTAAATCTCGAATCAGTTCATGCAACTAGAGCAAAGAATAAGATTGACATTAATATACATACCTCTCAAACCTTACAGCTTCTGCAATCATTGCATCAGCTACAACATCAGCCATGGCAGAGCCTATATTCTGTGCTGTTAAAAAAAACATGAGTGGCACTTTGGACGATCTCAGTGATGCATTTAGGCCTAACATAATCCATGGCACTAGAGATAGCACTGTCGAAATAAATAAGTATGGAGTCCTTCTCCTCCCTCTTATGGGTATACAATCTGATATAATTCTGCAAACAAGAGCAAACCACAAGCATCAGCAACAGAAAGAACAAATATACAGAATGCTCTATTACCCTCATTATGTGAAGCAACAAAGGAAGGTACTACTTAATAGCTAATGCAAATCTGCATGGTAAAATTATACCACAATATTACTTTAGCAAATATACAGGATGCTTCAGTACCCTTCCCCAAATGTCATTATGTGAAGCAACAGGGAAAGTCATTACTTAGTAGTTAATACAAATCTGCATGGTAAGATTAAACTACATTATTACAATACTGATAGAAAAATTTAATATCTTGATTACATGCATAATCAAGAGCATGCCAGGAAAACACCACCTTTTTATCAACAATTATTCAGAGACATCATAAAATCTTCATATGGATCAAACTATATGTTCAACATACGGAAGCATACAAATGGATGTTTATTTGGGGAAAAAAAATATTTCTTAAAATTGAATCCTTGGAAGTTGGTTATGCATTGACAATTCCCTTGAGGATTACCTCGTGCGAATGGATCCCTTGGCAATTGGCACACTACGCAAAAATGAAGTGTATACTTTGACTTAGTATGCATATGCACATGCCAAGAACACTAAGCTTGTCTAAAATAACTAGAATTGGCAGTATACGGGTACAAGTACGTCTGTTTTTATAGGAGTAGCATACTTATTCAAAAGTAATAATAAAATCATACCCATATAATGGTTTTATACTCCAAGGAAAAAATGCTACCGAGGTTACAAACTGGGATGCTGCGGGAGACAGCTTCAGATCGTCCTTTAGATGGTAAGAAACTGCTGTCCACACAAAGGATCTAAAACCCTGCATTGGACAAATTTCAAGGACAAAAGCCAATCATTAAAAACAATAAGGAAGATTCAGCAGCATTGCTGCAGAAATTCCAGGCCCCAACAGCACTAACACATCACCCCCCCCCCAAACCCCCCTAGGCCCCCAACCCCCCAAAAAATAGAAAAAGGGGAAACAAAAGGTCACATAAAACTGACGAATGGGAAGAGGGTATTAGTGTTTGCTCCATTTCTGACCCTTAAACACAATATTCCTGTCAGAACATAGGTCACTATTCTGTCATAGTGTCATGTGTCTAAGTGGAAGACAGAGTGACAGATAGAGGGTAAAAGCTTGATAACTATACTCCAGAACACTAATGAAACCATCAGTTTAGTTTAGTAAAATGCTAAAGCAGCTTAACTACACTTAAGGAGAGAAGTAATAGCCAGATTAGCCACAACCTACAAAGATATATACATTCTATTATCTATAGATAAGTGTATTGCAAAATAAAATATCGGATATCAGCAATCAGTGTTAATTTTTCGCAGGCCATATCCTGGGAGACACCTATACCCCCTCACAAAAAGGTCAAGAAGATAGAATTATGAGGCCTAATCAACATTATAACCATTGAATATATGACCAAGATTGCAAATATAAATCAGCCCTAACATTCAGGTAAGGAACCTTCTTAATAAGAATAGCTGCTCGCAAACACAAGGGTTGGCCCTAATTAAGTATTTTTCGCTTTTCTTAATCAGACTTTGCTATCACTCTCTACTGTCTACACTGGCATAGGATTACTTTTTCCTCAACAACTTCACTCCCACACCAATGAAAACATCTCTCTTGTTTGTAAAACCCAATACCCAACTTACTCCAAAAGACAAACATAGATATGCACCGAGACTTATGAAGACTCATAAACATATAAAATAACCTCTTTAAGTTAATCAAATCAATGAAAACCTTCAAGACTTCATACACCAGAGCTACCTGCACCAATGTGCTGCATTTATAGCTGCTTTCTCGCCCTTCCAAAGCATCAATATGTCACTAAGCCAAGCACAAACTTTAATTCACCTATAAATTTGAAGCGCCACATGTCTGATCTGATTTTTTTCAGCAGAAAATTGTAAGCTACCAATCTACCACCCCAGCAACAAACTTTGGGAGGACATTACATCCAATCCTCTACAAGCTATGGAATAACTTATCATTGTAGCATGCTAAATTGATGTGCCAACCACATTCTCCTATTAGACTCAATATGTTTCATATGTATCCTATAAGCCTATAGATCAGCATCTCTACTAGTCTTGGTCCCATCCGAAAGCAACTAAACAAAATTTTCTTAACGTTACCATCAATTCAAAAGTTCCACCAACAATTTCTACCAAGGTAATTTCTGTAGAAAAATAAAAATACCCTAATGAGGCGGCCGGGTGTGAATCAAAGCCAGGGACTTCTCTACCTCCTGAAGACCTGAACCCCTATACTTTCCATATCATTAAAAACACATTCTTCTACCCCATCTCAAGATTGGCTGATCCAACTGGAATTTGCCAACTCTAACCAATTCAAATAGGCCAACTATAGAAGATTAACCATCTACTATGATCTTAATATAAGTATCTCACTTCATAACTCCATCAACTACTTACTACTTCAGGCCAAAATCATTAAATCACAACGACTTTTCCTATAAACTGGCAAATTTAAAAAATTAAGTAGCAATAACCATGAACATTATCAATCCTAGGTCTAAAACACAAACCCAGAACCACATAATCGCAAATTTAGCCCAGATAAATCTAAAATTAATTAAATTTAAAAAATCACACCCCACTTCATAAAACTAAAATGTCATCATACCCAGAAAAAAATAACAATCAAATTTCCCAAAATATCATCAACCCAGAAAAAAAAAAATTGAAAATCATAGAAAAATTAACCTGGGTAAAGTAGATCAAACAAATGAGCCATATGAAAGAAGCCCCAAAGGCGGATTTGAGCTGCTTCGACCATTCTATCATCGTCGATTTAATTTTTGCGCCAAATGATCAATGTCTCGACCTTTGAATAATAGCTGCATAAACCCCAGAAATTAAAATTAAACAATAATAACTACTGGGAATTTTTTGTATAAAATATTTCATGAACTCCTCAAATTCATCAGCATTTGAAGTTTTTCTGGTGCGAACTGTTTTCTGGCAATATAACGGGCGAAGTTAGTTTTTTTTTTTATAAATAAAAAGGGAAAAGAGTTGAAAGAAAATTCCAGCAAGGATTGAGGGGTGCACGTGGCGGAGAATCATTGGGTCCTGTTAGTTGTTCCCTCCCTTTCATTGGTTTATTGAATGAAGTATTTGTTACGTCCAACTTTGTGAAAACTTGAGAACAAACCTATTGACAATAGGGGTAGATCATTCAATTATGGATGTTTACTATTTACACTTGTTACTCCACCCAAAAAAAAAAAATCATAATTGTTTACTTGCTTTGATTCGGTTACTATCTTGATGGAATAGACACGTATAAGTTGACTTTGAGTCATTACGATCTCTAATAAAATCAACTTCGAGCCCTTAGAATTAGAATGGTTCGTGAGGTTGAAGTCTTCGACACTTCAATTATTTCCCCAACAATGTATATTTGAGAATATGTGAAGGCGAGTCACCTTTCCCCCTAAGGCAATATGATTTATTTGGCCCATGTTTGCTCTAGCCAAAAATTAGTTAGGTCTCAACATCTAAGCAACATTTTCTTTTGTGACTTTTGTTAGAGTGAAATTAAGGGCCTATTCTCTTACGTTGAAATTCAGTTCAGTCCAGCTCCGCTCCTAATTTCCTTTTCTTATAAAATATTCAGTTCAGTTCAGCTGAGTTAAGTCAATGAGAACAGGCCCTAAATGGAAATTAGCTTGGTTGTTAAATGTAAAGGGGCAATATTTTATATGTGATCGAATCTTGTCCGAAGCATTTGACTACTTTTACACAATTTACTTAGTTTATACTTTAATTTATAGCATGAAATTTAAAAAAATAAAAAATAAAAAATAAGTTATTTCTTATTAAATTATAAGTGAGATTGATGAAATAATGCATTGGCATACATAAAATATGAAATAGATTGATGAAATAATGAATTGGCATACATAAAATATGAAATGGTGCAAGTAAAAAGAAATAGATTTAGGAGTAGGTAGGACTTTACTAGTTTAGGGTTTACGAGTTAGGGCTTAGATTAGAGTTTAGAGTTATGGTTAAGGATATAAGTCTATGGTTTAAGGCTGTGGGTTAAGTCTTAAGGGTTAGGGTTTGTTTAGAGTTGAGGGTTAGGGTTAAGAGTTAAGGGTTAAGGTTTGGGTTGGATTTAGGGTTTATGGTTAAGGCTTAGGGTTTAGGGTTAAGGGTTAGGATTGGTTTGGGTTTGATTTAGGGTTAAGGGTTAGGGTTGGTTTGGGTTGGGTTTAGGGTTTAGAGTATTTAAATTACTGATTTGTCCTTATTTTTCTTATTCTATTTTTGTGAAATTTTATTAGAAAACAATAAATTAAAAATAATAATTCCAATGAAGGTTCTCAATTAAAAAAAAAATCAAAAGATTAGATTCACCACCATTTAATAAGATCAACCATTTAGACTGAAAATTGCCTAGAAAAATGAAAAAAATAAAATAGCCAAGCAGAAGATTTCCTTTCGCCATTATCAAACTGAAACTAGGTTTAAAAATATAAAGTAGTTGTAAAAAAAGTAGTGGACCATTTTTATTCGATTTTAAATTATAGGAAAATAGAAGAAATTGAAATGAAAAGAAGGGTTTATATTTCCAGAATTTGAAGACATTGATCTTGTTTTCTAAGAAAGAGGGAAAAAAGGGTTAGGGTCTGTTCTTATAGACTGAATTCAGTTGAACTGAACATAAATGAGCTGAACTGAACTAAACTAAACTGAACTGAAATGAATATTTTATAAGAGAAGGAAATTAAGAGTTGAACTGAACTAAGCTGAGCTCAACTGAACTGAACTTCAACGTATAAGAACAGACCCTTAATATGGAGAAAAATCAGGGGAACGAGAAGAGAAGACAGGGGAATTAGAGGAGAGAAATAACGGGAAGAAAATAAAAAAAATAAAATAAAAAAATAAAATAAAAACTGGGGAATTAATTAGGATATTAAGTCTGTATATTATTATGATGATCCATATAACTCTGAAAATATACTTCCATGAGACCTTGTGTACATCTAAATAGGCAGACCTTGAGTATTTCCATTAGAGGTATTTTTAAGCAAGCTTGTATAATAATATAAACCTACTAAACTTTAACTAATCCAAATTCAATTCGAGCTTGGTCAGGCCTCATTTAGAGGAAAGTTCTCCCAACACATGTAACTGATTCAAACACTTGTAATTTTCATATTTATGAGCTTAGTGGGTTTAATTACAATTGTTGGTTAGGATGTGGCAAAACTCCAAAATACTATGATTTCCAGGTATGCACAAATCCCTATATTGTTAATAAAAATTAGTGAAGTTGAGGGCACAACTTAGACTTTTGAAATCGCATGGGCACAGGTTAGAAACCGAAAAAATTTGGGGGCATAACTTAGAAAAACCCCTTTTTTTCTTATCGAACCTTGTATATGGCAAACTTCAACCTCCTTTAGCCTTAACTGTAGCAACGATTCATTATACTCACACAGGCTGTCTAAACAAAAAAAAAAAAAAAAAATACATATATATATTCACACAGAGAAAACGGAATAATAAGTTAAGCAGCAATTTGTCTATTTATCTTCAATGTATGCATTGCATACAGATTATTACACACCATTATGTAGCATGTTAACTTAGCAGTACATTGGGGTATTAGCAAACTGGTAAACAAACGGCTTAAGAGTGTAGGAATAACCAGAAGGACGCTTATAAGTGAACTTGACTCCAGAGCTGCCATCCCCAAGATGATTACACCGCTCATGAAAACTACTGATTGGCCGTGCTAGGCATGCATCCCAGCGTTCACTTTCAGACATTGTTTCTGCAACTGTATATACTCCTTTGGAATCAGTGAACGCCTGATAGTTCACAACCTCCCCAGATTTAGTTATGCACAGGACAGCCACCTCAGCCCCTGCATGAATACAATTATGAAGTATGACAAAGTTAGCTACTTCAGCTGCTACCATAGCCAAGGAGCTTCTATGCTGTATTTGCCTCCTATACATTTGATCACTACATATTTTCTTTTTCATTCATGCATTGCTAGGCAAGCCCATGAAATAAAAGAGTTAATTACACCTAGTTTTGGTAATTTAAGCTTCAAAAAATTTGTCCTATTCTTATCTTATATTAGGAACTAGAATGAGACATGCTCAATAGTCAATATAGCAAGTGAATGGAACCTCCTACCATAGCACATGCCACCATAAGCAGACTAGCACCATTTGGCAGCAGTACAGCAGCAATCACGTCAACAACTACTAACTTCTAATAAGTATAATTTTAATTGACATTTGAATCTCTATCTAATATAGTACTGAATATGTTATCCAGAATCAAAAGCATTTGGCACATTTCATACTGATTGTAGCTTTTAGCTTCATTAAAGGCAGGATGTAAATAAGCTGAATGCTAAGATGAATCTATCTCCTAAGAATAATATAATGACATTGTTGGTAGAGAACAGACACGTATAGGGATGATGGGTTGGCTGTTAGATTAACCAAAATAGGATAAGAATCCCCAAGATGGGTAGCTTCAAAGGCCCAAAACAGCAAAGAAAATATAATTAGTTTTTCAAAATCACTTAAAAATACTTCTGTACAAGTTTTGATGAGTTTATAGTTTGAGATCACTGTACAGTTTACACGCTCCTAGAAGAACATTCATGAAAGCCCCTAAGACTTGCCCTCTACTCAGCCAGGATGCTGCTGCAATCACAAGGATTGTTACAGTACTCGTCTAACCACATTCCCACAAAAGCTCTTTTCTAGACTTTGAATTGTTTGATTTAGTAAACAATTACAAAAAAGAAGCCTTCCATCATATGTGAGTGTCCAATCAACTTCTCAAAGTTCAACTTCATCCATGAGATATTGTAGACCCACTATCCACCTCCAAAGAGCCACCTTTGAGAGTTTGAGGGTGTAAAGAGGAGAAGAGGGGACAAGAAAGAAGCACAGCAGGGGGAAAATCAGCACAATGTGACAAAAGTCATCAAGGAAACACTAAGGGAGTGGCATCCTTGGTCTGATTATTGATGGTGAAGAATCGTAGAAGACATAGCTAATTAAGAAGTAGATTACCTATTGTAATGAAGCTTGTGTATATAAAGAAGTTGTAGAATTAGAATGTAAAGGATTATATGGAAATTGTGAGAGAACTTTGGAGAGAGAATTATAGCCTAAAGCTACTAGTTGAGAGTAGTAGCCAAGCTACCTTTTGTAAGCTTTCAAGAATTATTAAGCAATATATCAAGCTTTCATCTTGTTTAATTCTTACTGTTCGTATGATATTTACCATAAGAAAACCAGTCTATTTCATGAGATATCATATAGAAAAGACAATGATCTTTTGGTACAGGTGTACAACAGACATGGTTGAATGCCCTTGAATAAGTAAGTAGTCCCACATCACTACAAGAACAATATTTAGTATGGATTTTGTCAAAGTTCAGATTATGCAACAAGAAAGTCCCACACATAGAGCATTACATCCATTCCCATAAAAATTCAGAGTAAGAAAGTCTGCAATGCCGGAAGGGATTCATGAAATACATCCTACATATATCAGCTAATTGATCACTTTCCCATCAATTGATCACTTTGACACTTTCCCACATCAAAACTATCCTCAATCAACACTATCACCATATTTCCATGAGTATAATAATAAGCAAAACCCATATACTGTAATTTGATCAAGAAATCAATGAATTACTCTTAATTAAGAAGTACTAGTCAATTACTAGTAAAAATGCAATCAGAAGAAACCCCATTTCACACTGTCGGCAACTCGGCAATACCTAAAACAGAACAATTAAAGTGTCGGCAACAACAAATTCCATCAAAATCAGTATATACTTTTGGTAATCCAAAAACCCAATTCATATAATCCATAAAACTCGATTATACTACATACCCATCAAAATCCCCAAAAATAAGCAAGAAAACATTATTAAATACATAATCAGAAATCATAAAGTAATCCATAACACAGAATAATAGGAAAAAGATGATACCTTGAAGAACATGATCTTCAGGGCCAATTGAAGAATCCCCACAAACATCACAAACAACTCTGCCTTTAATTTCACCAGTCCAAGCAATGGCACTAGGAGTCAATACCAGTAGCAATAAAAAGAGAGTAAAAGTAGTAACAGAAAGTTTGAGATTATGACCAAAAATGGATTCTTTCTCCATTTTTATCGGTGTTATTGAATTTTGGAAGACCAAATTATCCTGATTTTTGGGGTTGAATCCTGCTTCTGGTATTGCTTTGATGGAGTTCAACCAGTTTGTTTTTAAGAGGTTTTCTTGTTTCACTTTGTGTGCACTTTTCTTTTGTTGACCTCTTCTCAAGATTTTCAGTGACTTTGGCACTTTGGGCAGTTGGGACTATGAGAGAATTTGGAGTTTTTGGACTCTCTCTATTAAGGTTGTGTCAGCTCATGTATTTTGGTTTTATTTTAATGTAAAATTAATCTAAACAAGATTTAATTCACTTGATTTTTACTTGTATTTGATGTTAATTTTTTTGTAATTTGTAAATAGGTAATTCTTATTGGATCTTATTTTTCTGAATCATTTTATAAACTTATAAGACATGAAATACCACTTTCTTTTCATATAATATTTTTGAAACAAAGAAA
This sequence comes from Chenopodium quinoa, assembly GCF_001683475.1. Lineage (NCBI taxonomy): Eukaryota > Viridiplantae > Streptophyta > Magnoliopsida > Caryophyllales > Amaranthaceae > Chenopodium > Chenopodium quinoa. Next base: position 2,303,529 of record NW_018742733.1, on the reverse strand, counting down.
TTTTTATTTCCCACAAATTATACCCCATGTCGCAATTAATATAAGAGTATAAGACGGAGTTAGTAAGTGAAACTAAGGTGAACAAAGTCCTAATATATGTTTGGATAGATACCCATTGTTTAGATGGCTAATGTAAGGAAGAAAGGGAAGGAAAATGGAAGAATCTATTTTCCGTCTTTGTTTAATAAACCAAACCCCTCCATTAAGTGGAGAAATTTGGAAGGAAAATGAATAGTGACCTTCTCCCTCCCCTTACCTCCCTTTCCCTTCCCTCAATTTCCTTCCCCTCCTATTCCCTTCACTATTGTTATCTAAGCATAGTGTAAGTTGGTTTAGTTAAATTAAAGTAACCAAGTTTTATTTATATGAAATTAATATTTTTGTGAATTGAGTGAATAAAACAAAATTTTAAATAATATAAGGCACAACATCTGAGAAGAAATAAAGTTTTGATGTATGCAAGAAACTTTAAAATTAAGACTCGTACTAAATGAGTCAAGCCTTGCTTGGTCCATTTAAGTATTATACATTGGAATACTTGGTTAGACTTGCCTACAAGTTTTGTGTGAGCATATGGTAACCTTAGTATGTTATGGTAAGGTTGTGGCAAGCAAGGTCATTCATGTGTTTTTTGAGATGCATATTATATTATTATGGCATAAATTTGAGTAGTTTAATTCGTTTTATGTGTTATGTTAGTAATACGTAATCCCATATTTACACTTGCTCCATGATTATCAAATACAAGCATAAGGTACTTAGATTGAGCATGCTCTTTTTTCCTCAATACCTTTGGAAGTACGTCCACAAAAGACACTTTCAAATCAAAGTTACAATAAAAATCAACTTAATGTCAATTCAACTCAAAAAATGGAGTTGACCACCCATTTAACATGTCAACTTTGAGTATTGCAAATCCTAAGATTCCTAACTATTCCCAATTAGTTTTACTATGGGTCAAAAATCAAAATTACCCAAAAATAGAAACACTACTTAGTCCAATATGAATTGGGCTCAAACATGGGCTTGATGATTTGGTATGGTTAGGTTAATCACTCATCCATCATTATTTCTAGGCGCCGGTATTATATAAACCAAACTAACAGATTATTATCTCCCATTCCCTCTTGTTCTTCAAGCTTCTTCTATGCTATATCAATCAATCGCTTTTGTTGGGTGAGATGTTCTTGTATTCTCGCCCTTTTCTGTTTCTTCATCGTAAATTCATATTGCTCATATATTATGCTGTTTTAACTCTTGTTTTCTGTTGATTATCAATTGATGTTGTCCCAATTTATGCTAAATTACTCTGTGATTTTAAAATTTTATTTCTAGTTAGTAAAGGGGTTTTCTTATAATTTGCCAAATTAACATCTTGAATCTCTTTCTTCTTTGACAATTAGTGACCAATTAATCTGGGTTATAATTCAATAGCTGTTAGTTTTCATCAATTTTTGTAATTCTTAAGGATGGATTTTTCTAAATGATTCAAAGTTTGAATCTTTTTCATTAGATCTTGTTATTTATTGTGTTTGGTATTCAGATGCTATTGCTGTTGTTAAGGTGATTTAAGGTTAGAAATGTACCACCTTTGTGAGTTTAGTTGTCACGTTACTAGTTCAAATTACGACTATTGGAGTTTTTGATTAGGTGTGTTTGTGTCATTATTTTATTTCATTGAGTTATAGGTTACATCCCAATGAAGAATGACTTATGTCCAAAATTAAAAGTAGTGGACTGATACATTCATGATGAACAATGTTATTCTGAGGGATATCTTTAATTACTTAAATATTTTCTTAGGATAAACTTAGTTTTTACAAGTGATTAGATTATATATAAAGGGCTGCGTGCTAACAGGGGAGAGTGTAATTACTTGACTCTGAAATACCTGTAGGTTTTCTACAGGGTGCCCGGCAACGCTTGCCCGAACACGAATGAATGGCATCATAGTACAGGCTTGTGCTTTGGTAATGGGTGTTTGTTTCAACTAGCCTACTTACTATGTTCTTAACAAGCCTGCCTCCAAAGGCCATTACAATCTTTTAAACAATCGTGTTCGTGTATTGAAATTGGACTCTCGATGAGTAAAAGAGAGCAGGCGAAATGATGAAATCAGTTGAGCTGAAATTCTTTTATGTGGAATTCATTCATCCGAAAATTATGCCTTCAAAGTTCTCTGATTGCTTTGCTCTCTTTTACTCAACATTTCATTTGTTGTATGTTATTTGGGTTGTGAGCACCAATTAATACGTAGTTTGGCGTGAAAAATTTGTCAAACGCTACACGAGCTTGGTGCTAAAGCAAAGTATATCTTCTCTAATTTTGGCGTGTGCTTTTATTCCATGGCTAATCGGCAAATTGGTTAGAAGAAAAAGATGATGATCAACTTCTACTTTACTTTAACTAATGCTTTGTTGTATAGTCTTTGTTCTGTTTGAGTGGCTTGCTCTGAATCAGCTGAAAATGGACATTAACTAATGCTTTGTTGTATAGTCTTTGTTCTGTCTGAGTGGCTTGCTCTGAATCAGCTGAAAATGGACATCCTTGGACATACTGCAATCTGGCTCACTCTATTGATCTGTTGAAAATGGATGGCCTTGAAACCTATACACCTAAAAAAAATGTATAGGACATACTTCGATTCCACTGGCATTCTAAGTATCTCGACATGGATGATGGATCGATTGCTTGACATATTGGACATTATTTAGCTTCAAGAATATAACACTGAAACTGGCCAAACAGCTGATCGCAATACCTTAGAAGTGGCTTGGAAGTTGGACTTGAGACAATGATTCTTGTACTTTGTAGACAACAACTCATTTGATGAAAATAAAGATGCATTGTGCAAGTGATATGGCTTAGGATATGTTTTAATTCAGATTCAAGTAAAATTTGGTTGTTGTAATGAAATAAAGATGTGTGCAAGTGATGTGAGTCATGTGACTTATAGGCTATGTTTTAATTCAAATTCAACCAAACCTATCAAAGATATTCAAAAATAAGTAGACACAAATTAAAAGATACGGAGTAAAAAATAAAATTTGATATGATCAGATCAATTCTGAATTAACCAAATATTTGCATAAGTAAACCATTTGAACACTTGAACATAGCCTTAGCATATTAGCATATGACCTTATTTATTTATTGCTTAAGTCATTGGTTTAATTACAACCTGCATCACTAAATTTACAAATTGAAAATTGATACTGCACAACCGGTCGAGCTCGTACTGCTCGCGGGCTTTGGGAGGAAATTTGGCCAAAAGGTCACGACGGCCCTCTCCATGGTGAGAAGAGGCTCTATCTTAGAACGAAGATCGGCCTTCTGCCGGGCTAACACATTAATACCATTTAAGGGAACATATTTTGACCTCAATTGAAAAAGCTGATTGAGCTGAATCTGATAATTTATGAAAGTTCAGTCTGTTATTTTCATTCTTACAAAAGATACAAACAGGATTATAAATTGTTCAGCTGAAGGCATACATCAGACTATATTAATGTTGGAGAAGATTTTAGCCAATTTTATCACAAACCGGACCTGGATCATCAATTCATCATTGGTGTAAATAATTTATTACTATCAACAGAGCAGCTCGCAATAGATTAAGGGAGGTGATTTCATTTAACTACATGACTCAAGTTCAAAAAATTCCTAAGAGGAAGCTGTAATAAACAAAAGAACAGCCAGGAAGGGGGATATCAAGCTAATGCAAATTCTTGAAAGTATATGATAATATAATCAAAGCAACATTCTCCATATATAAACTTTAAAAGTTATCATTGTTTAAGTTGAGATACACAACAGGTAAACACAGGTAATAAAAACTAGATAGTCTGACATTGTCACTCCTCCAGTAACACTTTTAGCGAACACCACACCAGTAGTTAAAAAAAAAAAAAAAAACAAATTTAACACACTATAGAACTGCAACTGCCTGAACTTTAGCTGTATGTTGCTTGTTGCTTTATTGTAAACCTCAGTAATAAGAACAGATCATCCTGCAACTTTTCTCGTAAAAGTTCTGCTGGGTTGGATCTCCTGAGATCGTCCCATAAACATGTTAGATTGGCCATGCCATCCTCCAGCCTTCATAGGTGGTGGTACTGATTGCCTGATTGTTTGTCTGCCAGAACCCAGAGACATGTTGGACAGCTTCTCTGCTGTTTCACTTACTCCACGAGTGGTCCTACCTGGGTATATGGAGGCTACATACCAATACCTTTGCATATTAGTTTCCATAGCAAGCAAGTTTTACAGGGAAGAACAAGCAAAAGAGAAGGCAAACAAAGATTTTATGTATTGACAAAACCTAATAACAATACAATTAATTCAACATGAGAAGTGACCTACATGGGCTGTTCCTAGCTGGTGGCCGATATTTTGGCTGTTTAACAGAGCTCTTAACAGATTTGTCATTCTTGTTTAAATCCTTGCCATCCATTTCCAGTTTGCGTTGTACACCCGCACCAAAGGCAACATGAGGTTTCAGATTTGTGGTCTTAGAGACGGGATGAGTTCCAGGACCAGAACTCTTCCTCGCAGATTTCTGATCAAAATATCCCCTGGTTCCCAATGATGGGGGTGTTCTGTTGACAGTTGCTTTAGGCCGTAGAGATGGCGGGACATAGAAACAATTCTGTAAAAAAAAAAAAAAAAAAAATCAATTGTAACTCCCATCTACATCATCCCATGCTAATCAAAACCAAATAAAATGTACAAATTCTCAGTTCTAGAAAACTGGTGCAGAAAACATGTCAACAAAGAATACCTTAAAGAAGGGATGCTGAAGGACCTCTGCTGCTGTTGGCCTCTGAAAGGGGTCCCAGGAACAAAGTGACTGAAAAATGCAATATATTTTCAGTTACAGAGATAAATATCACAAGCAAGCCTTGAGCTGGATTAAAAAATTAAAGCATTCAATTTACCCTAATAAGGCTGATTGCATCATCACTTGCAGAAGGTATGAGACTTGAAAGATGCATGCCAGGAAGCTGAAAAATATAATCAACATAAGATCAGTAAGGGGAAGAAATTGAGTACTAAAACAACAATGATTTGGGGATGGCTAGCATGAATCGTCATAATGAACCATCCGCAAAAAATTGATCACAGAAAAAGAGAAAAAACGAAAGTGCAACAAAAACAAAACATAGGACAAACCGACTAATACGAGGGCAGTGCAAAGTGAAAACCCAAAATCAAGTACTGCAAGAACTTAAAATCATGACCAAAATAGGTTGTACAATATTTTACAACACTGCACCACATAATGTATGATATTATTCACAATACTAAGTATTAGAAGCTTAAGTTTTAGAAGACAATTCATCAAACATTTTATTGGGATGCATGAATCGGCTGCTGAAAAATATCTACTTCACCAACAAAGATAGACAAGGACACTTACAGACTAGATGTTGATTAAAAAAACATACTAAAGAAATAAGAAACTAAGGAAATTTAGATGGAAATAAAAAACACTTGAGCATTGTTGGTACACTTAAAGACAACATGGAACTTGCAGTAAAATATTGTGAATAGAACTAAGCCTCTAGAAACATTATGCTATCAAGCAAGATAGTATTCTATAAACAACAGATAAATACAAATAGTCCTAGAACTCCTAAATATTACGACCTGCTTCATATAAACTTGTAGGAGGGTCCCATTGGTGTGCATCTAGGAGTTAAATTAATAAAATGCCTAGTTGTATCATTGGATGCTGAGACCTAATATAGGGTGATTGGAGCAGAAAGATATCCCTCTCACCAATCACTCCAGAACTCTAGAGACAGAAGAAACAGAAAAAAGGAATGTACACAGTCAATAGGCTTCTGACTCACCTGTGGAAACTGGTAATTCATTGATCTAGAAAGCATGAGCCCGTGAGCCCAAGAGTTCTCTGTTGGAGTTCCGATGACACTGCATATTTTATAGATTTCATCTGCTTCACTGCAGTAACACCAATGACAATAAATTATAAAAACAAAGGGATGAATGGATGACAAGGCAACCAGAATTCATGTATTAATATGTGCTCTTAATAATTAAAATTGATGCCCATACCTTAACCCAGGAAAAAGTGGATGAAGAGTAAACAGTTCTGCCATTATCGCACCCATTGCCCACATATCTAAAAGACCAAAAATACAAAAAGAATTCAGAATATCATAATTAATGACAAAGGTCCAACTATACAGAGACTTGGCTAAATCACTTTTTATGTCCTTATTTTAATATATTTAAAGGGGACATTAGCCATATCACTTACCCACAGCAGAAGTGTAAGTGGGAGACTGCAGCAGAACTTCAGGAGCCCTATACCTGCCACATCACAGAATTTTCAGGTATATACAACCCGGAAAAATAGGCAAATAAAGAAGAGATAGAACTCTTTAAAAAAAAAAAACAGAATAAAGAATGCTTACCAGCGTGTGGAAACATATTCTGTATAAGGTGGCCCAGAACTTACTTCTTGTGCAAGACCAAAATCAGCTATTTTGATAACATCTTTTGATACCAGCAGATTCTCTGTAGTAAAACAAGAATACAGCACTTAGCTACTAAACAAAGTAATGAAATTTGTGAACGTTAAAGAGTACTTAACTCACTGCAACTAGCACATTGCAAAGTTTACACAGACAACAAACTTAGCCAAAAAGTAAGGCTGTCTACGAATACAAACCAATACTAGTGATACTGGACAACACAGTAAGCCTATGAATCGATTTAATACCCAATTGGGAAAACCTAAGGTGTAAAAATTAGAAGGGAACTACATCAACCAATATAATTTCTGAAAATGAATGGTCAAAGTTCAGAGTTAGATTGATGCTAGTTTAACAATGATGAATTAAACAAATGTAAAGGATGAAAAATTCAAAGCCAAAGATGCCTAAAATCATGTCATTTCTGACCACGACTAGTTTTATTCAGGCAGCACATACCTGGTTTCAGATCACGATGAAAATATCCACGCTGGTGCATGTAGGCAAGGGCTTGAAATACTTGAAAACACCAATTTCTGAGCTCATTTTCAGAAAAGGGCCTTCCTCTATCCTTCATAAGTTGGTACAAATTGCACTCCTAGTAAACAAAATGTTACATGGACTGGTATCAGAAATCAGTTCGATTGTACAGAGGAACAAAAAAAACCAGGACCACGCACAAGAAAAGTTACCATATATTCAAACACAAAATGCAGAATATCATGCTCTCTAATAACTTCTTTCAGCTTCACAATATTTGGATGGCTCATCTTCCTTAGTGACTGCAACATTTCCAAATAAAAAAACTCAAAAAAAAAAACAGAGAAATGGAAAACAACAAATTCAATAGCATGATGTAATTAAAATAATGTTACCTTCACTTCTCTTAGATTAATGCATTCATCCCAGGAATAATATTTTTTCTTCATTTTCTTTATAGCAACCTGTGAACATATCTCATGATATCAAATTGCTAATCAAAAAACAATATCCCAATTTAATAGCAAAGGAATGTAACTTACAACTTCTCCACTCTGTTTATTTATAGCACGCCAAACACACCCAAAAGTTCCATCACCAACTTCCTTAATTAGCTTGTACCTGAACAAGCAAGAACTCACCTTAATTAGCAGTGCTCATCACAGAAACACAGTAAGAGGCCAAAATAATGAAGGTAGAATAAACTCACCTCTCCATTGTTAAGTCAGAAAACGATAAAGCTGAGTATCTGATGAAGGTCTCTTTATTCAACAAAATTGATAAATCACTAACACGAGAAACATAAGAAGACGATGCCCAATAGATGTCTGTAAATAACACTATACGATAATAGATTGTGTGGTTGTATTGATCCAGCAGAATCCACCCTTCGATTTTCTACCCCAACAGCACGGACACAAGATGTGAACTCCTGTAATCGGCTTAAGTTGTGGGACTAATCACAGTAAATTCATGACCAGAGACTCTGAGACAGTCCAAAAGGGTAAATAGCAGAGATGCTTGGAGACTCAAGAACATGTTCTTTAAGAAAATTCCTGTTTCACGTCATAACACCAAGGCTACCACAGAACTCCACAGCTGTCTGGAAATTGACACCTACTCACCTAACAGACACCCGGAGAAACAAAGAAAATACTACGGGCACAAAGAGTCTAATTTGATAGGCTTATCTAGTGGTGACTACAAAAGCAATCTGCATTCCTCAGCCTGCAATTATCAGCCCTGCAGGAGACTGTTTGATATTAAGTACCAAAATTATTTTACGTATCACAAAACTGAAGTCAAGATTAAGATATTGGTAGTACCCCACAAGATATCTTTCTGAAACTCTCGACTTGATATATACTCCACAAACCGCTGATAAGAGATTCAAAGAGGAACGAAAAGAAAGTAAAAAAAGATCAGAAGGAGCAAAAGCGGCATGAAACCACCTCTCAACACCATGAGGAGACAACTTACTCATATGAGAGCACTAAAGATCCAACAAATTTCTTAGTAGACAATTGCATTAGGCCTCCTATACTGATCATTTAGGAAAATTTGGGCACTAGGTGCTGTTGACAAAGGAAACAAGAAGGAATCCAAGAATTGAGAACCTCCAGTCAAGAGCTTTCTGGAATGAAAGGACCTGAAAATGGAAGCAATTTGACAAGAAGTGGACATGCTCCATATCTTAGTAAAACAAATTGAACTTCTTAAATATAATTCTGGAACCTGCAAATCAAGAAGACAAGAGAGATTAAGATTAGTTAATGAAGCTCATATATATAATTTAAGTACGTGAAGCTTAACAAATAGAATTAGACCAGTTTTAATACAGGAGGAACAAGTACATTGCATCAGCTCTATTGTGTTCAACGTTAAAATACAACGATGCCACAACCATTGTGTTTCAACACAAATAAATAATGGTATTCCATTATTAAACCCCTGTCTCCTAAAATGTGCTTTCAGTTATGTGATCAGCAATATGGAAGAGGTAAAATCTATATACTTGATAAACAATTCATTGTAGAGGAAAATATCAACATATATAGCATCGTAGCATGAGGAATAGAATATTCTGTATAGAACTGCGTCTTGATTCAAAATTAGTTTCAAGGGATCATTTCAGGCAATAACAAAATAACTCTAAATAAATAATTAAAAAAAAAAATTTGAAGTTGTCCACAACCCAACAAGGCAGTCCTGAATCATGATAATTCTATTCAGAAAAGGTATTCCCTTTAATTCTAATTTTGAAAGCACATCTAATGGCTATAAACAAAAACAAGTAGGTCCATGTCCAAATTACATGACAATTTCAACCAAAAAACAATCAAAGCACAAAGTTATCCCTAATATTAATTAATTGAAAAAAAAAAAATAGATCTCAGTTACACAACAAAGTTATCAATCCTCATTCATCAAAAAGCCAAATAACTCAACTAGCAGCAATCCGATTTCTATTCATTGGTTAATTTCATATTTTTATATCTAATCAACGGTGTATCTCCTAGATTGCCATAACCCAAAAATTCAAATCACAACATCCAAAGCCCCAAATCATTCGGCCGATTCCAAAATACAAGCCAAACTGAAAAGTTCCTTAGACGATGTAAAAGTATTAGAAAAAAATACAATCATACAATCGAAAATATCATTCACCTAATTCGATCACATAACCTAAAATCATTCGCCTAATTCAATCACATAAGCTAAATCCCAACAATCATTCACCTAATTCAATCACACAATCTAAAAGCCCAAAATCATTCGCCTAATTCAATCACATAAGCTAAATCCCAACAATCATTCACCTAATTCAGTCACACAATCTAAAAGCCCAAAATCATTCGCCTAATTCAATCACATAAGCTAAATCCCAACAATCATTCACCTAATTCAATCACACAATCTAAAAACCCAAACTCATTCGCCTAATTCAATCACATAATCCACAATCCCCCCCCCCCAAAAAAAAACCTAATTAAAAAGTTCCATCAATTAGAAAAACTCAAAAATCACACAAATCCAATAACCAGAAATCATTCACATAATCCCTAATTCAATCTCCATCTCTTGATACATTGAACCAGCTAATATAAACCCAACGAATCAGAATACACCAAAATCAAAACCCTAGCTCCAGATCTAACTCCAAATCAAACAAATAATCAAACAAAAATCAAAAATCGAAATAACCTGAAACTAAAATCAAATCAAAAACACAAATCAAAACTAACTCCAATTAAAATAAAAAAATAACAAAAAATCAATCTAGAAAACATGAATGAATAAGAAAGATCGAGAAACCTGTAAGCCAAGCGGCAAAAGTACCTCCCAAGACGCGGAAGGGAATGGGTCGACTCCAGAGCGATAATATTTTATTCTCTCTCCTTCCAACCAATTTGTGTGTTTCTCTCTCTAAAATATGAAGGAGTTTCTCTCTCTAAAAATAAAAAAAAAAAGCGAAAGAAAGTAGGAATTGTAATTTGCCTAAAATTGGAGATCAAGTGTGCTTTTAAGCCACGAAAATTATGAGGACCCTACCAAGTACCACCCTACCGCCCGCCTTCCTTTCTTTGGATTAGCCTGTCTTATTTATACCTTTTTTTTTTTTACCCTTTACCTAATTTTATTATCACTCGTTTTCCTTTCCTCCCTTTTTTCACCGCCTTATTTTTTGTAATTTTTTTAAATTTTTTTTTTATTTTTTATGGTTTATTAATAATCTCACCAAAAAAAATAACAACCATAAGAACTTGGTTACTAGGCTAAACCAATGTATTTTAATTATATCTTTCAAAAAAACATATACTTCCTTCGTTTTTTAACTATTGCAGCACGTGTCTATTAGAGAAGTTTTACAAATATTGCACTATATATTCATTTAAAGAAACAAAATATCTTTGTTCACAACTGCAAATGCCCTGATCTAACCTCACTTTAAACTTTTGATTATTTAGTTTATGCTAATTTCACATGGTTACTTTTGTACTTCTACGGTTCTAAACCCCCCCCCCCCCCTCTCTTCCTTTTTTGCATTACTAAAAAAATCATGCCCAACCTATATATTGTGATAAAAAAAGCACGGAGAAGTATATACTTATTTTTTAAAAAGATATTGTGTTTTAAAGTTTTATTATCATGTACACCATTTTATTTGTATTTTTTTTTTTTAGAAAAATCTTATTTAATTACATTTTATAATTTATACTTCAAAAAGTAGTTATTATTAGATCCGTCTTGATATATACAATATTAATGTAATTGAAAAATTAAATAAAAATTCATTGTTGATTGAGGTAGTGAGAATTAAGGGTGAGTAGGGTTGTTCATCGGTCCAAGACCGGATCGGACCAACCCGGATAAGACCGAAGACCGAAAATTAGAATTTTAAGAACCAAAGACCGGACCGAACCGAAAGAATCGGTCCAAAACCCGAACCAGACCGTTTTGGACCGATTTAAGAATTTTTTTAAAAAGAATATTAATTTTTAATAAAGTCAAGGAAAACACAAAAAAAATATTGGAAAAACGATATTGTAACGTCATTTTTGCGTCTTTTTTTGTATGTTTAGTGCAAAAAAACTTATAAACTTAAAGTATTCTAAGCTTATTAAGGATAATTTTAAACGTTATTTAAGATTTCACACATTTTTTTTATAAAAAATTCGGTCCGATCCAAAACCGGTTTTGATAGGGTTTTGGACCGGACCGGACCGAAGACCGGGAAAATGAATTTCAAGACCCGAAAACCGGACCGATTAGTTCGGTCTGGTCCGGTCTGGGTTCGGTCCAGGGTGGTCCGGTCCATTTTTCCGGTCCGGACCGATTTATGAACACCCCTAGGAGTGAGTATGTGTTGGGTATTTGAACCCATTATCATTATTGAATTGGGTTGCTAAGTGTGAGAAATCTCATCATGACTTTCCATTACTATAAGTTGATAAGACAAAATTTGACTTAACTCTAAACTAACCTACCTAGGAACCTACATACTAGATAGAATCATTCTAAATTGATTTGAAATCTTGAAAATTCTATGCTAGAAGAATTTGTTAGGGATATTGGGTACATTTAAAGAATTATATCATAGGTGATTTGGTGATATATTATCCACATGGATTTAGATATGATTTGATAAATAATACTATCTTTTATGAAGTTTGATATTGAATTATATGATTCATGGAATATGTTCTAACTTCCAATTGTCTAGGTTAATTAAGATAAATTAACAACAACAAGCTTGACATTGCCACCTTTTAGTCTAAACTTAATTGACTTCACTTTCAATGTAAAAATTGAGCTTGATAAAAAAAATTACTTAAAATATACATAATCGGTATATTCAAGTAAACAACCTAACCATATTCCAAAAACCCACTAAACAAAATTACCAAATAGAAATTTGACTTAAATTTTCAATATAATTTACACGATTCCAAACTGACTCGAATACCAATCAATCCTTTTTCCACAAGGAACAAGATCGACCCTTGCGGCAAAGTACCCATAAGCACGTGGGTGACCCAAAGTAGTAAAATTGACACAAAATTTCCTCTTTTGTCTGACATATCTTATACTCCAAGAATGATCAAAATACTCGTAATTTGGTTTTAGTTTGAGTTTAGGTACAAAATTATTAAAATCTGTTCGCCATATAATTGCGTTTCATCGATCTCATAGCCACCCAGCTAATTCATACCAAAGACATTTCTAAAATATATCTATTATTACTTCTATTCTTAGCAAGATTTGTGCTTATCTATCCTTAGTTTTATATTTTGTTGTTATATATTATTATTAAAAATCTTATAACAATCATGATTTGTGAGAGTATTTATTCTTATCTAGCTTTTCATGCTAATTACATAAGTTGCTTACATGTATCACATGATTAATTACTTTATATGATGGAGCAATAATTAAACATTCCCCCACATGATGATATCATAATCCCTTTACAAAATTAATTTAGTTTGCATAATAAATTAAATTACTAACTTTATAATATGGAGTATGTTTCTATTTTTGTTTTCTATAATGTCTCAAACTACTATTAAAGGATGCTCGTCTATACATACATGTATTTTTAACTTACTGCTCCATATTTATAAGGATTATTCCATATAAATATACTTCACAATTAAAAAAAAGTTTCACGCTTATATATTACGAGTTTTCCGTTTATAGCAATGAGAATTCAATCCCTCTTTTATCTTTCTTTATCCCACCATGCATATACATAAAATTAGTAAAACATGTACTCCGTAATTATTATTTTTTATTTATTTTTTGTATATATATAATTAGTGCAAAAGTCAAACCATGACAATTTATTAGTTTTCGTTAATAAAAGAAAGATTTAAAGAACACTGTATTGATATGTATTATGAAGATGATATAAATCAATTTAAGTCTTAAATACAATTAAGTTGGGGAAGGTTTTAGAATTTAAAACTCAAAGTGGAGGAAGTCATCGTTCAAATGAAGCATAACAAATTATTAGCATTCCTTTCAATTCCTTTAAGAAAAAGTATTCCATTAAGATTTGACTTAGCAAATTAAATTCAGAGAAAATTGTTAGGACAAGCGCATGCCATGATAAAACCATGGATCATGCATGCTAGAATCTAGATTAGCCTTCATATATATTTTCTAATTAATCAAGTTATTAAACTTGACCAACCTTATCAAAATTGTTAATTTATCATAATTTTATTTGTTACTTGTCTATTTCCTTTTAATTATATATCATGAACTTATGACCTATAATTCCTAACCAATAACTTTACAACAATTGCAAGTCAACTACTAGGAATATGAGATACACTGCAACATCTCATTGGTGACATTTTAAAGCACCCCTATAATTTCAAAAAGGGTAGTTAAAAAAGTTGATGTTTGACTTGACACTTAGATAACCGGTGTACAAAGTTATACTGAGTACATGATTAAATGACACACACGTTAATTAATCGATTTTTATTAATGTTTTACTTGACTAGATATATATTCTTATATTTACAATTTCTTAAATACACACATCTTTTCACGAAAATTGTAATTTTCCGACATAATTATATTTGCATTGAAAAAATACTCATAAAAACCGTATATCCGTACTTCATATTGTTTGTAATATATTTATAATTATAACTTAAGACAAGGACAATACAATACTTGTTTGCTTCAATTTTTAGCTTCATAATGAAAAAAAGAATAAAGTTCAACAAAGCTATTCATACAAATACAAATAATAATGTAACAATATGAAAATAAACAACATATTGAATCAAGGAGAGCTTTAAGGTAACGGGATAATTACTAAACATCATTTTATTTCTCAAGAAGCCCTTTGATTGAGACCTATACAAATAAATCTAGGACACACTTTAATCACATTGAAGATATAAAGAACACTTTAACTGAAAATTCTTTTTGAAGTTTAGGATTGTGGACCTATTGGTAATGATAATAATGAATTAATGATGGAGTTTGAACCCTCTTTTAATCCTTTCAAAACTAAGTTTATCACAATGATATCAGATTCATCATAAACTCTAAAAGCTTGGGTTATTAAATAATACATTATAAAAATATTGTAATTGATACTCGGTATAATCTATTCACAATTTCACACCATATAACTTTGTTTGATTCACTTATTTTTTTCCCCTGTAACATTAGGTCTTCGATTAGAGATGTTTATCACGTAAAAATGTAAAATGGATAATCTACTGAATGAATAGCAGAATTATGTTTCGATTTAGATTATGTTTGGATTGCACTTAGCTTGAAACTAGGAAGGAACACATTATTACACCTACATCTTTATTTCAAGTTTGATGGTTAAAGTTGGGTAGCTTTAAATTGATGAGTGAATAATTGGTGTATTATGATGAGAGTAGGCATAAAAATCAGAATAATAATGTCAAAAAGAAGTAGCAGCCAACTAGATTAGAACTAACAAAATGTCTGCAAATATTTGATGAAATTGGGCCAATAATCAATTAAATATTGTCTAGTCAGAAACACATAATAATCAGAATAAAGAATAAAAATGGGATGATTTCACAGTGGATGAGTAATAGATAACAAGTGCTGTAAATCAACCGCCCAAATTGCTCAACTTCAAAGACATGCCAACCAACAATGAAGAGAGAGAAAGAAAGAGATCCATCTCATAATATGCTCATTTGATTCCTACTTTATCTTATTTTGCCAATAACAGCTAAACAACAAAAAATATGAATTAAAAATATAAAAAAAAAAATTAAAAAAAAAAAAAACCAAACCTAGTCAATTAAGTTACCAAATTCTTTTAAACTGATAAAAATCATCATATAATTTGAAATTCTCTACATATACAATAACTCAATAATTGTGTACCTAAATTATTTTGTTTTGATCAATAGTCGTGTACAAAATAAATAGTATTTTGTAATACTATTTTAAGTTTTAAACGTTTTTTTCGAGAGTACATGGAAGTGTTGAGTAGGATTTCACTGTCATTAAGGCACTAATCTCTATTAGAAGTGGGTAATTATCTAGCGAGTAAATGGAGTATCTTCTGTTACAATTCTCTCTTCAACTTGTCATAGTAATTACTGAGTAGTACTCTGTAGCAACCACTTGATAGACAGTAATGAAAAAGTTCAACCTTTGATTAGGTAATGAATCTAATGATGCCTGGTTTTTGGGTAAAATAATCTTCTTGTGTTTATATGTTGAGGTATTCTATAACTGCATGAGTAATTTTAGAAAAACGTTGGAGTATTAATAAGCGGGAAAGACACTTCAAGATTAACCTAACAGATTAATACAGTATGTGGACAAAACAAAATTAAGGATTCACAGGAGATATAATGAATGAATGAAGTGTTTAACTCCAGAAGTGTAACAAGCAATACAATATATTGGCAATATGATTGAATTCCCGGTTTCCAATCCATCAGAAATGGAAAATATGAACTAGGGTTAATTCATGACGGAAAAAGGACACCTTAAATACTGATATATAGATGAAAGATTATGCATCAATGTGAGGTTTATCTGCATACTTGTCATTACATTCTCTAATTGCTGTAATAAAGCGATATAGCTTATTAGCATCAATATTCTTCCAGACTTCCGGTACAACTGAAATACACGACTCCTGATTGAACGAGCAGTGCCAAAATCAGCAGCTACCTGGAGGAGGAATAAGCAGAGGTAGGTACAAATCAGATACAACAACATCATCCAACCTTGCAATGCTGAGATTTCTTTGTTAAATGAAATTTTACTTGCTGAATGCCCAGGAAAACAGATCAACTTTTCATGAAATAATTATATATTCTTTAATGCCATAAACTTTGCACAAGTGCATACAGTCTAAGTTCATATGCATGTCTGCAGATGAAAAATAAATCATGGCATTATATATATATATATATATACTCTTGAAATTGCCATCAAACCTTTTACCTTGCCTCATAAAACTACCATAATCAACTAATGCCAAAGTATGGGAGATCGGATACTTGGCAACTGCATTTGTCAATCCAAGACTTAGGATACATTTACTTAAGGAAGGCTATTTTGATCCGGCAAGCTAGTTCTCCTAAGCAATCTAAAGTTCGGCAAGGAAAACCTACAAAGTGACAAAGCTTACAAATCCGGTAATAATATCAGGTTTAAAAACCAACAGCCAAAAAAAAATCATCTGCGAAACCATATCAAGATGTCCTTTACGGCTTCATCCCACATTATACTAAATAAATGCACTTATTCAGTTGTTTTTACGCATGCTTCATATGTCATCCAAGTTTAACTTCCTTGTGCAGCTTGTTACAGGCTTATTTCAACTAATTTGAACCCAACATTTTGTCAGGGGATTAAATAAAAATATATTATAACACCCTTACTTTTTATACTTGCTTCCTCAAACTCGTGCAAGTATTTTCTTCAGTAGTTTTAACTTTTAAGTAATTTTATCCAAGGATAACACAACTTTTAGCTCAAACCAGCACAGCAAAATATTCCTTCCAGATAGGAAACAGATACTTGCATATAAAGCAAAAACAAACAAAAAAGCATTTGCACTTGCAAGCAAATGATATTTGATTACACTATTTCCACTTCAATCCATTCCATAGAGAAAGCTAGCTACATATCATTTGAAGTAATCAATATAAAAAGCAAATGAGATGATGAAGTGGATACTTGTAGGAATTAACAGAAGCCAAGATGATAGATGAGTATATAATGAATAAGTCAATATAAGTTAAATTTGACTCCAATGATCCAATCATAAATTTGCATTAGGAAAACAACATAATCATAAGGATTCCCGTGAGATTATTAATATTTTGCAAGAAGATTATCATAAAACTTTAAAAGAAAGAATCAAACAAAACTAGAGGAAGTAAATTGGTGGAGATAACGAGTATAAAACTAGGAGATATACAGGAAACCAAGATGAATATAGGTGTAATTTGTAAATGACAAAAATGGGCAAAAAATTATTTACTTTAGGGAGGAAGATGGAAGGGGTGGGTTAGGGACTTTAGAGAGAGGTGGAGGAAAAAAAAGGACAGACAAGAGGAAATACCTGAGGCAGAATTTGTATTTTCTCCTCAATATGGTAGTCACATGGAATACTTCAGCTGAGTCACTCTGAAATGAAATCCACATAAAATCATGATACTACAATTCTATAGTAACATGGAAGTTCTGATATAGTGATATCAACAAGTCCGAACAGCAGCAACCAAAAAATCTAAAGAAGCTAAATTTGAAATAAAAAATCTTTTGGTTAACCAAAAGTTTGTCCCAGGATTATGCAGTGTTGCCCAATCTTGTGGGCAAAATAGTCATTTCATGTTATTTAGTTTCAACTAGTAGTATATAAATCCATTTTCACAAAATCATACCTTCATTATTTTGAGTAGTGGTTCAAAATAGTGCCAAAGCTGGATCCATTCCTATGCTAATCAAATAAGTCAATAAGTGTTGGAATAGGACACAATATTCGACAAATATAGATCTAGTCTATAGTTTTTCCAAGGCTTTCTAGTTTCTAAAAAATATTTTGAAGGTTCATGACACAGATATAACAAATTAAGTGAAAACAATGAGTAATGCGTGATGGGTCCATAATCCATATCCTGTCATAAACATTGCAATAATTAATTTTATTTTCTCCCCAAGAGGCCAAGATAGACAAAAATCTCCTAATTCCACACAAACTTATCACCCTTATTGCTATAAGGTCGATGATCTTCAATTGCATTGTCAATATACTAGATCCAGCTTCCTTTGGTATCATCCTACCATTAACAAAATTTTACATTTGTATATATGAGCAACTTGAATTTACTAATCCTGTCTCCCCTATCCTAAATCAATCCATTTCTTCAGGGATCTATGCTGGGTATATGGAGATTGTCCAGATTAAAAAGAAAATCTAGAGTTTGAAAAGAGCACACAAGGCATATCTAATACTTCAAATGATAAAAGAACATCATATTGAAAATAAGTCCATAGTAGATACCTCATATAGTACCAAATCTAACCTTTAAAGATATCTACAACTTGATCAATACACGAAGATATCTACAACTTGACCAACACATGAAGAAATCTCATTCTCAAGTGTGCCTAGAAGCATCTCCACGCAGCTGTGCAGATCTTAAATCATGGTCATCCTGATATAGGATCAAACTACGAAGGTAAGAATCATAAATATAATAACATTGTTTACAAACACGACATTTTCAAAAACTTACCTGTGAGCTGTAAGAGAAGCTAGATGATGATCGAAAATCCAAATGTCCCTACAAAGTATAAAAATTAAGCTGGAGGATTCTTTTCAGGAATGGGGATCACAGTATATAGAATTATTGGCTATTAGGAATTTAGGATAAAATTCGAGAGTATACCAGCCCATGTACAGTTTGTTGAGCCCCAAAAAATCCTTCATGATTTGGTCCTATGGAGTTTAATTGCCCCTGTGTCATAAAGAACAGATTAAGAAAAAGAACCATAAATTATATACGTAGTACATAATATCATACAAAATTTCATAATCGCATACCAGCCCTGGTATACTTTCTTGATCAACATAGTAATTATCATGTGGTGGCTCCATTAAGTTCAACTGCACCTGTAATTTTGACAGATTATTCGCAAAACAATAAACAACTTTGCAAGAAACTCCAAACAGTGACTTGGCATACCAGTCCTACTCCTGGCACGTTCTGTTGGGAACCATAGTAATTATTGAGCGATATCCCATCAGAGGTTAAATTTTCCTACAAGTAGCAACAATGTTAAATCAGAATCCAGAGTGCACACTTACAAAACTAAATACAGCCAAAATGGTGCACTATCTAATTGGGGAAATAGCTGAAGGACAAACCATTTGATGCAAGTTGTCCTCAGCATCAGTCAGCATCACTTCTGTTTCTGAAGCTACCTGCACAACAAGATAGCTGTAACACAATCTACACCAAAATTGCACCATCATTCGTGAGCATAAATATTACTCCTAACCATAAAAATTACCTTCCTCTTCTTCACTGCATTCTTTTTTTTGCTAGTTCTAGTTGAAATATTTCCGTGGTATGCTTCAACAATATCATGATCACAATAAGTGTCCCCAACTTCAATAGCACTTCTATTCATGTTATTCACACTAACACAATTTTTCAGAGTATCCACCAGTGTTCGCAGGGTAATGTTGTGGCTTTCTTGAGTTAAAGATCCTTCTTCACTCAGTTCAATGGCTTGCTTACACAAGGCCACATAACGCTGTGCCCTGGTCTGCAACCTCTCAGTTCCAACTACCATCAACTGCGTAGTTTTTGCATCTTTTGTCCACCTCCTCAATATGTACTGAGATGGTATTCTAGAGATACCACAGATTTGTAGAACAAGCATTGCGTGTCTACACAAAAAACCTCTGTACTCAAATGAACGACATAAACAAGAAACCTGAGACTTTGTTTCATCCCATGCTACAAAAAAAGTTTCATCCTTTTCACAGTCATCTACTCGATAAGTAATGGATGTTCCATCTTCACCTTCTTTCCTAGGATGACAGCCGACCACACCCAGAACTTCAACCTGAAATTTTTTGAATATTGCATGTGTATATATAGTTGACATTTGTTTCTCCCAAGGTGAAGGAGACTTCAGTGCAGGTTGCTTGTGCCATGTGTCAAAATCTGCTATAGCCTCTTCCTCATACCTATTCTGCAGAATTGCACCATATTGTTTCACAAACTCTTTCAAAGTAAGTTTTCTTTGAATATATTTGTCAAAAAACGAATATACGCTATCAGTTCGATGAGGAGGGGACATTCCAGCCAAGAAAATATCACTTAAATAAAGAGGAACCCATTTCTTACGATCTTCATACAGTGACCTTATCCACTCATCTTCTTGAAGATCAAACCTACCAACCATTTTCCACCATCTTAAATCAAATTGTTCATCCGTCCATGACTTGAATACGCACTCATTGAATTTTCCAGTAAAATTTTCGTGTCTCTTAGTGACATGTGCAAGATTTTCTGGGAATTTCTCCAGAACATTACACAGATGAAAGCAATGACGTGTATTAGGTAAGACTTCCTGGATGGCAGATTTTATTGAAGGATGTTGGTCAGAGATAATCACCTGGGGTGCACTCCCTCCCATTGCCCTGAGCCAAGTCTTCAGCAACCAAACAAATGTTGACGTCAATTCCTCTGCAATCAAGGCACAGCCAAGCAACATCGCCTGGAAGTGATGGTTCACCCCCAAAAAGAGAACAAGTGGTAGCTTGTCATTTGTCCTTATATATGAGGTGTCAATAGAGACAACATCACTAAAACTTGCATAGTCACTCCTACTTTTAGCATCAACCCAGAAAAAATTCCTAAGATACTGTTCTTCGTTCAAATCTATAGCATAAAAAAAATTAGGATTTTCTTTCTTGACACACTTAAAGTAATCGAGTAAGAATTGGGCATCTCCTTCATCTAGAACCAAGCGATTACCTTTATCAAGTAGAGAACTGCGCGCATCCCTAAGGGATTCATGATTCATAAAACTAGCAGACTGTCTAGACATATCAACAAACATCTTCTTTGTTCGCTCACTAACAGCATGTAATATATCAATATTATTCTTCTCAATCAATTTCACATTTCTGTGAATACGAAAATAGTATGCCAATGCTGGTAAAAGTTCGTGATTATGCTCCTTAATGAACTCATGTATGACCCATTTTCCATACTTGTTTCTCTTGACATGCATGCTAGCCTTACAATCAGTCTTCTTAACACTACAACGCCGGCTACTACCAACATCAGATTCTGGAGTGACCCCATATCTGGAGCATGCAAACTTTGCATCGATAAAATCTTTCGATTTCTTTGAACGTCGACTGTTCTTTATTGAGGTCGTGAATCCCATAGATTTGGCATATTCTTGGTAGAACTTGTACGCAGCTTCATGGGACTCAAATTGAAGGTCACTATCAGGCCCAATATCAATGTCTCCTTCAAGCAGAAGACTGCTTGTCGCAGATGTAGCAGCCCCTACATCCTGATCATGTACCACATTGACAATATCAACCATATTTCCACTAGCCCCTTCACCATGACATATGTCTCCCCTTTGATCAACTATACTACTAGCAACACCAGGGTGACTATCCTTTGTTAGCATATCCATCAACGAGTATATTACGATCTCTATCTACATATAAAATACAAAATTTCCCAAGTGATCACTAACATTATAAAAGGCAAGAAGAACATATAAAAGCAACACAATAAGCTACACAACATTCATAATCTTTATATCTCAGGAGAACAGGAAAGCAAGGTTTCAAATCATTAGATAAACCCAAAATTCCATAGTCTGTTTACTTCAAGCCTAAATTAGGAATTGAGATTCGAGTCCCATTAATTCTTTTTGCTGGTGTTTGGTTCAATATATAGCTAAATTAATTCCATGAAACTCAATACAAATACTAGCTTAACCCGAACACCAAAATACTACCTCCGTTTCATATTATTTGCAAAGATTAAACATTTTCCCTCTTTACTTTATGTCAAATCATTTCAAATATTATGAAACAGAGGTAGTAACAAACAAAAAGAACCCCCCCCAAAAAAAAAAAAAAAAAAAAAAAGCAGTAATGGAAGGTTTACCAGGCGAAATTAAAAAATTCCATTTTTCATAGTTCTGCCATAACATTCAAGGATTTTGCAACAAATTAGCAACCAAATTTAAGTCAAATATCGAATTAAATTCTTCTCGCTTATAAATATGAATAGCAAAATTCTAGCATTTGAGTTAAATTGAAAGCGATAGTTCAATAATCAATTCACCTTAGAAGAACCCTAAATTGAATTAAATTAACGATTAACACAAGATTGTGAAACTGATATTCGATGATTAATAGAAACATCTTACCTATGCTTCAATGGAGGAGAGAAAGCTTACAAGCTGCTTTAATGGAGAATTCAGAGTATCTGCTTGCCTGCTTCAATGGAGGACTGGAGGAAAGAGACATTTTTTTTAGTGGATCTTTTAATTCATTTTGAGTAACATCTTGAGTTAGTTTTGTGGCATGGCCCATATGTATCAAATTCTCATAATCTCATTAATAAAAGTACCGATTAGTCCGGTGCGACCGAAGAGAACCGATCCGGTGTCCAAGTCAAAACTTAGGGTAAGTTTATCCCTAGTTTTAAGATGAGTTTTTAGACAAGTGTTAGAGCAAGATTCTAGCAATAATCTTTATCAAGACTACATATAGTGTTGAGATGAGTTTTGAATTCTAAAACCCATCTTGAGAGTTGAGACTATACAAATGAGCAAAAATAATTATGTTGTCCAATAGTGAGTTGCCAACTCACCATATTATAATAATTAATAAATATATAAATAAATTAATGTTATAAATATTAATTAGATAAGTATATCTGGAGTAGGTCTTGGAATAATGTGTGAAATTGGATAAAGTCTTATATGAGTATGAATAATAAAACAGTAATTAAAATTTAGTGAAAATTTGATGTGGCAGAGTTGAAGTATAAGTCTCAGTCTTGGGATAAACTTACCCTTATACTTCGTACTTTCTAACTTTTATGGTCCAATCTGACTAAAACCCTATAATGTAAAGGCAAAAGCTAATGAGCGTCCCCGGGGCATTAGATAAGAGAATTAAAGTGCAAATATTAGAGTAAAATTAACATTAATTACACTGAACGACGCGTGATTTTGTCATGAATTCCTAACTTAATACCATTCTAACCAATATAATTAATCCTTATCTAACGCCCAGGGGCACTCGTTAGCAAGATCGTAATGTAAATCTGTAATATCCAATTAATTGATACGTGTATTTAAACTAGTATTTGGTTGAAAATTATGCATAAAACTCTTAGATTGGACACAATTTATTTAATTGCATACCATAAACACTTAATTTAAAACTATTTAATTACTAGACAATTATAGTTGATATTAATAGCCAATCAACTTTGTACCAACTAGCTCAAAACCCGATTTTTCATGAAAAAACGTATATTGGATGTTACTATTTGACTATTGGTAGTTTAGTACAGCTCATAGCACTCACATTAGTTGCTCATTCTCTCTCTTCCCAACCGATTTATTCATGAGCTGGTAATAAAAAAATAATTGAATTGCTCGTGAGCATATTTTATTTTGTTCATTAATGTAGTAACATTTCTACCATTTTTGCTCATCAATTTTGGATGAATGCTAGGGCCCACGAGATTACTATTCATCATGAAATTTGCTCATTCAATGAGCAAATTCTGAAATGCTCATGAACATTTTTCATTTTCCTCATTAATATAGTACCATTTCTACCAAATTTGCTCACCATTTTTGCTCATGAGCAAAAAAGTGCTTACTAATGTGAGTGCTCTTAGGCGCTCATGTAACTACAAATGCACAATTGGAAGATATCTTTACAAACCCTTGAAAAAACAGTTTGATTTTCTACTATATACGTTAACAAAATCTGTGACATTCATGCTCTCCTACTTGAGGGGGTTGTTAAGGACTTCATTTAATTATAATTAGTGTTGTATTATCTATCCTCTAATGTTACGTTTTGGGCTTAAGGCTTTAGCATAATCTGCTAACTTGTAATTAATTTAGTTAAGGTCCAAATTTATTCATTTTGTCTACATAATTAATTTAGTAGTATAACAACAAGAAGAGCAATCTGAGCATTGAATTACTTATGTGCAAAGGGGCAACCATAGATAACATTATTAGTTTATTGCTAGCTGAGAAAAAAAACTAAACAAGAGACATTATATGCAATACCAAGTAAAACCACCATTTACTGTGATTGTATTGCCTTTGATGAAAGTACAAGTACATATAAGCAGAAAATATAATGCTACTTGTAAGACTTTTTAAGGACTAATGAGAAATGGAGAAGTAGAGGTAGCAATACTACTAGGAGAACAAAAATCGGAATGGGATTCGTCAGAGCAATAGAAGTGAAGTAGAGATGTTTCTTGAATGGTAAATTTGAATCCAGTAACAAGAAACCGGAGGAAAGAAAAATTACTACGAAACCCAAGCAGATAGATGAATATGCAGCACAGACGCGCCTGAACCTGTAGTTGTCTCCTCTGAGCAATCCCAGGAAACAGGAGAAGAAACCGATGGCTAGAAAAACCAAGGTGCCTATATATAGTGAGGGTATGTGCTGAAAATAGTCTGCCAATCGCTGGGGAAGTAGTGAGATCAACCAAAGGTAGCAGATTAATAGCACCTTATTGATCTTCTCATTGCTGTCTTCTTTACTGTAACTGTTGCTGTTGCTGCTGCTGCTGCGATGATCTTCCATTAATTCTGTACGAAAGGGGATTTCATTCAATTTGAATAATGGAGTAGGATTGTTTGGGAAATGAAAAAACAATGGCTAAATGTCTAGAGGTTGCATTATTACTTGGTGACAAGTTGCTTATTTGAATAAGGGAGTAGGATTGTTTTTTATTTTGGCTGACAAGTTGCTCTCCTCGGTTGCCATGCTGAAAGCACATTTCCGTGTTGACTGAGGCTAACTAATTAATTTAATGGAGTGATGTAGAATACATCAGTTGCTCTGACGTCGATTAAGGAAAAAAATAAAGAGAATGAGGCATACATCAAGGGATATAGGGAGTAGTACTACATCAGCTCAAGCTACAATGTCAATGGATGGTGGCATATAATAAGCGTGATACATTCATCATATCAGCAATACATCATTAAGGACAATTGATCATCACCAACTTGATGTTATAAACTTATAATGAAATACAAGTTGATTATTTATTTGGTCAAGTAATTATATTTGAAAGCATATTTAGGTGTCGAGAAACTTCTACCTGCTGCTTAAAAAAGTCTTATTTTAGCCTTGGCATCATTATATTAAACTTCACAAGATTGTTTTTGTATGATTAATTACATTGAATTACTTCAAAACTTCAGACAAAGAGAAAAAAGATGACAGACTCCATAAATCCAGTGATTACCTCGATTGGGTCGAATTTCATGGTGGGTGATCGGGTAATTGTATCTGATGTTTCTCCCCACATCATGGTTACTGGAAAATTAATTGCATTCGGTCCAGAGCTACTCTTAAGATCTGTTCCCATATTTCCCTCAATGCATGAAAGCAGTCAAATAGGAGACGGAGGCAAGTCAATAATAAGCCGCGTTGGTGACAGCTCAGGACGGATCTTTGTGATGCTCACAGATCACTCGAGCTTCCAACGAGGCCATGAAGAAAGATTTCAAGATTTCATGAAGGACCAGCTTGTTAATCATGATAATAAAGAGTCACAGTTTCTTGATGATGCTGATGAAATCTTACCTTCAAACAACTTTACATTTGCAGCAGTACGTGATGAGGCACACTTGGAGTTTGAAAATGAGATAAAATGGTACTTAATTGGTAATACTACTAATAACGATATCAAGCTATGTATCGATGAACAGCTTGCATCATCCTGGTTCAATGGAGAGGGTAATGATTACTCAGGCATAATTAGACCTCCCTCCAGAGGTTTATCTGGTTTTCATCAGCCTGTTGAGTTATCCACTGCAGACTTGCTGAATTCCCGTCTGCATATTGGTGAAATCAAGTTTTCACATTTGGATTATATCAAGCGATGTCTTAGAGCCTGCGAATTGGATATTAAGGGGAGTCAACTACTACAATCTACAAATGAGAAGAGGTTCAGCAATTTTTGTTCACCAGCAGCGCCACAGTTGCTCACTCCTGTTGATATATGTCTAGTAGACATGCCCCCATGTGGTGGATCTCAAGAAGACAGTTTTCAGGAACCCAAACAGATTATTAAGATCACTTGGTCAATCTGTTTACAACAAATAATTCAGATGATGAAACATGCAGGGACGAAAGTAGACAGTCAGATAGGCACCATGATCATAACTACCTTTGTCGCCAACACCACTGTCAACTGCGAGGCTGCCATTCACAGTGGCTCCTCCCTTTCTTGGCTTGATTATGTCATGACTGGAATTTCTGGCTTGATTTGTGTGCTTATGATCTCCTCATGGATGATTAAGCCCACTAGGTACAAAAATTCGTCTTCTGCAAGCTCCACTGCTAATCCAGCCAAAGACAGGAGGGAGGATATAAGCCATCTTATGGCTGGTGCTTCTGTTACATTTGCCTCCATGGGCATCTTCTTTAATATTTTTAATCGTCTTCCTACAGTATATGCTGTCAGCACTATCTGTACCTGTATGACTCTCTTGTTGACTGCTTTGTTTTATGGCTCTACTTCAAAGTAAAATCGCGCTCTAGGAAGAAGGTAGGTACTGCCTCTGATGTCAAATTAAAGAAAAATTGAATTTTCTGCTATAGCAATTCATAGTTTATGTATGTGATTAATCCTCGAGAAGCTTATATATCATAAATAAACCAAGGCAACTAATTACCAAATTTTCCAAATAAAGTAATGTACTTGTAGATATTAATTTTACTCATAGCTCTTCTAGTAACAATTTGTCTTATTGCCTTCTAGTTAAACCCCATGTATGAAGTATAGACTTTTCTAAAAGAGAACACCAATATATGAACCACTGCTCAGTGCTCACCATTTGGCTTTAATCCAGAGTGGTAAACCATGATGTGAACAACGACATACATTACTTGATGCAGAGTACAAGGAAACAACATACTTGGAAATATATAAGACTAAACAAAGCTAATCCATTGCTTGCTTCTCTTGCACTCGTAAATTTCAAGGAGACGAAACTGATACAGTACAGTTGCATTGTACTTAAGACTTCAGAAATATGTTTATAAAGCAATCAAAGGTATAAACAACAAAGGAGAACATAATTAGTAATGATTAGATTAAGGCTCTTTGGCAAAAGATTAATAAAATTAATTACATTACATTCGATTTACTTGCATCATGCTGTCTAGCAAATCAGATAGCAAAATATTCAACCTCTGAAATGCCTTCCAAGTTCAAACCAGCCTATCTACAACTTCTAACACTTTGTAATTACATCTACTTCTTTAGCCTGTACATGGTACTACCAAGCAAAATATATAAAGATAACTGAGAATGCATCTTATTCGGATTTAACCCTAGACTCTAGAGAGCCCAGTTTTGCCGATTTGTAGATGTCAAAGATTTTCTGTACCCAGGCAATCCGATCTAAAATATCCATTTTTGGAGTCTCAGAACTGTCAGGACACTCAGGAGTGCCATTAAAACTAGTTTGAGCTTTATTCACTTCAGTGCTAATTGGTGTTGTGACCTGACATTCTACCTTACTCTCATTTTTCTCTTCAACAATAAGTTCTTCCCTTGAAGACTCTAGACTTGGCAAAGAATTCTCTGAAGTTTCTTTCGCTGGTGTTATCTCTTGAATAAGAGCATTATCTACTGCAGAAGATTGAGGGCTCTCTTGACGGTTTACTGACAAGGTTTCCCTTCTACTTTCCTTTTGAGTACTCTGAACTCCAAACAATTCAGTCAATGTTAGGTGATCATCATCTGGTTCTTCATCTGATTTCATCCCTTTAGAATGAGAAGATAAAGAAAGTGAAAAGCCAGAAGATTCGGATTCACTGATCTCAATAACAGTTTGAGGACACCATGGAGTTACTCGAGACCTCTTGGAACAAGGTTCAAGTTGATCAAAACAATCACTCATTGCCACCCCTTCGGATTTTGGACTAAAACCAGGAGGCACTGACAATGATATTGGTTTTGTAGTAGTTTCTGCATCTTTTTCTCTTTTCACACTATATACATGGTCCTTCACATCTTTTAAATCCTTCCACCACTCCAAGTAACTCATTGTAACATCCGACTCAAAGAGCCTGGATGGAATATACAGTTTAACATCTCCAACAGGCCTATTGTAATCATTCCAAGCAAGATTTAGGCTGTCACTTACCCTAGGGAAAACACAAGGGATGTCTTGATCAAACCCAAACTGCATCGAAACACGATGAGGCAGGTATTGCTCAACACAATTCAACCCAACCAACTTACTATTCCTTAAAATCCTAACATAAGACTCCAAATCAATAGAAACATCAGAACTAACAGACACCCAACCAGCCTCTTCTACATACATTTTTCCACAACCCGAGCCATTATTCAAATTCGTCGTATAAGGCCTCCATCGAAAGCTCTCCTTAGCAGCATCAAAAGCCAAACCAACATCATCATTTTTCGGGTTTGCAACTTTGTGCCACTTCTGTAATCTAGACATACCATCAGTCACATAATTCGGTTTAGGACTCAATGTAGTAAATCTTTCCCAAATCCAAACCTGCAGCAACTGCAACGGCGACGACAGACACAGTCTGCTTACACTGCCACCATCAACCTGATCACCCAATTCTCTCAACCACACAATCTTTTCTTTCAACAACCTCAAATCTTTATATATACTAGCAAGAACAGCAGGAGCTAATGCAAATTTAGTACCTCGGGCTAAAAGTATAGCAATGGGTAAAACACCCTTATTGATAACACCATCAGCTTGAGAAGGCAACACATACCTTGACAGCCAAAGAGTTAAAAAAGCTTCGTGCTCGAATTCGCTCCCGTTTTTCATCCAAACATCCATCCACTGATAATGGGATACCTTCCTAGACTTACTATTATTGAGTTCAGAGTAAACTACTTCCAAATTACGCTTAACTTCCTGCAATTCACTTGAAGAAATTTTACTCAAAACAGAGTCCCCTGTAACAGAGTAACCACCCAAAACCATAATATCCTCTAAAGTTATAGTAACTTCACCCCAATTGAATACAAATGTGTTATTTTCAGGACACCATTTTTCACAAATTGAAAAGAGAGAATCCCTGAATCTAGGTATTTCATATTTTGAACCCATAATTGGTTCATAAATTGAAGTGTTTTTCCAAGTAGATTGAAATTTAGGGAGCAATTTATCAACCCAATTACTCCAATTTTTTGCTGGGTTTTTCCAGCCATTGAAATTGATTTTATAAGAGAGAGATTTAGCGATTTGGGAAATGGGTTTAGTGGGGGTAGAAATTGGAGGAGGGTTTAAGTGTTTTTGTTGTTGTTGTGAAATTGGAAATGAGGGTTTGAGAAAATGGGCAATTCTGAAACTGGGTTTTCCTCCAGAAGGTGAGATCATTGTTGCTTCTCTTTCCTCCATTAACGTTTCCATCTTCAACTGTGTGACTGTGTGATTGTTGATCAGAATTTTGGAAAGATGGAAGTTTGAAGGTTTGAAAAGGAGAGAGAAAGTTAGATGGGGAAGAATTGGGTTTTGTGCAAACTGAAAAATGCTCTGTGGTGGGTCAAGAGTTTGAAAAAAAGGACTATTGTGTACCCCAATTACTTTAGTAGAGACTACGAGTATTTTAGGTTGATTTATTTACATGTGTTGTTTCCGAGATTATTTGGAAATAAAAGGTTTTCTTAGAAATATCGATTGTTAACCTTTATGTAAGGGGAGAAAGAAATCCGACTAGTGAGAAACATTCCAGAGAATAAGGGAGCTCGAATATGCAATCTTCAAATGCACTTCTCATATCTCCTTCATCAATATTGCCAGTCGTATTTTTTATGCTTCTTTGTTTTCCATATAATACATTAGTTTGGCGAAACTAATTATAAAAGTGTAGTAATTAATTATAAAACTGCTTATCTAAAACCAAGTTCCTTAAAAAAAATACGCGCCTTTTATGAGATACTCTGACATTATGTAAGAGATTTTATAATTCGCACAACAACTAGAAGTAAAAAGATAAAACAATTGACTAACTTGATTCATTGACCTTTTTTTTTTTTACAAAATGATTCGACTTCTAAATGTTTTAATAGAAGCCATCATTCCTTCAACCATAAGTTAGAGTTTTCATTTAAAATCCTAAACATTCATGCATTTGTCTATCTAAGTACAAACTCATAACCTAATGCACTTATCTATTGCCAATGGTAGCAACTGCAAGGATAACAAAGCCATATTAGTAGATTTCACAAAAGTGTTATCCTTCATTGCTTCAACTCTCAACTTATCATGTTGTACAATCAGTGCAAAAAAACTTATCACGTTGTACAAGGGCACACAACATAAGCATTTCAATGAATAATGACCAATTCAGTGTGATGATTCTAATATCGATCACATCAAGAAATCATTGAAATCAAAGCACCCCCCAAGTGTAAAAACAAGGTTATAACTTATAAGCCACGAAATCAATGAAAGTGAAGCGCCCCAAATCCAACCATAAGGTTACAAGCCAGGAAATCAATGAAATTGAAGCACCCCCGGGTCCAACAATTAGGATATATAGATAACCCTAATTTGAGCTCCACGGTATAAGTGCAATAGTTGATAGATTATGCCAAATGTTTTTGTCTCTACTCTTCAACTATATCAGATTAGCAAAATCATCTAATATGAAAATCTAGAGAAGTAAATAAGATGAATTAGAAAGTATGATAAACTATAAGAAAACGGTATGGGAAAAAAGACTTTAAAAAGGGCAAAAGCCAATGAATACTACTTTGTTAGAACCTTGCTTGGGCAAATTCTCATAATTGGATATGTGCAATTATCTAAAGTTGAGGTTATTTGTTTTTGACTAGAAAGCTTGAGGGGTTTGATAAACAAATTAATGTGGAAAGAATAATATACCACAAAGCATGTTAAAACTTTTAATTTTGAATAAATGTAAAAAGTTAATTAAATAAGTAGTATTGATAAGAAAGAGAATAAAAATAAAGATAAATGTATAATTAGGATCTAGACTGATTAGATGAGATGCTAGACTATTACCTTGTACTTTTGAGCTTATGAGCAATGCAGAGCAGGAGCACATCAGTTATTATTATTATTAACTACTCATATTAAGTATTACTCCATAAGTTTTAATGATTAATTATTAATTATTAATTACAATTGGATATTGAGCCTAGCATAATAGGACTCGGTAACAGGTGTCAATATAGTAGAGAGAAATACAACCAAAAAGAACATGGCCTATGAACAACAATCTGAAGTGCATATATTGCACGTAGTACGTATTAAAGAACACTTTAAATTGACTAGACTAGACCAGATCCTCGTGCAATGCATGGATATAACAAAAGATCGATAGAGGTAGAGTTTTAGCTTATATATATACACAGAGAGAGAGATATTTAGTTATACAACATTACTTAACTTTATACCTATACTTGGGAAAAATAATAAGGTTAACACGTATTGCATGCAATACTCTCTTAATTACAACTTTTAGTTAGTTCTATATCAGTTTGTAAAAAAAATAAAATAAAGAACTACTACCTCCGTTACACATTATTTGCAACGATTAGACATTTTTCCTCACTATTTTATATCAAATCATTTTTATAAAATGAATAAGATAACTTAAATTTTATAACTAAGTTAACAGAGATATCTAGTTACTCATGCAATACTCTCTTCATAACTATCTAGTTGACATACTTTAATTAGCACATGATTAAGGTAATAATATCTCAACCATTCATTAATAGCACAAAAGATCGGATGGTGTACAAGCTCTAAGATCTTTCTAACCTTACATATAATCAATTCAACCATTTTAAAGGTCACTATATACTAAAATGAGGTAACTTTTTCTAAATTGACGACATTTATATAGAGTCACTATATATAAAAATAACGTAACTATATCAATTGTGACGATATTTACACAAAAGTCATTATATACAAAAATAAGATAATTATATCAATTTTGACAAAATTTACATACAGGTCATTATGAACATAAATAAGGTAACTATAACGACTTTGAATCTTTGACACCATTTACATAAAGGTCACTATAAACAAAACTAAAGGTCACTATACATAAAAATAAGATAACTACATCAATTTTATAACATTTCTATGTTGCTAATGTTATTATATACAAAAATAAGGTAAGTATATATAAACTTCGGGTAATTATATCAATTTGACCCCTTATCCAGAGGTCACTATATACAAAAATAAGCTAACTATATCAAATTATAACAATTTTGACGACATTTATATAAAGGTCAATATATATATATATATATATATAAACAAGGCTGCAATATCAACTTTGATGAAACTTGCACAGAGGTCACTATATCTAAAAATAAGGTAACTATATTAATGGTTTCTATATGCAAATTAAGTTCACTAAATATAAAAACAAGGTATCCATATCCTTAATATGCACAAGTATATACAAATAAAGGTCACTATATAGTACTCCGTACTAGTATAAAAACAAGATATCACCCCATGCCACAAAAGAGTTACTATATGTAAGCCTATCACTCAAGTAGCTCCACCTCCGCACTACCAGCTAGTCAGCTACCGTGGATCACCCTGCAACTAGCAGCTCGCCACCGCACCAAATCTCGGCCGCTGCACCGCTCACCAAACAACGATTTAAGCAGCAACAACTCCGGAACCACACCACGAGCAGCCACCTAAGCAAACAGCAACAATAAAGCCAAGTATTATAACTTGTTCACTTTCGTTTCTCGAATTTAATTCCCAGAAAAAGTTACTACCTGTCAAAACCATCTTTCATATATCATATAGTCATCAAAAAAAAAAAAAAAAAAAGTAAGCAAAACAACTATGACAATATGGCAATCATGAGCTTAATTGGTGGCAAACGACTAATCGAGGCCTTGTAAAATTAGATTCAGAGTGCTATGCATGGAGTGATTGGAGTCTATAATTCATCATTTTCCACTTAATTTAGATAATGTACTCAAACAAAATACAAAGTCGTAATAAAATTCAAGTAATCAAGAGATATGAAAAATCTGATCAAAAAAAGTAAAGCTAAACACAAAGATGCAAAACAAGCTAAAAACAGAATCATATGAAAGAGAAAAACAAATTAACACCTCGCACTTGAATTCGGAATCAGAATAAAATCGAGTAATATAATCGATTAACAACTGAAACCTAATAAATATTATCTTAAATCGATTAGAATTTTAATAATAACCAGCAATTATCCAAGTTATTATATCAAAGATGTTAAATCAAACTAAAAATCAAAACCCTAAGTGAGAGAAAATCAAAGTAACAATAATTAAGTGCAGTTTACGAAAGCAAGAGAAAAATTTGCTCCAAAAAACATATTTTAAAAGCTTGTATTAGCAATATCATCACCATTCTTCAACAGAATCATCAGATTCGTACAAATTCTAAAATACAAAATAATTTTCGGCAAATTTCAAGATAATAATAATACTCAATTTTTGTTAAAATAACCATAAATTGATAAATTTAAAATTTACCTGCCAGCTTAATTGCAAATTGTAGAAGAAAATTTGATGAATCGAAGAAGAAATCAACAATGTTGAGAAGAAAGAATTCCCAAATTGTTGAGGAAAGAGATGAGAAAAAAGAAAAAACGGAAGGTCGAGAGGAGAGATAATACTACTGTCAACTGTGAGGGGGTAAAATGTATGAAAATGCGTTTAAACTTAGATGGAATGTCATCCGCTAGATTATAATCTACGGCTAGGATAAATTGTTTTCAGTATAAGAGTTGTTTTCACATTATCCACTCCATATATATATATATTTATACTCTCAATTTAATCGAAATAGAATTCTAAACTAACTTTTTTTTTTTTTTTTTTTTTATCTTATGAAGTCTATTTACATCCATTCAACGTGACGCGACACTTTGCAAAAAGTTGAAATGCCAAGTGTCGCTGTCTCGTGACCTGACTATATATATATCAAGACCCTCTTGGAGCTTGGTTCAAGTTCATTTTCTGCCTCGACAATCGAGATATTTTACAACTATCTTCATCATTTGAAGCTACATAATTTCTCCACTGGCTAAAGTAACAAAGTGTAACACCTGCCTTGTAGGACTTTAATGTCACGTATAGCTTGCTATCCATAATTGGCTTATTGTAATTATTCCTTTGTGTTACCACTTGGAAAAACAATATTAATTGGGATATCTTGATCAAACCCAAATTGCCTCGCTACACGATGAGGAAAATATTGCTCTATGCAATTCAATCCAACAAGCTGACTAACCCTTATACACCTTCCATAAGACTGCATATCAAGAGTGATTGAGTAAGGCCTCCAAATAAAATCACCATTATCATGATTACTGACTAAATTCACTTCATAGTATTCCGATATTTCCACTTTATGCCATCTTTCAGCCCAACATAAACCGCTAGTCATAGGATTCGATTTTGGGCTGAATTTCGAAAATCGTTCCCAAAACCACATTTGTAACAAATTCAAAGGTGCACATATTTGAGTTATTTGACACATTCCCGTGGTCCTTTTCACTCAAAGCTCGAATAGCTGCAATCTTTTCCTTTAAGTCTCTATATATACTAGAAAGAACAACTGGCGCAAGCGCAATTTTGATCCCTCTGGATAAAAGTATAGCAATTTTAAAAACTCTTTTATTTATCATCAGCAGGGAGAATATACCTAGACAACCAAAAAGATAAAAAAGCTTCATGCTCAAATGCTTGCCTTGTTCCCATCCACTTTTCCATCCATTGTTTTTGGCTTGGCTTCCTACTCTTAGTCTTAATTAACTCTGACCGCACCGCCAACAAACTCTCCTCAATTTCAAGAAATTCCTCCGAATGAATCTCATCAGTCAAGAAAAAGGCCCCTGTAACTGAGAATCCTCCCAAAACCATAACATCTTCCATGTGGATTCGAAAGATGGTTGCAAATTCTCAACCCAAGAACTCCAATCTTTTAATGGTTTATTCCAGCCATTAAAACGAATTTTTGAGGTCAAAGAATGGAAAATTGGGGAAATGGATGTTGTGGGGTGGTACTTTGGAGGCGGGTTTATGAAAATTTGTGCCTGATTTGAAGGTGGAATAGAAGGGTTTAGGAAATGACCGGTTTTGAAAATGCATCTTCCATTTAAGGGTGACAAAATCAATGAAGGACTCTCCTTGATTAAGGGTTCATTTTCAACCATTTTTGTGGTGTTTGTGTTGAAACAAATTGTGCTTTTGGATTTTTTTTTGAGTTTGGAGAAATTGATTTGAATGTAAATTAATGGTGAAAACTCATCATAACATGTATTTTACATACCATGGTGAGAGAGTGTGGAAGTAGAAGGAAGAGAGTCAAATTATTGGTGTTTAATATTCTCTCTCTAAAAAACGGATGTGTTGTAAGAAGTGTGGAAGCAAGATCAAGTAGATACATGTGTATCATTTGTTTATGTTCTTATCTTTCCACCTCTAAGAGATTGTCTCATACAGTCATACTAGATATTTTTTTAAAAAAAATTGTATGTTGTTAAAAGATTGTCTAATATTGGTAATTTTCCCACTTGACCCCCCTCTCTCTCTCTCTCCTCAATTATTGTGCCCATCAAATAAATAATAAATATAATGATAAAAGGACAAATTATGGGAAAACTGCATAGCAAAAGAAAAGTGATGGAGGTGCATATGCATGCATTACATGAATTTACGGATAAAATGATTCAATGGAGTAAAGGAATAATCTTATTTGAAAAATAAAGTATCAGAGAAAGTGGTGCATATTCTAACAGATTAGTACTCATATATGAGTAATAAGTATTTAAATGTACTAAGTATCTAATAGCTAGATCGAGAGAGAATTCCAAACTCCCATTTTCCCCCTTATGCTCTTATTTTTGAATTGGTAGCTCAGGGAAATAAATTTGTTAAATGGGATAAATTTTTTTATAATTTTAGATGAATATAATAAAAAAAAATGAACTTGACCATTCTAACATAAATTTCCTAATTTAATATAAGATTTTAACTTCAACTTAAATTGTAAGAATTTGTCTTATTATATACTAAAAACGGATGTTATTAAAAGATTCTTACATATCTTATGGAGTAATTGTAAAAATTTGCCTATTGTTCTCTCTCTATCTCTCTCATCATTTATTTTAAATTTTCATACTTGTTCTTTTTATCTCTCTCATCAATTATTGTCCCCATTCATAGTGTACAAGTGTACAACCCATTTATAACGTACAACTTTGACTTTGTTTCTTAAAAACGTTTTTCAAAAATGAAGGATAGAAAGAACAAAAAAAAGTTGACTGACAAATTGGTTAGAATTTAGAAGTATCGTAGGTGACCATGTGGTGGGGTAAGGGGGTAAAACCGTAAAAGTATTTTAAAAATCTTAAAAAATCAAATTAAAATTTTTTTAATTTTTTTTTTAATTTTTAAAGAAGTAAAGTATAGGTAAGAAAAAAGGAGAACTATTGGCGCATAGGCCCTCTATATTTCACTTGCAAATAATTAAGATGACATTTTTGTAAATAATGGGAACTAGAGAAAAAGCGATGGTGGAAAATATGATGACAAAAAGTACCACTTCATGCATAATAGCTAGTACATAAAAAGTACTATGTAGACAACTTATATTGTATTGGTACATTATACATGCAGAATAATACTAAAAATATACCGTTGTACCATTAAAAGAGAGAAAATGTACCACCAAATTCCAAATCGCCCTTCTATATGCATGCAAAATACATAGATGCACTCTAACAAAAAAGGACGGATTACTAGTGCATCTTGGCGCATAACGCCTATATTTTTTCTTTGCAAATAGGAGGGTAAAATGGACATTTGACATTTTAAATGGTACTTTTTATGGTTATAGTGGTACATTTTTGTGTATTATTATGCATGTATATTGTACAATTATGTCTTACTAGTACTATTATACGGAGTATCTCACAGTGGTATAATATTTTGATGTATTATTTATATACTTATTTGTACCAATAGCAAAATATTTATATACATCACTATAACATTTAAAGGTACTATTTACCTATGAAATGGTACTTTTTTCATGGCCACCTGGAAGCTTATCCCCACCACAACTTCAACTTTATTACTACATTGCTCTTATATGTAATGTTAGTAAATAGGCCTTATGCACCAGGGGTTCTCCGGAAAAATACATTAAGAAAGATTGTGAAGGAGCCATTGAGATGTATATATATGTACTACATTGCATGATTTTGCGGATAGAATATTTCAAACTGTATTAACAAATTACTCTATATGGAAAAATATTTGAAAACTTGTATCAAAATATAGAGTATATAGGGGATACAAAAAGTTAGATTTCGGTACGTAATGTAGTATTACATGATTCTAACAGTATTTATTTTGAAAAATGAGTGTCTAATTCGTCAAATATAGATACCCATATTAGAAACGTGATCCTAATATTTATAATAAAAGGAAAAATTCTCCGGAATAATCCGACCTTTAGGTCGTCCGCTAAAAATAATCCCACATTTGGGTTATTTTTAAATAATCCAACCTTCTCTTCAAAAAAATAAAAAAATCCAACCTTTATACACAATCCGCTCAAAATGGTCACAAGTGCTTATAACCGGTTGAGTAGGGTTTTTTTTTTTAATTAAGTTTAATTTACACGTGTTACTACGCGATTGGTCAATAAATAAGTGTTAATTTTAATTTTTTTAGAAATTATTATTACTAATTAACATTAATTAATTATTTTAAAACTAATTTAACAATCACCACCAGTCCCAGCCACCTCTACGCTGCTACCATCAGCCCAGACCAAACTCTTCGATGCTCCCAGACTCATGTCGATCGCTGCTCCTCCCCCTACCCCCGTCCAACGTCTTTAAACCACCACACCCATTCCTGTTGGTCGAAATTGATGGTGAAGGTTGGGGAAGGGGATTGGGTCGAAATCAACGGAGGAGGGGTGGGGAAGGGAAGAGGCCCGGAAAAGGGTCATGGGAAGGGATTGGGTCGAAATCGACGGAGGAGAGGAAGGGGATTGGTTCGAAATCAACGGAGGAGGGGAGGGGAAGGGAAGAGGGTCGGAAAAGGGTCATGGGAAAAGGAGGAGGTCGCGAGGCCGGAAACGTGGTGGGGGAAAGGTCGTTTTCTGGGAATTCGCGGGGGAGGAAGGTTGGTTGTTCAGGGAGGAGGATCGAGAGCGGTCGGAGCCACTTGATTGGTCGTCGACGTTGAGGTCGAGTTTTGGTGGCCAGCACCGCGGAGCAAGGGACTCTGGCGGTGGTTTGGGTGGTTTTTTTAAATATTAATAATTTATTTATTTTTTCTTTAAAAAAATTAATTTTTTTTTACCAATCACTGGTCGCCACATGTCAAGTAACTTGTTATAACTAGTTACATGACCGGTTGTGAGCTTGTGACCATTTTGAGTGGATTGGACATAAAGGTCGGATTATTTAAAAAAAAACCCAAAGGTGGGATTTTTTTTAACAGACGCCCTAATGTTGGGATTATTCAGGGTAATTTTCCAAAAAAAAAGAAAAATACAGTACTCAAACTTTTGACATACTCCCTCCGTTTTAAAATACGATACTTGCTCCATTTCTTCATCCGCGGAGTTTTAGGAGAAATTGAAGTAAGTTATAAAATATAGAGGTAGTGGGGTAAGTGGAAGAATAAAATATTGTAAAAAGCAAAAGTAGTTGAGAGAATTGGAGGAGAGAGAATATGAAATTAATAAAATATGATTTATGTTGGGTTCACTATGAGAGAGAAATGAATTAAATATTGTAAAAGCTTTCCAAATAAGAAAATAAAACAAGTATTTAAAAACGGCCGAAAAAGAAAAGTGGAGCAATTATTTAAAAACGGAGGGAGTAATACTTGAGGGGCATGCCCCACTTCCTCTTCTTGAGAAACAGGGAGTGTTTCTCTAATGGCATTTATGAAATTATAGAACATTGGGAATTGTAAAGTAATAATATTATAACAAAAAGAAGCGCTGTCTCAAACTGGTGATGTGGTGAGGTTAGACTGTGTAAAATCAGAATTTACTGCCGTTAACGTTGTTCTTCAACATCCATCCAATTTATAGTTACAACCACCAAACAGCTACGAATTGCCATTTTTTCCGTCATCGTTTTGCTCGTAAACCACCAGCACCCTCATTGCATGCCCCGATCTTCTTCACTCTCCTTTGCCTTTCCGGCGGCGAAAATCAAACGAAAAAACCCTTAAAAATGGAGAAATTATGGCATGGCAAGGTTTGTCTTCCTCCTAGGTTGTTCATGCGTTGCAATTTCTGTATTGAAGATTTTGATTTCCATTAATGAAGGTGAGAGAATGGTGGAAGAAGAAGACTAGAACCCATGGATGTTGGTGGCGCACACGACTTTGCCTTGCATTGATGATAGGAAAAGTGGCAGTTGTGGTGAGGTGGATAGACAGAAGGCGGAGTATCAGGGAAGGAGAGAGAATTTGGTGGTGGTGGTATTTCCATGGAGGAAAAGGGCGGTGGGTTAAGATGAGGAGAGAGAAAGTGAGTTTAATTCCTTACCCCAAATTCCCAATTCACCGTTTATTAACCCCGTTATCCAAATTAATCATGTGATAATTGTCAGAAAGACCAACATACCCTCAATTTCCAACTTAAAAATACTAATTTAGCCCCTTGAGATACATTTCATGTTTATCAAGAGGAGAAACTTGGAATTACCCATACTTGAGGATATTCTTTTTTAAAGGGGTGATACTTTGGTAATTTAACTGAATGCTTTTAAATTTAATTAGATGGAACCCTGAAACTAACACATTTGTGTTTCCATGGGGTGAATCCACCATTTGTTTGGAGGATATTATGGTTTTGGGTGGATATCCTGTTTTGGGTATTTCTCCTGTTCTTACCTCTTTTCACAAGGGCAACAAATATGCTGAAATTGAGGGTAAATTGCACAAATCTTTTTCTGTAATTTACAAAAATTGCTATAATAATTTATCTCATTATGGATGGATGGATCATTTCAAGGGAATGGGAGGTGAAATTGAGCATGTTGCATTTCTTGTTTTGTGGTTGTCAAGGCATGTTTATTCCAGTAATTTTTATACAATCCTAATGTAATTGGTTTTGCTATTAGTCTTGCTTTGGGTACCAAGATTGCTTTAGCACCTGCAGTTTTAGCTTCAATTTATAGTGACTTGACTTTGTTGAAGGAAAAGATTGTGTCTTATATTTTGGAAGGTGTGGATGATGGTTCAGAGCTTGTAGTTTGGG
Source organism: Chenopodium quinoa (assembly GCF_001683475.1). Classification (NCBI taxonomy): domain Eukaryota; kingdom Viridiplantae; phylum Streptophyta; class Magnoliopsida; order Caryophyllales; family Amaranthaceae; genus Chenopodium; species Chenopodium quinoa. The sequence continues at coordinate 2,262,934 of NW_018742733.1, read as the reverse complement.
CACCGTTTCAATTAGTGCAGCTATGGGCTTAGGAGAGGTTTTCGGAGTTGAGTCCGAAACCGGTCTTTTTAGTTCAGGGTGAACCAAGAGTGGCTCGTTGGCACGAAGTAGCGAAGCTTAAAACTCGAAATTTGAGGTTGGATGATGAGTCTGTTGCTGACAATTTTATATGGAGGCCTTATGTGTTTTTTTAAAAAATTTGGGTGTTACCTATGTTTTATTGTAATGATGGGATGTGGGTGTTGTTAGATTCTGAGGTAGATGAGGAATTGTTGTCATTTGTAAGGTGTTTGAGAGCAAGTGAATTGGTAGGTTTTGATTGTGTGATTCAATACTTGCCTCATAGAGTAGGATTACTATTTGGAATGGATCAAGATATCCCAGATTTCGTTGCTAGATTGAATGTTGATCTCGAACTTGCTTGGAGTAGCTATGAAAGATCACTTGAAGGTTTGAAGTTATACTTACCTCCTAGATTGTTTGAGGGAGATGTGACAGTGCAGTATTCTAGGTGGTATAGGCCTTTGCATCTTGATGATAAACTGATAGCCTATGTAAGGCGGAAGAGAAGTCGAAGGAAAGTTAGGAAAGTAAGGAAACTGTCTCAATTAATAGGAGGCAGTTTTAGAAAGGCTCATTTCTGTTCATCTTTTGAGGGCATGACATCTCAAAGGTCTCCGAATGTGGTTAATGGAGTTGCATCAAATGTCACATTGAATGGATAAGAGGATGCAAGAATGTGTGCTCATACAAGTGCTGAGGAAGACTAAAAAAAAGAGGAGAAAGAGAGCTATCTGATAACAATTGGTGGCTGCAAGCTTACAGAGGATAGCCAGTCTCAAAATTTGGATTCATCAATGGCCCTCAATGAAGCCGGAAATGTGCAAGAGGTACCTTTAGTCCCAGAGACTAAGGGATTGTGTTCAGTGCTTGCTGAGGACAATAATCTCGGCAAAGATACTATGGAAGTGGTCATGAAGCAAACATGCAGTAGTACATCTGCTGATGTTGAAGAAAGGAATGTCAACAGCTATCTTAAGACACGATTTCTTCAGCTTGAATCTAGGATTAATATGCTGGATAGAATTGTTTCTATGTACAAAGAGTCTAAGTTTGGGTCCTCATAAGCTAGAGTTTTGCATTTTGGTTTGAAAACAGGAACACTTAACATAACATCATATGATATTTATTCAGTTTTAAACTCAGTAAGTTGGACACAGTGAGAAGCAGCAGCATAGATATTATGTAGATGTAATGGACATTGACTCCAAAGCTGATGACCTGTGGTATATATAGCTCTTTGGTCTTGAGTAACGAAAATCCTTGAATTTCAGTTATGCTAGCAGAAACTTTAACCATAAGAATGTTAAGATTGATTATGTTTTGTACACTATGGTATGCTTTACTTCAACCAACTCTAAATGGAAATGCAAGGTTATATCTGAATCAAAGGCTTTTCGATGCATAACAAGTACTACGTTTATATGGTATATACTGAAGCATAACACTATAACAATATATGATTATTATGGTATGCTATTGTTACTTCATTAGGGTATACAAAGTATTTTAACATGATCATACTAGTTAAAATCATTCTGCAAATACTCTGGAGGTGCTTCTTGTTTTGCAACTTGATATTGACAAACTAAGGAACAAATATATCAAAATTCTTACTGAGTTTATATATTAACAGTAGAATCTGTAGCAATCCTTTCAAGTTTCGATGTCTCTCCCAAAACAGAAACCTGATGAGCATCCTTTGTATTATGTTCTTGCAGCACAGTAAAGATTCAGCTGTTTGCCAGTTAACACTAGTTTTAAGATGTTCGACAAGTATTCCTGAGGCGAATGTGTTGTAATTTGAAATATTTTTATATTTCTCATGAACACAAGATGAAGATTCAGAAGTAAATATTAGTTTCGATATGGCAAGCTAAGGCTCTTTGATCTCTTTTGGGTTGCTGTCCTATCTGCATTTACTCTGACTGAACTTAATCATATTATTGAATCATGAGATGCTTGCTGAATTTATGCAGCTTATGTAAGTGTGATTACTTATCCAAATTTGAATATTTCAGAATTTAATTAACCATGCTCAACACTTTTATTAGGATAAATGTTGCATCTTATAGATGACAATCAACGACTATTATGTTAGAATTTTTTGTAAAGATCATTGCTATAAAGAGTATAACATGTTCCAAGATAGATTCAGTTTTTATGTGTTTATTTCCTATACAGTTTGCTTTAAAATCATAAAAATTACTTTATTTTTAGTATTAGGAACTCATGGTTCATGAATTCATGTAAATTTTGTTACCTGAAAAAATGAAGAACATTACAGATTGCAAGACAAACTCACACAAACTAGATTCATGGCTTAATAAAGTATAATCGATTTCCACGTTTTGTACAGAAACATTCAAAAAATATTTAATTTTCAGAAAGGATATCACAAGCTGCAATAAGATGTAGTGATCAACTAGAATTTCTATTTCACCAAATCATCCTTCAAACTGCATTTATATGACTATTCTGTTCCAACAAGCGCATATCCTCACTCAATTAGCTTATCGATGATAGGGGTGTCAATTTGGATAATCGGATGGAGTTTGGATTGACCCACATGGCCACAACTAATCAGGTATGTTTGGCTCAAGGTTACCTATTAACCCACCTTAGTTTGGATTGGGTCAACGGTCAAGATCTGTCGAGTTAGGGTCAAATCAACTTCAAATCGATTCATATTCGATTTGGATAAATTCGTGTCAAGTTCAAATCTAGTTTGACCAGGTTTCGAGCTTTGGGTCGTGATTCAAGTTCGATTAAATTCAGTTAAGTTTGGTTAGGATAAACTCTAATTCAGATTCTTTTTTAATTTGTCTGCATTTAGGTTGGGTTGATCTAATTCAATATTTAAATAAGGCCATTTTTAAACTTTAGTAATTATTGAGTCATTACAGTATGATTGAGTCACTATTAAGTCATTTATGTGTAATTTTTCATATCGTGTCATTAATACTTGCAAATTATAAGTTCTCTTTAAATCGGTTCTTGTGTCATGTTAAACTTTAGGCCAAATTAAAATTCAATTATTATGAATTACTTATTTAAGTTAGACAATGAGTAATGAATGACTAGTTGATAGATGATAGCCACATATTGATTAAATTGAATTTTAGTATAGTAAAAACTCAAATTGATCAAATTGAAGAATATACCTACAATATGAAGGTAAATGAGTGCTTTCATCAAAATAAGTTTAGCGCGAAGATTAGAGTAGGATTAGATATCACGTGTTAAAGACATTTGAATAATTTGTCCATTTATATTATATAAACTTGACCTAAAACGCGTGGCACAAGGTTGTGTTACAAAAAAATAAAAACGAAGGGAGTGTATTTTATTTTATAGTATTACAAATTTAAAATTGCGATGCTCATGGCGCATTATTCCAATGGAAAGTTCTTAAGGATTAATGAAATTATTAATTATATGAATCAAAGTAATTATGTTTAAGTAAAAAGGGGGGGGGGGGGGAGGTCAATAATAGGTTGCATTGGCCTGGGTTTAAAATTATGTGCGGTTCGAAATTGTTTAGAGTTAAAATCAGATTGGGTTAAAATTAGGTCAGGTTGAGATGGTAGGATGAGACCAACAGTAAAAAGTGTATAATATTCAAGAACATTCAAAGTTACTAAGCTGGTTTGAAGGATTCACAAATGAATTAAAGAACAATTGATTATGATCATCATCAGTTATTAATCTTTATGCTTTGGCCTTTTTTTTTTTTTTTTTTTTCTCAAAATGCAGAAAGAATCCAACTGTAAAAATTAAAAAAATGACAGAGGGAGTAATAAATCTAATCTAGGTATTTGTTGATAAACGATCTTCATTGTTTTGACAATGTTGACTGGGTTGGCTGACATATTCACTATTTAAAATAGAATTAGTATATTAACATCTTCACCATTTAGGATAGAATCAGTTGATTGACATCTTCACTAATTAGGACAGATACTTTGAATTAGTTGATTGACATCTTCACTAATCAGCTAGGATAAGTTGAATTAGCTGATTGACATTTCACTAATTAGGATACTTTGAATTAGTTGATTGATATCTCCATGTGGATTCGAAAGATGGCCGCAAATTCTCAACCCAAGAGCTCCAATTTGGGAGTGGTTGTGTCCATCCATTAAAACGAATTTTTGAGGTAAATGATTTGAGAATTAGGGAAATGGGTTGTGTGGGGAGGTACTTTGGAGGCGGGTTCAAGAAATTTTGTGCTTGATTTGAAGGTAAATTTGAGGGTTTTAGAAAATGGCCAATTTTCTCAGTGTATCTCCCATTAATGGGTGATGAAATTAGAGATCGTCTCTCTTTGATTAAGGGTTCATTTTCAGCCATTTGTGGGGTTTGAGTTGAAAAAAATTGAGAATTTTTGGGTTTTTTTTTTTTTTTTTTTTTATATTGGAGAATTTGATTTGAAGGTACACATTAATGGTGACAACTCATCACTGCATGTATTTCACATTCCAAGGTAGAGGAGTGTGGTGGTAGTACAAGGAAGAGAATTAATTTATTTGGGGTGTACTTTCTCCTTAAGAAAACGTATATGTGGTAAGAAGTGTGAAAGGAAGAGTACAAGACACGAATATCACTTGTTTTGTTATTATCTTTCCATTTGTCCCATATACTAAAAATAAATGCATTTGAAAGAGTGTATCATATTTTTGGTAATTTTTTCCACTTGTTCTTTCTATCCTTCTCTCTCATCAATTATCATGCCCATAAAAAAGTAAGAATAATTGATTAATGGAGAAAAGGCATAGATATAGATAAAGAAAAGTGATGGAGGTACATATGAATGTAAACTTATTTGAAAACATGTTTTGAGGTATGTATAAGCTACTACATATTTAGGGAAAAATAAATGGGTACATAATCTATCGAGTTATTCGTATATGGGTAACAATTGTAATTTTGAGCATAAATATGTAGAAATGGAATCTCAATTTTTGTATTTTTTTAAAAATAATTTTATTTTTGAACTAATTTTAAAAAATTTAAAAAGTTTGTTAATTGGGTAACAATTTTGTTATAAGTCTAGATAAGGGTTGTGCGATGCACGATATTAGATTTTTTTTTTTTGAAATATAGAGTATATATTGTATGTATTCATATTACTTAATTACTTCATACAAGAAGCATAGAGTGTGTATTGGATACAAATAGTTGATAAACAACAAAATTAAATAAATTAAAGAGTATAAATAAATTGAGAGGAGAAAAAATTTGAAATTTGAAACCAACGAAAAATATAATGACATCATTTTTTATTTAGGCAGGTAAATTTTTCTTGTAAAGCTGCCATGTGGACCATATTATGTCAGTAATTGCTATTTTAATTATATTTATATATTAGATGGATGTAATAAAAATTTCAACTTCTATCTAATAGTCGTATAACAAAATTGACTAAACTTGAATTTTCCAATAAAAGACTCTGACTTTAACTCGAATTTTAAAAGATTGTCCTATAAAACTGATGTTAGTATAAGAAGATTGTCGCATATCTTATTTGTTAAAATCTTCCCACTTGTTCTTTCTATCTCTCTCATCAATTACTACTATACATTATCCCACTCACTTTTTCTCTCTGTCATCAATTATTGTTCTCCCTGATCAATTATTGTTCTCATACATATTGTACAACTTTGACTTTGCTTCCTAAAGAGGTTAAAAAAAAAAAAAGGAATACCCCTCTATTTTTAGGTAAAAATGATTCAAAATGGAGTTAAGAGCTATGCAAAAATATTCGAAAACTTTTCAAGATAATTATATATGGAAAAAACATTAGATCTCATCACATAATTTAGTACTAAGTGATTTTTACATGAGAACCACAAGAGTTAGTAATGTCTTGAGTATAACTGTTTGAAACTTTTACCAGCTAAACTAATTAATCATCCACTACATGTCTACATGGGTACGGTAACTATTTAGAAATATGGATATTTATTCTGTAGTTTATAAAATGAGATCCTAATCTTTCAGTATTTAATTGTTGTTCTAAAGAATACTACAAGTACGGGGGTTGAATTGTAGTATGAGAGATTAGCCAAACTTTTTGCGGAATTAAAATTAAGTTAGCTAAAGGAATTGAAAGATTAACTAAAGAAACTAAAGAAGCAAGAGAGATTTTACGTGGAAAACTCCTTGGCCCTAACAAGGAGAAAAACCACGACCACTTGAGATTTTGGGAAAAGAATCTTCACTATAATAGGGCAAATGATCCTATTACAAGCTAAAGACTCAAACTCAAGTTCCTCTACGAACTTGAGACCCTGAGGAACAAGTCACCCAACTTGTTACTCTTCTCTTCTCTTTCTCTCTTCTCACTTCTCTGTTCTCTCTTCTCTTTCTTTTCTCTTTCTCACTTCTCTTTCTCATACACAAAAGTTCACTCGAACTTCCCCAAATTACAACTCGAAAGAAAAACAGACTCTAGTATAAGAACATTAAGAACACTTTAATGAACTTGTGTGGAATTGACACTTGACTCGAATTAAAAGTTAGAAAACTAATGTGAGCAAGGGTGAGTTTTTCCTTCTGAAACTAATGGCTATTTATAGATCAACAAATACTTTGGAAAATCCTCTTTGTGCAGCAATTCCATTACGCCACTACTCCAACCCACTAAGAAGATCATGTTCCTAAGATTAAGGAAACATGAATTCCTCAATGTGCAAGACCATGACTTGAAGAAAATCATGGAGGAGTAGGCCGCAAGTTTTCAGAAAACGTGGGAGATTTTATTTGCAGAATATATTTTTAGAAAATCAGAAATAAAATCTTTTTGGTTAAGAAAAAGATAATCGTTAAAGACTTAACCACTTTCCTAAAAACTAGCATGCACAATTTTTTATCTTTTAGACCAATTCCACACAGAATTTTCGAGTGCAAATTAATATCTTATACTTACCTAAATCCTAAATTATAAAAATATATTTAGTCTTCATGTTCTCAGATGAAGCTTCTACTCCGAAGCTTCTGTTCCTTGGGAGGAACTTCTTTTCTCTGATGAGGCTTCTTCTACCTTCTCTTCTCCAATCTTCATTTCTGAAGCGTCAGTTCCTGTGAGGGAACTCTTCTATATGGCTAGCTCTGCTTCTGGCCTTCTTGTTCCTCATGGTATTTTTACAGGACACTTCATTTTCCTAGTCTTTGTAACTGAGTACACACTTAAACAATCAAACACTTATTAGTTTGTAAGTAAGTAAGGTTGTGTCATCATCAAAATCATTAAGTCCAACATTAATAACACTTGCTTTTGAAATAATGCTTGAGGTATCATCATTTACCAATTCTGTACATAAAAAAATCAACATTACTATTTAGAAAGGATATCACACATTCACATGGCACAATAGATGTATTTCTGTTACACCTGAGACTCCATCAGTAGTTTAGCCCTGCTTAATGCTCCATTCCATTGTCTTCATCCTGAGCTTGAGTCTTCTCATCCAAATTCATAAGCACCTGCTTTTCCTTGTTTTGCACCATAGTGTTGCTTTTGCGATGTCCTGTATCCTCTTCGAGCCTTGTCAAGGTACTCATCTTGTCAGCAAGCCTAATATGACCGGCAACATACTCCTGAATTTCAGATGAGATCCCCCTGCAAGATGGTGTGTTTCTGATGGGCCTGTCACTACTGCTGCTAATAAATTCTCAACCCATTAGCCTCATTACAAGCATGAAATTACCTAGGAAGATGAATTTCATTATGAAGATGTTCATGATTTTCCTCTGAAGACTTGCTTCCTTCACCCATGTTCATATTGCTCTGATTCACCTGTTTGTCCTCCTTTTCAGCCACAATGTTCTCCTTGCACATGTCTGTGTGCCCTGGCCTTGCCTGCATATCTATTATACGTAGTAATATCTTGGTTCAAGTATTCTTGTTATTATGACTTCTAAGTTAGAACTTAGAAGTACAGTTAATAATAATAATAATAATAATAATTTATAACTCCTGTTTAGGTCAAATCTGACCTTACCAGCTCAAGGTCTATCTAAATATATCATGAGAGCTGACATAAAAGCACTAATCTTCAGTTTTCTTTGTCTATGATACTCTGAAAATAAGTACACCTACACCCTAGTGTAGTATCATAAATGACTTCATTATCTGGTAAATGAATAGTCTTAACAGCATCACATATACAATGCCTTTTTATCACAGTTGGCTGTATTTAGTTCAATCGAATCGGGATTCATGTTAATGGGTGTTGTAGCCAGTGGCCACCGTAAGAAATTTCAGAAGTTTATGGATATAGCAGTGTGACTCAAATTAGAGAAAAAGTTAAAGAAATTAGAGTATCAGAAGGCTAGAGTGTTTGCTAAAATGGCAAGAGATTTAAAGTTCAGAATTCTTTCCTGTAAGCTGTTGTAGACTAGTAGCAGCCTCCTTTACAAAGTGTAAGCTTGAGTTGATTCAGAAATGACTGGACTAACAAACACAAGCAACACGAAACGAAAGAGATGGATCGATACCGTGTAAAGATTGTGACAGAAGAGCATAGCAAAAAGGGCATAAAATCAAGCAATATATTTCTAGGAATGATAGTTAAGTGAGGTATAAAGACAAGCAGCTTTAAAAACTTGCTTCACAGCATTAAACAGTATGATTATTGCCAACTAGTAAATCTAAATTTACAAGAACAATAATTATTAGAATGGACATCACATGCTGCAGGATATATATGGTTCAAGTATTTCTGTTTACTCTGACTTCTGAGATCCTGTTGAAGTACAACAAATTACTTTAGATTTGCCTGAGTAAATCAATGTTCTGTTCCATTACAAAATTGATCTAATGAGCCACCCAGCTAACTGTGAGAGTTCTTAAGTTACATCTTAATTTAATGTTACACACTCAAAAGCATACTCCTTAGGGTCTGTTCGCTTTTACTGCAATACTCGATAGGCAAGTGTAGCAATTTTAGTGAAACGGAGGAAGTACAATGATCTGATAACATATACACATGATCTAGATTAGTTACCTATCACAACTACACATACTAAATCCGACTTACTATTTAATGTATACTTACATTTTTAGACTTCAGTAAATGTGCTTTAAGTGCTAGCCGAGCAGAAACCATCCTCTCAAGCCGACTAATCCTGGCATCAACTGCAAGACACTGCACTTCAAAAGCATCAAAATCACCATTATCATCTTCATCATTGAGAATCACAAGATTGACATGTGAACTATTCACTTCCTTCGATCTGGTATCTTCTCTTGCTTCACCTTGTTCATCTTTAACTAATGCTCTGGGCAAGGTATTCACCTGAATCAATGGCTCTACCCCACATAAGCTTCTATCACCTTCAGGACGAGTACGAGTTTCCTCACCCGTGTTGATGTAACTTTCATTCACCTCTTTTTCTTTTTCTTGCTCCATACCGTTGCACTCAAACTTTTGTTCATCCTCCTCTACTCCTATCAATGGATTCATCACATTAACCAAACCAACTTCATTGGAAACATGCTCTTGAGTGTCAGATGCTATGCTGCCAACAAATTCTGAGCCCATAGCCTTATTACAAGCATGAAATAGCCAAGAAAGACGAGTTTCATTTTGAAGATGTCCATGATTTCCCTCTGAAGACTTGCTTCCTTCACCTATGTTCATATTGCCCTGATTAACCTTTCTTTCCTCCTTTTCGGCCACAACATTCTCCTTGCACGTGTCTGCGTGCTCTGGCCTTGCCTGACCAGGTGCATTGGCTTTGCAAAACGAAGAGTTATAATTTTGCATTTTTCTGCTGATACTACCAACAGAATTTGAACATTCATGATCAACATCAGAAACTACTTTGGAATCTTTCTTCAGTTTCGTCGTGCTTCTCCTCCACGACTCACAGTCATCATGTACAGACAACATTGTCCTCCACCACTCGTAATATTGAAAGGTAACACCTCCCTCAAATGATTGAGGAGGTAAATAGAATTTCAAACCATCAAGTGGTTTGTCATAGCTATTCCAAGCAACTTCAGAAACAACACTCGGTCTAGGATGGCAAAAGGGAACATCTTGATCCAATCCAAATTGCATTGCAACTCTTTGTGGAAGATATTGCTCCATACAATCAACTCCTACCAACACACACGTCCTCAAGCACTTTGCAAATGACAAATATTGCTCATCCACCTCCGGCTTTACTGAAATCCACACCTCCTGATAACCATAGAACTTGGGAAATTCCCAGTTCAAATGTAAGGCATAAGGCCTCCACAAGAAATTATCCCCAGTAGAGGAGTCTATAATCAGCCTCAAAATACCGAGTTTCAATTTCTTAATCTTCTCCCAACGAGCCACTCTAGGCTGCCCATGGGCAAGAGAACTTGGTTTCAGACCTAATGTTGGAAACCTCTCCCAAACCCATATCTGAACCAGATGAAAGGGTGCCCACAGAACAAGTTTTGAACCATGATCTTGTCCATTACATTTACAGGTTACAATCTTTTCATTCAGTAACCTCAAATCACTATATACTGTAGCTAGAACAGCTGGGGCAAGCGCGATGCGAGTACCTCTAGTAAGACTAATAGCTATGGAAAAAACATTAGGGGAAATCCTACCATAAGAATTTGTAGTAAAAACATACCTTGACAACCATAGAACAACAAATGCAACATGCTCAATCTCACCACCTTTTCCCCTAAAATAGCTCATCCATTTATTATGAGAAACATGAAAACCATTGCTTTTATTTATATTTTTCCTTGCAGCAACCAATTCCTTAAGGATATCTCCACCTTCCATGATCCGTGAATGACTTCGAGCAGAACTTCCCAAAACAGAAAATCCACCCAAAATCATAGCATCCTCCAAAGTAATGGTGGATTCACCCCAAGGAAAAAAGAATGTGTTTGTCTCGGAACACCACCTCTCAGCCAATTCTATAATCAACTCATTATCCTTCACAATGTGGTACGTTGAGGCCAGGATCGCCTCGAAGATTCCGACTTTCTTCCATGTTTCTTGATGAACTTGCTCCATATTATCAACCCATGACTTCCATGAATTGAGTGGTCCTAACATCCCATTAAAACTAACCCTTTTATTAATTAGCTGTATGTAATTCGGGTTTAAGGGAAGGCAGAGAGAAGAAAGATCAGGATGAGGTTGATTTGTGGGGTTTGAAACTGGTTTAAGAAAATGAACTTTTCTGAAAGTTGGTAATCCACCATTATTGGATGAAATCATGAGCTCTTCTCTTTCAACAATCATGTTGTTTTCTTCTTCCAATATTTTTTGTGGAGAAATCTGTCAAAATGTTGGGACCTTGGAGATGACTTGATGGCTTGATGCATTTACCTGATATTACTAACAATAAAGAATCAAATTTTCACTTTTTTTTATTACTTTTTTTTTGCCTTTTATAGTAATAAAAAAACTCCATTTTTGTATACATTGGTGATTGGTCCTAGCTAGGATGGTCAATTGCTCAGAATGCTCACAGCCTGTACAAGCTCGTCTGCTCCTAATATCCACTGGTTCTATTTAAGTACAAGTAGTCAGTTGTGGGCCTGTGTATGCATATAAATTTAAGAAAAACTGACATTTTTAAAATTTGGTTGTTACACCATACTAACATCTACTCCCTCGTATTTCATGTTTACTTGGCCAATATCTGAAAAATAGGAAATACGGAGTATATTATTGAAAGGAGTAAGATTTTCCACAATTTTTAAAAACAAACTCTTCCTCTGTCCTTGTCCTTGTCCTCACTTTCTACTAACGTTCCACATACTTCCTCCATCCTCGTCCTCACTTTTTGAAAACAAATCTTCCTCCGCCCTCATACTTCCTCCATCCTCGTCCTCACTTTTTGAAAACAAATCTTCCTCCGCCCTCGTCCTCACTTTCAACTATAACGTTCCACATACGGAGTACCAAAGTAGTCAATTCCTTTAATGCAAATTTTACATCACCAATCCAAGTGATGTGGTGCAAAATTTATTATATGGTCAAGTATACCTCTACCAAGGTCTTCGTGACATTTGGGCATATAAAAAACTACAAATATAAGGTTCTGTATTCAAATTTGTTTTTAGTCCTCAACTCTGATGAAGGCATTAGGCACACTTTACATGACTAAATGAAAATAATATGATAATAAGCCTATAAACAAGTAAAAAAATCTGTTATATTTTCATTATCACACGATCCTTGCGTAAAGTTTTTGTGATACAAATGAGTGTCCGTTATACATTCGTGTATTAATTACGTGAATTCCCATACACAATTCTTCAAACAGTTTCATTTGTATCATGTTCTTCTGTACTATAGCAGCTTTCACACAAGAAATACTAATCTTTGGTAATTTAACCATTTAAAATCTTCTAATCAGTTTAATGATACAAGCTCAACTAAAAGCACCTTAAAATGGTTCATCTAGCTGAATATCTAAAATTCTGTATAAGCTAGTAATGAAATTACAAGGTCGCATACATTTTTCCAGCTAAATATTCCCTTGACCTGAAAGACAGGAACAAATTAATCTGTAATTCTCTCCTTTTCATTTCACCTGTACTCGTAACTTATATGACATGGGTGTCTTCTAAGGAGTTCGGCATTTTATCACAGCCAACTGCCTATAAGGCTCACACCATTAAAACCTACAATGTGACTATAGCTTCACCGTATGGGAACAATTCAAATTCTCAATGACTCCATATGGTAATCTGTTTACTGAAATACTTAATTTGTCGGTTTCTGATTCGAGAGTAGGAGGATGTAGTGGCTGGCTAGATTTACAGTTCTTAGTGTCTCAGCATCAGAATTTATACCCATACGGCCATAAGACAAATAAATTTCAACACAAACTCAAGTTCGATCAGAACATAAAAGGGAAACTAACACAGCCAGCACAATACGAGAGATATATGGATCAAGCATCACAAACTCTGTATAAGGAAAGATACCTTAGAGAATTTCTGACATTACTTCATCTTCAGATTCAAGATGATGAATATTGGAAATTTTTACCAGAAAAATGATGAGTATTGCAGATTGCAAGATCATCACACATTCATAAATTCAGAGAGTATCAGATCATCATTTCCAATGTTCAATAAAAATAAAAACTTAATCACCAACAAGGATAACATATGCTGCAATAATATATATCTGGTTCAAGTATTTTAGCATGTTATTATGACTTCTGAGTTAGAACTTAGAAGAACAGTAAATGATTATAACTCTTCTGAAAGTCAATCTGATCTTACTAGCTCAAGGCTTATCTAAATATATCATGAGAAGTGACATACAAACACAAATCTTCAGTGTTCTTTATTTATGATACTCTGAATGAAAGAACAGTACCGCATACATACATGATCTTCATCTACGGTATTACTTCCCATGATATGCTAGCAAAGTTACCAAATCAATACTATACCTTTACCCTAGGGTAGCATCTTAAATGATTTCATAATTTGGTAAATGAAAAGCCTTGATAACATCAGATATTGATGCTTTTCACAACATTTGGCATTTATGGTCACTGTGAGAAATTTCGGAAGCTTATGGATATAGAGTGTCACTCAAACTAGATGAAATGGTGAACAGCTTAGAGTATTTGAAGGCTAGTGTGCATGCTAAAATGGCAGTGGGGTTATTGTTCATAATTCTTACCTGTAAGGTATAGTAGGCTAGTAGTGGCCTAATTTAAAGTGCAAACTCCAGTTGATTCAGAAATGGCAGGAAAAACAAACACAAGCAACACGAAACAAGAGAGAAATGTTTCGATACTGTATAAAGATAGTGATAGAATAGAATAGCAAACAGGATATAAAATTTAGCAATATGCTTTTAGGAATGATAGATGATGCAGATATAAAGATAAGCAACTCAGGAAAACTTGCTTCACAGTATCAAAAAGTATACTTATTGCCAACTACGTAAAATAATAAACAATATCAATTATTAGAAAGGATTACACATTCTGCAGGATATAAAGGTTCAGGTTCTGTTAATTCTGACCTTTAAGATTTTGTTCAAGTACAACAAATTACTTTAGATCTGCCTAAGTATATTAATGTGCTGTTCCATTAATTACCAATTTGATCTGATGAGCCATGAAGCTAACGGTTGCAGAACTTCTCAATTATATCTAAATTTAATACAGAGAAACCAGAAACCATACTCCTTAGGGTCTGTATAAACTAACATCAAAGTTCTAATGTATTTTCTTTGCAAAGATGGAAAATTATAACTAGCATCACATTTCTACTGTATAAACTGATAAACAGATGTGACCTCAGAGAGAGTTCTTGTGAAAGGTAAGAAGGCATACTTTAGGCATGACTGAATGATAATAGCATGATAAACCAAGTAATTAGTGATCTAGTTCAACTCTTGAATCCGGTTAAGACACCCTTAATTTTTAGCCTCGATTTTGAATAACAAGTAAAATTTGTTGTAATTTCATTATCACATGATCGTTGCATAAAATTTATGTGAAAGAAATGAGTGTTCAATATGCACTCATTATGTATGAATTACTATGCATTATTCTTCATGCAGTTTCATTTGTATTCATGTTCTTCTGTACTGATGCAGATTTCATACAAGTCAGAATGTCAATACAAGATTTACTAATCCTTAAAACTTGGGCTACCATTCTTTAAAATCTACTAACTGTTCTAATTCTTGATGAAAGACCAACTGAAAAGGTTTCATCCAATTGAATACAAAAAATCATTTATTCAACAGTTCGGAAATTACAAGGTGACCTACATTCTTCCAACTAAATACCCTCTTGATCTGGAAGACAATGCCACAAATGAATCTCTAATTATCTCTTTTTAATCTCACTTGCAACTAAATTGACCTACTTGTCTTAAGGCGTTTCACTTTTTATCACAGACAAATGCCTAAAAGGCTAAGACTCATACAACGTGACAGTAGCTTCGGGGAGCATATCAATGAAATTCTATTACTTCATAAGTTAGTCTGTTTACTGAAATAAATTTTCACTAAATTTTTACTGTTTATTCTTTGATATATGTCAACAGCTATCAGCCATAGAATTGAGTTAAGGATTTTGCCAGACTTAGACAAAAAGTTATAAAACAAATGAGAGTAGGAGGAAATTGGCTCACTTAATCGAAATTATCAATCTTCTCAGTGTCTCGGCATCAGAATTCATACTAGTAGACATGAGTAGTGCAGCCTCCTGCCCTCCTTTATAAGACAAATTAATTTCAGTAAAAATCAAATTCAATTCAGAAAATACAAGGGAAACAAGCACAACCAACACAATAAGAGAGAGAAATGGATCGAGTTTAAAGCCAAAGGACATGAATATTCCGCATAAGCAAAGATATCTTAAGGAATTAATAACTTCTTCAGTTTTAGTAGTGCATGAGTTCTTGCAAATTATTACCTGAAAATAATGTAAGTTGCAGATTGCAAGATCAACTTACATAAAACTAGCTTCACGGCCTCATAAAGTATCATCTGTTCCAATTTTCTAAAAATAATCAACATCATTTATTAAAAAGGATATCATTTGCTACAATAAACTATATTGGGTTCAAGCATTTTCATTACATTGATTTCTAAGTTTCTGTATAATTACAGTAAATTATCACGATAGACCTTCTGTTCTGTTTTATTTTTAGGTCTCTTGTCCACCTAATAGATCAAATTTGATCTATTAGGCTCAAGGCATATCTAAATAAATAATGAGACATAAAACAACATATGCTCTTTTCCTTTGATACTCTTGGCTCTTATCATAAGTACCACATTCATGATCATGTTATTACATCCCATATAACCTAGCTAATTTTACTGATCAATACTACACCTTCAGTCCTTCACCCTGGGGTATCACCTATATGACTTCATAATCTGGTAAATGAAAAGCCTTAATATAATCACAAGTACGATGCCTTTTCAGCACAGTTAATTCATATCAATGCATGTTGTGGCAGAAATTACAGAAGAGCATAGAAAACAGGACAGTATGTAAAGATAGTGACAGAAGAGCAAGAAAACAGGACAGTGTGTAAAGATAGTATGACTGTTGCCAACTATAAGATTAATAAACAAAATTTTATCAATAAATGCATATCTCATGCATATTTGGTTCAAGTATTTCTGTTAATCTTCTGAGATTCCATTGAGGTACAGCAAACTATTTTAGATTTGCTTGAGTGAAGTTCTAAATTAAAGGTTGCATATAATCTCAAGTTATACTTGTACGTCGTACATGGTCTTCTGAATATATATACTTAATATACACATGATCTAGATAAGTTACCTGTCACTACTAAACATTACTTCTTCTTTTTTCTTCTAAATCTGACTTATGATTAATGTATACTAGCAATTTTGGAATTAAGTTTACCTGCTTGCAGAGAAGAAATCATCCTCTCAAGCCAGAATATCCTATCTCCAATAGCAAGACTCTGCACTTCAAGAACATCACAAACACCATTCTCTTCTTCATCACTGAGACTCACAAGATTGTAATGTGAACTATTTACTTGCTTTGACTTGGCACCTTTCCTTGTTTCAATTAGTTCGTCTTCAACTTGTCCTCTAGACTAGGTATTCACCGAAAATAAGTGGCTCTGCAGCCTCTGCCCCAAACGCCCACATAAGCTCCTATTACCTTCACGATGAGTAAAAGTATCCGCAACCAAGTTCATGCAGCAATTATTCACCCCCTTTTCTTTATTTTGCTATATAGCACTGCATCCCTGCCTCAAGATTACTCAAAATATCTTCACCAAGCTATTGGCTTTACAAGGGGAACAGTTTTCAACTTGCATTACCTTGCTACTACCAAGTGAATCTAAACCTACAGTTTTCTAAGATGAGCAAGATTGTATCCACTTGTTGTTCCCTTCATGATCAACATCTACAAGACTACAACTAAGAAACTTTCTTCAGTTTCTTTGAGCTTCTCTTCCACCTCTCTAAGTCAACAAGGAGAAACAACGGTGTCCTCCAGCACTCAGCATACTACAACATTACATCTTCCTCGAATAATCGAGGAGGTAAATACAATTTAAAACCATCAAGCAGTTAGTCATAGCTATTCCAGGCAGGTTCATAATCAGCATTCGATCCAGAAACGGAAAATCAAAGGAAATATCTCGGTCCAATGTGCAAAGTGCATTGCCACTGTATGTGAAAGGTATTACTTCCCACAATCAAACCTACCAAATTCACAGTCTCCCACTCTCCCATACACCTTGCAAATGACAACATATGCTCATCCACCTCAGAATTCACCAAAATCCACTTCACTTAATCACAGTAGAAATCAGCAAATTCCCAATTCTTCAATAAATCATCTCCACTAGACCCTATGTCCAAACTTAAGATCCTCGATTCGACTCCCTAATCCCGTGCCAACGAGCTACTCTAGACTCACCATGGGCAACAGACACCGGTTTCAAACCTAATGTAGAAACATCTACCGATTCCATACCTGAAAAAGTTAAAAGGGTGCCCAATGAACAAGCTTTGAGCCATCATTTTGATCACCTTCACACTTAAAAAGCTACAATACATTCTTTCATTAACCTCAATTCTCTAATCTCTATTGATCAAAGCTAGAACAACAGGACAAGCGAGAATTTAGTACCTCTACTAAAATTAACAGCAATGTACAATACACCAACAAAATCATAAAGTAAACACATACCTCGACAACTACAGAACAAGAAAACCCACATTGCATTAATTAGCTTGATGAAGATCATATCTTTTTTTTTTCTTGATTCTTTTACAAGATTCAATCAACTTTCACTGAAATTCTCCACATTATCCTTGTGTAATACCAAATTGACCTTGACTCGTAAAACCCAAAACCCGAAAACCAAAAACCCTCACAAATCCTTGACATCTTCCAAAGTAATGCTACTTACAATCCAAATGAAAATGAAAGTGTTCGTATCAAGCACCAATTCTCGGCTATTCTATTGATTAACCGGACGGTATTAAAGCTAGTAAGTGCATCATAATTCATGATTATCATGAATACCACCTCTTTTTTTTTCATAATTCTTGGTGGGTTTTCTGCAATTTCAAGTTTTCAAACCATGAATTTCAATTTTATAGTGGTTTTGATTTATCAAGATATATGACCCTCTTTTTTATCAGCTCTATTTTGAGGGTAAAGAGGAGATTAGACGACCGGTAATTTTGGGTGAGATTGATTATGGTTTAAGATTAAGAGTTCTAAGAAATTCTTCGATTTACTCTAGAAAAGTTGGAGGAAGTAGTAGTAGATCGATCATTTTAGGAAAAAAATGAAAATAAGTAATTTTTTATTTTTTTTTATTTTTTTGACAACAATGAAAATAAGTAATCTGGTATGACAATAACAATCACACATTTTGATTATCGCGACATAATCTCACTTTGGTATGTCATATTCATTTAACAAACCTTTTAGCCTGTAACTTGTTAAATAATAAAAATATTTTTTAAGGCCACGTGTCGCTTAGTAATTGGCAAAATAAAAAAAATTAAAACAAATAATTTTTTTTTTAAAAAACCCAAAACCCACAACCCTCTCCAACCACTGTGAAACCCTAGCCCCACCAAAAATCAGTCGCCCACCCCGCCACCCTATCCCCCAAAAACAATCGGCTAGAACCCCCACCCAAATCCCACCTCCATAACCACCATAGCCACCACCGAAATCACCCCATACACTAATTCCCACCCTGAAACCACCATAACCACCACCGAAATCAATCCCCGAACCAAATCCCACCCCAAAAGTGACTCAACCCGAACTTGACCCAACCCAAACTTAATCCGAAATGATGACCCAAACTGACCCGCCCCAAATATTTGTGAACCCGAAATTAACTCGACCCGAATAACCTATTTTCCAGGTCTAACATTAATATAGGATACTCGGTAAATAAATGAAACGACATTAAACAAGGTTTGGATATATAATTCAATTATTTGCTGATTGTTTGCAATGAACAAAAAAAAAAAAAAAAAAAAAAAAAAAAAAAAAAAAAAGAGAGAATGTCGGCACACATTCTAATAAAAAAACTTCTAAGCATTTCAAAATTCAAACGATTAAAAAAAAGGGTTGTTTACTAGGTAACACTCGCATTTTATTTTGAATGGACATAATTACCTTCTTATAAAATATACTCCGTACCAATCTTCCTAAATATTTTGAATTGAATTATTTACCCTTCTTATAAAATATACCAATCTTCTTTCATCTTTCACTTTTTACTTCACTCTTTAAAAATTCTACGCGTTGTCCCTTGGAGTTCCAAAATTAAAACGGACAAATATTTAAATTAGGCACTAAAACAATACTATTATGTGGATAAAATAAAATACTTCGTAATATGAAAATATCCCCTCTGTTTATGATTACGTGAGTCATTTTAAGCGTTTTCCTATAATTGTTAGTTTGCTACGAGTACGTTTTAAGCATTTTATATATTAATGTAAATTTGTTTTACACATTTACCGTTCCAATGCATCTATAATATATTTTTATTTACTAAAATAATTACCTACTTCTAATGCAACTATTCTTTTTTTTTTTTTTTTTTTTTTTTTGACAAAACACCGAGCTTAGCTTTATTCATTCATCAAAAGATCAATATCCTTACAAACTGCCCTTTGAATTTCCAGGGGATACTCTTCTAACCAAACACGATATTCACTAAAAGAGCAACTCAAACTAGCTAAGCTATGGGCCACACCATTGCCCAATCTTTTAACAAAAGAAAACGAAACAGACGAGCACAAACCTGACATCCGTAAGATGTCTTTAACTACCCCTCCAAAGGCATTAGGTGGCGTCACCCCCTTTTTCATGTGATGGAAGAGCTTGATATTATCAGTTTCAAGAATCACTCTTCGAAATCCTGCCTCGAGCACAGTCTTGAGGGTCTCACGCATAACAATCGCCTCACCAACTTCAACACTGAAAAAACCTGGCAGAAATGAGCAGAAAGCAACCACCACATCACCCACAGCATCTCTCAGCACCCCTCCCAAACCAAGCTGCATACTGGTGGAGAAGTTTGCATCTGAATTTAGCTTATAAAACCCAGCTGGAGGCGCCTTCCAAACTGACCCCAAAGATTGAGTTTGCAGCCCACCAACACTCTGAAACATTGCCTCTTCATATTCACAAGCCAAAACAGCAGCCTTGTGTATAATAACATGCTCAGCCATCTTTTTTTTCTCGAAGACCCAAGAGTTGCGCTTCAACCAGACCCCCCACGCCACACACCAGAACACACTCCACCACCTTGGTTCTTTAATTTTGTTGCTCATTGAGGCACACCAGCTCCTGAAACAAGTCTCATCATCTTCCTTAATATCGAGCCTAAGCAACGAATGCTTCCAAATTGGCCTCGCCTCAGCACACAGCAGCAGCATATGCAATGTCGACTCCTCGGCTTCACCACACATTGGACAAATGCGATCAACCTCCATGCCCCTAGCACATAAGTTCAATCTCACAGCAATGGCACCCCTCATACACCTCCACCCAAAAAATTTGATTTTTGGAGGTATCTTAGCATGCCAAATCAACTTCCAATTAAAGGGAGGGAAAGACAGTGATGAAGACGCCCTACTCCTTAATTCCTCATCCATAAGAAAATTGTACACACTCTTGACACTATAGATTCCATCCTTCGACAGGTGCCAACACCAAGAATCCTCATTGTCAAATGTAGGGATTGGAATGCTGCATATCTCATTTACTTCCCACTCAGAGAAGAGTCCCTGTAAAGTGCTTCGATTCCAGCTACGATCCTCCCACAAATCAGAAACCACATTCGGCGCATCATCCCCCTCACCCCTGGCAGATAGCACCCGAAAGTTTGGCAAATTGGGGACCCAAGGGTCATCCCAAATATTGATGCCAGACCCAGCTCCAACATTCTTCCTAGCCCCCTTTACAATCACCTCCCGCACACTCAATATAGAGCGCCAAGTAAAGCTCATACCCGATACTACTTTCGCCTCAAAAAAATTTGATGACGGAAAGTATTTCCCCTTCAATACCCGAGCCATAAGAGAGTTTTCATTAGTCACCACCTTCCAAGCTTGCTTTGCCAACATGGCCTTGTTGAAAATATGCATATTCCGGAACCCCATACCCCCTTGATTTTTTGCTCCATACATTTTCTTCCAAGCCACCCAACACAACTTCCTTTCATCCTTCTTTTGTCCCCAGAAAAAGTTCCTACACATGTTTTCCACAACATTAAGAATGCTAGTAGGGAGTGAAAAGCATTGCATAGCATAAATCGGTATTGCTTGAGCCACAGACTTGATAAGAATTTCCCTTCCAGCCTAAGAAAGAAAATTTTCCTTCCACCCCTTGAGTTTTTTCCAGATCCGAATTTGAATACTTTGAAAAACCTGTTTTTTAGACCCCCCAATGTAAGTTGGAAGACCCAAATATTTGTCATGTCCAACGACAGCCTTAAAAGATAACTTCATCTGAAGCATATTTTTCTTATCACACTCAATGTTTCGGCTAAATGACACTTCCGATTTTTCCATATTCAATTTCTGGCCCGACGCCAACTCATAAGTAGAGAGAATATTGAGCACCTCATCAGTTTCATCTTCATTTGCTCTAATAAATAACAGACTATCATCAGCAAAAAATAAGTGAGAGATAGGTTCAACATGCCTACCTATCTTCACCCCATGAATGAGCTTCCTCCTCTCAGCATCACGAAGAAGAGCAGATAGACCCTCCGCACACATAATAAACAGGAAAGGAGACATAGGATCACCCTGCCGAAGCCCCCTACTAGGCTTAAAAATAATTAACAAGAGACATAATGCAACTATTCTTATTTACATTAATATTTATCTATTTTCAACGAATAATTGATATATGCGATACACATAATTATTGCTTTTCACCTTCTTACTTTCCTTAATAACGGGCGTAAAATCACCAAACGTGACTTTCTTTAAGAAATGAAGAGAGTACTATATAAAAAAATTGAGAATAACTAAGCGTCAATTACATTGATCTACCTAAGTTTTTGTTATAAACTCCCAAATTTCTAATCGTTGAAGATGTCAATTTTAGAAATGCCAATCCAAAAGTTGTCAAATGATAGTAGTTAAATTAGCCATATTGACATGCATTTATAATGATGTGACACAAATGAAGTACAAGAATCTTTCCATTGAGAACCTACTTCAAATGAAACACAAAAAATTTAATAAGATTGAAGAGGATGAGTCTTTTTTACTTCATCTTAAAATTTGATATTGTTTTTTACCATCAAAATCTCTTAAACTTTTATTTTATCACTAGTACTACGTATCAAATAAATTAAAAAGTTAAATTTCACCACCACTTAATGAATTCTATTAGTAGGGCCTACTACTATGTCATGTCACCATATATTAATTGGGTAAAAAAACCAAAACAATCCACTCAGCCCTTATTGTCGGCAACCCCCCCTCCCCATCCCCTATTGTCGGATTGGATCCCTTATCCACCGCGAATCGACTCTTGATCCCTACCATCGGCCTCCCCACCCCAACCCCAGCCTCACCGTCGGCCTCCCCAAATAATACCAACAAAGGCACCCTCCTCCCCACCCAAGTCCCATCCTCAACACCTCTTCCCCATGCAGCCATGCTATCCAAACCTTGGTACCCCTTGCCCCCACCCTCCCTTGAACTACCCCCTTATTGATATTGATATACTTTTGTGAGTATTTGTGGAATCATTTTAAAAAATAGATAGATTATTAATTTTTTAATTGTTATAAATTATATTTATTGATAATTAAAGATATTATTGATTACAAATATGTGCCATAGAAAAATAAAAATAAAGCATTTAGTCCCTTCGTATTTTAATAATTGTTATACTTACCTAATTTAGTCGTGTTTTAATAAATGTTACGCTTTCTCTTTGGCAAAAATTTACATTTTAATACTACGTATCATACTACATATGATTTTTCTTTTAAGGCCCTCATCCAAACCCACAATTACTTTTTTTTATTTTATTTTATTTTTTAAATTTTCTCTCACATTCATTACTTTTCAATAATTTTTTTTTGAAAGAAAGCATTAAGGGTATTTTATATTAAATCACCATCCGCCAAAGCAATAATGCTTTGGGGGAAAACATCCCTACAAACAATTTCCGCATTACCCTGAGTATCCCATCTAGTAATTAAATGGGATAATACTCATTATTAATCCCATTATATTTCTTTTATATAGAGTAATTTTTTAATATTCTAACTATCAGTATTTTATTTAGGACTTTTTGTAAATAACCACCCCAAAATGTACCATGTATTGAATTTACCACCCGTTTTTTTCGAAATTAAAAATTACCACCCATTAATGTCAAAACATGTAAATTTCACCGCCCTTTTCCATTTCCGGCCACTTTTCTGACTTAGTTACACGTGTCACCACATAATTGCTCAAAAAAAAATCAAAATTAAAAAAAATCCCCTTAACCCAACCCTTGGCAGCTCTCCCATCTCCTGCACTCCACCCAAATCAACGACCTAACACACCACCCTCACCCTCACCCTCACCCTCACCCGAACCAACCACCACTCCTTTCGGCAAACCTTACCAAGCCCCACCTAGCCTCCACCCCTAACCCCTACCCACATCGCCTCTTCACCACCAAACCCCACCCACTTTGTCACTTCCTCAAAATACCCCTACCCATATCGGCGTTTCCTCACGAAACATTCACGTTGCCGCTTCCTCTGCTCATTCCAAGGTTGATTGCACTCTTCAATTTGTTTTTTAATTTAATTTTCAGTTTTTATGGTTTTGATTTATTGGCTTGATAAGATTGTTGAATTAATTCAACCAACAATGGATTTAAAGCATGTACAAACTTCTAAAATTTTCAAGTGAGTAGCTTGTAATTGATTGAAGAGGAGGAGATTTAGAGAGTTGGATGATAATTCTAGAATATGGGTTGACATTGGTAACTATGGATAGAACTATATAAGAGATTAAGAGGTGGGTTGTGGTGGTGGTGAGATTTGAGGAGTGGAGGAAATTGAAGGAATTATGGATGCCGAAAATAGAAACGGGGAAAGGGAGGGTTGTCGGAGGTGGTAGTGGTGGGTTTGGTTTTTTTTATTTTTTTTTTTTATTTTTTTAATAATATAATTTTGATTTTATATTTTGTGGGCCCTAAGTCGGAATATTTGGGTTGAAAATCTGCAGAAAACCCATGAATTAAGTTGGAAAAGAGCTGGAATATATGATGCAATTAGGTGTTCAACTTATGAAATTAAGGAGGATAATGAGTTAATCATTGGATTGGTTGAAAAATGGTGCCCTGAAACTAATACTTTTGTTTTTCCTTGGGGTGAAGCTACTATAACTTTGGAGGATGTTATGATCCTTGGAGGGTTCTCAGTTTTCGGGTTTTCGGTTCTCGAAAACTCGGGTAATGTTGAAGATGATCGTAAGATTGTGAGAAGGTTGAAGGATGCTTGTGCAAAAATCAAGAAAGATAGTGATGTATCTCAAATTAGTCATCTTGAATGGATGAATTACTTCAAGGGTTATGGTGGTGAAATGGAAAATGTGGCATTGATTGTTCTATGGTTATCGAGGTATGTTTTTTCTTCCTTTAATGTTTACAACATTGCTATTAGTCTTGCTAGAGGTACTCGAATCGCGCTTGCTCCTGCTGTGTTAGCTTTAATTTATAGAGATTTGAGTTTGTTGAAGAAGAAAATTGTAAGTTTAAACTGTGAAAATGGTCAAGGTGATGGTTCAAAGCTTGTTCTTTGGGCACCCTTTCAATTGATTCAGGTTTGGGCTTGGGAGAGGTTTCGAACATTAGGGCCTAAACCCGAACCCCTTGTTCGTGGTGAGCCGAGATTGGCTCGTTGGCACGGTGTGAAGTGTGTGGAAAATGGGAGGTTGAGGGTTGAAATTGAGTCTGCTGGAGGTGAGTTTTTGTGGAGGCCTTATGCTTTGTATGTAAAAAATTGGGAATTTCCTAAGTTTTATTGTGATGAGGAAATGTGGGTGTTGGTGGATTCTGAGGTTGATGAGGAACTATTGTCATTCGCGGTGTGTTTGAGGGTGTGTGAGTTGGTGGGTGTGAATTGTGTTAAGCAATACATGCCTCATAGAGTAGCAATGCAATTTGGAATGGATCAAGATATTCCGATTTCAATTCCTAGATTGAATGCTGATGTTGAACTTGCTTGGAGTAGCTATGACGAATCGCTTCATGGTTTGAAATTCTATATGCCTCCTCGATTGGTTGAAGGAGATATTACCATTCAGTATTCTAATTGGTGGAAGACACTAGATTCACTTCCTGCTGAAAAGCCGATGCAGAGGAAAGGAAAGATGAAGGTGAAGAAATTATCTCAAATTCTGCAGGAAAGTAAGGAAGGGAATTGCAAGGAGGCTCCTCTTCCTTCATCCTCCCCATGTACTAAGGCTGTTGAGTTGGATTGTTCAGGCAATAGCAGGGAAAAGCCAAATGAAAAATTACCATCTTCTGTAAAAATTAAGGGAGTGCAGGATATTGTGATTGATTTGTTGTTGGGGCTAGAGGACAACAGAAAGAATGAATCGAATGCTATAGACAAAGACAGGGAAAAACAAGTGAATGAATCGAATGCTATAGAGGAAGACAGGGAGCAAGATGTGAATGAATTGAATGCTATAGAGGAAGACATGGAAAAAGAAGTGAATGAATCGAATGCTATAGAGGAAGACAGGGAAAAAGAAGTGTATCATCAGAGTGATGGTAACCTGGGTGTGGACAGCAAGTATTCAGAGAGTACTCATTCTCAAAATGAAATTCCTGTTTGTTCATCTTCCCAATGTAACGAGGAGATGAATGTAGATTTTGCTGGGAGTAGCAGTAACAGGCCATACAGAAAATCAACTTCTTGTGAACATAGAGAGTACTCTGAGGGTGCTTGTTCTCCAAATGAAAAATTGATTGAAGATAATGGAACCTTTCGTGGAGCAAGGCCACTGATCAAAACTGAGACGACTCCTTTGTGTGGTGCAATTGCTGAAGATGTACATCAGACAGTTGCAGTAGATGTTGACATAGAGCAAATGAAGACCTCACTTGATGATATTGCTAATGTCAGTGGTGAAAAAATGGATACAGTTGCAGTAGATGAAGACATAGAGCGAATGAAGACTTCACCTGATGCTTTTGTTATTGTCAGTAATAAAGAAATGGATAATGATCTTAAATCGTTTGAAGCAAAATGTCTGGAAATCAATTCTAGGCTTAATAGGCTTGAGAAGATAGTTTATTCTAAGAAAGCAGCTAAGAGAAGGTCCATGGTAAGGTAAGATCTTGTACCGACATTGATATGTTTATATATACAGGGGCACAGGGCAAAGATCAATGCAGCTTAGGTTTAGATAAATATGATAATTAAGGATAGGGATCGGAGCTAGAATTTTTTGTAAAGGCAGTTTTATCATAGTGGCTGGATTGACAAAGAGTTTAAAAAAGGACATAAAAATGATATAAACTCTGATCTGGTTTAAGTGTAATCTACTGTACTTTCGGCAGATTCAGAAATGTCGATGTAAGTACTTAGTCCATATAATCATATAACTTATAGGCAATGTAGCAGCATGATGAATGCTTTATTTCATCTTATCATATAATAATTTACTTATATAGCTTGTTTGTTTGTCTGTTTGTACTGTTTGCAATAGTCTCTTTACTTGGTTTATAGTATCTTTACAGTTATTAGTTAATTCCAATGCTGATATGTTTTTTCCCCAAGTATATTAACTTTAGGTTGGACTGCTAAAAAAATCTTCTGTTAGAACAGTTGCTACACTCGAGTGAAGAAAATTGATATGCAGAGAACAGTCCATTTCCGAATTCTCTTTGGGCTCTTTCAGAACTCCCATACAGTCAGCTACTCAGCTTCCTTCACTTTGATGGGAAATTTATTTCTGTAGTGGCTGAAATAACCCACACAATCACAATGAAATGTTTTTGGCTAAAAAATGAACCAAGTTGCTGAAATACTGCATCCGTGTTGCTGTCTTGCCTTCTTACTAGCATCATGATTTATGAAGCACCCCATCAGACTTAGCAAGAGGAGTCTATTCTGACTTTAGAGCACATCTTCTTGGCAAAGGAATAAAGCCGAACATAATTATTGACAAATTGGTTGGTAATCATGTTTCCTAGTGAGATTAACTAGAGAATTATTGCTTTTGTGACATACCTGAGATGGTCCTGCTGCCGTGCAGCATCAGATTTGCAGGAAATGACTACAGAGTAATTTAGAAGAAATTTACCATTTAAGTTATGTATACTAAGAACTTCCTACTCTATATTTATTATACTGTAGTATATTATTAAAACCAAACCAAAATTCCCCAAAAAGGGAGGAAATTTCAACATTCACGTAGGGAGGGTAGTTCTGTTCATCAAACTTCATGGCATTCAAAGGCGCGCTGTAATAGGTGCTGCTGGTTGATTATTGGGCGAACTTGTACCTTTCCACCCAGGAATTTCATCAGAGATTTTCTTGTCAATCATATTAGCAATCTTGAGTTCATCACCGTCATTTAATAAATCCAGCTCGCTCACCATCTCATCTGCAACACTCTTCGCGGTGTCATACATGGTGTGGAATGGAAAGTGGACAATATAACCTTGTAGTTCCATATATATTCATGCACATATAAAAAAACAAACCATTAGTTACACAAAACAATATAATCTCGTGATCAATTATACATCCAATACAAATATTCACAAAACTATAAGAATGAAGGTGTCTCCCTATAAGAACGTCTGAGTCGTTTCATATTCCACATTTACAGGCTTATATTTTCCTAACCTATGATAGTAACTTTTTTTTTTTTTTTTTTTTTTTTTTTTTTTTTTTTGTACATGTGACAATCGGCGAATTAAATCCATGCAGTGCTCTCAAGATGGGTGATGAATTCCTTAAATGTTAGGAGTAGTACGTAAAACAACATAGAATTGAATGCAATAAGAATTATGTTGATGCATAATACCATATAATATAAAAGGGTACACCCGAAGATTAAGAAAATAACCTTTGTTGTTGTTCTGTTTAGGGATCCTTAACTTGAGAAAGAGGACGGTTTTATCATCAGCATTGATAGTACCAGAAATTGTCATGTTAGTGTCATTAGTAATAGAAATTGCCATATTTTCCAGTGTAATTTGTTTTGGAATGATGTTGATGATTTTAATTTCTGAGCGTTTGATTATTGCGTGATAATCTCATCAATTGTTTAAATAGGGATCTAACTCTAGCTTATGAGCTGTTAGCCTCTTTGAAAAAAGTCCTCTACCTTAATGTATTTATAAGAATTTTCACCCAAGGCAGGCTTATTATTGCTACATAATTATTTAGTTTAGGTGCTCTTTAATCCTGTTTTTGAGGATTTGAGTGTGTAATGTGAACTGTTAATACGAAATTTAAGTCTGAATATAGAGAATATCATAAATATAAATGGAGTAAAAATTCTGAATATGTTGTTTCCTATTGAATCTCATCATTAATTCGTTATGACTGATTTTATTTTTTTTAAAATAAATTGTTTATAAGAATTAGACTATTATTATGCATTAATTTTTAAAAATAATATTTGTACCAAAATTCCACATGTTGAAACTTGCGTTTTTTTAGGTGTAGGTATTTATTCATACTTGCCAACTTGCGTTTTTTAACTTTAAAAGTTGAAACTTAGCTAAAACATGTACGAATTAGTAGCTTATTAGTTTTTTAGGTGTAGGTAAATATAAAGTCTAAGTTTAGCCCTTCTATATTCTATAGGCCGACCCATATTCAAGTCCAATTTTCGCACAATCTTTGATATATTTAGAATAATTTTCTAAAGAATATTTTTACTTTATATTTATCTTTGTACTCTGTATACTTTGTATTACTTTTTTTTTTTCACTAGAACCGTTTCACATTATATGAATTGAGAAATGACTCACGATTTAAATTTAATTTAGCACTTCTATTATTGTATAAAACACATTTTTTCGTGCTATATTCACAATTTTTTTAGTACATTAGTGGTCATCTGGTCAACATATGAGAACAAGCAAAGTTTTTTTTTTTCCCTTTATTGTGTGATGAATGACCATTAGAAAAATTTATGCATAAATATTTCCAATTTTGGCTCAATACTACTTTCGATTGCCCTGCACTCCTACTGTAGAACTGTACTTCATTTTTAGAGTGGCAATTCTCTAAGCACGCCAAACTTGCATAAAATAAATGCATACAAAAGCAAATGAACCCAACAAAATTGAAAAAAAATAGATAAACCCAGAAAATTAGCATGAAAAAAATGATGATTTTTGAAAGAGAAGAGTCAATGGTTAGACCAAATGGAGGAATTCCAACACTTAGAAAAGCCCATTTCCTAAAACCCTTCTTAAGCTCCACTAATCAACAACCTTCTCTATCTAAACCCCCTTCTCTTTCTCTCTCTTCAAACCCTAAAATCATTCAAGATGTCACAAAAATGGTGTCATTCAAAGGTACCCCAAATCCACAAAGGTTATGGAAGTCATGGATTGATGAATTACAACCAACCCATCAAAGCATTTGGAAGAAAGTTGGGATCTTTGATGCTATCTTGTCATCGGGTTATTACATTAAGAAGGATAATGAGCTAATCATAAGTTTGGCTGAGAAATGGTGCTCTAAAACAAATACATTTATCTTTTCTTGGGGTGAATGTACCATTACTTTGGAGGATGTTATGATTTTGGGTGGATTTCCTGTTTTGGGTGTTTCTGTTCTTACCCCTTCTAAGAATAGAAACTTTGATGATATTGAGGCTAGTTTGGTCAATTCATGTTCTGAAATTATGAGTAATTCTAATAATCTTGTGACTCATTTAGGTTGGATGAAGTATTTCAAGGGTAAAGGTGGTCATTTGGAGCATGTTGCTTTTCTTGTATTGTGGTTGTCTAGGTATGTTTTTCCTACAAATGTGTACAATACTATTGCTCCTAATTTGTTTTCAATTGCAATTAGTTTAGCTAATGGTACCAAGATTGCTTTAGCTCATGCTGTTTTAGCTTCGATTTATCGTGATTTGAGTTTGTTAAATGAGAAAATTGTTAGTTTCATATCATGTGCTGGTGAAAATGGTAATTCAAAGCTTGTTCTTACTGCACCATTATATTTAGTCCATGTACGGGCTTGGGAAAGGTTTACTAGATTAGGTAAAAAGCCGAAGTTTCTTGCTCGTGGAGAGCCGAGATTGGCTCGTTGGCGCGGTTCAAAGAAATCGAAAAATGGGAGTTTGAGGCTGCAGGATGTGGAGTCATTTGGGGATGATTTTTTGTGGCGGCCTTATGCTTTGAATGTGAAGAATTGGGAAGTTCCCAAGTTTTATTGTGATCAAGGAATGTGGTTGTTGTTGAATTCTGCTATGGGATGAGCAACTATTGTCATTTACAAGGTGTTTGATGGCTTGTGATTTGATAGGTGTGGATTGTATGGAGCCATATCTTCCACATAGAGTAGGGATGCAATTCGCGATGGATCAAGATATTCCTGATCCCATTATTAGATTGAATGATGATCTAGAACTTGCTTTGAGTAGCTATGAAAAATCGCTTGATGGTTTGAAGATTTATATACCTCCTCGATGGCTCGAGGGAGATGTTACAATCAACTATCATGAATGGTGGAGGTCAGCATTGTCCCCGTGTGATCATGAATCATTGACCATCCATGACAAACAGAGGAGAAGCGTAGGAAAAGTGGTTGAGGTGTCTGGAGTACCTGCTTGTTCTACTCCATGTAATGAGGCTATGGTTTTAATTTCGGCTGGCAGTAGAAAGGAGACACCAAATGATAATCCATCTTATATTCCGGAAATTGCAATACAAAAAAATCCTTCCAATGTGTTTGATAAGAACAAGCAAATTAGTACAATAGATTTGACAGTGTGGTCACAGGACACTGGAAAATGTGAGCACAATGTTGTGGAGGAAGGCGAGGAAAATGAGGTGTGTAAGAGCAAATTGAATGCGAATGAAGGAAGCAAGCCACATATGGAATGCATTCATTTGCAGAATGACTCATTAGCTGAAGATCATGAAACCTTAAATAGGGAAGAAACATTGCTTGACACTACATTGAACACGATATGCTACACTTCTACTAAAGATGAACATACTGAAGCAGCAAATCACAGTACTGACATCAAGCAAGTCAATTCTGCAGCTGATGCTTTTCTGATTATCAACAATGGGGAAGATAATGATAGTCGCAACCCTTTTGAAGAATCAATTCTTGAGTTTGAAGCCAGGATTAGTAAACTTGAAAGGACAGTTTCTACTCTCAAAACAGCCAAGTTTGGGTCTTCAATGAGGTAGCATATCTACTTATTTGAATTAACATTGATGTATGTTCGAATGTGAAG
The DNA here is from genome assembly GCF_001683475.1 of Chenopodium quinoa. Classification (NCBI taxonomy): domain Eukaryota; kingdom Viridiplantae; phylum Streptophyta; class Magnoliopsida; order Caryophyllales; family Amaranthaceae; genus Chenopodium; species Chenopodium quinoa. Next base: position 2,231,414 of record NW_018742733.1, on the reverse strand, counting down.
AACAGGATTAGATTCAGCAAATTAGACTCGGGTTTAGATGCTTTGAAAGGTATTGTGTGACATGTATCATCGTGATGGTGCTTGTAATAGATCTCTATGTAATTGATAGGCACCTATTTGATACTCTTTAACTTGAAGTTACAGTGAAAAAAATCTTGCATATATACTCACTTCTTTTCTGTGCTAGTTACCATGTCAGGCCCTGCAACTGTAAAACTCACCGAAACTTGTGGTCAGGATTCGTGTAAGGTTCTCATTCAGTAATGAATATAACTAATTTTGCCTGATAAAGAAAGAAGGGTGTAATTACTCAGTCTCTATGTAATTTTAATGTATTTTATGATCCTAATTTCATATGAACCGTGGCATTTTTGTTAAAAAAAATGAACCTTAGCATTTGAAGTGTATTGGATCATAATATTCATGCTTGGACCCTCTCTAGCTACATTGATAATTTTGGAGGATGCATTCATCTCAATGGTAGTTTACTAATTTCAAGCTGCAATGCGAGTACCCCTCACTCATGCATGCTTTGCAATGGCAACATATATCATTTTGCTGTTATAAATGTTTCAGGAGGTTCACAATTGAAATCTGAGTTGAAAATCATGTCAGCAGATCGAATTGTAAATTGTCTCTATCTTGTATCTCACTATTAATCTCCGGCTTCTTCCCTGTTAGGAAAATCATCTACTGATGGCATGTTGTTTTGTATTTTGATCCTTAAGAACTTTCAGCTGTTGTTTGTCATTCTTACCTGCCTCATATTCTGCAAGTATAGCAATCTGCAAACCTATGAATTATCAAGTCATTCAATTAATTGTAGCTCTTAGCAATATTAACATTCATTATTTATGTTATGATTCTTATGAAATATCAAGTCATGCAGTTATTTGAAGTGGCCATTATTCATGTTCAGGCTCCTGACTTACTCTGAAACTGAATTGGACTTTGAAGTTTATTTGCAATAAATTACCAATTTTAACCTCTTCTCTAAATGATGGTACTCTCTACTCTGTATTTAATTGTTGGCCATTAATGTTATTGGAATAAGCTCATGTACTGATGTACTCATAGTATATGTCAAAATTTCTGCTCAAATGCTGTACATAATGGTGATGCATGGTGGCTAAATATAACAGAAACAATGGGATATAATGTCAATTAATATAAATTTTAAATAGGTTAACCTTTATCCAAACTTATTTTTCATGAACTTATCGTGTTTGAATTTATCCAAACTTAATTAAACTTATTATTTTTCATTATTTTGTGAGAGTGAAAATAATGTGAACAAAATAGACTCTAAGGCAAGTTCCATTCTATTAAATTTTTTTAAAAAAAAAACCTAGGTCAATTGACACACTGGTATAAAAATTTGCAAACTTAAAACATATTAGTATAAAGTTATCATTGGCAGCAAATTTGTATAAAAGTCAACAATTGGTGACAGATTAATATAAAAGCTAGTTAACATTGTAATCCTTAGTTTAGTGAATATTGATAAAGGATTAGCAACTTGAAACTTGAGAGTGGTATTCCCTTTACCTTTTTCCTAGCGTAGCTGAGAGAATCTTAAGGTAAAACTGTGATAAATTTATAAATCAATCACAGTACCAAATAAGGAGTCTCCCAAATAAATACATTTTTGTATCAAAATCAAATAATTTGATACCAACTTATCTTTTTGGGTAGAATTAAATTTAGTTTTATATGGTATATCCGTGGGTATCAAATTACGGAGTACTTTAATACTAAGTTAGACTTGTACGACATATGATTTCAGCAATAATTTTTTTGCTTATTTGTGTATAATACGTAGTATGTAATAGCAAAATAGTGAAATACAATATATTAATAAAGAGTGGGAACCCAAATTCAGATAGTCTGTATAAAATGTATAGAGTAGGTGAAAGATAAAGTTTATAGAAAAATGAAATACTCCGACCACTTTTTTTATTACGGAAATTTCACCAAATGCCACTAAGCAATTTAAAAATTCACCAAATGCCATCGGACTTTTCAGAATTCACCAAATGCCACCCAGTTTTTAAAAAATTCACCCAGTGCCATTAATGACCAACGACCGTTAACTCCGTTAGTAATTAGGGGTTAATCATGACACGTGTCATGACATAATTGGACCATTTATCTTAATTCATAAAAATAAAAAATAAAAAACAAAAAAAAAATCCCCAAAATTTTCCCAGCCATCCCGACCACCGCCAAACACTAACCCCTCCCCCCATCTCGCCGAAAAACGGCCGGCCGACCATGTAGCTCCCCACCCGACCCACCGCCGACCCCCAAAACCACTCACGCTGCTCGTCCCGACCCCAAAAACCACCTACACATCCGCCCCGACCCCAAAAACCACCCGTAAAAAGCCCCTCCTCCCTTTCCCCAACCTCAAAATCTGTCGTTTCGACGGTGGGAGAAGGGAGGAGGGGCTTTTTACTGGTGGTTATTAGGGTCGGGGCGGTTGTGTGGGTGGTTTTTGGGGTGGGTGATGCTCGTGTTTGCGGTTTTATGGGGTCGGGGCAGTTTGTGAGGATGGTTTTGGGGGTCGGCGGTGGGTCGGGTGGGGAGCTACATGGTCGGTCGGCCGATTGTTGGTGGTTCCGGTGGTGATCGGCCGTTTTCCGGCGAGATGGGGGGGGAGGGGTTAGTGTTTGGCGGTGGTCGGGGTGGCTGGGAAAATTTTGGGGATTTTTTTTTTTTAATTTTTTTTAACTTTTTTTGTTTTTTTTTTTAATTTTTATGAATTAAGATAAATGGTCTAATTCTGTCATGACACGTGTCATGATTAACCCATAATTACTAACGGAGTTAACGACCGTTGGTCATTAATGGCACTGGGTGAATTTTTTAAAAACTGGGTGGCACTTGGTGAATTCTGAAAAGTCCGATGGCATTTGGTGAATTTTTAAATTGCTCAGTGGCATTTGGTGAAATAGCCGTTTTTATTATTTATATTTTAAGTCCATTGGAAATAATATAGTTAGTCATTATAATTAATTTACTTCCTTCGTTTTTTTTTATATGCATCATTTTGATTTTTGCACTATTTACATACCATGGTTAACTTAATTTTTTCACCTTTATAAAGATAAATGTTACTCCTATATAAAAGTATCATTAGATTATTAGTCATAATGTCTAGTTTCATAAATTAATTTTACTATAATTTTTACTATTAGACAATTAAAAGTATTAATCGTTAAAAATGCATCTCGGCAAATGTATCGGTCAAACTGATGCAAATTAAAAAAAAACAGAGAGAATAATATTTTCAAACCTTTATTTATCTGGACAAAAATGATGTCACTAATATTTTGGCAGGAAATTTATGAGAGGTTGATATGTTGATAGTAATGATGTCAACCATAACTTTGGGAGGAAATTCATAAATTTATTTTATTTATAGTTATAGGTTAAAAAATGTGCTTTAAATCTATTATGTTTAGATGCTTCTCGCTACTTAGGTCTAGCAGTCTAGCCGTCTAGCCCGCTAACTTAAGGTTGGTTCACAATTTAAAGGTTTCAGTTTGATAGGACATTTTCTCCTTACTTTAAAAAATCCCCAAAAAAAAATTAAATAAACAAGCTAAGAGATGCACGAAAATTCGTAAAAATGTATTTCGTAATTTTTAAAATGTATAAGGGTATTTTACGAAAAGCAAAAATTTATCAACCAAAAGGTCCTTTCTCTTTAATCTCTACAAGCTAAGGGCATGTTCACTTCAAATTATTTTCAGTCCAATTCAACTCCAATAAGTTTAGTTTAGTTCTTAATTTCCTTTTCTCATAAAATATAAAGTTCAATTCAGCTCCAACAAGTTCAGCTCATTTCAGTCAATCTGAACAAGCCTTAAGAGGTACACACTACGTGGGTACAATATAAAATTCTTATATTGTACACGCGTAGCGTGACCCTCTCAGTCTGTACATGATTAAAGAGAGTGTTTTTTTTAACTAAAAAAAAAGTTTGTGTACGTGATATATATGTTCTCTATTTTGTTTTTGTTAAAAATCAGTTTTTATTGGTGGTTATTTTTTTCCACGTGACATAATAAATTTATTTAATTTTTTTTAAATTTTTTTTAACATGAATAAGGGTAGTTATTTTAGGGAAATTATTTAATATTTAATTGTGGATAAGAGATATGTAATTTTTTCTTTTCAGAGAGATATTTTGGGAAAGTGTCAAATTTATCAACCAAAGTGCTTTTCTCTTTATATATTGATAATTAGAAAAATATAATAAATTTTGGGATTAATCAAGTTTTTTTTGTGAAAGGTTAATAAGCCCATTATAATTAAAAAGAAAAAATGGTCTTATAGATTTGAGTAATTTTGAAGAGATTTGTTGAAAAAAAAAAAAAACTGTCAAATGTTAGGATCAAATGCAGCTCGTCTTGGGCGCTGCCGCCACACCGTGTGACCACTCACTTAAAGTAATCGCTATAACATTGATTAAGTAACCCCTATAATACTGATCAAGTAACCTCTATAACACTGACCGAGTAATTCTATAACAATGACGAAGTAACCCCTTTAACACTAGCGACGTAACCTCTATTCACACATATAAGACTTTGTGTTAAAGCTAATTGCTTTTTAACGTAGAAGAGCAAGTTTTTTTTTTTTTTATTATTAAAATAAAATAGTGGTTAATTGGTTATGATAGAGCAGTTTTTTTTTATTAAAATAAAATTTAATTTTTAATTTTTAATAGGAGAAGTAATTTTTAATATTAAGAAGGGCATTTGGAAAAACACAAATGTATCACCCCTACATGCTCTTTCTCTCTCTCCTTTTTTTTTTTATTTTTTTTATTTTTATTTTACACAATGCCCATTCTCTTTATACGTAGTATTATACTATTATTATATAGATACAATATATTCCTTTGTTCTATTAATATTGCAACAATAGACTTTTTGCACTATTCATTACTCTTGTTTGACCATATAATATGATTTATACGTTAAGAAAAATATAGTCATGTGGGATCTTGTTGGATTCGTCTAATAAAATACTTTCACAATATCAAATTTTTACAATTTTTACTCTTATATATTATAGATATTTAGCATATAAAATATACTTTGGGATGCGTGATTTCATCCTTGTTGTAATATTAATAGAACAGAGAAAGTATATAGTACAATAGATAAATAAGGGCTTGTTTGGCATTATTTTTGGTTTTTAGTTTCCTGTTTTTTTAAAAACTAAAAACCAAAAATAAGTTAGTTTCCTGTTTGACATTATTATGATTCTAATAAGTTTAAATAATTTTTGATTCATCATGTGACATATATCATATACTTTTATACAACAAAAAAAAAAAAAAAAAAAAAAAAAAAACAGAAAACCACAGCAATGCCAAACGAACCCTAAACACTCAGATTCAAGGTCCAAAAATGAAGCGACAAGATTAAAAGTTAGGTTGATTGACATTACCTTGAAAAACCACTGTACGGAGTAATAATAGGAAGGTAAATCGGTGCACAGGACAGAGGAATAGCGCTGTAGTAAGATTGCCAGAAGATTTGGTAATCAATTTTTTCAAAGAGAAGATTAAGGTAATCAATTTAGTTGGTAAAAGACGATGATTTATACCAAATATTATCTAAAATTCATTTGTTAAATTTATAATTAGTTAAATACAAGTATTACTGAAAATGGAGGGTACTATTTAAACTCATTTGTTAATTATATAATTAGTTAAATACAAGTATTAATGAAAATGGAGGGTACTATTTTAAATTCATTGGTTAGTTTTATAATTAGTTAAATATAAGTTATTAATGAAAATGGAGGGTTTTGAAATTTTGTGGGCTTGTTGTAGCTTGTAAGAACAAGATTATGCTCATTAGGGTTGCTGGGTTAGATTATATTCGATTTGAAATGGGAAATAAAATTGACCTTTCTTAACAGAAAATGTGGGAAATTGATTAAACATTGATGAATATAGGGTATGAACTTATTGAACTCTGAAGATTAAATTGAGTGTACAAAGATATAAAATTGGGTAATGTGTGATCTGGGTGTTCATTAATTAGGGTATATATGTATTTGATAATACAGTATAATATTTATGAGTAAGATTCAATCATGTGAATTATTCTGTGATATTGTTATGCTATGAAAATGAACTGATGTTGCTGGTGTTATGTTGGGTGTGAGTTACTCAGGATGTGTGGAAAAGGAAGAGGATTACAACTGAGAGTGGTATGAGGAATCGTAGATTAATGGAGAGTGGTACGAGGAAATGTGAATCATTGATGAGTGGTGCAAGGAAACTTGGATTGGTGGAGAGTGGTTCAAGGGAATGTAAATTAACTGAAACATGGGCGGGCAAGAGGAAACGCGGGCGGCCAAAAGGGAGTAAGAATAGAGTTGTCAGTGAAAGGAGGGTTGAGTTTGAGTATCAAGAAGAGGATACCAGAGATCATATGATGGATGAGGTAACAAGTATTTAGTGTGTAAATGATGTTTGTTATGGTAGAATTATTATGAATTTCGTGCATTTATTTCCGTCTTTATTGTATTTGATATAAATGAGGATTGTGAATGGGACAGGAAATGCAAGTGTTTTATTGAATTGTGTAGTTTTCATATGCCTCTTTGTAGGTATTGAGTTATGGTAGTAAACTAGAAAGAAATGGTTTTCATGTCCCTCTCTGGCTTCGTCACTTCAGACTGTGCTTTTATATTTACTGACTATTACAAATTTGGAGTGGTTAAAAATCCATTAGTAACGATCTTTCTATTATTGTTTGATGGTGATGGTAAATTGTCTATGGATTTTGATTGCACTAATGTTATCATTATATGGTTTTGTAGATTGACAATGGTGAAGCTAAGCGACTAAAGCTGGAGGGTAGCTTGTTTAAGGTGTTACTTGTATTATTTTACTTGCTGTTGATATATAGGTTTGTTTTCAAAAAATAAGTTGAGCTTGTAATGATATGCAGCAAAACAGTAAAAATAGAGGTAATCAGGTCAAAGAAGCTGCTCAAGTGCTGAAGGTGCGCTTGAATGATAATGGGAACTCTGTAAGTACAAGAATGTAAAATCTCATCACTTATTGTGGGAAGAGGGTAGATTTAGCGTTTACCATTATTTGGGTACTTACTATCTAATTTCTTTTTCTTCCGTAATATATGAAGCAATTGAGGGTTCATTGTCGAGTTAATGCATTTGGGAAACTATGCAAGTCCTTTGATGAACGGAGGAAGAAGTGGGTGAGACAAATGGGATTTGGAGGGTTGCTTTTCCTGATGGACAGCTGGCTTCCGATGAACCTTTGCTATTGGTTGATGACCCGGATGGATCCCTTTAATCAGCTTTTCATATCCCCAGATGGACATGAGTACAAACTATCCAAGGATCAAGTCAGGTGGATCCTTGGCATTCCAAAAGGCAGCAAGGTTGTTCCTAGGAAGGTGACGAGTACGGAAATGAGAAGCAAAGTCAGTGATATTGAGAGGAAATTTGGGAAAGAATGGGAGCTTAAGCGGATAAAAAGTGGGAGAGTTAACAAACTGAAGGGAATAGTTATAGAAGGTGCCTTGCTTGAAAAAGCGAAGGGCAGTTGGGAGGAAGAGGATGAAGAGGAGTTCAAGACTCTTTTCTTGATCTTGGCATTGCATATGATTCTTTGTCCGCCACTTTCTTCCGTGTTGGATAATGATTTGTTACCTGCATTGTCATGTGCTAAGCAAGCATGGAATTATGACTGGTGTGGATTGGTGTTGGAGAAGCTTTTTGACAGTGCCTACAAATTTGGGAACAAGTTCTATGCTGATGGATTTGCAAAAGGATGTGGAGGGTGCAGTATTTTCCTAGCAGTAAGTTGGGTCATTACTATCCTATTAAATGATTCTTTCTCTATGTTTTCATAATGCCCTAGGCTAATACTTTCTAATTAATGACAAACACAGATATTTTACCTTGACCGGTTACACAGAGATCCGGTGATGTGGGGAAAATGGCCGAGAATAAAAGCATGGACAAAAGAGGAGATGGTGAAAGCTGAGATGGAAGATCGGGTTCTGAAGGGGGATTTTGGCAATACAGGGGTAAGTGAGTGAATTGTATAGCTTGTTAACATAACTTGAGCCATGATTTTTGCAACCAGTTGCCTATGAGTACTGTGCTTGAGCTCCCTCATGTGGTAAAAGAGTAAATTGGAAATCCAATCCTAATTTATTTAATTTTTTTCCCAATATTATAACGCCATCAATCATTAACATAAGTTACGTAATATCTCTGATATTATGAATCACTAATTTCATCATTAAGATAAGACAATACTTCGTATGAACTTGTATTCGAAGGTCTGGATTATTTGTGTTGATTACCTTTTTCCGAAATAACTGTTGTTTTGATTGAGAATGAAGCTATTTTATGTGACCAATGGGTTTGTCCAGTGCATCGATGTAGCATATGGTGAAGAACACCCTTGGGAGGCTAAGGATATGGATGACTTGACATCATTTCCTGAGGAGGTTAGTTTGTTTTTCTTTATATAGGATACAGCTTGGAAGTGTAGTAGGTTGGTATAACGTTGTTTGTATATACAGGGATTAGGCCTCATTATTCGATCCCAACGGCCACAGGAAGAGGAAGCAAGTTTGGAACTTAATTATGTCGGTTACAACAGGGAGAAAAGGACATCAGAAATGAATCCTATGTTGTGCAAATTGGTTAGGGATAAACAAGAAGAAAGTCTCCTGGCTAGTGTGCCTAATAAGTTAGCTCAGACTACAGAGGACCCCATTCTTTCCATGGTTGTAAAAGGGGGGCAATTTTCACAATCAGGAGGAAATTCTAGGGATGATGATGCTCAGGAAGAGGTGTCACAGCCTCAGAAGAGTCCTACTCTGTCATTGATTGATCATGGTAAGCATAGCTCGTGTTGTGTGCTTTCATTCTTCAATGCTGATGTGAGGTCTATTGAGGGGGAACAACAGAGTGAGGATTCTGAGGAAGATGGTAACAGAGATGGCAGAAATATACCATTGGCTAAAGAGGTCCTAGAGGGTACTAAATGTATAGTGATGATGCAGCCTTTGGGTGGAAATATTACGCCATCTACTCCAGTGGAAGTGACAAACACATCACATAATTTAGATGGGAGTACAGATCATAGTATCAAAGGGGCTCCTAGTTGTTTAGCTTCCTTGTGTACTGTAGATGCGGATCTTGATAATCCTGGGATAATCAAGGATGACGAGGCAAGTGAAAACTTTAACCCCTTTGAAGTGGTTAGTTCTGAACTTGAATGTAGGATAAGTAAGCTTGAGAGTGTTTTTTCTAGGAAGAAAGCAGCTATGTCAAAATTTAAGCAAGGTCTAGGAAGGAATTTGTGTGTGATTAAAGGAATTTAGTAAAGTCTCTTGGTAGTAAGCTTATGAGAAACATCTTCTGCAAGGCAACTGATCAGTGACCAAAAGGAGAAAAGGTAATTGTTTTGGTAAGCTTCTTCATGTCTAGTTCTGGTTTATATGTGTAGAATATAAGGTAAAACAAGCAACTCGGCTCTCTTGTGACAACCAACCGAGCAAAAGGAAAGAAGGTTTGTTTCAGTTCATTTCAATTGTATTAATTTAAAAGCGTTTCATGAGACATGGACTGATGAACGTTGCTGTCTTGCTGATAATTAATGCAAAGATCATTAGTTCTTTGTTTTCTTTCCTCTGTTTCTTTTCTTTAGGTGATCTTCTGTATAGCTGTTTAAGGGAAAGACATACCGTATCTTGATAACTAAGAGTCTACGAAAAATAGCAAGAAATACCACGTTCTCCTTCTTCCCTTCAAGAAAGGTGAATCTGGTCCATATGTTACAAGATTCAGGATTCTATCAACACCGGCAAAAAATATCAGCTAACTATGAAGAGTACATTAATTATAACCCAGCATAGTCAATCAGTTATACAATTATCATTTTTGGTTCATGAAGTGTTACTGTGTTAGCACTGCAATATACTTGTTACATTTTTTAAACATGCAAGTGAAGAAAATGTACCTTTTGGCATTCTGCTAATATCTATAATAATTCTGTCTCCAGCCACCATAACGTTATATCAAATCCAAGAGGAAGGGTTGCAGGCTAGCAGCCGTGAGCAACGAAATCTCTGCAAAGCCCCAGTTTACCTATTTGATCTAATATTAAGATCAAATTTTTTTTTTTCCCATTTATTTCAGAGCTACTTTTGCTGTATTATGATCTTAACACACCAGAAAATGCCTCTGCAAGTTTTATGTTGTTTCTGAACCTGAATCAACAGTATTTAAAAAAATCAACTTCTCCGGAAGTGTTAATCTTAAGTTACATATTTACCATCACGCTTTTGTGAGAAGTTAATGAATTTCAGATATATCTGAATCTTATAAGCTCATAATAAGCCTCAAGTTAATTACCTGATAGAGAAATCATTGATAGAATATGGATGTCATTAACAAATTTAATTTCAAATCTTGCATCATTAGCTTCATATATTTCAATTCATAATCTCCTAAAAAATAATCTAACTATGAAGTGAGAAGTATTGCAGGTCTGAATGCAGCTCAAAGTGCAGAGTTGCAGTAAGGCGTAAAACAATAAACGATCCTTTGCAATGATCATAAGGCATGTAGTCGGTTAAGGTGCAAGCTTAACTTTTTTATGTTGCTACTTGTGTTTATTTCTAGTTTATAATTTTATCTGCAATATTGATTTTCTATTAAAGAATTACAAATGGCACTTGTAACAAGTATTGAGTTCAAATGTTTTTCCTAATATTTTCACTTTTGTCATGATTCAAGTGCTGTAATATTCATTATTGATCAACAAGTTTACATGAAATCTCGTCTCAATACATAATTTTTTTATGTATGCAGTATGCACTTTATTGCGGTCATAGACTTATCTCGAGTCACTTATAAATTGCTAACATAATGCGGATTATTTGGTCTTTTTGAGTGAGGTAAAATTATCGCAAACATGCTGATATTAGCTTCAAGCTTAATTAAGCCCCATAGCTTCACTTCAAGCTTAAGCCCCATAGCCTCGGAAGGATGAGAGTGAGGAATAACTCAAGGTGTTAGATCTCCCCTCCCGGTTCTAGAGATCTTGAGATCGTTTCTCATCCGTTGCCCTTGTGGCTCTCTAAACACCAAAAAAAAAAGCTTTTGAAGGATGTCAACAACCAATAACCATAATCCCTTGGTCGCTCATAGGATCATCATTATAGAATTAATAATTAAATAACTATAAATTCATATGAACTAAAATCCAGTGTTAATCGATAAAGTTTTATTTTAGTAGCTTAACCCGAAAATATGAGTATAGAATATAATGGTTGGGTCTTTACTTCATACAAGAGACACTACTCCTAAAAAGCGATTTTGGAAAACTATCTACTACTTGACTACTTCGTATAAACCACCACACCTTAATTAGTAACAACATTTAATAATTTCCATTTACTTTTTTATTCTATGATCTACTTATTCTTTGTCTATGTTACTATTTGATTTTTATTTTTTATTTTTTGAAAGAATACTCTTTGATTTAGATGAACGTAACGTAATTTGTATTACTCTCTTCGTTCTCTTTTGATAGACACTTATGTCATTTTTGGTGACCCAAAATGTTAGTCACATTTATTTTTTTTCAAGTACTATTAATACTCCCTTCATCCCCTTTTGATAGTCTCTTATGGACAAATTTTAGTCCAAAAATGTTCACCTCATTTGCTTTTTCCAACAACTATTAATATTAAATTTTTACCAAAATTTTCTCCCATTTGCAAAAATATTTATGCAAATTTAAATTTCCCATGTAAATTTTAGTTTTTCATGTACTTTAATTACTTTTTCTCTCTACTTTTTTGCATACCCAATATAAATTTACCTTTTCAATGTACTTTTGCTACTTCTTATGTTTATTAATTCCCGTGATTTTCTATCAAAATTGACTATTAAAAGGGGACAGAGGGAGTACAATATAATGACAATTAATTTAATTGGTTAAAATTTTGGTAGATTGCATACTCATAAATCGTATTGATATTCAAAATTTGAGATTAATTTTTTTCTATAATTTTTTCGGTTTACTTTACCTAGAAAAAAGAAAAACATTTAAAAAAATTGTAGGTGTAGGTCTTTGCTTTATTAATACTGTATTTAATTTATGGGTAATGTTATATGTAGCCCTAAGGGCTATATATAAGCATTAAATATACTCTTGAAAATTGTATAAAATTATAAATTTATGACAAAAACACGCGTAAATCAATGTTATTAGTGTTTATATTTTGATGATTTCTCAATTTTTTACGATTTTCAAGTGTAAATTTAATGCTTATATATAGCCCAAAGGAATATGTATAACATTTTCCTTAATTTATTACTCGTACTTCGTATTTGATTTGATTGTAGGTGTAGGTCTTGCCTTTATTATTCTCACCAAATTACCCTCTTTATTTTCTCTTCATTTACAGTACTTCGTATGTAAACAGAAAAGAAGAAGGGAACCAAAAAAAAATGTTTGTAGAAAGCAACACATTTTCAGACAGTACCATATTATTTCCATATCCATACGCCCTTTGTACTTTGTAGGAATAGGTTGCAAATTGTTGGGGATAATCTCAGAAGAGTAGAAAACTCCATAATTACCAGTGTAAAACCCTTCAAAGAAACACCATGATTGAGGAGAGAGAAGAGCTCATACTTTCCCAAAATAGTAACAATGAAACTCCTGTATTAAGAAAAGCCCATTTCCTAAAACCTACTTCAAACCCCAGTGATCAACCCCTTCCAAAACCCCCTTCTTCATTTTCTCTATCCTCAAAATTTAACATCAATCACCTCCAAAAGAAAGTATTTTTCAAGGGAAGGCCAAAACCCCAGAAAAATTGGCATTTATGGGTTGGTAATTTAATGCAAACCCATGAATTTACTTGGAAAAAAGTTGGGATCTTTGATGCAATTAGGGCTACTACTTATAATTTAATGTGGGATAATGAGTTAATCTTGGGGTTAGCTCAGAATTGGTGTTCTGAGACTAACAGTTTTGTATTTACATGGGGTGAATGTAGCATTACTTTGGAAGATGTTATGATTCTAGGTGGGTTTTCTGTGTTGGGGGAATGTGTTAATAACCCATTTGAAAACAGAGAAATTGAGGATATTGAGAATGAATTGCTTAGTGTTTTTTCTGGTGATAGGAAGAATAGCCGCAACAAAATCAATCAATATGAATGGATGAATTATTTCATGGATTTTGGGGGTGAATTTGAGCATATTGCATTTCTTGTTCTGTGGTTGTCTAGGTATGTTTTTTCAACTGATCATTACTGTGAAATTTCTCCTTTTGTTTTCCCTATTGCAATTGCTCTTGCTAGAGGTACTAGAATTGCACTTGCTCCTGCTGTTTTATCTGCAATATATAGAGATTGAGCTTGTTGAAAGATAGGATTGTAAGCTTTGTGAACCCTTTTAATGAATCAAATCTTATTCTTTGGGCACCCTTCCAATTAGTTCAGCTTTGGGCTTGGGAGAGGTTCTCAACATTGTGTCCTAAGCCTATCGCGCTCTTTGATGGTGAGCCGAGGTTGGCTCGCTGGAAAAATTTACCAAGGCTGAAAAATAAGATGGTCATGATGGGTTTGGAGTCTCTTGGTGAGAGTTTTTTGTGGAGACCCTATGCTTTATGCGTGGAAAATTGGAAGTTACCGGAGTTCTATGATGATGAAGAGAGGATGGTTTTGATAGATTCCGAGGTTGGGGAGGAACTACTGTCATTTGCAAAATGCTTGAGAGCCTGTGAGTTAGTGGGGTTAGATTGTATACAGCAGTACCTCCCACAAAGACTAGGGAAGCAATTTGGATTCGATCAAGATATTCCGGGTTCTATTTCTAGAGTGAATGACAGTGCAGAACTTGCTTGGAGCACCTATGACATATCTCTTGATGGTGCAAAGTTATATCTATCTCCCAGGTTGTTCAAGGGGGGTGCCACTGTCCAATATTTTGATTGGTTCAGGACAGAGCTTTGTCTGGAATACGTTACTACTTTAGACTTTAAGCGACAGAAGATTCTGAGAAGTAGTGCAAGGGAAGCCAGATTCATACCATTCACAATTTCAGGTGTGGTTGTGGAGGATAGTAGCAAGTGTGCCCCTACTTGTTTAGCTCCGTCACACAATGTTGCTCTCGGTCTTTGTTCTGATCATAGTGTTGGGAGTAGTAGCTTAAGGGAATTAACCAGATTCATACCATCCGCAATTTCAGATGTGGTTGTGGAGGATAGTAGCAAGTGTGCCCCTACTTGTTTAGCTCCCTCACACAATGTTGTTCTCGGTCTTTGTTCTGATCATAGTGTTGGGAGTAGTAGCGTAAGGGAATTAAGCAGATTCATACCATCCGCAATTTCAGATGTGGTTGTGGAGGATAGTAGCAAGTGTGCCCCTACTTGTTTAGCTCCCTCACACAATGTTGTTCTCGGTCTTTGTTCTGATCATAGTGTTGGGAGTAGTAGTGTAAGGGAATCAACCAGATTCATACCATCCGCAATTTCAGATGTGGTTGTGGAGGATAGTAGCAAGTGTGCCCCTACTTGTTTAGCTCCCTCACACAATGTTGTTCTCGGTCTTTGTTCTGATCGTATTGTTGCGAGTAGTAGTGTAAGGGAATTAACCAGATTCATACCATCCGCAAATTCAGATGTGGTTGTGGAGGATAGTAGCAAGTGTGCCCCTACTTGTTTAGCTCCCTCACACAATGTTGTTCTCGGGCTTCATTCTAATCATAGTGTTGGGAGAAGTAGTGTAAGGGAATTAGGCGGATTCGTACCATCCACAATTTCAGATGTGTTTGTAGAGAATAATAGTAAGTGCACCCCTACTTTGGCTCCCTCAAGCAATGTTCTTGCTCTTTGTTCTGTTCATAGTGTTGAGAAGATGCACATTAAAGCCACACCATCTTGGGACAAGAAAAGCCATGTTGATAATTATGAGGAAATGCCATCTCCAACTCCAAATAATGAACTGACAATCACATCATCTCATGATTTATATGGGCTTACAGCGCCGAATTGTGATGCAACTTCTGGTTGTGTAATTTCCTCATGCTATGTTCCTGTGCCTTCTAGTTTTGTGCTTAACACTGAGGAACGACATATTGAAGCTGCTCCTTGTGACATGAGAGCTACTCCTAATAGAATCTATGGCGAGAATTCTGAGTGTATGCCGTCACAATGTCCAAAGGAAGTGCAGACTACCTCCAACAGTTTTGAACAGACTGCAGATTTGAACAACTTGCATAATGTTGGGCAGATGCCCAATGAAACTATCACATCTTGCGATAATGCTGATAATAGATTGAGAACCCCTACTCCGAGCAACGACCATGCTGATGATTCTGGCCACTGCCCATCTCAGAGCCTAATTAAAGAAAGGAAGAACGATCCATCCCAGATTTTGAATGAGATTGTGGAGGATAACAGCAAGGGTGCTCTTCCTTGTTTGCCCTCCTCATTGAATGTTGTTGAAGGTTCTCATTTGATTGACAATGTTGGGGAGATGTGCATTGAAACTATTCCATCTTCTGATAAGAACAATAGTCTCAACATAAGCCATGATGTTGGCAATCATGAGATTGTGCCATCTTCAAGTACACAGATTGATATTGAGAAGGTTGTTGAGGGAATGGATTTTCTGATGGAACAAGTGGAAACTTACAAGACAAGGTGTGTGAGCATGAGCAGTGACAGAAGTGCTGATTGTGTCGCGGTCATGCACACTGAAACCTTCCCATCCTGTGACAACAAGGCCGTCAGTCCTAGAGAAAGCCATGATATTGTGAATGAAGTCAGTCCTACAGAAACCCATGATGTTGTGAATGAAGTCAGCACATCTCTTTGCAATCAGAAAGTTGATAATGAAGTTCCTAGCTCAACGAATACACGAACAGCCGAAATTGATAAACGCAAGAAGACTCATGAGCACACAAACTGTAACAAAACAGAGGTTGCTACTGATGAACATGGCAAGGAAGCCAAAAGTGTAAATATGAAGTTAGTGAGCAGCTCATTTGATTATCCTGTGATTATCGAAGATGATAATGAAGATGACAAGGAAAATAATGATTTAATCCCTTTTGATATTTCTGGACTTGAAAGTAGGATTAGTAAGCTCGAGAGAATCGTTTTGAAGAAACAAGCAGCTAAGTTACAATCCAAGGCCAAAAGAAAGGCTCATGTTAGAACTAAAACTCGCTTGTAAATTTACTATCAATATTATGATGTCCCTTGAACTGAGTTGTTAGATCAAATTTCTTGTAAAGGTCGAACTTCTTAGCTCTGTATGTATCTTCTGCTATCTTTAGTTGCTCCTTCTGTCTACTTAACATGAGCTTGATCAAGATCGAGTTCGTGTTCGTGTTCAATGTTATCATTAGATTTTTTACAAAGCAATTGAAGCCTGAAGCCTCCTCCCTTGTCTATGTAAGATACGTACCAACTACGATTCCCACTTACATTATTCTATCGTTGTTGTTGTTGTGTATTTGATCTAGGAATCAGTTTCTATAACTAATTACAAATTTACATTGTGTGTTGTACATCTTTATATTTGACTAGTACTACTTCGTATCAATTTAGCTACTTATTACTCCATAGGTAAAATATTTTTAAAAATTATCAAATATTCCGGAGTCCTCAACATATTTGCTCTTCATTCTCAAGTTCTCATTGAATTAAGGTAGAACATTACTCAATTAGTTGCTTTTGTGAATTGGCTACACCATCAACTAATGACGTGTTTACCTGCTATACATTAATATTTTCGTAAAACCTTTAGTGTACATTGCATATGTAAATTTAATTTTGAAAAATATATCATTTAAAATATTTAAGTATCATTTCGAAAATATATTTGTACTCCCTCCGTCCTCGAAAGAACGACCTAATTGACCTAATTTTAGTCCCAAAAAGAATGACCCATTAGCATTAAAATACTCACCAATTTGCAACAATATTTGTGCAAAATTAGTTTTCCCATATAAAATTTTGTTTTCCCATATACTTTTATTACTATCTCTCTTTACTTTTTTGTAAACCCCATGTAAATTTATCTTCCCAGTATACTTTTACTTCTTTTTATTTAACTTTATTAATACCCGTGAAATCAATCCAAAAGGGTCGTTCTTTCGGGGGACAGAGGGAATATATATATTTAAGTATATGTCCAAAATATTTAAAACCTATATACATATCAGTATATCACATACGGAGTATGTAATTTGTGTGTAAAAAAAAAAAAAAAAAAAAAAAAAAAACTTTCAAAAAAAAAAAAAAAAATTTAACATTTAATATAACACCTACTCCTCAAGTTGAAAATATGAAATTTTCTCTCATCATTAACTGTTACCCCATAACATTGATTAAGTTACACACTTACACATGTCAATACATTTTAAATGGGCAAAAATATATTTTGGTGATAAATTGATATATTTAATATCATTTCAAATATTTAACTTATTTAAGGGTCTGTTATAACCAAACTACTATGAACTAAATTGTTTATGAGAGAAGGAAATTAGGAAATGAACTAAAATAAAGCTGAAGAGAACATACCTTTTTTTTTTTTTTTTTTGAGGGAAAGAACAGACCCTTAGTATCATTGAGACAATATATTTGTATAGAATTACTATAAAATACTCTTTTTGTTCCTATTTGTATTATTTGACTTTTTAAGGTCTTCAAGACGCTTCTTAAAATGCATATAACATCTTTATTATATGCGTAAAAATTATAAAAACATTATACGGAGTATAATTAAAATATACATTGACACGAAATCAATAAGACATCACTTCTTTCTTTCTTTTTTTTTTTTTTTCTTTTTTGAGGCCCAATAAGACATCACTTGACTAAGCTATATTATCATTTATAAATTAAGGAGACTTTACAGTCAAAATTTTTTAAATTTTCACCCAATTATTTGGAATGTGGCAAAAAAAAAAAAAAAAAAAAAAAGGGGACAAATGAAGTATATTGTAGCATTATATATACATTTTCACTTTTATGTTGTAACGAGACATTTTGTATTTTGATACGGGCCTACGGGGGTTAGGATAAAGAGGGATAAAGAGAGATAATTAGCTAGGGAATCTGCCTCCATTTTTTACGTCCCCCATTAAAGCTTAGCACACATGTTGATGAAAAACTTTGATCAATTTTAATAAGTATAAATTACAACAATTGAATATTAATATATTCATTGAGATAATTCTAACAAGTACCCATAAGAATATATACTTTTTTATGTATAACTCACAAAAATTAGTCAAAGTGGGTCTAATAAATAGTGTTTGATGATGTATACCATATGATTTCATTATTTGATTTATTTATAAAATGTGACAATGTTTAGACGAGTAGGCAACACAATAGGCCAATAGCTCAATTACAAGGTGGGATATCGGTGTTGATTCGGAGCAAATTTGTATGAGTGAGTTTCCCCAAAGTATTCAAACTTTGGTTGATATGGACACTTGACATGATTTACTTGCTCCATTTCTGAAAGAGGGTTAAGTTTGTCATTTTAGAAGTTGTCTTTTAATTAATATTTTACACATTTTTCTAATACGTACATATACATTTTTCATGCTAGTATCTCCATCTATTAAAATATTTAGATACTCCCAATACAAAAATTCTAATACTTGATTTACGTGACATATAATTACTGATTTCCTATATCTTATTTTCCTTATAAACCGTAAAAAAACTATCAAACATAATTTCTTTTGAGAATGAAGAGAGTAATAATATTTGAAGTTTTGAACCAAAAAAAAAAGGTTCAAAAAGCCAAAAAGTGACACTTGAAAAAAAAAAATAGAGTAATACAAGTTCTACCTCCGGTTCAATTTACTCGTAATAAAGGAGTATTATGTGAGACATAAAATATTCCTTTGTTGCGAGTAAATTGAACCATAGTATTTATTATACCACTATAAAGGGAGGACTTTCCGTGTTTGACGATTGCTAAAAAATATTTATTACTAGTAGAATTTAGACCAAATACACTCTCAACTCTCAACTCTTCTTCCCATTCTATCCCCTGTTTATCACACGGCCATCGCAACCTCCGCCGCCTGAACAACCACCATGCACGGCCGCTGAGCAACCCGTGCAAATGTGCAATTACAAAATTGTGAATCCGATTGTAATTAAACCACCATTAAAACCAAAGGTAACATACTACTCAGATCACCTCCCTGCTCCCTTTTCTTTAATACTTCACTTATTTTATAGTGGATTACCTGAATTCCTGAAGGAGGTTAAATTTGTTACGAATTTGATGTTCTTTTGATCAGATTTTTCGAAAGAAAAAAAAAAAAAAAAAAGGAAAAGTAAAGATCGACCTTGTTTTGCTGTTCTTCAATCTAAGCATTCTATCTTCATTTTTTTAAAAGTATTTTTGTAAAGATTCAGTCTTTATTCTGAAATTTATCTAATGATGAGTATATATAGCATATGGCCTGTGTTCACTTATTTTGGGGGCAATAAATTATTAAATTCATTACCTAAGTTCAATTTACAACTAAAATAAGTTTAAACATGTTTTGATTTTTTTTTTTTTTTTTTTTGACGGGTTAAACATGTTTTGATATGTGAATTTAAGGTGGTTAAAAAACCACTTATTAATAGTACTCACTTTAGTATAATTAGATTAATACTCCATTCGTTTCTAAATGCTTGTAACACCTGAGTTTAAAGTTTTGCACATAAATTAGGAAGGATTATGGTTTTTACTTGGAAATGAATGAATAATGTACATGTGTAGTTAATGCCCTTAATGGGTATGAGTAAAAGAAATTGGTAGAGAATGTTTGCAAGTGGGGTCATTGAAAATGACAAGCAATGAAGAATAAAGCAAATGGGATTGTTTGAAAAGGGAATAAAGATTTTATTAAAGTGTTGTTGCCTTATTGGTATTTAAACAATAGAATAATAGTGATACGATGTCAATATAAAAAGTGTTGCAATTATTACGAACCTGGAGAGTGTCGCAAACATTAAATAACATGGGACAAGAAGCTTTTTAACTTGAGACCACTTATGGTAAATGGAGGGAATGTATCATATGATTGACAGATTGATCATTTATTTCTTAATTTATGCAATACTCAAACTCTTTCCACTAATCATATGTCAAGTATTAATGAGAAGCTCTTTCATGTAATATTGTTATGCTATCAGGAAGAACTTATGTCAGCGGTTTCGTGCAGATTGAATTCTGATAAATTAATGGAGAGTAGTCTAAGGAGTTGTGGGCTGTGGCAAAGCGTGGGAATTAAAAGAGTTGTTAATGAAAGGAGAGCAAGAACACTGGAAGAGTTTGATTTCCAAGAGGAAACCAATGTTCAGTCTGAGAATGAGGTAATAAAGTGTCAAGTGTGTGCTTTAGTATGATGAAATGATTATGGATATTGTATATTAATTCTTTCATAGTTGCTCATATATTGCTATGGGACTGTGAATGGAGAATGGAAGTGTTTTTGGTAACGCTTAACTGATTTCCTTTCGTATGCCTCTCTGTAAACTGTGAATGAAGAATGGAAGTATTTTTGGTAATGTTTTAACTGTTTTCCTTTCGTATGCTTCTCTGTATGATCAGAGCGAGCTAAAGCTGTGAACGGAGAATGGAAGTATTTTTTGTTAATGTTTTAACTGTTTTCGTTTGGCACTGTGAATATTGAAGACCTTTATTAAATTCCTGTGCTTTAAACAACTCCCTTAAAATAAATTTGATTTGGTAGAGATCTTCTGATAGAAGCATATGATTGTATATTCTCATAGCTAGAAAGTCAAAGAGGAATATGTGGTTGATCACTTGATGAAGTTTTACTTTTATTTATATTTTAAGAGTGCTAATGTCATTATTGTATCGATTTGTAGTTTAGCAATGCTAAAGGGAAGCGGCGAAAGCTGGAGCCTTGTTTGAATAAGGTGTTAATCATCGGACTTGTTGTGTTGATGAATGTTGTATACTACTCATAATATATTAGTGGTTTAATAAAAAAATTTAAGTTGAGCTTAATATTTGATGATTAGATGCACCCAAACAGCATTAGCAAAGGTGATCAAGTCAAGAACGCTAGTGCAGTGCCAAAGGATTGTGGGAATAGGGCAAGTGAAAACGTTAATTTTTATTCTCTTATTGTGGAAAAAGAAGCTTTGATATAATTTGAGTGCTTATCATCTGTTTTTTCTTCTGTATCAGAATCAACCAAGAATTAGCTGTAATGTTGAACGCTTTGGTAAGATATGTCAGTCCTTCGATGACAGGAGAAAGAGGTGGGTGAGGGAAATGGGGTTTGAAGGGCTGCTATATCTAGTAGACAAGGATCTTTCAAAGGATCTTTGCTATTGGTTGATGACTCAAATTAATCCAATAAAAGAGCTTTTCAGAGCTTCTGATGGACGTAAATACAGACTATCCAAGGATCAAGTTAGTTGGATCCTTGGCATCCCAAAAGGCGATAAGGTTGTTCCTAGGAGGGTGAGGGATGAGGAGATGAAACGCAAAGTCAGAGACATTCAGAAGAATTTTGGGAAAGAATACGAGGCAAGGTTGAAAACAAGTGAGAAAGTCATAAAACATAACAGAATACCTGTAACCAGTGCCTTGATTGAAAGAGCAAAGGGGAGTTGGGGAGAAGAGCAGGAAGCAGAGTTCAAGACTGTTTTCTTAATCCTCGCATTGCACTTGGTGCTTTGTCCAACACAAGCTCATCAATTAGAATCAGATTTGGTTCCTGCATTGACTTGTGCAGTGCAAGCGAAGAACTATGATTGGTGTGGGTTGGTGTTGGAGAAGTTTTTTGACAGTTGCTGCAGATTTAGAAAGAAGCATGGATATGGTAAAGGATTTGGAGGATGTAGTATTTTCCTAGCTGTAAGTCATGTCATTAGTACTGTATCCAATAATCGTTGATGTTTGGTGTCATACGGTGGCTAATATGGTATAATGAGACATGCAGATTTTTTACCTTGATCGATTGGATCGTAATCCAGTAATGTGGAGCATATGGCCGAGAATAAAAGTGTGGACAAAAACAGAGATGATGAAAGCTATGGATGAGGATATGCTGGCTGAGCAGGGAGATTTTGGAAAATTAGGGGTAAGTGTGAGCACAATATATGACTTGTCTATGTAAAATGAGCTATGTTCTTTGTGAGTTTGCAGTGCATACTGATAAGTACTTTTATAATTTGTGCTGCCTTTTATGTTGGAAATATGGGTACATAAGAAAATGAAATCATTTAATTACTTTTATAGTCATTACACCATATATAATCTGTTAATAACATTACTCTTTGATAATATGATGCAACAGTTTCATCATTAACATAAGAACACATGAACAAGTATTTGAGGGACTAATATTATGTATAATGAATACCTTATGTGTATTAAAATGTCATCATTGTTCTGAATGAGAAGCTAATCTTGTGTGATCAATGGATTTTGTCAGTTCATAGATGTTGATTATGGTAAGAAACACCCTCGGGAGGTTAAGGATATGGATGGAAAATCATTTGTTGAAGAGGTCAGTATTTTGACTTAATTAATTAAGAATACTTTGGAAGTTTATTAATCTAGAAAGATATGTAAAATTGTTCAGTGCATGCAGGGGTTAAACCAAGATTTTGAATCCCTACAGTCAAAGGAAGAGGAAGCAATTTTAGGACGTAGTAATAACTTATACAAAAGAAAAAAGCGTAAAAGGAGGAGGATATCAACTATGTATCCTGAACTGCTCATGTCCAAAAAGGCTAAAAGAAAAAGGCTCCAGGGTGGTGTGCCAAGTGCATTGGCACTGGCTTGCAGAAGGTGTGCAGAAGGTGGATGCCCTTCTGAGGGGGAAGGGCGAAATGAGGATGGCGGGAATGGAGATGATGGATACATATCATTGGCAGAGGAGGTTCCTACCCCAGTGGCTACTGATTTTGCAGTGGTGACAGAGCCAGTGGGTGAAGGAGGAGATAAAATGCCGTCTCCTTTAAATGAATTGACTGTCACAACATCTCATGGTTCAGAGCATAATAGCATGGAGGCTTCTCCGTGTTTAACACCATCATGCAATACTCTAATGGCTTATGGGTGTTCAGAGCATAACGGCATGGAGGCTCCTCCGTGTTTAACACTGTCATGCAACACTCTGATGGTTTCTGCTTTTGTCCAAAGTGTCAGTGAGATGCATGCTAAATCCACCAATTCTAACTATAAGATAATCCCTCCTCGGAGCAATAGCCTTGCTGATCATTCTCTGTGCTCTCCATCTCGGAGTAAAATAAGAGAAAAGAGCAAACTGCCCCAGATTTTGAATGGGAGTGTGGAGGAAAACGGCGAGGGGGTTCTTCCTTGTTTACTCTCATCATGCTGCAATATTATGGAGGATTCAAGTTTTGTAGACAGTGTTGAGAAGTTGTACATTGAAGATATCCCGTCATCTGAGAACAACAATTGTCTCAACAAAAGCCTTGTTGACATTAATGAGATCATACGATATTCAAGTGTAGGGATTGCTTTTGAGAAGGCTATTAGGGTGGTGGATTTGCAAATGGAACAAGTGAAAAAATGCAGGGAGAAATGTGTTAAAATGAGCCGTAACAGAACTGTGGATAGTGCTGCAGAGATGCATATGGAAATCGTCCCATATTGTGACACAAACACTAACCTTGAAATAAGCCGTGATGATGTTAATGAGAGTATACCATCTCAGGCAACAAATACACTAATTGCTGACATTGATCAATGTGAGATGATTCATGAAGACATTAGTTGTATAAACGCAGGCAAGAGCAGTAAGCATTCAGAAGGTGCTCAACCTCGAGGTGAAACAGAAATGGATGCTGCTAATGATCAAGGAAAGGCAGCCAATGTAAATGAAAAGTTGGTGAATGGTTCTTGTGATGGTCCTGTGATTGTTATTGCTGATGAGGACAGTGACGGTGAAAAGGAAAACCACGATTTTGACCCTTTCAAAGTGGTAGGATCGCAGCTTGAAGATCGGATCAGTAAGCTTGAAAAGGTTGTTGCCCGGAAGCTAGCATCTAATAAGTTAGCCTTCAAAACTGAAGGTAAAAAGCTATGACTTTCGGATGTTGCATGTTCAGCCGTTCAGATACTAGTCCTTTAACTGTAGTACGTAGCTGCTAATCTTAGCAGAAGTAATCTGTTGATATTTTGTTAGATTTTGCTAACTGATATCTGTATGCTGATTTGTATCATCATCTATTCCAGCATATCTAATCTGGAATTTATTTTTGCTGAAATTCATTGTGTATTCATTTTATATTACTTGTTGTTAATGTGTGACTCGTAATCGGGGATCAATTACGTAAAGTTTGAAAAGGAAACATTGACGGGAAAAGGCTACACATACAATGGTTGTATGTGATGGCCTACATACAAGTATACAACTATTGTTGGTAGCATTTGATTGGCTTGTATTTTAGGGTCCACTTCCCTAATCTTGTTTCCCCCTATTATTTTCCACTTATTTTTCCTCCCTTTTGATGTGGCATACATACAATGGTGTTGTATGTGGGCTACCACATACAACCATTGTATGTGTAGCATCACTCACATTGACGCAGATAAGTGTATGGCTAGGAGATATTTGTGGACTTAAAGTCCATGCACGTAATAATGCTTATAGTCTAGTCTTGCATGTCAGGATGATTTTAGGTTATGATAATGTCTATAATCTAGTCTTGCATGTTATGATGACTTTAAGTCATGATGATGATGTTGCTATTGTCAAAAAAAAAAAAAGTCATGATGATGTCTATAGTCTAGTCTTGCATGTCATGTGATGATGGTTAGCCTACTTTATACTTTATAAGTGTTGACTTTTGTGAATATGTAATTATGTATTACATTTACATATGTATTACATGTGACATGCATATATTATTTGTACACTTCCCTAGTTTGTATGGTGAACCTAGTCTCTATCGAGAATGTTTCACTAGAGTTTAATAACCCCCCAAAGAAAACTCCATCCTTTGTAAGCTTTGTAATTTCCTCCTTGTTTCCTCCACTATAGTGAAGAAAAGCTCTGAAAATCCCCTACCGTGGAGTAGGTCAAGTTGACCGAACCATGTAAATCCTTGTGTGTTTTTGTTTATCTTCTTTATCGCTTTCTCTAATAATATCCTTCATGATTTTGTTCCGCACAAATCAAACTCATTACCGCCTATTTCATAACACTTGCTTCTGTGTTAACTCATCGATAACATGAGTATGCATTGTATATTTTGCTGAAATTCATTGTATGTCTTGTATTTAGTTTAGTGATTGCTTAACTTCATTACAGAGGTATTTGTAATCGATTTCTGGAGTATAGTATTGCAATGCTCTTTGCAGAACTTTTTTCTGGATCCATGTAATTTTAGTTGCTCCTTCTGTCAACTTAACATGAGCTTACTCAGAATCGAGTTCGTGTTCGTGTTCGATATTATCGTGAAGCCTCCTCCCTTGTGGCCTTGTCTATGCACAATACTTACTAGCCTACTACCCCCACTAACATGATTGTATTGTTATTGTTATTGTTCCATTTATTTTTGTTGTGTTCTCAATTTCTCATTAAGGTACTGTAGTATATTACTCAATTGATTGCTTCTGTAAATTGGCCACACCATGAATTGATGGTATGCTGACCGACCATTGATTTTTTTTTTTTAGTATCATTTTAAATTTTTTTTGTATAGAATTATATATTTAGTTTAGTAGCAATATACTTCAATTCTTTACATTTTCACTTTTATTTCCTAGCTAGGTTAGTAGTTTTTTAATTTTTTTTAATAATTTTTTATTATTAAAAAAAAAAAGTATAGTCATAATCTTATTAATTTTTTTTCTTTAAAAAAATAAGTACTCAATTTTTAATTATTCTTGGAAATTAGGGAAAAAAAAATTAGAGAAAAAAAGGGATGATGGCAAAGAATAGTTTAGGCAAGATTTTTTTTTCATAAGATGTTAAGTTAACATGTATAATGTCAACATGTCATATTTTTTTCAAAAAAAAAAAAAAAAAAAAAAACATGTCCTATTTTAGTACGAGTACTCTTTAATTTCATTAAAGATAATTTAGTGTTTTTATCCGACTTAAGAAAAAAAAAATTAGAGTTTTTATCTCATTTTTCACCTTTTTTTTTTTTTTTATTCCACCCTCCCTTAATTATAGAAATGGAAGGCAATGGGGGTGTTTTATCCCTATCCCTCACTTTCTTCTAATCCCCATCCTCCTAAACAAAACACTATGAGCGTGTTCGGCGCTAGCTTTTGAGTAGCTTTTAATAGTTTGACCAAGCCAAACCACTACTCAACAAAAAATGTGAGTGTTAGACAAAGTAATGGTTCAAGTAGCTTTTAGTGGTGGAGGTAGCTTTTATTAAAAGCTAGGATTATTAGCTTTTGAAATAAGAGGTAGCTTTTGAAGTAGCTTTTGAAAATTTAATGTATAGTTTTAAGAATAAAATATTGATCCTTAAATGTAACAGCTAGTCAACCACTACTTTACCGAACAATCATACTAAAATCATCTTTTTTCACAGCTAACAGCTTATTGACAGCTAACAACTATCTCCACAGCTCATCACAGCTACAGCTACCTTCACAGCTATATTTTGCCGAACATGCCCTATATCTGTTTTATCCCTCCCTTCTTATCTTTTTCTCTCCCTTCTTATCTTCCTATATAAACATCGTTTTTATTGGCGAAAAAAAATTCAAGTTTACCATTTTGATAAATCAATTTCGTTTATCAAGAAATAAAATTATACTCCCTCTATTTTATAACGTTAATTGTATTTAAAAATAAATAGTCATAAAATAAAGTACATTAGGACTATTCCCTCAAGAAAAAAAAAGTACATTAGGACTATTTGTCTACTATTTAATGAAGGTTCCCTTCCCTTTGCCTCAAAAAAAAAAAAAAAAATAAAAAAATAAAAATAAAAACATTAGGACTATTAACCTATATTAGGAGTTTAGGACCATCATTTTTTTTCGGAATAATATACATTGGAGATTTGGGGTTATTATAATACATTGAACCATTTTTTTTAAATAATGGACCCTTAAAATGAGGGTAATCTTTAAGGCCAATTCTCAAATATCATGCATTTGAGTTTTTATTTTTATTTTTTATTTTTTTTTCTTTTCGGTGTTGCTATAACCTCCAATTAAATAACTACCACTTCTTTATTTTTTTTCCTAATAACTTCCACATCTTATAACTGTGCTAATCTAGTTTAGTAAAATAAAGAGGATGTGTGAGGGATTAAAAATCAACAAAATCACATCTCTCAAACAAAAACACTCAACTCTTCCTTCAAAAAAAAAAAAAAAAAAAAAAAAAAAAAAACACACACACAACTCTTGTTCAGTTCTTCTCCACTATCTATCCCCTGTTTATCCCGACCTCACACGGCACCGCAACCTCCGCCGCCCGAACATTCGAACAACCACCAAACACGGCCGCCTGAACAACCCGTGCAATAAACAGAGTATCCGATTCTAAACCGCCATTAAAACAAAGGTAAACTTCTAGCCAAATCACCACCCTTTTGTTTAAAATGATTACTTGATAAACTTCACTTATTTTGCATCTTAATTAGAGTGTGGATTCAAGAAATATTTTCTGAAGGAGGGTAAATGTGGTAAGAATTTGATGTTCTTTTCTATATAAATTGATCAGATTTTTCATCATATAAAGCAAAGACTTTTTTTTTTTTTTTTTTTGGTTAAATAAAGCAAAGACCTTGTTTTGCTATTCTTCAATTTAAGCATTCTATCTTCATTTTTATAAGTATTTTTTTGTTAAAGATTCAATCTTTTTTAAAAAAAAATAATTAATGATGAGAATAGTAAATTAAGTTATTTTGGGGAACAATAAATTTGGATAAAAAAAAGTTTACCTAAGTTCCATTTACAACTAAATTATTTTTAATCATTTTTTGATGAGTGAAAATGGTAATTAAAAAACAACTTATTAATAGTACTTTACTTTGTCATAATTAGACCAATAATCCCTTTGTTTCTATATGCTTGTAACATTTGAGTTTGCACATAATTTAGGAAGGGTTATGATTTTTACATGTAAATGAATAAATAATGTACATGTGTAGTTAATGGTATGAGTTATAGTCCAATGATAATAGGGTCAGGGTCAAGCTGGGATTTTAATGGATAGGGCCTTTAATGGACAGGAAGGCCAAAATGTTTTTCAAATTTAATTAATAAAGAAAATAGATAATGTAAAGATAATTTCATAGATAAATTTGTATTCATATATACTTAATACTGGCTTTGTCCAATATTTGTTTTAAGTAATATTTTGTAGGTCTGCCCATTATCGACCTGCTATTGACTCGTGACCCACATTGGCCCGACTCGATATTGACCCTATAAAATATTACCCTTTTTGACCCGACACGCAATCGACCCGACCCGCCCAATAACCAGGTCTAATCAGTAGTAAAGAGATATTGGTAGAGAATATTTGCAAGTGGGGGTCATTGAAGAAGGGAAACGATGAAGAATAAAGCAATGGGGGTTATTTGGTAAGGGAATAAACACTTTGTGCAAGTGTTGTTGTCTTATTGGTAGTTAAACAGAATAATAGTGATCCAACATCCATATAGTAAGTGTTGCAAGTATTAAAAATCGAGTGAGTGTCGCAAACATTAAGGATCATGGGGAGATACGTATACCTATACACATTTGGAGTTTTGAGATAAAAAAAGCTTACTAACATGAATCTATGATGTAGATTCTTCACATTCTTGTACTATGAAACACTCAAACTCTTTCCACTAATCATATAGTGAGTATGAAGTATTATTAAATGAGAAGATCTTTCATGTAATATTATTTAATTATTATGCTATCAAGAAGAATTGAAGTAGAGCTTATGTCAGCTGTTTCGCGCAGATAGAATGCTGATAAAATCAATGGAGAACGGTCTAAGGAATTGTGGGCTGTGGCAAAGCGTGGGAAATAAAAGAGTTGTTAATGAAAAGAGAGCAAGAACACTGGAAGAGTTTGATTTTTACGAGGAAACCAATGTTCATGCTGAGGATGAGGTAATGTAGTGTCAAGTTTGTGATTTGTTATGATGATTGGTGAAATGATTATGGATATTGTATACTAATTCTTTCATAGTTCCTCATATATTGCTATGGGACTGTGAATGGAGAATGAAAGTTTTGTTTTGGTAGTGTAAGACTGTTTCCTTTCGTATGCCTCTCTGTAGAGTCAGAGGGAGCTAAAGCTGTGAATTTAGAAGACCTTTATGAAATTTTCATTGTGCTTTAGATCCACTTCCATAAAATAAATTCGATTTGGTAGGGATTTTCTGATAGAAGCATATGATTGTATATTCTCATAGCTGGAAAGTCAAAGAGTAATAAGTGGTTAATCACTTTGATGGTAATAGTGAAGTTTTACATTTTTGATTTGGAGAGAGCTAATGTCATTATTGTATTGATATGTAGATTAGCAATGCTGAAGAGAAGCGGCGAAAGCTGGAGCCTTGTTTGAACAAGGTGCTAATCATTGGACTTGTTGTTTTAATGAATGTTGTATACTAATCATAATATATTTGTGGTATAATCAAAATTTTAAGTTGAGCTTAATTTTTCGTTGATAGATGCACCAAAACAGTATAAGCAAAGGTGAACAAGTCAAGAACGCTGGTGAAGTGCTGAAGGAGTGTGCGAATAGGGCAAGTGAAAATGTTAATTTTTATTCTCTTATCGTGGTAAGAGAAGTTTTGATATAATTTGAGTGCTTATCTTCTGTTTTTTCTTCTGTATCAGAAGCGACCAAAAATTAGCTGTCGTGTTGTTGGCTTTGGTAAAATATGTCAGTCCCTTGACAACAGGAGAAAGAAGTGGGTGAGGGAAATGGGGTTTGAAGGGTTGCTATATCTAGTAGACAGGTGTCTTTCGATTGATCTTTGCTATTGGTTGATGACTCGAATTGATCCATGTAATGAGCTTTTTAGAGCTCCTGATGGACATGAATACAAACTATCCAAGGATCAAGTTAGGTGGATCCTTGGCATCCCAAAAGGCGATAAGGTTGTTCCTAGGAGGGTGAGGGACGAGGAGATGAAAAGCAAAGTCAGAGACATTGAGAAGAACTTTGGGGTAGAATGGGAGGCATGGTTGAAAACAAGTGAGAAAGTTATAAAACACAAGGGAATACGTATAAATAGTGCCTTGATTAAAAGAGCGAAGGGGAGTTGGGGAGAAGAGGAGGAAGCAGAGTTCAAGACTGTTTTCTTAATCCTCGCATTGCATTTGGTGCTTTGTCCGACACAGTCTTATCAATTGGGACCGGATTTGGTACCTGCATTGACATGTGCAATGCAAGCGAAGAACTATGACTGGTGTGGATTGGTGTTGGAGAAGCTTTTTGACAGTTGTTGCAGATTCGGAAAGAAGTTCTATGCGAATGGATATGCTAAAGGATATGGAGGATGTAGTATTTTTCTAGCAGTAAGTCATGTCATTAGTATAGTATCCAGTAATTGATGATGTTTGGTTCCTTTAATCATTTTATGTTTTATTTATGTCATACGTTGGCTAATATAGTTCATGACACATGCAGATTTTTTACCTTGATCGATTGGATCGTAATCCAGTAATGTGGTGCAGATGGCCGAGAATAAAAGTGTGGACAAAAGCAGAGATGGTGAAAGCTGGGGATGAAGATAGGCTGGCTCATCAGGGAGATTTTGGAAAATTAGGGGTAAGTATGAGCACAACTTATGAGTTGCATATGTAAATTGAGAATGTTCTTTGTGAGTTTTCAGTGCATACTGATAAGCACTGATATATTGTGTGCTGCCTTTTATATGGGAAAAAGGGTACATAAGAAAGTGAAATAAATTTAATCATATAACGCCATGATCGACTGACATTGTTCTTTGATAATATGAAGCAGTAGTTTCATCATTAACACAAGAGCATATGAACTTGTTTCAGGGTCAGGTCTAATACTATGTATATAAATACCCTCTTGTGTATAAAGCTGTCATTATTGTTCTGACTGAGATGCTAATCCTTGTGAGTTGTGACCAATGGATTTTATTCAGTGCATAGATGTTGCTTATGGTAAGAAACACCCTCGGGAGGCTAGGGAGACGGATGTCACATCTTTTGTTGAAGAGGTTAGTATTTTGACTTGGAGTACTTTGGAAGTATAGTGATGTAGAAGGATATGTAAAATTGTTCAGTACGTGCAGGGGTTAAGCCAAGATATCGAATCCCTACAGTCAAAGGAAGAGGAAGCAATTATAGGACGCAGTAATGGCATATACAAAAGAAAATACCGTAAAAGGAGGAGGATATCAGCTTTGTATCCTGGACTGTTTATGTTCATAAAAAAGGCTAAAACAAAAAGGCTCCAGGGTGGTGTGCCTAAGGCGTTGGCACAGGCTTGTAAGATTCTTGTTGATTCCAAGATTGCAGAAGGTGGATGCCCTTCACAGTCAGTGATTGATAACAGTGAGCAGAATTCATGCCATGAGAAGCCTATTGAGGGGGAAGGGCGCAATGAGGATGGCGGGAATGGAGAAGATGGATACTTACCATTAGCCGAGGAGATACATACCCCAGTGACTACTAATTTTGCAGTGGTGACAGAGCCAGTGGGTGAAAGAGGAGATAAAATGCCGTCTCCTACAAATGAAGGGACGGTCACATCTCATGGGTGTACAGAGCATAATGGCATTGGGGCTTCTCCTTCTTCTTCTTCTTCATGCTTTATTTGCCTGCTTTCTAGTTGTGTGTTAGATTTTGAGAAAATGCACATTGGAAAGGATGCGGAAACTAAGAATGGGAGTGTGGAGGAAAACGGCGAGGGGGTTCTTCCTTGCTTACTCTCATCATGCAATGTTATGGAGGATTCAGGTTTAGTTGACAGTGTTGAGAAGTTGTACAGTGAAGATATCCTGTCATCTGAGAACAACAATAGTCATAACAAAAGCATTGCTGACATTAATGAGATCGTGCCATCTTCAAGTTTAGGGATTGCTTTTGAGAAGGCTATTAGGGGGATGGATTTGCATATGGAGCAAGTGAAAAAATGCAGGGAGAAATGTGTTAAAATGAGCAGTAACAGAAGTGTGGATAGTGTTGCAGAGATGCATATGGAAACCTTTCCATCTTGTAACGAAAGCACAAATCACCTTGAAATAAGCCGTGTTAATGAGGGTATTCCATCTCAAATAATTACACATCAGAGGGGTGTTATTCAAGTTTCCAGCTCAACAAATACACTAATGGCTGATATTGATCAACTCGAGATGATTCATGAAGACATTAGTTGTATAAACGCAGGCAAGAGCAGTAGGCATTCAGAAGGTGTTCAACCTCAAGGTGAAACAGAAATTGATACTACTAATGATCAAGGAAAAGCAGGCAAAGTAAATGCAAAGTTAGTAAATGGTTCATGTGATGATCCTGTGATTATTATTGCTGATGACAGTGCTGGTGAGAAGGAAAACGACGATTTTGACCCTTTCAAAGCGATAGATTCGGAGCTTGAAGCTCGGATAAGTAAGCTTGAGAAGAAATTTTCCCGGAAGCTAGCATCTAAACTATCAAAAAAGAAAAAAGAAAGATAGCCTTCAAAACTGAAGGTAAAAAGCTATAACTTTCGGCCGATGGATGTTGCATGTACAGATTGTAGCCCTTTGACTGTAGTAGCTGCTAATCTTAGGAGAAGTAATCTGTTGATCTTTTGTTACATTTTGCTAACTGATATCATCTAATGTGGAATATATTTTGCTGAAGTTCGTGTATTCATTTTATATTACTTGCTTCATTCTGTGCTAACTCAGCATTAACAACATGAGTATATATATTTTGCTGAAATTCATTGTATGTTCATTTTATTTACTTGGTTCATCTGTTAAATAATTGATTTTGTTGTGCCAAAAATATATTGGTACACCTTTAATATTTGTTGGAACACTGGAAAATGACTATTGAGTATTGAATTAATTTTACTTGCTTTACAAATATGTAATTTCACTCTTGCTGTTACACAAGAACAATTTGTTAAGATCTTGCATAGTGAAGATTACTCACTTCGTATTTTTGACTCTGACGGAGTTTTAGGTAGTAGTCCGGTTTGTTGGGGAATTAAAAATGGTAAAAAAAAAAATTAAATAAAAAAAAAAGTGCAATAGTGGTTAATAGTTTATTATTTGTAAAAAAAAATATGAGATATGATTAAAGAAAAAAATAGTTTGAGTACGGTAAATTTCTGGATAATGAAAAGAGAGAGATATAATAAGATAATATAAGAATTTCGAGATATAATAAAAAAGAATAGAGAATTTCCTTTGTATCATATTAACATCTGCGTACTTGCTTAGTTAAACTGGACTACTCGAGTACTAATACAATGTACAGAGTAAAAATTAAAACATTTGTGATAAACAAACTAATAACTAAACTATAAATAAATCTACATCTTTTGTTTTCTATAAATGAAAAGTAAAAACTTGGAAAGGAGTAAGTTTATATATTCAGACTATTTAAAAAAAAAAAAGTACACCCATAGTGTTAGACATATGAGATATGGGTAAATATATGAGTGACATATTTTCCGTATAGGATATATGATTATAGTAGTATACTCCTATAGGGGTAGGTTTTATATAAATACTCGATCTATTGATGAATAATACGGAGTAATAATTAATACAAAGTCATTTTATTCTATTTCCTCTCTAATTTGTCACATAATTATCTCATACTACCAAAATAGAAAAACAAAAAAGGAAGGCAACAATTTTTAGCACAAACCCAGTTAGTGAAATTCATCTTCAAACAAGAGAAGAAATACTGTAGGTTGTAGCTTACCCAGTTACTCTGCTCATCAATTTCAAACCAAGAAGAAATTACCATGATCATTGAAGAGAGAGAAGAATTCATGCTTTCCATAAATAGTAATCAAACACCATCTTCAAGAATTGGCCATTTCCTTAAACCAACCTTTAAACCCAAAAATGAAACACTTCCAAAACCCCCTTCTTTGCCTTCTTTTTCCTTAAAATCCAACATCAAACAACTCCTCAAAAGGAAGGTTTCTTTCAAAGGAAGGCCAAAACCCCAGAAAAATTGGGACACTTGGGTTCAAAATTTGCAGAAAACCCACCAAAATACCTGGAAAAAAGTGGGAATATTTGATGCAATTAAAGCTTCTACTTATGTTATAAAATGGGATAAAAATTTAATCTTTGGGTTAGCTGGAAATTGGTGTTCTGAGACTAACACTTTTGTGTTTTCATGTGGTGAATGTAGTATCACTTTGGAAGATGTGATGATTTTAGGTGGGTTTTCTGTTTTAGGGGAAGGTGTTAAAACCCCATTTGAAAATATCAAAATTGTTGAATTTGGGGAAGAAATGCTGCAGAATTTCATGAAAAACAGGAGGATTTTGGGTCCAGTGGGTCACACTGAATGGATGAGCTATTTCATGGGAATTGGGGGTGAATTAGAGCATGTGGCTTTTCTTAGTCTTTGGTTGTCAAGGTATGTTTTTTCAACTAATCATTATTGTAAAATTTCTCAAGATGTTTTCCCTATTGCAATTTATCTTGCTAGAGGTACTCGAATTGCGCTTGCTCCTGCTGTTTTAGCTTCTATGTATAGAGATTTGAGCTTGTTGAAAGATAAGATTGCAGGGATTTTGAATGAATGTGTAGTTAGGAAACTTATTTTGTGGGCACCTTTTCAGTTAGTTCAGCTTTGGGTTGGGAGAGGTTTCCTACATTAGGTCCCTCACCCATCAACATCCTTGATGGTGAGCCGAGATTGAGTCGTTGGCGAAAATTAGAGAGGCCGAATCTTGTATGTGTCATGTTGGATTTTGAGTCTCTTGGAAAGAGTTTTGTGTGGAGGCCTTATGGAATTTGTGTGGAAAACTGGCAGTTTCCGAAATTTTATGGTGATGAAGAAAGGTTGGTGTTGGTAGATTTTGGGGTTGGGGAGGAATTACTGTCATTTGCAAGATGCTTGAGGACATGTGAGCTGTTAGGGTTAGACAGTATTGAGCAATACCTTCCACATAGAACAGGGATGCAGTTTGGATTGGATCAAGATGTTCCAAGGTCCGTGCCTAGATCGAATGAGGGTCATTTAGCTGCTTGGAATAGCTATGACATATCTCTTAACGGATTGAAGTTGTATTTATCTCCTCGTTTGCTCAAGGGAGATGTCACTGCTCGGTATTCTGACTGGTTCAGGACAGCATTGTGTGTCAGCAGCAATAGTGTTTCGGTCTTAAAAAAACAGAGAAGTCACAGCAGTCGTCCAAGAGTGACCTTCAAACTGTCCAAGGCTTCAGATGGAAGTACGGAGGGGAATGGCAAGCGTGCTCCTATTTGTCCAACTTCTCCGTTTGATGTTCCTTTAGCATCCTGTTCCACTCATAGCGTTGGGGTTGGGGAGATGCGCATTAAAGATGACTCCTCTTATGAAAAAATCAACATTAAATGCTTAGAGGGCATGACATCTCAAAGTACAAGCAAAGTGGCTGTTGTTGAATCCCAGGATTTTGCTGCGAGTACAGAGGATTATAGCAAGCAGACTCCTGTTTGTTTACCTTCCTTGTCTAATGTTTTTGATACTCCTGGTTTTGTATCTAACATTGAGGTAGTGCAAAATAAAACTACCGCATGTTGCAGCAATATAAGCTTCCCTAACAGAAGTTATGTTGAGAATTCGAGGTACATTCCATCCGAATGTCCAAAAAAACTAAAGAATAAAAACTCTCCAAGAATTTAGATGTGAATGTGGAAAAAGATATGGGCCCTCCATCTTGTTTAGCACCCTCCTGTAATGTTTCTGTGTCTTCTGGTTTTCTCACATTCCACGATAAGAGCACCACTAGACCTCAGAATGCCCATGTAGGTGACTCTGGATGCTTGCCTTGTCAAAGTCCAAAGAAACCGAAGATTGAACTGTGTGAGAATGTGGAGGATAACAGCAAGGGGGTTCTTCCTTGTTTACCTTCCCCTAGCAATGTTGCTATAGATTCTGGTTTTGATGATAGTGTTTGGGAGAGATACATTAAATCAATTCCATCATGTGAGAAGAACAATAGTCACAACACAAGCCAGGTTGACAATTATGAAGTCATGCCATCTCAAAGCTTACGTGTAGCTATTGAGGAAGCTGTTGGTGAAATGGATTTGCAAATGGAACTAGTAGCAAGATACAGGGACAAATGTGTGAATATGCGCGTTATGAGGAGTTTGGATAGTGTTGCTGACAAGCATGTTGAAACTATCCCATCTTGCGACAAAAGTATGAGCCTTGAAAGAATCTGTGAGGACACTCCATCTCAGATTACGCAAAGGGTTTTTAATGACGTGGAAATGGCAGAGTCGGAGAAACATGAAGTACATGCTGCAGATAAGAAATCTGAAAGCAAGGAAGAATCAGAAAAGCTTTACTTGGGCCGTGTAGCTGATGATGATGAACAGGACAAGAGTAACAAGACAGCTGAATGTGTAAAGATAAAATCAGTTGATGGTTTACTCGGTGACCCAGTGATCATTAATGATGATATTGGAGCTGATCTTGAAGCTAGGATTAGTAAGCTAGAGAGAAAATTTTCTAGGAGGAAGTCACGTAAGTTAAAGTCCAAACTTCAAAGTAAAGTAGGAGTGCAGGAGTAAGACATTGCTCGGATAATATATGTCAGATGTCATATATAGTTGTTAATAGGACTTGTAATTACTCGCTAATTTTTGAAAAAAAAAAACCCTTTAGCTTGAGTACTCTGAATCAAGCTTCTTGTAAAATTCTATCTCTCATCCTTTAAATAGAGTACGTATGTTCTATGTTTTCTGTAAATTTACTGTCATCAAAAACAATAGTTAAGGCGGTTCTGGAGGAGCTCTGGCCATTGGCTGCTGCATTGAAATGTTTGAGAATTCTGCTTTTCCATATTTCTTGTAATATTGACACTATTCTATAACTGATTTTTTCAGTAGCTGGAAACTCACTTATCAGTGTAATTCCTTCCTTCCATTGGTTGCCAATACACGTTACCTTAGTATAGTTCTTTGGCCAACACTGAAGCATGGACAGATGTTCTGCGATACTATGGAATTATGTCTAGCAGCCCCTGAAGTTATCCATGTCTGCTGCTTCTCTCCTGGTATGTTAATTTCATACACCCTTTAAAATGCATAATATTTTTCTTGTCTCTTCTTCCTATTAGTATCATTTCCTGTCTTATTTCTTTATATAATTAGTTTCTCAACTAAGTAACAATCAAGCTAAATTCCTGTTATCTTGGTTGTATTTTTTTTTTTTTTTTAATTATTCTTTTATAGCATTAGATAGCTTCTCATTGCTAGTAATTACTTGGTAATGGCTGATTACCTGCTCCAACAGAAAATCTAATGTGCACCTGTAGTGCAGTTTGAGTATCTGCTATTTTCAATTGGTTTCATGAGCAAGTTTTAACTTTAAAGAACACCTTGTTCGATAATCGATAGGATTTTTAAGCCCTGATATTCTCTCACATATTCTCAGAGAGTGAATTGACCGTATAAGCTTCGGTATTGTCAATATGAAGTATTCATAACATATAATTCAACACTGCGAATTTGCTGCATTATGTTCCTGACATGTTGATTATCTGCACTATCTCTCCGGTCAGCTTGTTATTGAACTAATCATTGTTATGATCCAACTCGTTTCTGAAATTTAAACATAACTAAAAAGATTTTATTTTTTTTGAAAGCACATAACTAAAAAGATTAGAATAAGTGAAGTCAAACATAATTATCTGATCTTTTCTTGCTGCAGATAAATAAAAAGATTAGAATAAGTGAAATCAAACACAATTATCTAATCTTTCCTTGCTTTCCTTATTTGCAGGCCTGCAGCCATTGAGAGGGCCGGGATATCAATCATCATACTACCTAAAGAGTCATGATTTGGGTACGTAAATGTTCGATTTTCTGGAGTTTATTTTGAGCAACCGATTTAGCGGACAACTAGTTTAGTTGGTTAGAGGTCTTGAGTTAATACCTTAACGTGATATCAAATCTTATCTAACTTATACCATTGAGGTTCTTTATAGACCCAAAAAAAATTTTAAAAAAGTGAAACAAAATTATCATCATAACTACATTACTAACAAGGCATTTGACATTTTTAAAGGACATACAGTACAATTTAGAGCAATATAATCATATTACAATTATCTATCAGAATGATAAATTCCAAGTACACGAAAACCATATCTCCATAATCATAATTTCTTTCGTTTACCCTTCTACCTCATACATACATTTTCTCAGGCAAACCTCCAAAAATAAATTACAAATTGTCAGACACGCTGCTAGATATGTGACAGGCTTTCCAATGACTGACTTCACCATGGTGAAATAACAGGCGGTGATGAATGATCAGGTGAATGCGCGCAGTCACTGGTAGCTACAGTCAGACCTCAATGATTCAGATGCAGAATTAACCTCCATCACCTGCTGCTGCTGCATCAAATGCATTCCCTCCTGATCTGCCACATTCCATACCTTCACAGACTTGTCAAGACTTCCACTGTATACAATATACCGTTGACCTTTAGCCTCCTCGTCATCCTCTACAGCCAAGCATTTAACAGGTCCGTTGTGGCCGGTTAAGACAGACAGGCAGGTATGAATTGTTCCTTCCCTGCGCCACACACAGATTGTCTTATCAGCTGACCCTGTAAACACGAGCCGAGCTCTAGCAGCCAGGCACAGAACAGCCAACTTGTGACCCCTCAGGACTCCACCGTGTGCAAGATTCTTCTCCCTTTCCCAGAAATTGACCATCCCATCGCTTGAACCACAGTAGACTATGGATCCTGTTGGGTCTACGGCGAGGGCAGTAACTGCACATTCCTGCTTCAGAAGTGTCTGTATGAAAAAATGTTTCGTAACCTTCCCCTGCATTTCTCTCCTCCATACCTTCACTGTTCCATCCGCAGACCCTGTGAAAACCATACCCTCCGAACTCGTGACAACCGAATTCACCGCATCCTCATGGGCAGCTACCGACTCCAGGCACCTGGAGTCGGATATCCTCCAAACCTTAAACGTCCTGTCCCAAGAAGACGAGTATAATATCCCCTGTTCGGCGTTCATGCTAAGACACGATATAGCATCGGAATGCTTGATCCATAACGAACTACGATGCCTCTTCACCTCAACATAATTGCTTGGCCTAATAGACGCCTTAAACAAATCCTTCAATGTTGGCAAAGAACCTGACCGTTTATGGATACTAGGATTCTTAGGCGACACCTTCCAAACTCGGATCTTACCGTCTTGATGACCCGTAAAAATCTTCCCACCTGCTATAACAATCGCCTTAACCAATCCAGAAGCGGACTTAAACCCGGAAAATTCCTTAAGATTTTTCCAAACACGAATATTCTTACTATCCGACCCTGTATACAACAAGTCCCCCTTGGTAGCCAAGGAGTAAATGTGGCCTTCTTCTCGGACAAGCGATCCGATAAGCAAGCTAAGCTGGCCGGAATCATCAGATTGTTGAGACCAAGGGGATTTGGCAAAAGGGGACACCTGATTCCAAGGGGACATCATCATAGGAGACATCTCCGCGCTCATCCTTGGTGCTTCGTCGATGAACGAGTTCCCTCCCATCGTCGAAAAGCTGCTTTGTCGAGCCATACACTCGCTCCCGTCCGCGCTCATCCTCGAAATGTTTGGATCAGAATGCACCACCATGTTGGGAGAATGGTGATACATGCTATTCTGTTTTTTGTGATATTATCTCCCTTTTTCCTCTCCCAAGAAAAAAAAACCAAATTATAAATCAACCATCAAATAAATAAATAAATGAAAACAATAAAAATAAAAATAATGGAGAAATAAATTAGTATAGTTATTTTTAAAGAGAAAAGAGAGGAGAAAGAGATGGTTGTTGAAAGACAGAGAAGGTGGTTAAGAAGTAGTTAGGATGATAAAGGGAGAAAAGGCGGGAGAGAGAATTGGATTAAATATAGAAAATATCAAATATTCATTTAGTTGTTGACACGTATAGATTTTATAATTAGTTAAATTAATTAAGTTATAAAAATAATCCCCGTAAAATATGGGTGGGGACGCGTTATTTTAATTTTATTATAATTATAATTATTAAATAAAATCTTAATTTCTGATTTTACAAATAATTAGATATGTTGATGAGATCATATAAATGTTGGTAGGAATAATAATTGAATGGACGTGCTTATTTGTACATCGCTGGATTTTGGAGAATTTTCAGGCCAATATATTCGATTGTGTAGTACGAGTACATCTTTTTTGTATGGATATTGGATAATATATAAACCCATAATAATGAATATGGATTTTAATCCATTATTGGACTAGTTTAAGAGAAGTGAAGATGTGAGGAATTATGAGATGTTCTTATATGAAGGGGTGTTGATGGGACGTCGGAAAACCATGTGATAAATGAAATCGAACTAGTCAATATACATATACTATGTATATTTTTTTTTAATGGACTTAATATACAAATTAAAGGATTTGTCTTTTTTTTTTTTTTTTTTTTTTGACATCGTTTGTAATGCTTTGTTTGGTTAAGATTTAAGTTTATATGAATTTGGATTCGAGATATTAATGAGCTGAGCTGAATCGAACAACTCATACAAGATTTGTACGTAAAGCTCACTAGCTCGCCAAAAACTTGAAAATATTATTTTATATATATAAATTATTACTCCTAATCATTAATTTTTTATTAATAAATTTGTTATATGGAGTAGTAAACTAGTAATCTATTAACAATTACTTGTATATACAAGTAAAATATGGAGTAGTATATAGTCAAAGTATTTTTTTTTTAATTAACAATTACAACCGATTTATATTTGACTAAATTACAATTCATGTAACCATGATAATCCCTCCGTCCCTAAATTATATTCCTAC
The DNA here is from genome assembly GCF_001683475.1 of Chenopodium quinoa. Taxonomy (NCBI): domain Eukaryota; kingdom Viridiplantae; phylum Streptophyta; class Magnoliopsida; order Caryophyllales; family Amaranthaceae; genus Chenopodium; species Chenopodium quinoa. The sequence continues at coordinate 2,190,344 of NW_018742733.1, read as the reverse complement.
TTCTAGCATTTATTCTTCATATAATAGTAGGAATGTAATTTAGAGACGGGGGGAGTAGTAATTTTAAAATTCAAGTATAGCTTGGACAAAGAGTGCGTTATATTCAACTGATTTTTACTTATCTAACTTATTTGAAATTATCTGATTTTATCTGAACTTATTAGCCATTATTAGAACTTATTTTAGTTATAAATTGAACTTGGGTAGCCCTGATGAACTTTTATCACTACTTTTTTTTTTTTTGAATAGCAACTTTTATCACTACTTATCTGAACTTATCTTATACGAAGTATGAAATTATCTAAACTTATTTTTCCTAAAATAATTAGAAATAAGGTGAACAGAATAGGGCCGATACTAGTGTACTACTACTCCGTATATATCTTATTTTTACACATTTTTTATTTCTTATACCAACATTCGATGTAATTATTCCCATTTATCAAAATATTTGCATATTTGCAATGTGAAAACCACTTTCGAGTTCCAATGCAAACATTTCTGTTTATCATGTCTAATAAGCCGAAGAGAACACACTTTTAAGTAAACTCTATTCATAAGAGATATTCTCACTAATTACCAAAACTCCCTAATAGAGCTTACTAGGGTGTCTATTACTGTAGATATTTTGTATGTGGATTGAATTAAGGTTAAATTCAATTGAATTTGAACACGCATTAATGATTTCTCATAAATTAAGCAATTTTGAAACATGCATGATTTCCAACTATTATTATTTTACATTTATAACTGCATTTTTATTGGAAATTATACAATTTAAATATTCAATGTTAGGGAATGATAAAATTACTAATGTTATTTTTTTATTATGAGAAATTATTCAACTCATAAAAAATATAAATAAAAAATAAGAGTATGTTATGAAATATTTGTGGATATCCATTATCCTCCTTTGTATCATTCCGGAACAATCTAGATCTAGGGTTGATATTCTTATCCATTCAAACCCTAATGTTATATGGAATAGAAATACGTTGATATATTCTCTATCAATCTCTCTTATATTTCTCTCTATTTTATAACACGTTATCAGCACCAAAGCTCTATGTAAATTTTATTGTTGATTTCAGAAGGAGATTAATCTTGATCATGGGTTTTGATCTTTTAATAATGAAATCACACGTTTCAAGAATGTCATATCATTCCCAATCCTCATTAATTAATTTGGGTCTAGTACAAGAAGTCTCATGGTATTAATAATTTGGAATGTTAATGGTAGTGCCGCTTTATTTAATTACAAAGAACTGCTCGTATTATTTTTCAGTTGCATTGGTTTGTTTATCTTGAATCATCTTTCTCATATATCCATAATATAATAGATTAGCCTTAATCAAGGGCTATACTTTATTTTCTTTTCATACGTTTTCATGAGTTACAGGCTAGCAGAGATGACGTTGACAACATGAAGTTGACGATAAGGCTGGTTTTTATGGTGAAAAAGGTTTTGATATCAGGAAAGTTCATTCTCAACTATCCTGTTATTGTTAATTTTAAACCTTTAGATAATATGTTTATATTGTTTCCCAAATTTTCGTATTTTTATTATTCCTAGAGTTCAATGAGCAATTTGGGAATAGTTGGATTTGATGCAGAAAATAACTAATTTGTAGTTTTGTTTTGACTATGAGTCTTGTTTAGTTTGGATCTAAAAGGGTATTTAGAATTATTATTGGTGTTAATTTATGAACGTATGGTCTTGTATTACAAATATTTGCTAGATTTTGGTATTACTTTTCCTATCCGTAGTAAATGAGTTTGGTTATTTCTCTATGCTTCATAGCAAATATGAATGATTTGATTTAGCAATTATTTACCCATATAATTTGTTTGTGAAATCCTATGTCTAATGCCTTGAATGTTTGTAAGAAGTAAGCCTAAGGCACATGTGAAACAATTTATAATTTATGTATTGAATTATGTTTTTATATTTCAAATATGATATGAAACATGTGGTTTTCCACTAACGTGAACGTGTTAATTTTGGTTGCTTATGTGCTTGTTTCTATTTTCTAATTAAGCTTTATCAAGCAATATATTGATATAATTGATCCAACAGTATAGTTGATTCAATCGATTCAGGTATGTTTTTATTAAAGCGTGAAGTAGTAGGTTTTCATATTTTTACCTTCTCATTCAATTATAATATTATGTACCTACTTGAAGTTAGACTATTGGAATGAATGTAAATTGAACATGAAATACTTACACATATATATGGACCTGAAGTTCCTTAAATTTATAAAGGTTTTAAAACCTAAAATTGATATAAAGATAGAGTCCACGATATTTCTAATAAAGTATGTTGCTAAAAAGCATCCACGATACTAATGCGACTATATATAGAGTCCATGAGATAGAATTTACAAAAGGTTTTGAACGTATTTTAGGTATTGAATTCTAAGTGAGTATTGAAGATACATAAATTACTATATTTATTCACTCTATAAGTGAATGAGAATTCATGTGATTAAAAGGAAACATATTTTCATTATGTTTTTGTAATTACAAATCATTGAAAAGCTTAATTAGAATTGCAAAGATAATTACATATTAACTATTGGACCAAATAACAATGCTTTTAAGTTTATAAATTGCAATATGACATTGTGAGAAACTATACATAATCAACATTTTATTATGCCCATAAATATAAGAGGTTTTGTTTTTTTTTTAAGATGAATGTAATTGGGCACGAGGAACATGATAAGTGTTCTTTAAGTATAATTTTTATATAAGCATGTTTTTGCTAAAAGGAACACTTTACTTGATACATGACATTGCCAAAAGAATTTATGGCTTAAAAGTTGCAAGAATTTTAAAGGTTGTTGGATTGATTCATTCCATACCCCCATTTGCAAGGATTAGGGGGAGATTGTATGTAACCCTTGCATATAAATAATAAAATATATTGATGGTCAGTTTGATTCATACAATAACTTAAATATCAACGATTTATTTAATAGAAGTGGTCACATGTTCATTAAATATTTTGAAATGATACCATCCTGAAGATGGATATAAACAAATGACATTTATCATATACTAGTTGTAAATGCTCTAATTTAAAATTGATGTCCTAAGAGTACAACATCAATTGTTGATGAACCTATAGCATGCCTGAAGCGTGATAAATCAATAGGTTCTAAAGATAATTAAGTATTTTTGAAAAGAAAAGGAGTCACTATTGACAATGACAAATTTGAGGAAGTGGTAAATATCATTATATTTCTAGAAGAAATCACTTTTAGTAAAGTTCATATGTTTGATTATATAAAAGACTCCAGAAGAGTATGAAATATCCAACAAGATTAACATATATCAAGTTTATAGTTTAAACTCCAGTAGAGTATGAGTAATTATTGGATAAAATATTAATTGATTGTCTTGCCAATTGTATAAAGAAACACATGTTGGTGTTCTAAAATCATATGACATTCATGGCCATGCATATAGATAGTTTAATAAAGTGATACTAGTGTTGAAAACTGACCATAGTTCAAATTTAGAGAAGTGATTGGATGTGATAATTAAATTAGGCCATTCGGGTTTCATAATAATTACCCGTAATGGAAACCTGAAGTTTCATTTGATAATGTGCTGACGCTTTCTCAATGTTAAATATATAAAATGAATTGAATGGCAAGACGTAACATTGAGATTGGGTTATATTTGGATTGTGAGTTATAATAATTTGTTTGATGAAAATTTCAAGATTTAATAAGTTTTGATTTTTTTTTTTTTTTTTTTTTTATATATATAAAGGAGTAAGGGCTGACCAGAAGTTCACCAAAATAACTTATATATTATTGTCAACTATCAAGTGATTAGAAGCTCACCAAATATACTATTTAAGTCTTTAAAGATCCAGAATATCGTCACCAACTAGAATTACGAGCAAGTGATTTATGCTTGTATAACAATTCTTTTGATTGGGGCTATTATATGTCAGCACATATGAAATAGGAGAAGAAAGCAAAACGTACAACTACACAACATGTGTCTCCCCATTGACATTGATCTCCAGAAGAGAAAATATTATTGAAAATTTAATAATAAATACACATGAAATATAAAGTTAATGAATAAATAATTCTTCATTGAAATTGTTCTCCAGAATAGATAAGTTTTGATTGTGATCCTCCTAATGAAGTGAATTTTATTAATGCAAATTTGTCGACTAAGTTGGTATATAATAAGATGCCTCTATAAATGAGATATTTTACCAACTTAGGGGGAGAAGAACGAATTAGCAAAAGTTGAAAAAATTAATTAAAATAAATAAATAATAAATATGATCCCTATAATGGTAGTTTGAAAAGTTATATATATTCCAACTTTTGTATATACATTATCAAGACATGTTGCACATTTATGATTTGATTTGTATTCAGTTATGACTCATGTTGCATAGCGTTGAAGATACATTTTGGTGATATTAATTATGTGTATACATTGAGATAAAATCTTGTCAATTGTACTTGAATCACTACACCTGAAGTGTAGGTTGTATATGATCGGTTCCAAATTAAAGATATGTTTAATAGATATGATATTTGGCAAGATAGTGCAGTTGACACTAATAGTGTAATAGTATATAAATATCATAGTGTATGAAATACCCTAAAAGTGGTATAGATATCTGAATTATTATAATAGATGGCATATGATGTAAGAAAAAATTATGATGGTACCAATGAGAAATGTATTCAAATATCATAGTAAAATAGCATGCGGAATGTAAGTTAAAGGAATTTTATGATACCGGTACATAATGGAACCGATGAATAATATGCATATGCATAATGGAATGAAATATGGATTTTTAAATCCACAAGTAAGGGATCTGAAATATATGTTCATTTTGATGTCGACATAATGATAATGATCATAAGTTTATCATGGACCCGAAGTCCAATGAAATATGGATTTTTAAATCCACACTGTACAGGGTCTTGCATTATTTTGAGTCTTATATTTATGTGTATGTGAGTCATAGGTTAATGGTTTATTGCATATGTAGGAAGTTAGATGCATTACTCATTGTATAATTTGTTTATATGTTATAATGTTTTATATATCTCATATTGCATGGATTAATTTCTTACAATGGTTGTGGTGTATGTGAATGTTCATTCAAAGTATAGTAAGACATATTTACAACTTTGATGAAAAATTAGAAAGAGATATTTATTTTCCAATGGGCTTATAATTGTAATGAAATTATTGATGACACTTATTTAATAACATGTTATGAATCATTAAAAGGAGTTCCCGAAGAACTTATATACGACGTATTAAATGCCCAACCCTACAATTTTTATGTCTTGAATATTGCAATTGTTATCAAACTCTTGAAAAGTCTATGTGATTACATTATTGACATCTCAACCTGAAGTTTGAGCATATGAGAGTTAGTAAGATTTACTACTTGTATTTACAAGAGAGCTATCATGTCAATCATGAAACATCTAAATAATATCAATGAAATACTTATGTGCAAGAATGTTTTCTCATGGTCCAGAAGAATCATGATTAGCGTACATAATTACATATGTTATATTATAATTCATATGAGATTGAAGAATGACATTAATAATATCAAGTTTTGTCATCAAATTATTATTAATGAATGTTAAATCAAATAATGATCACCAATATTTATTATTAACGACTTCCAGAAGAAGTCATAACCGCATGAGTTTAACCTTTTTAATCAACTATTAAATAGAGATTTGGAATGGTGATATTGGAGATAAACACATATATGGTGAAATGAAGACACTTCACATGTTCACGTGAAGACTTGAAGAATTGAAGATGCAACTTCAGCTTAGGAAAGTCGAAGATCAACAAGTGATATTTTACCAACTTATTAGAAGATATCCAACATATTGGATTCATTGTTGCGACACTAGAAGATCTCAAGTTATGTATTCATCAGGGGGAGAAAATACGTGTTGCACTATTTTCCCCTTGACCATGGTTTTGTCCCAAATTGGGTTTTCCTGGTAAGGTTTTTAATGAGGCAGCATCTCGAGCGTATTACGAAGAATGATGTACTCTTTTTCCTTCACTATGTTTTTATCCCACAGGGTTTTTCGTAGTAAGGTTAATGAGGCACAATCTTCGATAATGGACATCCAAGGGGGAGTGTTATGAAATATTTGTAGATATCCATTATCTTCCTTTGTATCATTCCGAAACAATCTAGATCTAGGGTTTATATTCTTATCCATTCAAACCCTAATGTATTGTATTTATATATACCCCATTATATAGAATAGAAATACACTGATATATTCTCTATCAATCTCTCTTATATTTCTCTCTATTTTATAATAGAGTACAAATACAATTACTTAAAACAAAGGAAAATTTGTCAGAAACAACCTTTTAAAATGTTTACTTTATTTAAAACAATCTTTTAAAATATTTTTTGCAACTTCAGACCACATTAAATTTTTTTTTTACAAAAGACAACCCAATGCAAGTTTCCGGCGTTGACTAAATCTTTTCCGATGTTGACTACGCATGTGCAAGACACGTGCCTCATATATTACTTAATACACCCAATTTTCCTCCAATTAACTCCAATAAAAACCCCTGCTTCTCTCTCCTTCCTCTTTGTCGTTCAATTGGAAAAAAAATTGCAGAACAAATTCCTCTAAAGCTGTTTGAATATGGGATTTCAAGGTGTCAACCAAGCATTTTATCAATTTCAAACCAGGTATCGTGGTTTTAGTTTTTTATTTTACTTTTTTTTTTTCTGTAAATTGGTGTTGTGAAAAATTAGGGTTTTTTTCCCCAAACCCAGGACGGAAATTCTACGCTTGTAAGTTCTACAAACATGAAACCGGTCAAAGGGGATGCAACACGTTTGAGTGGCTTGATGAAGACATTCTTGACTAGCAAAGGGATGTCACTAATGTCTTGATTGCAGAAAGGAGTAAGTAAGCCACTGATTTAAGCATTTTGAAGGCCAAACTTATCACTAACAGAGCATGAGAAGCAAAGGTTGTATGAAGAATCGGACAAAGTAAAGAAGAAAATGCTCAAGAAAAATGAAAATCTTCAACAAACTAATGTTGGAATTCAAAGTGACAAATTACTTTTTATTTGTGTTGTTGTGTCTGTTGCTGTAGTTTCCTTGTAGTGAAACTCTGTGGATGTTTTACCATGTTTGTAATTAATGGATGTTTGTAATATGAACCAGTTGCACTAATTAATGGATGTTTTACCATGTTTTATCGGCATTGCTACCATTTTGATCATACAATGAGTTGTATTTCCTGCATTATTTCTACCAATCTCGGCATGATAACAAGTTTTGATCATATCAAACAAAGGAGCATTGATCATTAAAACCACAAACATAAAGTTTTGACAAAGTATTAACTAACATATAACAAGTTTTAATATCACATTACAACCAAATGATGATATTGATCCATAGTTTTAACAAAAGAAAGAGATACAAAATACTGAGAAACACCATCAATCAGCATGTTCAGACTGAGATTGAGGTTGTGGGGCAGAAGTTGATGTAGAAAATTGTGATGCTTGGACATGTTGGGACAACTGCACACCCCCCTTCTTAGAAGAGGTGGTCTTGGATTTGCCTTGTGTAGTAGCCACTCTGTTGTTATTCTTGCCTGATCCACTACCACCAGCATCATTTGTTGTAGCAGCAGCTGCACCCCCATTAACTGTAGTAGTAACTGAAGTGGCTTTGGATTTCCCTTTTTTTGTTGCCACCCCTTTCTTCTTATTCACTGATCCACTTGCTCCAGCACTTGTTGTTGTAGCACCACCAGAACGAGAAGGATATGATCCACCAGCAGCATTAGCATTTAACTCAACATGGGCAACAACAGTTGATCCATCAGACCTAGGCCTTCCCCCTTTTGATTTCTCAGGGATAATTTGAAAGGGTCTGGAACATTTTGTTTTGTAATGACCTAGTCCACCACACCTACTACATTTATTTTGCTTCTTTGCTCTCTCTACATTCTTTTTCTCATTATCCTCACCAACCTCCTTTTTCTTTTCTTTTTGCTGGGTCTACCTGGGAGGATTCTATGAGGTGGAAGCAAGGGGTGTGGGTATGTTGTCACAGGCCACTGATTTTGCCCCGGCATTGCTTTAAATGCAGGTGCATAAGCTTTTGCATAAGTTTCAACATGATATGCAGTGTGAATAAAATCTTCATAGTTCAATCTCCTTAACTGTATGCATGCCAGAGCATGCCAGCAAGGTATGCCCATTAAACTCCATCTGTAACAACCACATACTCTTGTTTCTAAGTTAACTACAAAATTATCTCCTTCATGGTCAACCTCAAATTCGTGTAAGTCAGCTTGTGTTATTCTCATGCTACTAGTTTCTTCATGGTCAACCCTTGTTTGCATGGTTGTAAGCAAATGTACATCCTCTGAAATAGAGGAGGAGGTTTCTGTATGCCTTCAACTTTCACCACGGCTGTACTACCAAGTATAAACTGCCTAATAGCTGCCGCATAATCCCAAACCCTTTTGTACTCTAGGCTAGCATCACCAAAAATCATATTTAAAGCCTTAGATTTTGCATGCCATGCTTTATGGTATCCAATTTCAACTTTCACTTCTCTTCTTGCTCTCTTTATAAATGCACTCAATTTCATTGTAGGATCATCCCTCCAATCTTCTAAGTATCTCTCAGCTAGGTATTGAGAATTAACCTTGTTGTTCACATGTTGATGACCACAAATATGCAATGGTCTGAACCTTTTAATTTGCCAAGTGCTTTCCTGCTTCAGCTTTCTACAATACACCTTAAACCTACACTTTTTCTTTTGATTGCATTTACACTCCAAAATCCTAGCTTTTTTCCAGGGACAACCGCACCTCATAGCACAATAGACAGTCACCCTAGTGTTGTTATTATGCAAATAGTAATAATTGTAGCCATTTTCTATTGCATGGTATCTGAGTGCCTTCCTGAATATAGTGTTAAAAGGGAATTTCAAACCTTTACTCAAGATGACCTAACCTTTGAAGTCTACTTCTGGATTAAAAACAGGATATTTGAGCCCCTCATCATCTGACCCTATGACACTATCAATATCATCATCACTGTCATTCAAGACCACATCATCAGGTATAGCATAGTCAAGCTCTTCTTCTTGTTCATCTTCCTGCTCATCTTCTTGTTCATCCTCTTCATCATGCACCAACTGTGAGTTGTTATGAATCCCTCCCAAACTCCTAGTTACCCTCTCATTTATATCTCCATCAACATACTCTTGGAACAGATCATCATCACCTCTATCATCAAAATCAGCATAACTCAAATCAGCCTCACTCAAATCAACATTCTGATCATCACCCTCATTGAAATCATCACCTTCATGTGTATCTTCCAAACCCTCTCTATTTTCCAGACCCTCTCTAAATAATGAATTTTCTGACACAGTTACACATGTTTTCTTACTTGATGAGATTATAGGCAATTTATGCATAAAGGGTGTGGGAAGGATGTTTTTTTTGGGAGCTACTGTGAGATTTGAATCTGGTTGCAATGACAAAGAGATAAGGTTTTTAGATCTAGGGTTGGAAAGTGGGCCCCCCAATTTAATAAATGACTCACCACCCCCACATGAAGACATGTCACTCCTTCCTTTTTGACTCTCACTCTCCTCATGTACCACATACAATTTGTACCAACCATCCCTCTCAGGTGCTTCCAAAAACTCAGGTATCTCAACATCACTCTTTATCTCTTTCCTATCAGTGAACAAAGAGCATCCTTCTTTCCTAAACCAAATCTGACCCACCTCACTATATCCTAATTCCCTTTTAATCCAATCAACAAATTCAAAATAGCAAACCTGTTCAACATTAGGATGTAATGCCACCCCATAGTAATTACTGTCCCCTTTCTCATGAGTAGTTTCTCTCTTTTTGGGGTTTGTCTTAAAGTGACCAGCATAATACAACCTTATATTAATGGGTTCCATAAGTTTATACCAAGGATTAAATATGCTTATTCTACCATTAAACCTGATACAAACAACACATGCATGCAACAAAATAAATTAAGGTTCGGCATTCCCCAAAAAATCGCAAAATAAAAAAAAATGAAAAAAATTGAACTGACATTCACATTTTGTTCGATTAAAGTAAACAATCACCAAAACCATACAATTAAGCATTATTGGGTACATTTATTTAAATAATCAACATGAATTTATCCTAATTTTTAAATGTCAAAGCTTGATTAAATAATCGAACTAAACCCTACAAATTGAAAATTGGTCCCCCTCAAGCAAGATAATTGGGTGTAAAGCAAGTTACCTGGGATTTTACATAACTTGATAATTGACCCTCAATTTGCTAGAAGATGACAGAGCTTTCTTCTTCCCTTTATATCTGACCATGGCAGCAAATGGCAATTAAAAAAAAAAAAGAAAAAGAAAAAAAAAGAAAAGAGGATAAGCGATAATTGAGAAAGTTTAAAACTTTAAACAAAAAATGAATGCTTACTCTACTTGGAACCTCTTAATTAATGGAAGTTGAGAAGAATTGCAGAGAGTATTAGTGAGGTTTTGTCTCCAAAATTGAAGGAGAGAGAAGCACTGTTTTTTATTGGAGTTTTTTTTTTTTTTTTTTTTTTTTATTGGAGTTAATTGGAGGAAAATTGGGTGTATGAAGTAATATATGAGGCACGTGTCTTGCACATGCGTAGTCAACATCAGAAAAGATTTAGTCAACGCCGGAAACTTGCATTGGGTTGCCTTTTGTAAAAAATTTTTTTAATGTGGTCTGAAGTTGCAAAAAATATTTTAAAAGGTTGTTTTAAATAAAAAAGACACTTTAAAAGGTGGTTTGTAACAAATTTTCCTAAAAAAAAAAAAATGCAGCCATATATAGGCCTAGGTTAACCCACTAACAAGAGTAACAAGTAACATGGGAACGTGATATGAAACTTGTCCAGAAATCTTTGCAGAAGAATTCCTGAAGACACTTTTCATATTTCAATCCATTAAAATAACCTGTCAAATCAATAAAAAAAATTAATTATATTTCAAAAACAATCTAATTTCGCGCCATTTTACTGATTCTTCCCTTAAATCCCAAAAAACCCATTAAAATTCCCACTCATTTTCATCACCAATGGCAAAATTATCAGTACCAAAAACCCTAAAATCATGTCAAAAACCCAATAACCCCAAAAAAAACCCTCTTTTGTCTGACATTTTCGAGCAAAAAAACCTTCGAAAATGGCCGATTAAGGTGAAATTTCCAGGTTGGAAAAAACCCCATAAAAATTGGGCTAATTGGGTCGAGAAATTATCACTCAAATTCGCCAAAATATGGGAATTAACAGGTATTTGTGATGGAATTCTTTCTTCTTTACATGAAATTAAACCTAACCCAGATATAATTCTGGGTTTAGTTGAATATTGGAGTTCTTTAACAAACACTTTCCATTTTCCATGGGGTGAAGCTACCATTACTTTGGAAGATGTAAGTGTTTTGTATGGTTTGCCTGTTTTAGGAGAAAATGTGAATTTTTCTGCTTTTGATGGTTCATATAAAAATCTCGAATCAAAATTGCATAGTGTAAAAAATGCTCTGTCAATTAGTAGTAATGAAAGTAATGGTTGGATTAAGTATTTTAATGAACAGAATGATGAAATGAAACATGTGGGATTTTTGGCATTTTGGCTTTCTAGGTTTGTGTTTCCTGTCATTGATGATGGATCAGTAGGATCACATGGTTTTCCGGTTGCTATTCGCCTTGCTCGAGGGGCGAGGATCGCTCTTACTCCTGCTGTTCTTGCTTGTTTGTATCAGAACATGACCTTTCTTACTCTACATGCTGCTGATTTTGATTCTGCTAAGAAGGAGGTTTCTGTTCCTGGTCCATTTCAGATTTTGCAGCTTTGGGCTTTCGAAAGATTTCCCTTGTTAGGGTCGAAATTAGCTAGGCCTTTGAGTTCAGGGCAGCCTAGGATTGGTAGGTGGGATAAGGTGAGATTTAAGGGGAGTTTGGTTGATGTTAGAAGAGAAATAAGATCGTCGAGTGAGAGTTTTTGTTGGCAGCCTTATGCTTTAGATTTGGTGAATTGGCGGTATAGGTCTATTGACCTTGATGTTGGGAAGATATTGTGTGGTTATTTGGGTGATGTTGATGATGAATTGAAAGCATTTCAAGTGTGTTTGCTACCTCAGGAGTTGATTGGGATTGATTGTACTGCAACTTATCAGCCTCGTAGGGTCATGATGCAGTTTGAATGTGGTCAATCTGGTCATAAGGTTAAGGTTGATGCTAGAATAACTAGCCCTTTAAAATCAGGAAATGTCAGATTGCTTGATGTTAAAAAGCCATCTGAAGTGAGTTATAGCATAGTAAGGGAAGGATCAATTAGTGCTCATGGAAACGCGATTATTGAAGGCCTTGAGCAGGTGTGCAAGGATGATGATCATAAGAGGCCGATACAAACAAGTGACATTGTGAAAACAGAATCGAATTGTAATGAGGGCAGTGATTCACTTGAACCAGCAGCAACTGTTAGTCCCGTGAGTGAAATCCTGAATGTTTCGGGTGGTGAGACTGGTGACAATGGTACTAAGGATGAAGTACAAAGTCTGGAAGGCCTGGTGGTTATGGATTCAGATGATGAGATGGCAGAGAAACCGGAGTGCAAAGATGTTATCCTGTCAAGGAGTAGTACAAAGAAGTTGAAAAGAAGAATTGGGGATTCAGCTGATTACCCCTTGTTCAATGGCTCAAACAAGGCTGTCAAAAAGGTAAAAAAGTTCGGTATTTCGTTTGGGAGTCCAATTCATGTTGAGAATTACTGGCTGTGATGATCAATGGTATGTCACTCGAATTTTGTACATTCTGATTTGTTTCTCAGTTTATGAAGCATGAAAATGCATGTAGCTATGTGCTTTGATCTTTTTGTTGCTGATTAATGCATTAAGGTGCTATTTGCAATTTTGCCTAAATTGAGAAAATCTTCTTTTTTGCAACTGTCCAAGCATTCTTCTTTTATTAAGCACAACAATGTTCACTAATTATGTAACCTATGCTATCCCTTAACCCGAAAATAGGAAAGAAATAGTGTAGCATTATGTTGGTGTTACCTAATTTGCTAGTATATGTTTGGTATGGGCTCACAATTAGCTATATGGTTACATAAAAAAGAAGCACAACTTAATATCACGTCTCGAATCATAAGGGCTATCAGAAATTACCATACTCCCTTGTATTAATAATGGCTTTGACAATGTACAATGCACAACAATCAAAACTTCACTGGCCTTTGAGCTCCTAGGAAACCAAAAGGGGTTGCCATAGGCCCGTAGCTTCGCCTATTTCTGCCTTCACGAGTCACGGCCTCATCACCACCATATGCCTATAACTTTTAGTCCCTACAGGCTGCAGGCCTGCAGCAAGAAAGCAGGGATGCCCTCACGAGTCACGGCCTCACCACCACCATGGCATCACCTATATCGGCCATAATTGATAAAATGACTTTCACTTAGATCCTTCTGTCTGAATGTTTGATTGTGGGAGCCCTCCTTCAAACCACACTTGCATATTTCTTAAAATCAGCCAAAAATTGTACTGTACTTCTAAATTTGGCTTCAAGTATAAACAGATTTCATTAGGGTTTTAATTTGTGAACGAAATTGCTTAATTTCCCAAGTGCTTACACTACATGAAATCAACAAGAACAAAAAGAAAAAGATCAATTGATCAAAATATGCATACAATTATCACACAAGATTGTTGAAACCATTCAAATAATAATGTGCTGTAGAGTTGTACATCAGATTTATAAAGATAAAGAAATCTTGCAATAATACTTTCATTTATGCAATCATATATAAACTTCACATATCAGATACCTAACAGTTTTACTACAAACAAAACACCAAATTTGGTTCTAAGTTTTCTTGGGGATCACGTTGTCTTCAGTGTCGTGCTCAACAACAGCCTCCTTGGGAACTTTAACTGGCTCTTCATCAATGTCTTCCTCTAGAGAAATATCCTGACTCGAATCATCCTCGTCATCACGAAAATAAGCAATCAACTCTTCGTCGGTCACCTTATCCCAACCCTTAGGACAGCGGATGCGGATTCGCTCAGTGGGTAACACCACACGCATTCTTGGTTTCTTGTAGAACTTCTTCGGTGCTACATTGGGTTTATACGACTGTATTTTAATGATCTCCACCTTCTTCACCCTTGCACGATCACGACCACGATCATGAGTACAACCACGACGACTACTACTAGCGTCACCTTTGAGGGGTCGAGGCAAATCAGAAGATTTGGGACTCATATTAGAAAGTTAAGAAGGAAATTGGTGTGTTTTGAATAGTAATTAAAATCACCTAAAATAAAATAAAGACTTGGAAATATACAAGAACAATTTGATAATGGAATTGAGTTATTTATAAAGGAAAACTAAAACCATAGTTAGCCGACTTTCTTAAAAATATTTGAGGAAAATTTGATTTTTGTAGATTTATTTGGACTAAAATTAAGAGGATAATTTTACTACGAGTAGATACAAAAGTACTTTTTTTACTTTTAAGAGTTGGTTTAAGAGGATAAGGGCTTTTGTTTCCTTGATTAAAAAATAAATAAAAAAGCAAGAGAAGGGGTTTTTGGAAATTTGGGAAATTTACGTATGAGTTAAGGCCTTAATCCCAAGTTTCCAGCCTTACATGTATATTTAATTATAGTGAAATCAATGCATAGAAAACTTAATTTGTGTAATAAAGCTAAGCTTGAAGGCGTGTCAAAAAAAAAAAAAAAAAACTTTATTTGTGAGAGTGAGGGATAGCTCAAGTGGTTAGAGTTTCCCTCCGGATTTCGGGAGATCCTGGGATCGATTCTCACCCCCGTCCTTGTGGCTCTCTAAAAAAAAAAAAAAAAAGGAAATATTTAATCGTATATGAAAAATTATGAGGAATAAATTTTTGAACGAGGAAGTACAGTTTTGTAAGATAGATGGTTGCATATCCATGTAGCATAACTATTGCGTGGAACATTCTCTTGCTTGCTTAATCATAAAGATAATTCTTTGTAACCAAAAGTAAAATAAAATTATATCCAAATATTTTGTTCACTTAATTTACATTAGTACGAGGAAAATAAGTTTAGATAGGGTTAGTTTACATAAAATAAAGGTAAAATTGGCCTCAACACTCTGAACTTTGGTTTGGGTGCACTCAGCACCCTGAACTAAGAAAAATAGCCAAAACACCCTGAAGTATTAGCATGGGTGCACTTAGCACCATACAAGAAATTTTCCAGCCAAAAGTAGTCGTATCGCGGCGATTTTTTTTTTTTAATAAAAATATGTTTTTTTTATAAAAAATGTTTATTTTTTTATTTTTTTCTTCTTATTATTATTATTATTATTATTATTATTACTATTATTATTATTACGAAAATACCTCGATTTGCATGTTGTTATTTTTTTTGACGGAAATTGTTCAGGTAAGGTTTCAAGGGTCATTTTTACCCTTAATGGATCCAAATTTAGCTCAGATTTTGCAAAAAAAAAGGAAATACCTCGTTTTGCGTGTCGAGAATATCTAAGTAGCTAAGACACGCAAATCGAGATATTTCTTGACACGTAAAACAGGGTATTTTCTTTGCAAATCCCGAGCTGAATTCGGACCCAATAAGAGTAAAAATGACCCCGAAACCAATACGCAAATCGAGATATTCCTCGACACGTAAAACGAGGTATTTCCATTACTTTGTTGCGAATTCTGAGCTTAATTTCGATCCATTAAGGGTAAAAATGACCCCTAAAACCTTACCCGAACAATTTCCATCACAAGAAATAACAATACGCAAATCGAGATATTCCTCGACACTCAAAACGAGGTATTTTCATTACTTTTTTGCGAATTCCGAGCTTAATTTGGATCCATTAAGGATAAAAATGATCCCCGAAACCTTACCCGAACAATTTCCATCACAAAAAATAACAGTACGCAAATCGAGATATTACTCGACACGCAAAACGAGGTATTTATATTATTTTTTTGCGAATTCCAAGCTTAATTTGGACTCATTAAGGGTAAAAATGACCCCTAAAACCTTAATTTCCGTAAAAAAAAAAATAACAACACGCAAATCGAGGTATTTTTGTAATAATAATAATAATAATAATAATAATAATAAGAAAATAAAAAAAAAACATTTTTTTATTAAAAAAAAATTGCCGGAATTCGGCCACTTTTGGCCGGAAATTTTCTTGTATGGTGCTAAGTGCACCCATGCTAATACTTTAGGGTGTTTTGGCTATTTTTCTTAGTTCAGGGTGCTGAGTGCACCCAAGCCAAATTTCATAGTGTTGAGGCCAATTTTGCCTAAAATAAATGTAGCAAAAATAGGTTTAACTATTTTGATAAGAAATTAATAGAGGCCAGGTTTTAACTTACAACTAAAATATATTATAATTAGATCAAATAATTTCTATGAAGTACTATACTTAATTTTAATAAGATCATCAAAATACCACACGATTCCTTTATCACTATTGAGCCCATGAGAAAATCTATATGTGAGTGGTGTGTTGTCCCAAATTGATTGAGTTTATAAGCGAGAGTTTGTATTGGGATGTGTATCCCACATTGAAAAAATAGGAAAGTTGTATTCACTTTATAAGGCTAAGAGGCTACTTTCCTCATTTCCATATGGTTTTGAGGTGGAACCTCCGTGATCGTGTAAAGTGGACAGTTGTAACGGGTGTGGCCCAGGCTCGTTTAACAATTACGCTTGTCAATGCATAATTTTAACGATAAATATCCCTAAATACAGGAGAGCTCTTGTTAAAAAAAAAAGAAGGTAAATTTAAGAAGAATTATACATCGTATGTAATTTTGGAGAAGAATATGCAAATAAGGAGTCAAAATATATGTAACAAATCTATACTACTCCCTTCGTCCCCAAAATTTTGACCCTTTTGGCATAATTTTATTCTTAAAAATGATCAACCCATTTGTATTAAAAATTTAAAATACCCACCAATTTACAACAATATTTGTATAAAATTAACTTCCCCATATAAATTTTTGTTTTTTCATATATTTTTAATACATTATCTCTCTACTTTTTTTACAAACCCCATGTACATATATCTTTTCAATATGTTTTTATTTTTTTTATTTAAATATCTTAATAACTGCGAAATCAACTCAAAAGGGTCAAAGTTTTGGGGATGGAGGGAGTAATATATTGAAAGGCATTTCTAACAACGTTCACATGTCACACAAACTCTTCTCATTACGCCACGTCGCTCATGTAACTACTCATAACGCCATGAAGCTCTCCCTTCCATTTGTTTTTATTACATGTCATGCACTTATAATAATAATAATAAAAAACTAATAGAACTAATTGTTTTACCACCAAGCTATGTGATTTTTTATGTGATCTTTTGAATACAAAATATTAATATATAACATACGACATTATGAACAACAAATTTAATTAGAAAGAATTTGAATCATAAATTACAACATATATTACTGATCAGTTCCATGTAATAATATAATATGGGGCATCGTCCGGGCCCAAAAACTAGTGTAATTTTATTAACCGCCTTGCTAACGAATGCCCATAGCGTTAGATAAGCATTTAATATATTTTCTAAAGTGGTACTCCATCCGTTTTTAGATATCTGCTCCATTTCTCCATGCACGAAGTTTTAGGAGAAATTAAATAAAGTAATAAAATATGGAGATAACAATGTAGGTGAAAGAATAAAAAAAATTGTAAAAAAACAAAAGTTATAGAGAGAATTGGAGGAGAGGGAATAAAAATTTAGTAAAATATGATTTATATTGGGCCCACTAATTAAGTTAGAGAAGTAAATTATATATTGCAAAAGCTTTCCAAATATGGAAATGGAGCAAGTATTTTAAAACATCTGTAAATGAAAAATGGATCAAGTATTTAAAAACAGAGGGAGTTAATTTAGGAATGAACATTTTAATTTAATATTTTTTTCTTTATGTTATATTATCCAACGTCCCTGGGGCCGTCTTTAGTTTTAGCCTGTCAACTATATAAGTGTTTTACTTGTAAATGAGAAAAAAAATAAGGAGCTTTGTCCTAAAATTAAAATTACTTCTCAGTAATTGCAAATCATTCATGATTTTATTTATAACTAAAATTGAAAGAAATCATATTTTATTTTGAAAGAAATCATTGTTACAATTTTAGTCTCTCCGTTTTTAAATACTTGTCCCGTTTCTCTATGCGCGAAATTTTAGGAAAAATTGGAGAAAATAATAAAATATGGAAGTAGTGGGGTAGGTGGAAGAATAAAAAATTGTAAAAACAAAAGTAGTGGAGAAATGGAGCAAATATTAAAAACAGAGGGAGTAAAAATAACTTCTCAAAAGAGAGTTAAAAATAGGAAAATTTGAAAAAAATAATCTTACTTTTGGCACATCATCTCAAAATAATCTCATTTTTGTACCCCATATTCTCAAATGATTCTTTTTAATTTATTGACCGGTTGATAGAATTGATAACCTGTTTTAAAAGGTAATTTGACACATATCATCTTTTAAATAAGTTTTATATATAATTTTGAAAAAAATTTACAGAATAAACAAAAAAAAAAAATAACCCTTCTTCTTCCTACCCCTGCCAGAGTAAATGCCTCGCCAGAGCTGCCTCCGCTGACCAGCCAATGAGGCAGACCCAACCAATCCCTGGAAAGCCAGACGTAGCCACCATCTTCCCGGATTCCCTCCCCCTCCCACGGTAGCAACAACTACCACAACCACCCAGTGGCGGATCCAGGATTTTCAATTCGGGGGGACAAAATGCTTAACTTACAAAAAACTTAACACAAAATAAAAACAAAAAAAAACTCAAACACACAAATTGGTTAATACTTAGTATTAAAATTTTAAATGGTACATTACAAGTACTTGAACCACCCATTTCCATATCATCTTCTTGACTTTGAGGGGAGCTTAATGAAGGGGAGTTGTTGGACTCATTTTCATGGAGTTTCTTTCTTTTAAACATGAATTGTCGAAGATCGGGTTGTTTTCTAGTAGCCTTGGATTTGTTTGAATTAGGTGAATCATTTGACATTTCCTAATTAAATTGAAAAATATATATCAATTTCCACAATTCACATCATTGCATACTAATAAAACGGTAAAATCTAAGATTAAAATTGCAATTAAAATTAAAATTCAACAAAGATTGCAATTAAAATTAACAATAATTAAAGAAAAATCTGAAAATTAGGGTTAACAATTGTCAATTGGAGATTTCAAATTGGGAATTTCGAATTAGGGTTAGCAAATAGCAAGACATACCATTGATGTTGATGAAGCGAAGACGGCCGAGGCTCGACGGTCAGACGGTGGTTGTCTGGTTGCACGCAGGCGGTGCCGGTGCACGCAGCTAGTGAAGAGGTTGCCGAACTGCCGATTTGCCGAAGACCGAAGTGGTGTTGTGGTGACTTGGTGAACTGGTGAGTGGTGAGGAACTGAGAGCAGCGATGCAGCAGGGCGGTGGTTGCCTGGTTGGTGGAACAGCGACGCACGCCTCGACGGTCGATCTCAGTGGATGCAATGGCGAATTGGAGGAGTGAAGACTGAGTGTTGTTGGCTATTCTTCATTCTGTAGCAGTGTCGCGTTTTGCTTTTTTTTTTGTTTTTTTTTCACTTTTTTTTTTTTTTTAATTTTTTTTTTTTTTTTTAATCTGTCCCCCATGTCACTTAATTGGGTCCGCCACTGCAACCACCACAACCACTACCGCATCAAGCACAAAGCCAAAACGGTGTCCTCACTGAAACCAACTCTCTCCCCTTCAATGGAGGACTTCGATTCACAAGAATCACAACCCATTTCATCCTACCCCACTAATTTCAGCATCTTCTCCGATTCTCTCCCCTGCTGGACCCAATTTCCCGTCAGATCATCAACTTGCCGCTGGCCAAAAATAATCCCGACAACCACAACCACCGATTCGCAATACAATTCCACAATTTAGCCCAACAACAATCCCGACAACCTAGAATTTGCAATACAACCCACAAATCAGCCAAATTGGGTGTTTCCGTGGGTTGTCGCTGCTGATCCCAGACATCGGCCAATTTAGGTAGGGTTTCGGGTTGGGGGTCAGGTGGTGGTTTTGGGTGTGATGTTTGGACATGGCAGCCCCGACCCCTTGAGTTTCGGATGGGGGTCAGCTCGGTGGTGATGTGGTGGTTAGGGCTAGTTTAGTTCAGAGGTGGGGGTGGGGGTGAGGGATGGTACCCATGATGGTGACGGATGGGTTGCCATGAAAGAAGGTGATAAGGTGGGAAGAGGTGAATTCAAGAAAACGAAAAAGTTTACCTGTTGAAGAGCTTTATTTCGTGAATATGGGGTAAAAATGTGGGATTATTTATGGAATACGCAAAGGTGAAATTATTTTGAAAAGATGTGTCAAAGATGGAATTATTCTTTTCAATTTTTTCTTTAAAATAAAGGCAATTAATGTTAATAGGGGCAAATAAGTAAATGAATATTTTAGAGAGTATAATTATTTAAATTATTTTTATAAAAATTACTCCCTTCATCCCTTTTTGATAGTCCCTTAAGGATATTTTTCACGGGAATTAATAAACACAAAAAAAGAATAGTTAAATTATATTGAAAAAGTAAATTGACATTAGGTGTGCAAAAAAATAGAGAGATAAAACAATAAAAGTACATGGAAAACAAAATTGACATGAGAAAGTTAAATTTGCACAAATATTATTGCAAATTGGAGGGAATTTTAGTAAAAATATTAATATTAATAGTTGTTGGGAAAAACAAATGAGGTGAATATTTTGGGACTAAAATTTGTCCATAAGCGACTATCAAAAGGGCACGGAGGGAGTATCTCAATATACTTTAATGGTAAGGTTGGAAAAAGGAGATGTATGAAAATTAATAATTATAGTGTTACACTCCTCATTAATCCACTTTCCCTAAATTATCCAAAGTTAAAATATTTGTTGTAAAAAAAACAAAAATCGTAGTACTTCGTACCGTATCACCCAAATTGATTTCAACAAACAAACAAAGCAAGACCACCTTCCATTCACCTTGTTTGTGCTTCAGTACTACCCACACCATTCTTCACCTTGAACCCAAAAAAAATGGCAGAACACTCTCAAACTATCATGGAGGAGAGAGAAGAACTCATGGTTTCTTCCAAAGGAGGAAAACCCACCAAAAAAATCGCACATTTCATCAAACCCACTTTTGATTTACTCGATTCTACCCCAAATTTACCCTCAATTTCTCTCCCATTTCGACCCAATTTAATCGATTGTACTTTCAATGGTTGGAAAACCCCAACAAAATCATGGGTTTCATGGGTTGATAAACTGCATCCATCTTACCAGTTTATCTGGAAAAGAGCAGGAATTTATGAAGCAATTCTTTCATCAAAGTATAAAATCATCAGAAATGAAGATTTGTTCTTTAGTTTAGCTGAAAGATGGTGTTGTAACACAAATACTTTTGTTTTTCCTTGGGGTGAAGCAACAATTTCTTTGGAAGATGTTATGGTTTTAGGAGGGTACTCTGTTTTAGAGGACTCTGTTTCCAAGTCTGATAATACTGATCATTTTGCTGTTATTGAGAATAAATTGATTGATGCACATAAAGAGATGTCAAAGGGGCCATCTCAGAAGGCTTTACATGGTCAGTGGATGAAGTATTTCATGGAACACGGCCTCGATTCCGGTATCGAGCACGAAGCCTTCCTTTCTTACTGGCTTTCGAGGTTTGTATTGCCTACTTTTCCTTGTGATGTTATTGTGAAAAAGTATTTTAAGATTGCTATTATTCTAGCTAGTGGATTTCAGAGATCTCTTGCTCCTGCTGTATTGGCTAGTATTTATAGGGATTTGAGTTTGTTGAAATCTACTATGGTGAATTCTGTTGGTATTGAAGGTGATGGGTTTGATGATCTTGTTAAGGTGACTGTTTGGGCACCTTTGCAATCGGTGCAGGTTTGGGCTTGGGAGAGGTTCCCTGAGTTTCGACCGAGCCCGGTTTTGGTTCAATTGGGGGAGCCAAGGTTGGCTAGATGGCATGGTGTTAATGAGAGTGAGATAGGGAATGTGAGGCCCTTGTTGCTATCTGCTGGACATTCTTTCGAATGGCGGCCGTATTGTAAGGATGTTGATAATTTACCTTTGCCTATGTTTTATCGAGATTGTGAGGAGTGGGTTATTATGAATGGTGTTTTAGGGGATGATGTTAAATCGATGGTTCGATTTTTGAGGGTGTGTGACTTGGTGGGGTTGGAAACAATCGAAAAGTATAACCCGAATCGTGTAGCTATGCAGTTTGGGTTTGATCAAGATGTGCCTGAGGTAGTTAAGAGAGGTTTGTTGGATTCTGATATACCGAAAAGGGAGCTTGTACAATTGGCTTGGATTAACTACACTAACCCTACAAATGATGAAATCTTGTATATTCCATCAAAGTTTTATGTGCCACAAGTTACCTTGAGGTACTTGAACTGGCTTCGTCAGGGTGTGTTAATGAAGCCAGCTGCCTGGTGTGGCGTCGTGAGGAAGAATAGGAGTTCAAAAAAGAGATTGAGTGTAGAAATTAGAAAGGTGAATGATGCTATTGATAAGAGCATTGCAGCTCTTGACATAGATTTAAAGCCAAGATTTCTGACTCAACTTTTTGGTAATGATCTCGATGTTCCTCCAGGATTCCCACCCAAGTCTAATGCTTCCTCCGAAAAGGCATTTGTGCATCCTGGATTGACACAGAATAGCAATGCTGATCATTATTTCGAGCTGCCTTCTAGTTTCATTCCAAAGACTGTTGGTAACAAGTTTGATGTTCCTGTAGTTTTGCCTCGCGAATCTGTTGTTGCTTGCAAAGAGGCAGATGTGCCCTCTGGATATACAACTATGAGTAATGTTGGTAATATATTGAATGTCCCTCCTGGTTTTACGCCGAATAGTGTTGGCAGTAATCATAAGTTTCCTTCAGGATTTCCACAAAAATCTTATGAGCAACCTAAGTTGGGTGTTGAGAAAAAGGATGGGTATAAATTGCAGTCTGAAGTTCTGGTAAAGAAAGAATGCATTGAATCCCCTGAAAATAGGCAGCAGTTGCTAAGTTGTTCTTATCAGACCTTACATACTTCACTTGTTGAGATCGAGTCCAGACCAGCAAAGTCATTGAAGACGAAACCTGGTGAAAATTTGCAGAAGAGTGAACTGGTGGCGTGTGGATTTCAGCAGACAAATGATGGTGCATCTATAGAGGTTGCAAAAAATGGGGGTTGTGGAAGAGACGACGAAGATGAAGATCAGTCTATTCTAGCCAAGAAAGCTGAAATGCAAGAGATTGACAAGTTGATTGCTCAATATACAAGCAAAATCAAACAGAGTTTTTTGTTCTAAGCCATCATTTTAGCTGATGCATATATTGAACCGATCTAGGTAGTAGATATTAGTATGTTATTGCACTAAACCTTACAACATTAAAGCTGTTTTCATCAAAGGTTTGTATATATGGATGATAACAGTAGGTTGAGTAGAAGTCTGATGTGATTTCTCTTTGGTAAATCATTGAGCTGATACAAAAATTACATGTGAATCATACTGAATGTTGCGAAAATATGATCTTGAATTAGTGCATATATGAATATATGTTGGTTTGTTTTTACCCTTTATGAACATATGATCTTGAAGCCATCGAATTGAACTGTCTGTTGTATACTCATATCTGCTTATAATGTATGATATGCTGGGTGGTTAGTTCTTGAGAATATTGAAAATATTTTGATCCCTTTTTCCATACATTGCCTTTTTCTACCAGCCAAAATTCTAAATTCTCCTCCCTTTGTTATTGTTGTAATTCATCGTGTATAGTATCGTTGATAATATAAGTCCCTGACTTGTTTTAATACCCTCGACTAGAACAGAAATCCTCTGTTATTATATACGAAGTATGAGTAATTTCTTGTCCACTTAGTATGAAAAGGATGATGGACACTGCTTGATTAATGTTTAATGTCATGGTTTCCATTTTATGGTTCAACATAACAAGAGTTGATTCAAGCTTGTTGTTACCAATTAATATTAGTAACACGTTATTGTACAAACCTTAGATGCAGTGGTTGTGTTTACTAATCACTAAAGGAGTATAGGCTACACTCCGAGGATAAACAACTAAAGGCAATAAGTTAAGGGGATGATTGTTCGAGTATTTTTTGTACTAACTCGATAGTATGAATAATCGAGCTAATGCATCACCATTGGCATCGCGTATCTTATCTTTATCAATTTCAACTTTCAAGCTAACATCCCAAGGTGTTAGTACAAAATCGAAACAGGGGAAATACTCTTAAAGCCTCTTAAAACACATTACTAAACAGATTATAAATGAGTTCATTAATAAAGCAGAATACATTATTAGATATAGCCCCATCACAACAGGTTCACAGTTGCTATATATAGGTGTTGGCTATAGTAAAATAATGAAAGATTGAGTTATTAATGCATGAAAGACATTTTATTTTTTTTGAAAGATAATGCATGAAAGACTTAAAACCATTTTTACTGGTATCCTACAATAAAAGTTGATAGAGATGTTTACTTTTAAGAATCTCTGTACAAAAGATTTTGTGTTGTTTTATCCTTGTCTTTCTCAAATTGAACACTGGTTAATGTTTGGTTTTTAGCTGTTGGGTGGACAGTGTCTTATTATAGTTTATTGACTTTTATCACCAAATGGGCAAATGGTGTAAATGTGTAATCCCTATTACTGCCAGATGATGAACCTAGTTTGAACATACTTTTATGGAATTTATACTTTTATGAAATGCTTCATAACAATATTAGGTATGGAGTATTTAGAAGAAAAAAAACAAGTTTCTCATTGATAATTCAAGTGGCATGCATTAAATAAATCATCAACTTCTTATTAACTATAAGCCTTACAATTGTTGATTTATTTACAAAAATGTCATGCTTACGAACCAGTTTTATTGATGATTTAGTTACGATTCTGCGACAATTTGGTTATCAATGAGGTAAAGTATTAAACTAAACCAAAAAAAGATATTAAACAGATTGAGCAATTATAGCCTCTTTTGTTGTGGGCTGCCCAACAAAGAAAAATAGAGATAGTGCATGCTCTATAATCTACTCGTAGGTGCTTGTTTTATACACATGCAAATTTATTTTTCATATGAAGTTGTATAATTTTAGGGCTTGTTCACTTCACTTTAATTTCATTTCAATTCAGTTTAGCTCTTAATTTCCTTCTCTCATAAAATATTCAGTTCAGTTCAGTTCAATTCCAATAAGTTCAATTCAGTTCAGCTCCACTCAGTTCAATTTACTTCAACTCCAATCAATTCAGTTCAACTCAGTTCAATAAATGTGAACAAACCCTTATGAAAAAATTATTTTTTTCAAAGAAATTATTTTATATCCTTGCTCATATGAGAACTTAATATAAAACCCTCACTTTAATACGATTGACTAAAGAGAGTGATAGTTTATTTTCTATATTTTGTGGGAGGATTAAATTCACTAAAATTTCACTTTTCTCATTTTTAAATTTTTTTTCCATCACCAACCAAAACATGCATTGAATAGGGAATCAGGAGGTAAATTGAGAAAGCAAATTTTGATGTGAGAGAAACCATTAAATCTCATTTACATTGAATAGTTCACTTTTTCACAACAAATCAAATCAAAAAAATAAAAAAAAAAATAGTAAAAAAAAAAAGAAAGAAGGAGAGAGAGAAAAAAAAGGGAACAAAGTCATTAATGTGGCATTGGGAAGCTAAGAGAGAATATTGACTAAACATTAAAATCATGCACGGAGAAATTCAAGTGAAATTGTATACGAAGTAATAAATAATATGAAAAATAAACTCCATAATTAATTTTGGTACATTTTCAATTAATAAAGGAAAATTAATGAAATTTATAATATACTCTGTATATACAAAGATTTTGAATGGAAATAAAACTTTGAATTTACTTAGGTCTCGTTTAAATTAATGTAAATATTTTCAATAAAAATTTAGTTTTGTTTGGATTTGAAAATATTTTACACTAAAAGGAAACCTTAAACATATTTGTTATTTTAGCTTAAGAACAAAGAGTAAGACTGCGGCGATGCGAAATCTACTTCGAATCCAAATCCTGCTACATACGTCATGGATTACGTTTAATTTGTCACGAAACTAAGGATTCAAGTGCTTTTAGTAATTTATACTTCAACTTGTTTGTTTCGACAAAAATACGAGTTTATTATCAATTAAAAAAATTGTAAAAAATTAACAATTTTTCATAAAATTAGGACCTCATACTTGAATGGTTGTATAAATGTTGTCATTCATAATTATTTATGAGGTAAATCGTTTGATTCATTAAGGTATATTTAGTTTATATGATTCATACGGAGTAACTTTCTTTTAGTTAATGGTTGTATAAATGTTGTCATTCATGATTTATATCCTTATTTAAATTTGATTTTTGAAAGAATAACATATAATACAACAATAGCTTTGTGAATAACTTTTTATAGTAGTTAAACATGAAGTTGTGGGTTCAAATGTTATACAAACCATATTTTTAACATAATTACAAACGCTTTTTAATGTATAATTACAGATATAGATTACATATTTATTGAAAAATATAACACGCTAAAGTAGTAGGAAAATCTAGTTAATCTACTATACCATAATACCAATTAAAAATTATGAAAAGACAATAGATTAGTGATGGGCTTTGGAGGTACAATTAACAAATAAACATAGACGTAAAGGGAACGAAATGCCTAGATTTTGAACAAAAAGAAGGAAAAAACGGTCAATAAAAGTGGCTTATCTGATCTTTAGCTTAAAAAATTAAATGAATTGACACTATTAATTATATATTTAAAATTTGTAATATAATGTGATTTCGGAAGCTAAAAATATACTATAATTAAGTTGATCATCTTGTACTTCCTAGTTTTTATCTATAAATAGAAGCATTGACTATGAAATGAGATTATAATCTTCATTGTTCATTCCATCAACTAGATATACTCCGTATTAGCTTAATTTGTACTGTATCATCAAGTTCATAAAAATGGCGAAGATGTCAACCACTTTCTTCATCATAACCATTATGTTGGCAGTTTTTCTTTCAGGTAAGTACATACATACTTCCTAGTAACAACTAATAAGTCAACAACTAGATAGTGTACGTATTTCATTTATCCATAATTCATCACTTTTTTTGATTGGGAAGGTATACAAAAAAGAATATATGATATGATTGGCCGAGTTAGGTTGATGTGATTTTTTTTTTTTTTTTTTTTTTTTTTTTTTTTTTTTGAAGGGGGGAGATGTGATTACATAGTGATGTGATTACTAGATAGTTGGGTTGATGTGATTACATAGTGGCGAATTCCTAATTTCTATATTTACTTCAATTTTTTGTTTTATATATATTTAAATTAAGGAAAATTTGCAAATTGCAGCCATTTAAAGTTTGTGTTTTGCAAATTGCAGCTATTTAATTTTTTTTTTTTGCAAATTACAGCCCAAAAGTTCGTATAAATTGTAAATTGCAGCCCGATTCAATTTTTTCATCAGTTTACAAGTTGAAAAATATTCGATTAAGGTTTTAGGGGTCATTTTAGTGCTTAGGGGCCCGAATTGAGCTCAGAATTAGCAAAAAAATAATGTAAGTATCTCGTTTTGCATAACAAAAATGTATCGATTTGTGGGAAACTGTAAATACGAGACACTTACGTTATTTTTTTTGCTAATTTCGAGCTCAATTCGGGTCTTTAAGGACTAAAATGACCCCTAAAACCTAAACCGAAGGTTTTTCAACATGTAAACCGATGAAAAAATTGAATCGGGCTACAATTTACAATTTATACGAACTTTTGGGCTGCAATTTGCAAAAAAAAAAAATTTTAATGGCTGCAATTTGCAATATAAGAACTTTAAATGGCTACAATTTGCAAATTTGCAAATTTTGTGTGGATTTAAGCCGCCCCATGATTTGATAATAAAGTATAATAATGAAATAAGCATGTATGTGTAACTTACTTCATCCGTTCTATTAATATTGTAACAATAGATTTTTTGCATTATTTATCACTCTTGTTTGACCATATAGTATAATTTATACGTTAAGCAAAATATAGACATGTAGGATCTTGTTGGATTCGCCTCATAAAATACTTTCACATATCAACTTTTTTTTTTATGATATTTAATCTTACACAATTATAGATATTTAGCATATAAAATGTGCTTTGCGATGCATAATTTCATCCTTGTTGCAATATTAATAGAACGGATGAAGTATTAAAATTCAAATCTTAACAACAATAACCTCCATTTTCACCTTCCTTTGGGTTATCATATCTACAACTATTTATCATCTTAGCACCAATTAAGCTACATGCATGTATTCATTATTTACTTAATATTAGTTGATTTAATTATGATTAATGACTCAAATACATTAGACTATTAGAGATAGATGTCGCTTATATATGTAGTTTTCTTTCTTTTGTGCATTAAATGTATCTTAATTATATGGTTGTGTGATGTTCATCATGTTACAGCTCCAACATTGGCCCAAGTTGAGGAGAGTAACGTTGGTTCATGTAAGGTTGCCGGTGAATTTTGTGGAGGATTCGCCGGATTTGCTTGTTGTAAAGGATTAACCTGCGTTCTTGAAGGCACATTCCCAGACGCCGGAGGAGTTTGCAAGCGAAAATATTAACCCAATCGTTGGAGTTTTCCTAATGATCAAGCTTCTCATCTTCTCATTTAATGATTTTAATAAATAATACTACGTAACCAATATGTTATAGGTGGTTTGTTTTCCTTCTGAGTTCATTTTCATGTAACTAACTCATTGTTGGTTACATCATTTATCAATTGTAGGGTTCTAAATAAACTACTATATGTGATATGATGTGTGAAGGTATATTTCAAACCATTATAGTGTACTATGATTGAAATAAATTTATTTCATTTAATATGAACAACGGTGATATGATCTATGACTATTAATTTAATAACCCTCCAAATTTTAATGCCCTAGCCTGTCAATGAATGTGAACTAACTTTAACGGTTTAAAGTATTGTAGAAGTGAGGTGTTACCATATTACCCAAGACTTGATATCAAATCTAGGTCTACGCTCATGGTTGATGATATCTCGGGTTTGGCACCACAAAAAAAAAAAACAAAACCTACTACTCTTATCCGACTGACCTCATTAACACCTCCATATTTGTATAACACACACATACGCGCGCGCATACACACACAAAAGTGTATGGGCATGACCTTTTAACTTGTTTATTTGTTAGTCTTTTATAAGTAAAATTAATTTCAATTTGCTATCTAACAAATCCTAAACTTCATACAGATAGGGCTATAAATTACTATCGAGAAAATTATTAAGAAAGTATTAATCCAACCAATTCTCTGTCTAAAAATACTCCATGTCTAGATTATTATTGCGAGTTTGCAACTACTTATAATTTGAGAGATTTGTTGAAACATACCCAAAATATAAGTAAAACACCTTTCACTATATTATACCCAAAATTAAATTTTCATAGGTCATATATAGCCAAAATTCTTTAATTGTTGAATCAAAACTCGTATTTACATGAATTTTGTTTCGATTCATGTTCAATCATGCATTGGATCGGACTTCAAAAGTCGTGAAGCAGCCAAAAAAAAAAAAAAAAAAAAAAAACAAAGTCAATGAAGTTAGGCCGAAGATTAGATAAGAACATTGAACAAAGTCAAGTTTAAGATAAGCAAACGTGTACCAAAACCATATTTCGTTGTTAAATTACTTGTCATCGAATTACATATCATGTCTATATAATTTTTCTTTGACTTTTAAAAATAAAGGTACATACTACTAAACTAGTCCTATTATAATGTACCTATCATGCATAAGACTTATCTTTCCAGCTCATTGCTTGTTTACATTAATATTGACAATAATGTAACATACACCTTATATTATGCATGTAATTGATCATTTAATCATTTATATTTCATATTCAAATACATCAACTACTACTTCTTAAGTTCTTATAGTATATATATATATATATACCTCAAATCTATACTTGTTCTCAATATATAGAATTTCTTAATCGAATTTCATAATTGCACAAATGGCGAAAACTACACGTACCTTCATAATTTTTAGCATTGTGTTTGTGTTAGCAATTTTACTAAATATTCCAGCTCCAACAGTTGCAGCTAGAGAATGTATGAAGGCTGAAGAATTTTGCGGAGGCATCGCCGGATTTGAATGTTGTGAAGGATTAGACTGCATACTCGATGGCGACGAGTATGAATCTGATGCAGGTGGAGTATGTAAGCCCACAAGCACATCATGTCCGATGGCTGGTGAATTTTGTGGCGGTATCGCCGGAATTCAATGTTGTGAAGGGCTTGAATGTGTGCTTGATGGTAATTTTCCGGATGCTGGTGGAAAATGTAACAAGGGAAGTCTTTACCAATAAAGATAATACTTAGTACGTATTAATTAAGAAGCCAAATTAAAATGTATTGCATGCATTTGGAAGGGTTTCTTATGTACGGAGTATGTTTTAATGATGTAATTTTAAGTTGCATCATCTTTAATTAAAGTTTGTAATTGTTGATGTAATTTATACGTATGAATTGAATAAATTTACTCAATAAACATCTATTGATTTCAAATTTTAATCAAGGAACTCCCAATTCTTCAATTTCCTTTTGTTTATTTAGTTTGAGAAAATTGTGAAAAAGAACCTTTTAAGTGGTCGACTTTTAAAAAAGGACCTTTTAAATGAAAACTTGTGGAAAATGACCTTTTAAGTTGTATTTTATTTGTATGGGATATTTGGTGAGCTTGCATGGTGGTCAACTAGCGGCGTTGGCTGTGACTTTTTTATTTAAAAAGAAAAAAAAATTCCACAAATTTTCCTCCTTTCCCGACCTAACCGAAACTGAATACATAGCATTTAACGAAAGGGTTAGATCAGGAAAGCAGGGAAATTTGGGGATTTTTTTTTAATTTTTTTATTTTAAGTCACGTGACTAATACGTGATAGTCAACGCCGTAGCTCTGGCGTTAACAACCACGAAAGGTCACCCAAATAATACAAACAAAATACAACTTAAAAGTCCTTTTCCACAAGTTTTCACTTACGATTTTCTCATTTAGTTTGTATAGCTTATTAGTCTGTGCATATAATGCTAAAACTGTCTCAAATTATAAAGTAGCACCATTTGACTTTTAAAGCAAGCTTACAAATCATTGATATATGAGATGAGTATTTTATAAATTAGAAATTGTTAAACACAGTCTTGTGACATGCACTTTAAAATCAATAAGTATATAATCAAAGATATAAACAAGGGTACAAAAGTCAAATAAGAATACTTGCTCCACGTCAGCTGCAAGTGCTAAGATAGGTTAAAAGTACTCGTAGAAATCAATCTTCAAATCAAAACCAAAAATAAATCCCACTTATATGATAAATGCAGCTAGAAATTAGGATTCAGTGTACACTTCGAAAATCATAAAAATACCAAGTTGGTGAAAAATCTGCATGCTAACAAAACCGTGATGCGGAAAATATGCAAAGTCAATGAACGTAGGCCATGATTAGATGGGTAACATTTAATTTTGATTCGATCATATCATAGAATATCATATCTTACTTAGTCATATTTATACAGCTACTAGCTCATAGATTAAATACTAGTAACCGACAATGTAATGACGTGACATAATGGTGAATTATTTAACTACTATGTTATCAAATTATAAATGTTAAATGTACTATATATAGTCCATAAACTGTATATGTGCTTTTCTTTCATCATACTTATGCCAAATTTATTGTCAACATCACTATATAATGTTAATGATGAGAGTTTTTACACCCACATTCATCTTGATAACTATACTAGTGGCTTTGCTCACCTTATCAGGTAAATTTATTTGCATTTGTTGTCGTTCTTCCCTAAGCTTCCCTAGATTTATTCCCCAACTATTTGCGAAAGCAATGATTTTAGAGCTGATCAAGTGTAGCCTGACTCGAAAACACACACGAGTTTTATAATGACATTTGGGCCTAATATTTGGCCCATAAGCTCCCTACCAGGCTTTATTCTTGAGAAAATTGGTCTTTATAAGATAGCCCGATCCTAAATAGCCTCAAAGCCTACCCTATCCAGCCCAAATTTGTACATGGGTTTGGGTGCGATATATTTAGCTTGAATATAAGCCCAACTCGATGCCTTGACTCAAATTGGGCCATATTATATATGTTGGATGGAGCATGTTGCATGGCTACATGTTTTGGTTTAAAATAATAAGATACCTTTAGATGTAGCCCAACTCGATTCATGATCACCTCTACTCTAAATATCTAACGTAATTGTTTCTTTGATGATCTTGTAATCCTTCTTCAAAATGAATAATCCGTGCGATGACTAAGTTTGGAATAAAAATTAACATGCAATTTACGTCCATGGTAACATTTTGCACACTTTTATTATCAAGAAGCATTATCTAGTACGGAGTATTCTAGTAAGTTGTCCATTTAGAATAAAAAAGCTTGTAAACATAATTTCCAAAAACAACTAGTAATTCTATTAAGATGTGAAATTCAAATTTCATGTAATAATTCTCTAATAACGTACTTATGTTTGACATGGTCCTTTCACACGTAACATAACCCTTACAATAGCAGCTGAAACAAGAACATGTAAGAAGGCTAACGAGTTTTGTGGAGGCATCGCCGGGTTTCAATGCTGTGAAGGGCTGCAGTGCAACCTCGAAGGTGACTTCCCTGACGCAGGCGGCGAATGCAAGCCAACAACTACGACATGTAACAAGTGTGGTCAATTTTGCGGAGGCATAGCCGCGTTTCGATGTTGTGAAGGATTAGATTGTATACTCGATGGTGATTATCCGGATGCCGGTGGAGTTTGCAGGAAGCCGAAACAAAGATCATGTCACAAGGTTGGACAACTTTGCGGCGGCTTCACCGGAGCACAATGTTGTAAAGGATTTATTTGTGTACTTGATAATATGAATCATCCACATGTTGGTGGTAAATGTAAGCGTGTTCATCACTAATCATACACCAAATAAAATTAACTTCATTTGGGTGTGATGTTCATGTTATACTAGTTTCATACCTTGTAACAATCTTTTTGTGAAATAATTTTTTGGTTGTATACATGAATTGTGTTGAAGTATATCCCACCAAATGACACATAAGTAGACCTATGGTTAGAGTTAGGCCCACGGTTTGGGATCTTTAATGGCTTGTGTATATTAGTAGACCCATGGTTTGGGGCCTTTAATATATGAAGTATTTTGGGCCAAATAGTCCTTGAGTTAAAGGGACCTTACATGTGAGGCGGAGTGTTGAAGTATATCCCACCAAAGGACACATGTAACAGTTCCATATTGAAAAAAGTTGAGAGAGTTAAACATTTTTTTTGACACAAAGTTGATAGCTAGAGTTAAACATTTTATATAGCTAAGGGGTTAAATCTCCTATTGCCATATGGTTTTGGGATAAAACTTCCTTTGAACTTGTGAAGTGGAAATGGCCTAAAATCCGTATTTAACAAATTGATTTATAATAATAAGATGATGATCAGTGGTTCAGTCAAACATTTTAGAGATCATTTAGACAAATGTGCTACACACGAAGTAATAAAGATATGAATATGCAAGCTAACTTGTAAGAGAATATTCAGGATCATATCTTATCAAAATCTTAGTACTAATTAATTAATTAATTGATTATAATAAGTTCATAGGAAATTGATAATCATTTTTGCAATGGGTCACACCATATAAGATTTAGTGAATGAGATAAGTTTGACTAGGAACGGGTGCAACTTTTATAAATAACTAATTTAGGTCCCGTGTCATTCACAGTAATTTCTATAAAAATAATAATCCATATCAAATTTTAAATATAATTTGATTATTTTACAAAAAAAATTAAAAATCTAAAAAAATATAATGATAAATATACACATCACTTTGATATGAATTCTAATAATAAATGAACAACTATTTTTATTAGAGAAAAAATATGAAAACTTCCTTAAAATAGATTAAAATATGTCGCAAATTATCGTTAGTATTTTCTAGCTACTATATTCGTAAATGTTTGTGTGAAAAGATATATCAAATCTTTTTTATTTAAAGAAATTATCTTTGTTAACTTATATAAGAAATTATTTTTGTATAAAATTTTATACTATAATTAATTTTTTTTTCAAAAAATAAAAAATAAAAATAAGGACACACCAGGAGATGACACGTGTCATTGCTGATGTGTCTTTTAGTATATACTAGGTTAGATCCTGTGCCATGTACGGTGATCTATATTTATAAACTAAATTACCCTAAGCGACGCATGACATAAAAAATTTCTTTGAAATAAATATATTATATATATGTACCTCATATGAGAAAAAAAAATTATAGAAACATTACCATTAATTGCAATGATAATTAGATCTATATAATTTTGAAGATAGTAAAAATTTAACCAAATTATACAATATGGAGTACTCTTAAACCAAGAGTAATTATATTTGGGATCCATATAGTTTGTTTTTTTTATAAATCCATAATAATGTAAAAAAAAATAGAAATAACATATTATAATAATTGTTTCAAAAAAAAAAAAAACTCTATAAATATAATTTATTAATTTTAGGTAAAAAATAAGAAGGTTTCAATAAATAAGTAAAAATAAAAATAAGAATATGATATCAGTAATTGATTTAGGCGGGAAATTTTGTTACAAAACTTGACATCTGTACAAAGTAAATAGGGGATGATGTTAGCGGTTGTTACTTTAGTAATATTTATAGATAGTTATTGATTAATATATTTAATTTTTAAATATAATTTACAACAAGTTGAGAGTTAAAAATTATACATTTACACATAGAGACATCAACTCAACAAGTATCCAAATTAGAAAGGAAAAATTGCTAAAAATAATACAACCTTTGGCCCATTCTTTTTAAATAATATAACCTTTGGATTATTTTGTAATAATACAACCTTTAGGGGGTGTTTATTTTAAACAAGATAAAATCAAATTTTTGGTGGACTTTGGGGTTAGGAAAGGAGACGGTTGAGTTTTTGGTGGTGTGGATGAGGATTTGAAGAAGGATGGAATATCCCATCCCCTTCTCCCACCTCAAAACTCACCGAAAATTCGATTTTATCTTGTTTAAAATGAACACTCCCTAAAGGTTGTATTATTACGAAATAATCAAAAGATTGTATTATTAAAAAAGAATGGGACAAAAGTTGTATTATTTTTAGCAATTTTTCCAATTAGAAAATGTTTTTTCTTATGTTTAAATCACCAACAACATTGGTTAAAGTAGATAACGTGAATAGTCAATTTAGGAGCATTTAAACAGTAACAGGTTGGGAATGAGAGGGAACAATCTATTTATTTATTTTTCCTTATTATGTAAAAATTAAATTATGGGCTTCGGCCCCCAAGGCATGTGTCGTAGGCTAAGCTTGCGTGGCGCATGTGTCGTGAGAGCCGCCTTGAAGTACAATTCTTATCGAGCGGCTGGATGAATCATTTGCAAACGACTTAAATACGCGACGGAGTATTGTAAGTGGCAGACTGACCTTGCTGTCACGATCCATTGAGATTCGGCCCAATGTCGCTTCGATTCATCCCCTCCACCACCTTATTCCCTAAAAACACCTATATTTTGGAAAACGAGGTTAGCTAGTAGTGCATCTTATATGCTAAAAATTGCTAGGTACAAGATTAAGACAAGACACAAAGCCTAAGTGTTGGGATGTTGGGTGGTGCAAGGGGACGTGTGGCATGTGCGCAAGAGATGTGCACCCAAGGACAAGGCATACTTGGAGATATTTTTGTCATTTGTGGGTACGTCGAATTTACCGTAAGACATGATGATAACGGATGAATGAGATGGTTTCGACACTATTTATAACTCCCAAGGTCCTTTGGGAGCCCATGGAAGTAATTGGATGCATAATCTCGCCGGGTGTAAAAATGATACACAAGAGCCTAATATGAAGGCTATAATACACGAAATTGGAGCAATTTAGAAGGTGTCCGGACGCAGTGTCGGAAATTCGCGGAACACTATGGGATGTATCTCGGGTTCATATAATATTGTTTCGATTCATATATGATCTGACCATTATTTGGCTACATAAAGGCCCCATGAAAGCTCATAGCCAATAAAAGAGGCACGTACAAAAATGGGTAAATTGGATGCTTAAAGGCGAATTGGATGGTTCCACCCACCCAATTGGAGTCCCAGAGGGTATTAGGATCCAGGGTAAACATCTCAGCAATTTTTATTTCACAGCCAAAAAAAGTCAAAAAATTCCAAAATTGAAGGCTATTATCCATGTTTTTTGAGCAATTTTGGAGGTTTTGTGACCTGATGCCAAAGAGTCTTGAGAAAGTAGGGGATACACCTCGGGATCATATAATGTCGTTTGGAACCATATGTTGTTTGTGGTAGGCTTGAGTTTATGAAATCGATGCAAGTTGTAAACGAGTAAATTGACCGTTTAAAGGCAAATTAGATGGTTCCACCCACCCAATTGGACTCCCGAAGAGTATTAGGGTCCATGTTAAACATCTTGGAAATTTTTATGTCCGGGCCAAAAAAAGTTAAAAATTTTCAAAATTAAAGGCTATGATCCTTGCTTTTTGAGCAATTTTGAGGTTTCGGGACCTGATGTCTAAAAGTGTTGAGATAGTAGAGGATACATCTCGGGGTCATATCATGTCATTTGGAACCATATTTGACCATTATATGTTGTTATAAATGTCCGTGGTAGGCTTGAGTATATGAAATCAGTGCAAGTTGTAAACGGGTAAATTGACCGTTTAATTGTTTAGTTCATTGAAATGGACGGAATTTTTTATTTTTATTTTTTATTTATTTTTTTTTTTAAAAAAAAAGCGTTATTAACACTCACGGGGGCAGTACATTTTCCACTTTTGCGAACAAATATATATTATTGTCATGAGTTGCAAGCATGATAATTCTATTCTACTACTCGAGTTTTGAATGCATACTAAAAAATAGAGATTAAAAAATATCTAACATACAGCATTAACACTACTTCGTGCAAATCAGTAATACTAAATCAAATCTTATTTCCAAGGACAAAATATAGGAATTGTCAACCAATAATACTCTTTGTAAACAACAATATAATCCGTTCTTAGGCTTTTTGAGAATCATAATTTTCTGATCATAGACTTTGTTCATTCTACCATCAAATATTAAGAAAATGGAGAAAAGTTTCCCAAATTATATTGTCTTTGTTATTGTATTGTTCATCTTCTTAACCTTCTCAAGTAAGCTCTAATCCTAGGTTTTTTTTTTTTTTTTTTTTTTTTTTTTTTTTTTCACTCAAAATTGTACCATTCACTTTTAAATTTTAATTGTAACATTTGAATGTGATTACTAGTATAATCATATAATGCAAACCAGTACATTCTTGACAAATTTGTTTCAATGTA
This sequence comes from Chenopodium quinoa, assembly GCF_001683475.1. NCBI lineage: Eukaryota > Viridiplantae > Streptophyta > Magnoliopsida > Caryophyllales > Amaranthaceae > Chenopodium > Chenopodium quinoa. The sequence goes on along the minus strand of NW_018742733.1, from coordinate 2,152,677 downwards.
TAAAATCAAATTTTATAATTTTAATTAGATATACAAAAGATTTAAATTATGTATTGGCAAGCATGAAATTCAGGATAACGTTAGCTAAGTGATTGAGAAAGTATTATTTTCCCTTTCAATATATAGTAATGTAAAACACTATCAAATAATCTTCATTTTAAGCACCTTTTCATTGTTATTGTTGCTTAACTTCAGGTTCGATAAGGGCTGCAGTAGAGGTCGACAGAACCCGAGCTTCGGTTGGGCAAAGAGCATGCCAGACTGTTCAACAATCTTGCGGAGGAATGTCCGCATATCAATGCTGTGAAGGACTACAATGCATTTTCAACGGTGACTATCCAGGCGCAACAGGAACGTGTATGCGACGAACGTGTAAGACCGTTCAACAATATTGTGGTGGCACTTCAGCGTACCAATGTTGTGAAGGACTACGATGTGAGCTTGATGGTGATTATCCTGGATCCGGCGGAGTTTGTAGGCCGCTAAAACCATGTCGAAGGACATATCAACTTTGCGGAGGTATCAATAGATTGAAATGTTGCCAAGGATTAAGATGTGTACTTGATGACGATTATCCAGAAGTTGGCGGTGTTTGTATGCCAGGAAGAAAATGTCAAAGTGATTATGAATCTTGTGGTGGTAGCACTGGACTTCAGTGTTGCGAAAGGTACGCTTGTGTCTATGATGCGAGTAGCTATGCTGGTGATGGTGGTGTTTGTGTGCCTACTTACAAGCAGAGTTCTTCGTCGAAATGATGACTTATTAGTCCATTCATGTGGATGACTCTCATTTTCTTGAGCTACAATTGTGTTAATTTGAGTTGCATATATGTATTTTTTGTTGAGTGTTTGATTTCTTGTATTAATTTTGATTGTATTGATTGAGTTTACTTAATAAATGTTACGGAGTTTTATTAAGAAATTTATATATATGCTATTGCTATGCATGTGTTTGGGTACAAATTGATTTTTATTTTTATTTTTTATTTTTTGGGCTGCTCATTACAAGCCAAAATTTTCTTCTGTGCAGTGCAGGTATATATTCTCGGCCCAATTCACCAATTGAACCAAAATCGTCTTTAACCCAATATTAAAAGTCTTAGTCGATCTAGATCTTATTGTTTTTTCCCAAATGATAGAGTATAAAATATATTTCTGAGCCTCAACCATCAGCTTAAATTTTTGGTTGAATTGGTCCTCTAACATGGTATCAGAGCCAGCGTAATACAAAGGTCACGAGTACGAATCTCATCTGCCCTTCCTTTAAAGTGGAATTAATTCGCACCAGCTATGGGTAGACCTTTGTTACATCCACATTTCATGCCTAAAGAGCCTTTATGTGAGGGGGAGTGATAGAGTATAAGGCTTTTCTTTGTCAATAAAAAAAAAAAAAGTTGTAACCTTTTCATTTTACCCCTTGTTTTGTTAGAAAAATAAAAATTTAAACATTTATTTGTGTATATTAGTAATCATCGCAGAGTATAAAAATGGCTTTTATAAAATTACTCATGGCCATACATTAAAAGGATTTGAGGATGCGTAAACCAACTACAATTAACATAATTAATTGAATAGTGCAAAAGTCAAACTGTTGAAATTAAAAAATTAACAAAATGAAGTACAATAATCCCCGGAATCAAAAACATAATGTATGCTATAGAACAATACATGAAAACACATGATGAACATATACTAAACTCAATCAGTATTGCTAGTATGAACTAGTGAGTACATATTATAGCTTAATAATTAGCATAAGTGCATAAACCCGTACCAGGAGGAAGCTTCTTCTTTCGAGTTTTAATAAGAGGTTCGGTAGGAAGGTTTCGAGCATGAACGCAGTTCAATCCTTGACAACATACGTACGGACCATAGAGTTGGCACTCTTGAAGGTGGTGTCTACACTTATCTTTCGACGGAGGTTGTTGATTATCTAAAGGTGTACATAGTCCGAGACCACCTGGTTGCTCTGGTGTCCAACCAAGACAATATAATCCTTCACAACAAGCGTAATCGCCATAACCTCCACAAAGTTGTTTTAGTTTCCTACACGTAGGGTTAGGTTGTGGTTGTGGTGGTGGTGGTGGTGATGATGGCGGCGATGGTGGTGGTGGTGTGCTCGAGGTGTCCGGTACATATGATGGTTGTTGATCATAGGGTCCATAACTCTTTTCCATGGCTGGAAGAAAAATATGAACATAACACCACAAATTTGTAAGTAACAATTAGTGAATGTTAAAGAGAATTAAGCTAAATATAGTTTTATCATCTTATATGAAGTTTAAGCACTTCACTATTTCACTTCATCTCATACTCCTCTTGTATCAAATTTCTTGCATTACTTTAACTGAATACTCTTGACAATGTACAATTTTGGCTATCAATATCTTTTAATAGTAAAAATATAAATTGAATATATACATTATAATAAATCCAATAGTGCCTTAGATATGGACATTTGTTTTCATATATTTTCAAAAAAATATGATCAAAATAGTGGTGAAAATTCATTATGAAGTTATGAGTAATTAACTAACGAGTTGGTCTTTTAAGAATACTATGAGGCATATATAAAAGGGATACTCAAAATGACACCATGGCGAAATTTTCACAAGGATTAGAATTTTTTGGATAATATATGATTTGGAATTATTATAAATCAATATTATATACGTCTGAGTGCACCGTACACTCAACTAATCCAAAATTAAATGAGAACGAACTACTCATGGATGAATGGTGCACCTGATGTATACGATAATATCTCAATTATTATAATATCTTTGTATGTGTACTTTTCCATAAAAGTATACATCTCCATGCATTTTATATTTAATGAGGGCTCAAATATCTATAAAAACGAGGACAAAATGATTAAATTAGAAAACCCTAAAAGGACAAGAAAAACACTATTTTAAGAAACTCAAATTCAAAAATGGAAAAAATATTATAGAACAGAGGACCTTAGGGCAAAAGGTAACCAAAAAAAAAACACACACACAAACAATATTAAGAAAGAAATACAAAAACTAAACCTGATTCAGCCAATGCCAAAAGAGCTAGCAAAATTGACAACACAAATAAGTTGATAAAAATCCTCTCCATTGTGTTAATTAAATGTTTTAAAATTAAATTGAAGTTTGATTATGTTAGCAATGTCCACCATTATATTGCAATACTTATATAGTGCTTCCAAATGCGCTTAAAAAGTCTACTTACTAGGTAAAAGTAATTACGAGTCGTGAGCTAGCAATTTCTATGATTACTTACTTAATTATTGAGTTGTTGCGCACGACTAGTTCACTACGATAAAATTTATATATACAGCTTGTTATGGCTATTTTTATCAGATAAACTAAATAGATTTTTAGATGGTTGCAGCCACGTCTTTGGATTATTATGTTTTTGTTGAGGTACACATACCGACCCTCCTAAATATAGTACATACCTTTGTTAGAAAGAATTAAAAAAAAAATGCAAGGAAATATCTAATATAATTATAGTCTACAAAAATCTATTGATATAATATATCTATGATACTAATAAATCTAATGTAAATTACAGTATTAACTTTCGCAAAACCTGTTATATACACTCAAATTGTACAGAGTTACATGCATCCAATATAAGGGTAATTTTTTCCTCATTTGATACGAGTATATATTTGTATGCTCATTTTAAGATTCTAAAATGATCCGAGCAAAAATATCATGAGCAGAAAATACCATTGGGTTTACCTTGCACTCGGGTGTATATATATAAATTACTTTATATCTCTTTAGAATAATCTAGCATTAAATATTATAATCATCTTTTGTACAGAGTATTAAGGTGTATATATACTATTAAGGTGTATATATACTCTGTAGTATGTATAAATATGTATGTGATTATTGTCCATAGGATACAAAATTAAAATTAAAAAATGATATTAGTCTTGTTTGGTATAGAAGCTGGAAAGCTTTTAGCTAATAGAGCCTAGTTAGAGGTTAGCTTACTGAAAGACTTAAAACTCTTTTTGAAAAAATCATTATAAGAACTTTTTGAAATCAACTTATTGAATAATTAGCTTTTTTACTTTTTGGCTATCAAATACACTTATGTCTTGTTTGGTAAAGTGCATTTTGGAGTTATTGATCCCTATTATATGTTTGACTGATTTAAATACCACCTTCGAATATTTTTAGTTGCAACTTTGCAATATTTTATATCTCACAAATAATACCCCAAAATTGCAACTAATTTAATAAAAATCGGAGGTAGTATCAAATTTGGGTGTTTGGTAAATAGTTTATTGAAAGAGATTTTTGGACTCAAAAAGCACACACTTTTAGAAAACAATCAATACAAAACTTTTTGATATTAGCTTATTAAAAAAAATCATCTTTTGTCTATTAAATACACTAAAACAACTAAGTACGTAGCACTTAATTACTAAACACTTTTACACAATAAGCTAAACTATTTATAACCAGCTAGTCAAATTAATTAATACAACCAAGTTCAATATTATTCTAAAATGATTAATTGTATTCAATTCAACTTGCTACATGATTAATCATGATATAGCTAATGTTAGTTTACTGATATCATATACTAGCAGTAGTGATGAGTCCAGCAAAGCAAAGACATGGTTGCATGCACGTAATAACAACGAAAATAATGATGCATCTATATTATATCTTGTTAATTATTTGATAATGTATTTAATTTCCTTAGGTTTTTTTTGGCTTGTCGATCAACATACAATAAAATTAGTTTTCATTCCATAAGGTAAGCAATATAAATGCTAAGGAAAGCTGAGGAATGTTCAATCACTCGCCTAAAACAATAATAGATCGTATAAGCTTAGCTTAGAAATGCAACAATCTTCTTATATTTCCTTCATTAAAATGGCGAGTATTCGTATCAACTACACTGTTATGTCAATGATGTTCTTAGCTATTCTTTTACTAAGTGTATCAGGTTTGGCTCCGACCTCTTTTTCTCCTACAATACTCATTATTATTACACGTATTATGTGCTTTGGAGATATTGTTATATACACCTAGTGTACCGTACACCCATAAGTATTTTGTACTTATTTTGATGATTATATTTCGTTGATTCATCAAATGAAGAACAAAAACTAATCTTGGGTTAGTTGGATGTACGGTAAACCTGGATGTATATAAAAATTTTATGTGCACGGGCTAAATTTTTTTTTTTTTTTTTCTATAATTCTAGTCAAATGTCGTTTTCAATTCATATATGCATGTTCGATTACTCTATAAGTTAAATAATTTTTGAAAAACGGGTGACTAATATTCATGGTTAAAATTATTTCAGTTCCAGCATTCATCGATGCAATTGAAACATCCGAAGAAGAAAAATGTCAAGGTGAAGGCAATATATGTGTTTCTAAAGGTGTATATGCTTGTTGTGAAGGACTAGTCTGCTCAGCTTCCAATATTGTTATTGGTGTTTGTAAAAAACCTCTACCGGATCTACTAATAGATTATGCAAATTGAGACTCCTTATAATCATCGAAATTCATGAATACATACAAGCAACTCTACTAAGTATCTAGAAGAGTTTCTTGTATAATATACCACTATTTGTTTCTAGTTTGCACTGTGATGTTTCTCATAAATGTTCTTTTTAATCAGTATTATTATTCATAATATTATTATTCATAATATCATAATTATTGTTAGATAATCAACTCAATCAAAAGCTTAAACAGATGGTTGAGATTAAAGAATATGTTTTATACTCTATATCAACAATGTTCATTTTGTTGCTTTGATCGGTCTTGGATTTATTTTTAATTTTTTTTTTCAATTCAAAGTGTATTGTTTGTTGATGGGGGTACACATACGTATGTCAAATTAAAAAAAAAAAATATTGAATGATCATCAAAGTCAAATATAGTAATAATATACGTTATCTAATCATATATACTTCGTAGAATTTTGTGATTGATTGGTCTACCACAGAAACGACACTTAATAAATTTAGGAAATTGAACCTCATTCGTTGGAAAAATGGCTAGAAAGCATGGGTGTATTATAATATCACAACTTAAACTACTAATCATACATATACAATATATTCTTATTGAACTTAAGAAATATGGATGATGTTGACAAAATAACTCAAAAGTGTTGGACCTTTGATGGCTGTAATGCAATTTAGGTCAAATTGAATGAGTCTATGTGAAGGGAAAAAAAAAATTGCAATCTAACCCATGAAATATCACCGTGATCGAATTGAAAAAGGGACCTTACATTTTTTTTTTTGACACACCTTACATGTTTTTTTTTTTTTTGACAGTGAGAACAAAGAAAAGAAAACATAAGCAACAGACTAAAAATACCAAAAAAACACTCCCGAGCACGAGCCTTTCCAGCCAACCAGTGTACAGGAGACACCCATTCCCTAGGAACCTTAAGAATTTTACAAGCCGCACAGGTAGACAAAAGAACCCGAGTATCCCGAAGTAACCAGTATAAAGAAACCTCATCTTTCTGTTGTTGGCCTAACATCCGACACAGAGGCTCACAGTCCGAGTAAATAAGAATCCTACGAAAACCACGAGAAAAAGCATTGCGTAACCCCCAAAAACAAGCTTGTAACTCAGACTGTAAGGCTGAAGAAGAGAAAGAAGCACGAGCCCCTCCTCCTCGGACTGAAGGAGAACCACAATCACGAAGAACCCAACCAGCACCTGCCGAATTATCCGAGGATGACCAAGACCCGTCGCAAATCAAACAAATATTAAACCCCAACGTAGGGTCCCCAGCAAGAGTGGCAGCAAATCTCGAACCAACAGGCCTAGGGCTAGGACCCAAAGTAGAAGAAGGAAGGTGAGAATCCTGAGCCTGCCTCCCTCGCACATTCCACTGAGAAGCAAGAAGCAAAACATCATCCGGAGAGACAGCTTGTTGCCGAAAACGTACATTATTACGGGACAACCATATAGCCCAAAGAAGGGAGAAAAATTGCACCAAGTTCTCCCAATCCTTAGCAGCCGCTAACAACGAGACCATAACAGAAAACCATTGGAGAAAGGGAAGATGAAGAAGACCCTGACTATTGAAATGAAACGAGCTGCGAACCCATAAAGGAGTAACGAAATCACAGTCTCGAAACAAATGGTTGATCGTCTCCTGCTCCCTTCGACAAAAGCAGCAAGTCGAATCCACGGAAACGCCGCGAACAGCTAGAGCTGAGGCAACCGGAATACCAGCATGAATTATTTTCCAGCCAAAGATCTTCCATTTAGGAAGAAGGGGGAGCGCCCAAAATTTCTTCCACCAGGGAATAGGCAAGGACCCCAAAGGAGGACACCTGATAGTCTGATGAAGTAAGAGAGCATAGGCAGACTTCGTAGAAAAGGAGCCATCCTTGGTAAATTTCCAATATACAAAATCATCCATAAGCTCCTGCGGACGATCCAAACTAAGGATCCTGACGGCAGTCGGACTATCAAAAAACCGATGGACTCTCGAGGAGTCCCACTCGTTAGAACGCGGATCAATTATACCAGACACATGAGTCGGAAGATCCGACTGAGATAAACCATCCTTGAATAACACTGGACCCCAGGAGCCCAGTTGTCGGCTGTTATGTGTACCTTGTCACCTCTACCCACTTTCCAACGTACACCAGAAGAAACAGTCGAAAGAGCCATCTGCAACCCACGACAGCCCCAAGAGGGGCGAGAAATCCGAGCTCCCGGATTGACTGGCAGAGAGGAGTACTTCAAAAACATGAGTCTAGAAACCAAAAGTTGAGGATTTCGAATCATCCTCCACCCTGTACCAGCAAGGATAGCTGAATTAAAGCAAGCAATGTTGCGCACACCCAAACCCCCCAAACCTTTTGGTAAATGAAGAAGAGACACTGAGCGCAACGCCAAACCCTTCCGAGAACCAGACGATCTCCACCAAAAGTTGGCAAGCATGCTATCAAGTTGAGAAGCTACAGAAGACGGAATCTTGAAAACCGACAAGATATGATTAAACGATGCTATCAAAACCGAATTTATGATAGCCAGTTTCGCTGCTGCTAACAAGCGAAGAGAAGCAAAAGCAGACAACCGGCTAGCAACCTTGTCAATTAGAAACCTGAATTCCGCGACTTTACTCCTTCCAAGGTCAACAGGAAGACCTAGATGAGTACCAAAAGAAGCCTTCGATTGTAGTCGAAGACTGCGAGCTAAAAAATCACGGTAGTCTTGAGGGGTATTTGGGCTGAACTTGACAAAGGACTTCTGAAGATTAATCATCTGACCCGAAGCAGAGCAAAAATCCGAAAGAATGGCCATGACATTGTCACACGCTTGGGGCGAAAGTTGGAAAAATAACAGCGAATCATCTGCAAAGAACAGATGGGAAATCGAAGGTCCGCCCCTAGACACACGAATACCAGAAAACAAAGCCTGTTCTTCCGCCCGCCTAAGAGAGGTCGACAACATCTCCATACACAAAACAAATAGATATGGTGACAGAGGATCACCTTGTCTAAGACCACATTGTGGTCGAAAGGACGGTGTAAGACTCCCATTCACAAGAACCTGGTACGAGACAGTTGTAACACACTGCTCAATAATATGAACCGAATAAGGCGGAAAACCAAAAGCCCGTAAAACCTGACTTAAAAAATCCCAGCGCACTCTATCATAAGCTTTATTCATATCCAACTTTAGAGCCGCATAAAAAGGTTTCCGAGCTTTAGAAGCATTCATAAAGGATAGAAGCTCGTGAGCTACCAAAGCATTATCAGAAATTAGGCGACCCGGCACAAAGGCATTCTGGAACCCTGAAATAAGAGATGGAAGAACCCCTCGCAGACGGCCAGTAATGCATTTTGCTATAAATTTTTACATGACATTACATAAACCAATCAGCCGAAACTGAGACACTAACTCCGGCTGAGAAACCTTCGGCAGAAGGACTAAGAAGGTTCTATTCCAGTCCTTCAGCATATAACCATGAGCAAAAAAGTATTGAACTGCCGAGATAACCAAATGCCCAGTATGATCCCAATAAGTATTGAAAAAAGCCGAAGTAAAGCCATCAGGCCCAGGAGATTTGTCGTTAGCAATATGAAACATTGCAGCTTTAATCTCAGAAGGCGAGAACGGGGCCATTAACATGTCCTTTTGAGACGAGGATAGCGTCGGGAGGCCAAGGTGATCCCAAGAAAAAGGAGGGTCACTCCCAAATGGAGATACATGAGAATATAGATCAGAGTAAAAGGCCTGAATAAGAGAGCGAAGCCCAAGAGAATCCAAAACCCAAATACCAGCATCATTCTTCAAACTGACAATCAGATTACGACGACGACGAGCTTGGACCACCGAAAACAGTAATTTGGAGTGTGACTCCCTCCAGCATCCTATTTAGTTTTAGCACGTTGTTTCCAATAGAGAAAAGCAGCAGTTGCTTCGGCTATCTTCTCTTCCCTAGTATTTAGAAAAAGAACTCGCGCCACTGGGGATTGTAATTGAGTAGAAGAAGAAGACAAATCAGAACATAAAGCTTTCCAGTTTATACCCCAAGATTTCCTGTGGCTAAGGCACCAGTCTTTAAGTCGCCTGCGAATAACAACAAGCCTGCGAGATAAGGTAAAACACGGAGAGCCTGTAAATTCTAAACGACAGCCGTCCTTAATAATCCTAGAAGTATCCTGAGCAGATAAGCACCAGTTTTCGATTCTATAAGGTCGCCGAACAGAATCTTGAGGTAACGAGTCTGAAAAGATAATAGCTGTGTGATCCGAAAATAGAATCGGTTGATGATGAACAATGGAGTCCGGATAATCAATAAACCAATCCTAAGTTGCATATGCCTTATCTAATCTTTCAAAAGTCGGGTCCACCTCTATTCTATTGTTTGTCCAAGTATAAGAAGGTCCAGAAGAAGGAACATTCACTAACCCCAAATTCAACCGCCATTGAATAAAATCCAAACGTCCTGGAATAAGTGAAGACCCTCCTATTTTATCCGATAGATACCCGACTTGGTTAAAATCACCAATCAACAAAATGTTCGGGTAAGTTTGGACAAATCTAGCAATAGACGACCACACATCTGATCTATCTGCTACATGAGGTGCCCCGTACACAAAGATCACAAATTTTATCACATCACCAACCTCTATTTTACAAACTACAAAGTTTGGAGATATAAACACTGGAACTACACTAAAAGGAGCAAGCTAAAAAATGAACAAACCACCACTTAATCCTACAACATCTACACCACAACAACCCAAAAAAGGAATAGATGCTAAACTGAGCACAACATTATCCACAGAAACCATTGTTTCCATCAAAAACACCACATCCAAGTTATGGGAGCGGACTAAAGAGCTTAGATACGGAAATTTAGGGGAGTCCGCTTGTCCAAGACCCCTACAGTTCCAGGCAGCAACTTTCATCTCAATTTGGGTGACCCATTACGGGAGGTCACCGAGCCCGCTGAAGAAGAAGTTGTAGAAACCAAATCTAAACTGCCCTTGCGCTTCTTGCAAGGTAACAAACAGGGAAAACAACCTGAGCCATGTTGCAACATCGAGACTAGGGGTGCTGATGGTTCCAGTGCACCACCCGAACGCTGATGGTAGGGCAAAGAGCATGCCAGACTGTTCAACAATCTTGCGGAGGAATGTCCGCATATCAATGCTGTGAAGGACTACAATGCATTTTCAACGGTGACTATCCAGGCGCAACAGGAACGTGTATGCGACGAACGTTTAAGACCGTTCAACAATATTGTTGTGGCACTTCAGCGTACCAATGTTGTGAAGGACTACGATGTGAGCTTGATGGTGATTATCCTGGATCCGGCGGAGTTTGTAGGCCGCTAAAACCATGTCGAAGGACATATCAACTTTGCGGAGGTATCAATAGATTGAAATGTTGCCAAGGATTAAGATGTGTACTTGATGACGATTATCCAGAAGTTGGCAGTGTTTGTATGCCAGGAAGAAAATGTCAAAGTGATTATGAATCTTGTGGTGGTAGCACTGGACTTCAGTGTTGCGAAAGGTACGCTTGTGTCTATGATGCGAGTAGCTATGCTGGTGATGGTGGTGTTTGTGTGCCTACTTACAAGCAGAGTTCTTCGTCGAAATGATGACTTATTAGTCCATTCATGTGGATGACTCTCATTTTCTTGAGCTACAATTGTGTTAATTTGAGTTGCATATATGTATTTTTTGTTGAGTGTTTGATTTCTTGTATTAATTTTGATTGTATTGATTGAGTTTACTTAATAAATGTTACGGAGTTTTATTAAGAAATTTATATATATGCTATTGCTATGCATGTGTTTGGGTACAAATTGATTTTTATTTTTATTTTTTATTTTTTGGGCTGCTCATTACAAGCCAAAATTTTCTTCTGTGCAGTGCAGGTATATATTCTCGGCCCAATTCACCAATTGAACCAAAATCGTCTTTAACCCAATATTAAAAGTCTTAGTCGATCTAGATCTTATTGTTTTTTCCCAAATGATAGAGTATAAAATATATTTCTGAGCCTCAACCATCAGCTTAAATTTTTGGTTGAATTGGTCCTCTAACATGGTATCAGAGCCAGCGTAATACAAAGGTCACGAGTACGAATCTCATCTGCCCTTCCTTTAAAGTGGAATTAATTCGCACCAGCTATGGGTAGACCTTTGTTACATCCACATTTCATGCCTAAAGAGCCTTTATGTGAGGGGGAGTGATAGAGTATAAGGCTTTTCTTTGTCAATAAAAAAAAAAAAAGTTGTAACCTTTTCATTTTACCCCTTGTTTTGTTAGAAAAATAAAAATTTAAACATTTATTTGTGTATATTAGTAATCATCGCAGAGTATAAAAATGGCTTTTATAAAATTACTCATGGCCATACATTAAAAGGATTTGAGGATGCGTAAACCAACTACAATTAACATAATTAATTGAATAGTGCAAAAGTCAAACTGTTGAAATTAAAAAATTAACAAAATGAAGTACAATAATCCCCGGAATCAAAAACATAATGTATGCTATAGAACAATACATGAAAACACATGATGAACATATACTAAACTCAATCAGTATTGCTAGTATGAACTAGTGAGTACATATTATAGCTTAATAATTAGCATAAGTGCATAAACCCGTACCAGGAGGAAGCTTCTTCTTTCGAGTTTTAATAAGAGGTTCGGTAGGAAGGTTTCGAGCATGAACGCAGTTCAATCCTTGACAACATACGTACGGACCATAGAGTTGGCACTCTTGAAGGTGGTGTCTACACTTATCTTTCGACGGAGGTTGTTGATTATCTAAAGGTGTACATAGTCCGAGACCACCTGGTTGCTCTGGTGTCCAACCAAGACAATATAATCCTTCACAACAAGCGTAATCGCCATAACCTCCACAAAGTTGTTTTAGTTTCCTACACGTAGGGTTAGGTTGTGGTTGTGGTGGTGGTGGTGGTGATGATGGCGGCGATGGTGGTGGTGGTGTGCTCGAGGTGTCCGGTACATATGATGGTTGTTGATCATAGGGTCCATAACTCTTTTCCATGGCTGGAAGAAAAATATGAACATAACACCACAAATTTGTAAGTAACAATTAGTGAATGTTAAAGAGAATTAAGCTAAATATAGTTTTATCATCTTATATGAAGTTTAAGCACTTCACTATTTCACTTCATCTCATACTCCTCTTGTATCAAATTTCTTGCATTACTTTAACTGAATACTCTTGACAATGTACAATTTTGGCTATCAATATCTTTTAATAGTAAAAATATAAATTGAATATATACATTATAATAAATCCAATAGTGCCTTAGATATGGACATTTGTTTTCATATATTTTCAAAAAAAATATGATCAAAATAGTGGTGAAAATTCATTATGAAGTTATGAGTAATTAACTAACGAGTTGGTCTTTTAAGAATACTATGAGGCATATATAAAAGGGATACTCAAAATGACACCATGGCGAAATTTTCACAAGGATTAGAATTTTTTGGATAATATATGATTTGGAATTATTATAAATCAATATTATATACGTCTGAGTGCACCGTACACTCAACTAATCCAAAATTAAATGAGAACGAACTACTCATGGATGAATGGTGCACCTGATGTATACGATAATATCTCAATTATTATAATATCTTTGTATGTGTACTTTTCCATAAAAGTATACATCTCCATGCATTTTATATTTAATGAGGGCTCAAATATCTATAAAAACGAGGACAAAATGATTAAATTAGAAAACCCTAAAAGGACAAGAAAAACACTATTTTAAGAAACTCAAATTCAAAAATGGAAAAAATATTATAGAACAGAGGACCTTAGGGCAAAAGGTAACCAAAAAAAAAACACACACACAAACAATATTAAGAAAGAAATACAAAAACTAAACCTGATTCAGCCAATGCCAAAAGAGCTAGCAAAATTGACAACACAAATAAGTTGATAAAAATCCTCTCCATTGTGTTAATTAAATGTTTTAAAATTAAATTGAAGTTTGATTATGTTAGCAATGTCCACCATTATATTGCAATACTTATATAGTGCTTCCAAATGCGCTTAAAAAGTCTACTTACTAGGTAAAAGTAATTACGAGTCGTGAGCTAGCAATTTCTATGATTACTTACTTAATTATTGAGTTGTTGCGCACGACTAGTTCACTACGATAAAATTTATATATACAGCTTGTTATGGCTATTTTTATCAGATAAACTAAATAGATTTTTAGATGGTTGCAGCCACGTCTTTGGATTATTATGTTTTTGTTGAGGTACACATACCGACCCTCCTAAATATAGTACATACCTTTGTTAGAAAGAATTAAAAAAAAAATGCAAGGAAATATCTAATATAATTATAGTCTACAAAAATCTATTGATATAATATATCTATGATACTAATAAATCTAATGTAAATTACAGTATTAACTTTCGCAAAACCTGTTATATACACTCAAATTGTACAGAGTTACATGCATCCAATATAAGGGTAATTTTTTCCTCATTTGATACGAGTATATATTTGTATGCTCATTTTAAGATTCTAAAATGATCCGAGCAAAAATATCATGAGCAGAAAATACCATTGGGTTTACCTTGCACTCGGGTGTATATATATAAATTACTTTATATCTCTTTAGAATAATCTAGCATTAAATATTATAATCATCTTTTGTACAGAGTATTAAGGTGTATATATACTATTAAGGTGTATATATACTCTGTAGTATGTATAAATATGTATGTGATTATTGTCCATAGGATACAAAATTAAAATTAAAAAATGATATTAGTCTTGTTTGGTATAGAAGCTGGAAAGCTTTTAGCTAATAGAGCCTAGTTAGAGGTTAGCTTACTGAAAGACTTAAAACTCTTTTTGAAAAAATCATTATAAGAACTTTTTGAAATCAACTTATTGAATAATTAGCTTTTTTACTTTTTGGCTATCAAATACACTTATGTCTTGTTTGGTAAAGTGCATTTTGGAGTTATTGATCCCTATTATATGTTTGACTGATTTAAATACCACCTTCGAATATTTTTAGTTGCAACTTTGCAATATTTTATATCTCACAAATAATACCCCAAAATTGCAACTAATTTAATAAAAATCGGAGGTAGTATCAAATTTGGGTGTTTGGTAAATAGTTTATTGAAAGAGATTTTTGGACTCAAAAAGCACACACTTTTAGAAAACAATCAATACAAAACTTTTTGATATTAGCTTATTAAAAAAAATCATCTTTTGTCTATTAAATACACTAAAACAACTAAGTACGTAGCACTTAATTACTAAACACTTTTACACAATAAGCTAAACTATTTATAACCAGCTAGTCAAATTAATTAATACAACCAAGTTCAATATTATTCTAAAATGATTAATTGTATTCAATTCAACTTGCTACATGATTAATCATGATATAGCTAATGTTAGTTTACTGATATCATATACTAGCAGTAGTGATGAGTCCAGCAAAGCAAAGACATGGTTGCATGCACGTAATAACAACGAAAATAATGATGCATCTATATTATATCTTGTTAATTATTTGATAATGTATTTAATTTCCTTAGGTTTTTTTTGGCTTGTCGATCAACATACAATAAAATTAGTTTTCATTCCATAAGGTAAGCAATATAAATGCTAAGGAAAGCTGAGGAATGTTCAATCACTCGCCTAAAACAATAATAGATCGTATAAGCTTAGCTTAGAAATGCAACAATCTTCTTATATTTCCTTCATTAAAATGGCGAGTATTCGTATCAACTACACTGTTATGTCAATGATGTTCTTAGCTATTCTTTTACTAAGTGTATCAGGTTTGGCTCCGACCTCTTTTTCTCCTACAATACTCATTATTATTACACGTATTATGTGCTTTGGAGATATTGTTATATACACCTAGTGTACCGTACACCCATAAGTATTTTGTACTTATTTTGATGATTATATTTCGTTGATTCATCAAATGAAGAACAAAAACTAATCTTGGGTTAGTTGGATGTACGGTAAACCTGGATGTATATAAAAATTTTATGTGCACGGGCTAAATTTTTTTTTTTTTTTCTATAATTCTAGTCAAATGTCGTTTTCAATTCATATATGCATGTTCGATTACTCTATAAGTTAAATAATTTTTGAAAAACGGGTGACTAATATTCATGGTTAAAATTATTTCAGTTCCAGCATTCATCGATGCAATTGAAACATCCGAAGAAGAAAAATGTCAAGGTGAAGGCAATATATGTGTTTCTAAAGGTGTATATGCTTGTTGTGAAGGACTAGTCTGCTCAGCTTCCAATATTGTTATTGGTGTTTGTAAAAAACCTCTACCGGATCTACTAATAGATTATGCAAATTGAGACTCCTTATAATCATCGAAATTCATGAATACATACAAGCAACTCTACTAAGTATCTAGAAGAGTTTCTTGTATAATATACCACTATTTGTTTCTAGTTTGCACTGTGATGTTTCTCATAAATGTTCTTTTTAATCAGTATTATTATTCATAATATTATTATTCATAATATCATAATTATTGTTAGATAATCAACTCAATCAAAAGCTTAAACAGATGGTTGAGATTAAAGAATATGTTTTATACTCTATATCAACAATGTTCATTTTGTTGCTTTGATCGGTCTTGGATTTATTTTTAATTTTTTTTTTCAATTCAAAGTGTATTGTTTGTTGATGGGGGTACACATACGTATGTCAAATTAAAAAAAAAAATATTGAATGATCATCAAAGTCAAATATAGTAATAATATACGTTATCTAATCATATATACTTCGTAGAATTTTGTGATTGATTGGTCTACCACAGAAACGACACTTAATAAATTTAGGAAATTGAACCTCATTCGTTGGAAAAATGGCTAGAAAGCATGGGTGTATTATAATATCACAACTTAAACTACTAATCATACATATACAATATATTCTTATTGAACTTAAGAAATATGGATGATGTTGACAAAATAACTCAAAAGTGTTGGACCTTTGATGGCTGTAATGCAATTTAGGTCAAATTGAATGAGTCTATGTGAAGGGAAAAAAAAAATTGCAATCTAACCCATGAAATATCACCGTGATCGAATTGAAAAAGGGACCTTACATTTTTTTTTTTGACACACCTTACATGTTTTTTTTTTTTTGACAGTGAGAACAAAGAAAAGAAAACATAAGCAACAGACTAAAAATACCAAAAAAACACTCCCGAGCACGAGCCTTTCCAGCCAACCAGTGTACAGGAGACACCCATTCCCTAGGAACCTTAAGAATTTTACAAGCCGCACAGGTAGACAAAAGAACCCGAGTATCCCGAAGTAACCAGTATAAAGAAACCTCATCTTTCTGTTGTTGGCCTAACATCCGACACAGAGGCTCACAGTCCGAGTAAATAAGAATCCTACGAAAACCACGAGAAAAAGCATTGCGTAACCCCCAAAAACAAGCTTGTAACTCAGACTGTAAGGCTGAAGAAGAGAAAGAAGCACGAGCCCCTCCTCCTCGGACTGAAGGAGAACCACAATCACGAAGAACCCAACCAGCACCTGCCGAATTATCCGAGGATGACCAAGACCCGTCGCAAATCAAACAAATATTAAACCCCAACGTAGGGTCCCCAGCAAGAGTGGCAGCAAATCTCGAACCAACAGGCCTAGGGCTAGGACCCAAAGTAGAAGAAGGAAGGTGAGAATCCTGAGCCTGCCTCCCTCGCACATTCCACTGAGAAGCAAGAAGCAAAACATCATCCGGAGAGACAGCTTGTTGCCGAAAACGTACATTATTACGGGACAACCATATAGCCCAAAGAAGGGAGAAAAATTGCACCAAGTTCTCCCAATCCTTAGCAGCCGCTAACAACGAGACCATAACAGAAAACCATTGGAGAAAGGGAAGATGAAGAAGACCCTGACTATTGAAATGAAACGAGCTGCGAACCCATAAAGGAGTAACGAAATCACAGTCTCGAAACAAATGGTTGATCGTCTCCTGCTCCCTTCGACAAAAGCAGCAAGTCGAATCCACGGAAACGCCGCGAACAGCTAGAGCTGAGGCAACCGGAATACCAGCATGAATTATTTTCCAGCCAAAGATCTTCCATTTAGGAAGAAGGGGGAGCGCCCAAAATTTCTTCCACCAGGGAATAGGCAAGGACCCAAAGGAGGACACCTGATAGTCTGATGAAGTAAGAGAGCATAGGCAGACTTCGTAGAAAAGGAGCCATCCTTGGTAAATTTCCAATATACAAAATCATCCATAAGCTCCTGCGGACGATCCAAACTAAGGATCCTGACGGCAGTCGGACTATCAAAAAACCGATGGACTCTCGAGGAGTCCCACTCGTTAGAACGCGGATCAATTATACCAGACACATGAGTCGGAAGATCCGACTGAGATAAACCATCCTTGAATAACACTGGACCCAGGAGCCCAGTTGTCGGCTGTTATGTGTACCTTGTCACCTCTACCCACTTTCCAACGTACACCAGAAGAAACAGTCGAAAGAGCCATCTGCAACCCACGACAGCCCCAAGAGGGGCGAGAAATCCGAGCTCCCGGATTGACTGGCAGAGAGGAGTACTTCAAAAACATGAGTCTAGAAACCAAAAGTTGAGGATTTCGAATCATCCTCCACCCTGTACCAGCAAGGATAGCTGAATTAAAGCAAGCAATGTTGCGCACACCCAAACCCCCAAACCTTTTGGTAAATGAAGAAGAGACACTGAGCGCAACGCCAAACCCTTCCGAGAACCAGACGATCTCCACCAAAAGTTGGCAAGCATGCTATCAAGTTGAGAAGCTACAGAAGACGGAATCTTGAAAACCGACAAGATATGATTAAACGATGCTATCAAAACCGAATTTATGATAGCCAGTTTCGCTGCTGCTAACAAGCGAAGAGAAGCAAAAGCAGACAACCGGCTAGCAACCTTGTCAATTAGAAACCTGAATTCCGCGACTTTACTCCTTCCAAGGTCAACAGGAAGACCTAGATGAGTACCAAAAGAAGCCTTCGATTGTAGTCGAAGACTGCGAGCTAAAAAATCACGGTAGTCTTGAGGGGTATTTGGGCTGAACTTGACAAAGGACTTCTGAAGATTAATCATCTGACCCGAAGCAGAGCAAAAATCCGAAAGAATGGCCATGACATTGTCACACGCTTGGGGCGAAAGTTGGAAAAATAACAGCGAATCATCTGCAAAGAACAGATGGGAAATCGAAGGTCCGCCCCTAGACACACGAATACCAGAAAACAAAGCCTGTTCTTCCGCCCGCCTAAGAGAGGTCGACAACATCTCCATACACAAAACAAATAGATATGGTGACAGAGGATCACCTTGTCTAAGACCACATTGTGGTCGAAAGGACGGTGTAAGACTCCCATTCACAAGAACCTGGTACGAGACAGTTGTAACACACTGCTCAATAATATGAACCGAATAAGGCGGAAAACCAAAAGCCCGTAAAACCTGACTTAAAAAATCCCAGCGCACTCTATCATAAGCTTTATTCATATCCAACTTTAGAGCCGCATAAAAAAGGTTTCCGAGCTTTAGAAGCATTCATAAAGGATAGAAGCTCGTGAGCTACCAAAGCATTATCAGAAATTAGGCGACCCGGCACAAAGGCATTCTGGAACCCTGAAATAAGAGATGGAAGAACCCCTCGCAGACGGCCAGTAATGCATTTTGCTATAAATTTTTACATGACATTACATAAACCAATCAGCCGAAACTGAGACACTAACTCCGGCTGAGAAACCTTCGGCAGAAGGACTAAGAAGGTTCTATTCCAGTCCTTCAGCATATAACCATGAGCAAAAAAGTATTGAACTGCCGAGATAACCAAATGCCCAGTATGATCCCAATAAGTATTGAAAAAAGCCGAAGTAAAGCCATCAGGCCCAGGAGATTTGTCGTTAGCAATATGAAACATTGCAGCTTTAATCTCAGAAGGCGAGAACGGGGCCATTAACATGTCCTTTTGAGACGAGGATAGCGTCGGGAGGCCAAGGTGATCCCAAGAAAAAGGAGGGTCACTCCCAAATGGAGATACATGAGAATATAGATCAGAGTAAAAGGCCTGAATAAGAGAGCGAAGCCAAGAGAATCCAAAACCCAAATACCAGCATCATTCTTCAAACTGACAATCAGATTACGACGACGACGAGCTTGGACCACCGAAACAGTAATTTGGAGTGTGACTCCCTCCAGCATCCTATTTAGTTTTAGCACGTTGTTTCCAATAGAGAAAAGCAGCAGTTGCTTCGGCTATCTTCTCTTCCTAGTATTTAGAAAAAGAACTCGCGCCACTGGGGATTGTAATTGAGTAGAAGAAGAAGACAAATCAGAACATAAAGCTTTCCAGTTTATACCCAAGATTTCCTGTGGCTAAGGCACCAGTCTTTAAGTCGCCTGCGAATAACAACAAGCCTGCGAGATAAGGTAAAACACGGAGAGCCTGTAAATTCTAAACGACAGCCGTCCTTAATAATCCTAGAAGTATCCTGAGCAGATAAGCACCAGTTTTCGATTCTATAAGGTCGCCGAACAGAATCTTGAGGTAACGAGTCTGAAAAGATAATAGCTGTGTGATCCGAAAATAGAATCGGTTGATGATGAACAATGGAGTCCGGATAATCAATAAACCAATCCTAAGTTGCATATGCCTTATCTAATCTTTCAAAAGTCGGGTCCACCTCTATTCTATTGTTTGTCCAAGTATAAGAAGGTCCAGAAGAAGGAACATTCACTAACCCAAATTCAACCGCCATTGAATAAAATCCAAACGTCCTGGAATAAGTGAAGACCCTCCTATTTTATCCGATAGATACCCGACTTGGTTAAAATCACCAATCAACAAAATGTTCGGGTAAGTTTGGACAAATCTAGCAATAGACGACCACACATCTGATCTATCTGCTACATGAGGTGCCCCGTACACAAAGATCACAAATTTTATCACATCACCAACCTCTATTTTACAACTACAAAGTTTGGAGATATAAACACTGGAACTACACTAAAAGGAGCAAGCTAAAAAATGAACAAACCACCACTTAATCCTACAACATCTACACCACAACAACCCAAAAAAGGAATAGATGCTAAACTGAGCACAACATTATCCACAGAAACCATTGTTTCCATCAAAACACCACATCCAAGTTATGGGAGCGGACTAAAGAGCTTAGATACGGAAATTTAGGGGAGTCCGCTTGTCAAGACCCCTACAGTTCCAGGCAGCAACTTTCATCTCAATTTGGGTGACCCATTACGGGAGGTCACCGAGCCCGCTGAAGAAGAAGTTGTAGAAACCAAATCTAAACTGCCCTTGCGCTTCTTGCAAGGTAACAAACAGGGAAAACAACCTGAGCCATGTTGCAACATCGAGACTAGGGGTGCTGATGGTTCCAGTGCACCACCCGAACGCTGATGGTAGGGCAAAGAGCATGCCAGACTGTTCAACAATCTTGCGGAGGAATGTCCGCATATCAATGCTGTGAAGGACTACAATGCATTTTCAACGGTGACTATCCAGGCGCAACAGGAACGTGTATGCGACGAACGTTTAAGACCGTTCAACAATATTGTGTGGCACTTCAGCGTACAATGTTTGTGAAGGACTACGATGTGAGCTTGATGGTGATTATCCTGGATCGGCGGAGTTTGTAGGCCGCTAAAACATGTCGAAGGACATATCAACTTTGCGGAGGTATCAATAGATTGAAATGTTGCCAAGGATTAAGATGTGTACTTGATGACGATTATCCAGAAGTTGGCAGTGTTTGTATGCAGGAAGAAAATGTCAAAGTGATTATGAATTTGTGGGTGGTAGCACTGGACTTCAAGTGTTGCGAAAGGTACGCTTGTGTCTATGATGCGAGTAGCTATGCTGGTGATGGTGGTGTTTGTGTGCCTACTTACAAGCAGAGTTCTTCGTCGAAATGATGACTTATTAGTCCATTCATGTGGATGACTCTCATTTTCTTGAGCTACAATTGTGTTAATTTGAGTTGCATATATGTATTTTTTGTTGAGTGTTTGATTTCTTGTATTAATTTGATTGTATTGATTGAGTTTACTTAATAAATGTTACGGAGTTTTATTAAGAAATTTATATATATGCTATTGCTATGCATGTGTTTGGGTACAAATTGATTTTTATTTTTATTTTTTATTTTTTGGCTGCTCATTACAAGCCAAAATTTTCTTCTGTCAGTGCAGGTATATATTCTCGGCCCAATTCACCAATTGAACCAAAATGTCTTTAACCCAATATTAAAAGTCTTAGTCGATCTAGATCTTATTGTTTTTTCCCAAATGATAGAGTAAAAATATATTTCTGAGCTCAACCATCAGCTTAAATTTTTGGTTGAATTGGTCCTCTAACATGGTATCAGAGCCAGCGTAATACAAAGGTCACGAGTACGAATCTCATCTGCCCTTCCTTTAAAGTGGAATTAATTCGCACCAGCTATGGGTAGACTTTGTTACATCCACATTTCATGCCTAAAGAGCTTTATGTGAGGGGGAGTGATAGAGTATTAAGGCTTTTCTTTGTCAATAAAAAAAAAAAAAGTTGTAACCTTTTCATTTTACCCCTTGTTTTGTTAGAAAAATAAAAATTTAAACATTTATTTGTGTATATTAGTAATCATCGCAGAGTATAAAAATGGCTTTTATAAAATTACTCATGGCCATACATTAAAAGGATTTGAGGATGCGTAAACCAACTACAATTAACATAATTAATTGAATAGTGCAAAAGTCAAACTGTTGAAATTAAAAATTAACAAAATGAGTACAATAATCCCGGAATCAAAAACATAATGTATGCTATAGAACATACATGAAAACACATGATGAACATATACTAAACTCAATCAGTATTGCTAGTATGAACTAGTGAGTACATATTATAGCTTAATAATTAGCATAAGTGCATAAACCCGTACCAGGAGGAAGCTTCTTCTTTCGAGTTTTAATAAGAGGTTCGGTAGGAAGGTTTCGAGCATGAACGCAGTTCAATCCTTGACAACATACGTAACGGACCATAGAGTTGGCACTCTTGAAGGTGGTGTCTACACTTATCTTTTCGACGGAGGTTGTTGATTATCTAAAGGTGTACATAGTCCGAGACCACCTGGTTGCTCTGGTGTCCAACCAAGACAATATAATCCTTCACAACAAGCGTAATCGCCATAACCTCCACAAAGTTGTTTTAGTTTCCTACACGTAGGGTTAGGTTGTGGTTGTGGTGGTGGTGGTGGTGATGATGGCGGCGATGGTGGTGGTGGTGTGCTCGAGGTGTCCGGTACATATGATGGTTGTTGATCATAGGGTCCATAACTCTTTTCCATGGCTGGAAGAAAAATATGAACATAACACCACAAATTTGTAAGTAACAATTAGTGAATGTTAAAGAGAATTAAGCTAAATATAGTTTTATCATCTTATATGAAGTTTAAGCACTTCACTATTTCACTTCATCTCATACTCCTCTTGTATCAAATTTCTTGCATTACTTTAACTGAATACTCTTGACAATGTACAATTTTGGCTATCAATATCTTTTAATAGTAAAAATATAAATTGAATATATACATTATAATAAATCCAATAGTGCCTAGATATGGACATTTGTTTTCATATATTTTCAAAAAAATATGATCAAAATAGTGGTGAAAATTCATTATGAAGTTATGAGTAATTAACTAACGAGTTGGTCTTTTAAGAAATACTATGAGGCATATATAAAAAGGGATACTCAAAATGACACCATGGCGAAATTTTCACAAGGATTAGAATTTTTTGGATAATATATGATTTGGAATTATTATAAATCAATATTATATACGTCTGAGTGCACCGTACACTCAACTAATCCAAAATTAAATGAGAACGAACTACTCATGGATGAATGGTGCACCTGATGTATACGATAATATCTCAATTATTATAATATCTTTGTATGTGTACTTTTCCATAAAAGTATACATCTCCATGCATTTTATATTTAATGAGGGTTAGCAATGTCCACCATTATATTGCAATACTTATATAGTGCTTCCAAATGCGCTTAAAAAGTCTACTTACTAGGTAAAAGTAATTACGAGTCGTGAGCTAGCAATTTCTATGATTACTTACTTAATTATTGAGTTGTTGCGCACGACTAGTTCACTACGATAAAATTTATATATACAGCTTGTTATGGCTATTTTTATCAGATAAACTAAATAGATTTTTAGATGGTTGCAGCCACGTCTTTGGATTATTATGTTTTTGTTGAGGTACACATACCGACCCTCCTAAATATAGTACATACCTTTGTTAGAAAGAATTAAAAAAAAAATGCAAGGAAATATCTAATATAATTATAGTCTACAAAAATCTATTGATATAATATATCTATGATACTAATAAATCTAATGTAAATTACAGTATTAACTTTCGCAAAACCTGTTATATACACTCAAATTGTACAGAGTTACATGCATCCAATATAAGGGTAATTTTTTCCTCATTTGATACGAGTATATATTTGTATGCTCATTTTAAGATTCTAAAATGATCCGAGCAAAAATATCATGAGCAGAAAATACCATTGGGTTTACCTTGCACTCGGGTGTATATATATAAATTACTTTATATCTCTTTAGAATAATCTAGCATTAAATATTATAATCATCTTTTGTACAGAGTATTAAGGTGTATATATACTATTAAGGTGTATATATACTCTGTAGTATGTATAAATATGTATGTGATTATTGTCCATAGGATACAAAATTAAAATTAAAAAATGATATTAGTCTTGTTTGGTATAGAAGCTGGAAAGCTTTTAGCTAATAGAGCCTAGTTAGAGGTTAGCTTACTGAAAGACTTAAAACTCTTTTTGAAAAAATCATTATAAGAACTTTTTGAAATCAACTTATTGAATAATTAGCTTTTTTACTTTTTGGCTATCAAATACACTTATGTCTTGTTTGGTAAAGTGCATTTTGGAGTTATTGATCCCTATTATATGTTTGACTGATTTAAATACCACCTTCGAATATTTTTAGTTGCAACTTTGCAATATTTTATATCTCACAAATAATACCCCAAAATTGCAACTAATTTAATAAAAATCGGAGGTAGTATCAAATTTGGGTGTTTGGTAAATAGTTTATTGAAAGAGATTTTTGGACTCAAAAAGCACACACTTTTAGAAAACAATCAATACAAAACTTTTTGATATTAGCTTATTAAAAAAAATCATCTTTTGTCTATTAAATACACTAAAACAACTAAGTACGTAGCACTTAATTACTAAACACTTTTACACAATAAGCTAAACTATTTATAACCAGCTAGTCAAATTAATTAATACAACCAAGTTCAATATTATTCTAAAATGATTAATTGTATTCAATTCAACTTGCTACATGATTAATCATGATATAGCTAATGTTAGTTTACTGATATCATATACTAGCAGTAGTGATGAGTCCAGCAAAGCAAAGACATGGTTGCATGCACGTAATAACAACGAAAATAATGATGCATCTATATTATATCTTGTTAATTATTTGATAATGTATTTAATTTCCTTAGGTTTTTTTGGCTTGTCGATTCAACATACAATAAAAATTAGTTTTTCATTCATAAGGTAAGCAATATAAATGCTAAGGAAAGCTGAGGAATGTTCAATCACTCGCCTAAAAAAAATAATAGATCGTATAAGCTTAGCTTAGAAATGCAACAATCTTCTTATATTTCCTTCATTAAAATGGCGAGTATTCGTATCAACTACACTGTTATGTCAATGATGTTCTTAGCTATTCTTTTACTAAGTGTATCAGGTTTGGCTCCGACCTCTTTTTCTCCTACAATACTCATTATTATTACACGTATTATGTGCTTTGGAGATATTTGTTATATACACCTAGGGTACCGTACACCCATAAAGTATTTTTGTACTTATTTTTGATGATTATCATTTCGTTGATTCATCAAATGAAGAACAAAAACTAATCTTGGGTTAGTTGGATGTACGGTAAAACCTGGATGTATATAAAAATTTTATGTGCACAGGGCTAATTTTTTTTTTTTCTTTTTTTTCTATATAATTCTAGTCAAATGTCGTTTTCAAATTCATATATGCCATGTTCGATTACTCTATAAGTTAAATAATTTTTGAAAAACGGGTGACTAATATTCATGGTTTATTAAAATTATTTCAGTTCCAGCATTCATCGATGCAATTGAAACATCCGAAGAAGAAAAATGTCAAGGTGAAGGCAATATATGTGTTTCTAAAGGTGTATATGCTTGTTTGTGAAGGACTAGTCTGCTCAGCTTCCAATATTGTTATTGGTGTTTGTAAAAAAAACCTCTACCGGATCTACTAATAGATTATGCAAATTGAGACTCCTTATAATCATCGAAATTCATGAATACATACAAGCAACATCTACTAAGTATCTAGAAGAGTTTTCTTGTATAATATACCAACTATTGTGTTTCTAGCTTGCACTGTGATGTTTCTCATAAATGTTCTTTTTAATCAGTATTATTATTCCATAATATTATTATTCATAATATCATAATTATTGTTAGATAATCAACTCAATCAAAAGCTTAAACAGATGGTTGAGATTAAAGAATATGTTTTATACTCTATATCAAACAATGTTCATTTTTGTTGCTTTGATCGGTCTTGGATTTATTTTTAATTTTTTTTTTTTCAATTCAAAGTGTATTGTTTGTTGATGGGGGTACACATACGTATGTCAAATTAAAAAAAAAAAAAAGATTGAATGATCATCAAAGTCAAATATAGTAATAATATACGTTATCTAATCATATATACTTCGTAGAATTTTGTGATTGATTGGTCTACCACAGAAACGACACTTAATAAAATTTAGGAAATTGAACCTCATTCGTTGGAAAAATGGCTAGAAAAGCATGGGTGTATTATAATATCACAACTTAAACTACTAATCATACATATACAATATATTCTTATTGAACTTAAGAAATATGGATGATGTTGACAAAATAACTCAAAAGTGTTGGACCTTTGATGGCTGTAATGCAATTTAGGTCAAATTGAATGAGTCTATGTGAAGGGAAAAAAAAAATTGCAATCTAACCCATGAAATATCACCGTGATCGAATTGAAAAAAGGGATCTTACATTTTTTTTTTTTGACACAGCCTTACATGTTTTTTTTTTTTTTTTGACAGTGAGAACAAAGAAAAGAAAACATAAGCAACAGACTAAAAATACCAAAAAAACACTCCCGAGCACGAGCCTTTCCAGCCAACCAGTGTACAGGAGACACCCATTCCCTAGGAACCTTAAGAATTTTACAAGCCGCACAGGTAGACAAAAGAACCCGAGTATCCCGAAGTAACCAGTATAAAGAAACCTCATCTTTCTGTTGTTGGCCTAACATCCGACACAGAGGCTCACAGTCCGAGTAAATAAGAATCCTACGAAAACCACGAGAAAAAGCATTGCGTAACCCCCAAAAACAAGCTTGTAACTCAGACTGTAAGGCTGAAGAAGAGAGAGAAGCACGAGCCCCTCCTCCTCGGACTGAAGGAGAACCACAATCACGAAGAACCCAACAGCACCTGCCGAATTATCCGAGGATGACCAAGACCCGTCGCAAATCAAACAAATATTAAACCCCGACGTAGGGTCCCCAGCAAGAGTGGCAGCAAATCCCGAACCAACAGGCCTAGGGCTAGGACCCAAAGTAGAAGAAGGAAGGTGAGAAATCCTGAGCCTGCCTCCCTCGCACATTCCACTGAGAAGCAAGAAGCAAAACATCATCCGGAGAGACAGCTTGTTGCCGAAAACGTACATTATTACGGGACAACCATATAGACCAAAGAAGGGAGAAAAATTGCAACCAAGTTCTCCCAATCCTTAGCAGCCGCTAACAACGAGAACCATAACAGAAAACCATTGGAGAAAGGGAAGATGAAGAAGACCCTGACTATTGAAATGAAAACGAGCTGCGAACCCATAAAGGAGTAACGAAATCACAGTCTCGAAACAAATGGTTGATCGTCTCCTGCTCCCTTCGACAAAAGCAGCAAGTCGAATCCACGGAAACGCCGCGAACAGCTAGAGCTGAGGCAACCGAAATACCAGCATGAATTATTTTCCAGCCAAAGATCTTCCATTTAGGAAGAAGGGGGAGCGCCCAAAATTTCTTCCACCAGGGAATAGGCAAGGACCCCAAAAGGAGGACACCTGATAGTCTGATGAAGTAAGAGAGCATAGGCAGACTTCGTAGAAAAGGAGCCATCCTTGGTAAATTTCCAATATACAAAATCATCCATAAGCTCCTGCGGACGATCCAAACTAAGGATCCTGACGGCAGTTGGACTATCAAAAAACCGATGGACTCTCGAGGAGTCCCACGCGTTAGAACGCGGATCAATTATACCTGACACATGAGTCGGAAGATCCGACTGAGATAAACCATCCTTGAATAACACTGGACCCCAGGAGCCCAGTTGTCGGCTGTTATGTGTACCTTGTCACCTCTACCCACTTTCCAACGTACACCAGAAGAAAACAGCCGAAAGAGCCATCTGCAACCCACGACAGCCCCAAGAGGGGCGAGAAATCCGAGCTCCCAGATTGACTGGCAGAGAGGGGTACTTCAAAAACATGAGTCTAGAAACCAAAAGTTGAGGATTTCGAATCATCCTCCACCCTGTACCAGCAAGGATAGCTGAATTAAAGCAAGCAATGTTGCGCACACCCAAACCCCCCAAACCTTTTGGTAAATGAAGAAGAGACACTGAGCGCAACGCCAAACCCTTCCGAGAACCAGACGATCTCCACCAAAAGTTGGCAAGCATGCTATCAAGTTGAGAAGCTACAGAAGACGGAATCTTGAAAACCGACAAGATATGATTAAACGATGCTATCAAAAACCGAATTTATGATAGCCAGTTTTCGCTGCTGCTAACAAGCGAAGAGAAGCAAAAGCAGACAACCGGCTAGCAACCTTGTCAATTAGAAACCTGAATTCCGCGACTTTAATCC
Organism: Chenopodium quinoa; assembly: GCF_001683475.1. NCBI lineage: Eukaryota > Viridiplantae > Streptophyta > Magnoliopsida > Caryophyllales > Amaranthaceae > Chenopodium > Chenopodium quinoa. The sequence goes on along the minus strand of NW_018742733.1, from coordinate 2,124,088 downwards.
TTCCAAGGTCAACAGGAAGACCTAGATGAGTACCAAAAGAAGCCTTCGATTGTAGTCGAAGACTGCGAGCTAAAAAATCACGGTAGTCTTGAGGGGTATTTGGGCTGAACTTGACAAAGGACTTCTGAAGATTAATCATCTGACCCGAAGCAGAGCAAAAATCCGAAATAATGGCCATGACATTGTCACACGCTTGGGGCGAAAGTTGGAAAAATAACAGCGAATCATCTGCAAAGAACAGATGGGAAATCGAAGGTCCGCCCCTAGACACACGAATACCAGAAAACAAAGCCTGTTCTTCCGCCCGCCTAAGAGAGGTCGACAACACCTCCATACACAAAACAAATAGATATGGTGACAGAGGATCACCTTGTCTAAGACCACATTGTGGTCGAAAGGACGGTGTAAGACTCCCATTCACAAGAACCTGGTACGAGACAGTTGTAACACACTGCTCAATAATATGAACCGAATAAGGCGGAAAACCAAAGGCCCGTAAAACCTGACTTAAAAAATCCCAGCGCACTCTATCATAAGCTTTATTCATATCAAACTTTAGAGCCGCATAAAAACGTTTCCGAGCTTTAGAAGCATTCATAAAGGATAGAAGCTCGTGAGCTACCAAAGCATTATCAGAAATTAGGCGACCCGGCACAAAGGCATTCTGGAACCCTGAAATAAGAGATGGAAGAACCCCTCGCAGACGGCCAGTAATGCATTTTGCTATACATTTTTACATGACATTACATAAACCAATCAGCCGAAACTGAGACACTAACTCCGGCTGAGAAATCTTCGGCAGAAGGACTAAGAAGGTTCTATTCCAGTCCTTCAGCATATAACCATGAGCAAAAAAGTATTGAACTGCCGAGATAACCAAATGCCCAGTATGATCCCAATGAGTATTGAAAAAAGCCGAAGTAAAGCCATCAGGCCCAGGAGATTTGTCGTTAGAAATATGAAACATTGCAGCTTTAATCTCAGAAGGCGAGAACGGGGCCATTAACATGTCCTTTTGAGACGAGGATAGCGTCGGGAGGCCAAGGTGATCCCAAGAAAAAGGAGGGTCACTCCCAAATGGAGATACATGAGAATATAGATCAGAGTAAAAGGCCTGAATAAGAGAGCGAAGCCCAAGAGAATCCGAAACCCAAATACCAGCATCATTCTTCAAACTGACAATCAGATTACGACGACGACGAGCTTGGACCACCGAAAACAGTAATTTGGAGTGTGACTCCCCTCCAGCATCCTATTTAGTTTTAGCACGTTGTTTCCAATAGAGAAAAGCATCAGTTGCTTCGGCTATCTTCTCTTCCCTAGTATTTAGAAAAAGAACTCGCGCCACTGGGGATTGTAATTGAGTAGAAGAAGTAGACAAATCAGAACATAAAGCTTTCCAGTTTATACCCCAAGATTTCCTGTGGCTAAGGCACCAGTCTTTAAGTCGCCTGCGAATAACAACAAGCCTGCGAGATAAGGTAAAACACGGAGAGCCTGTAAATTCTAAACGACAGCCGTCCTTAATAATCCTAGAAGTATCCTGAGCAGATAAGCACCAGTTTTCGATTCTATAAGGTCGCCGAACAGAATCTTGAGGTAACGAGTCTGAAAAGATAATAGCTGTGTGATCCGAAAATAGAATCGGTTGATGATGAACAATGGAGTCCGGATAATCAATAAACCAATCCTGAGTTGCATATGCCTTATCTAATCTTTCAAAAGTCGGGTCCACCTCTATTCTATTGTTTGTCCAAGTATAAGAAGGTCCAGAAAAAGGAACATTCACTAACCCTAAATTCAACCGCCATTGAATAAAATCCAAACGTCCTGGAATAAGTGAAGACCCTCCTATTTTATCCGATAGATACCCGACTTGGTTAAAATCACCAATCAACAAAATGTTCGGGTAAGTTTGGACAAATCTAGCAATAGACGACCACACATCTGATCTATCTGCTACATGAGGTGCCCCGTACACAAAGATCACAAATTTTATCACATCACCAACCTCTATTTTACAAACTACAAAGTTTGGAGATATAAACACTGGAACTACACTAAAAGGAGCAAGCCAAAAAATGAACAAACCACCACTTAATCCTACAGCATCTACACCACAACAACCCAAAAAAGGAATAGATGCTAAACTGAGCACAACATTATCCACAGAAACCATTGTTTCCATCAAAAACACCACATCCAAGTGATGGGAGCGGACTAAAGAGCTTAGATACGGAAATTTAGGGGAGTCCGCTTGTCCAAGACCCCTACAGTTCCAGGCAGCAACTTTCATCTCAATTTGGGTGACCCATTACGGGAGGTCACCGAGCCCGCTGAAGAAGAAGTTGTAGAAACCAAATCTAAACTGCCCTTGCGCTTCTTGCAAGGTAACAAACAGGGAAAACAACCTGAGCCATGTTGCAACATCGAGACTAGGGGTGCTGATGGTTCCAGTGCACCACCCGAACGCTGATGGTAGGGCAAAGAGCATGCCAGACTGTTCAACAATCTTGCGGAGGAATGTCCGCATATCAATGCTGTGAAGGACTACAATGCATTTTCAACGGTGACTATCCAGGCGCAACAGGAACGTGTATGCGACGAACGTGTAAGACCGTTCAACAATATTGTGGTGGCACTTCAGCGTACCAATTTTGTGAAGGACTACGATGTGAGCTTGATGGTGATTATCCTGGATCCGGCGGAGTTTGTAGGCCGCTAAAACCATGTCGAAGGACATATCAACTTTGCGGAGGTATCAATAGATTGAAATGTTGCCAAGGATTAAGATGTGTACTTGATGACGATTATCCAGAAGTTGGCGGTGTTTGTATGCCAGGAAGAAAATGTCAAAGTGATTATGAATCTTGTGGTGGTAGCACTGGACTTCAGTGTTGCGAAAGGTACGCTTGTGTCTATGATGCGAGTAGCTATGCTGGTGATGGTGGTGTTTGTGTGCCTACTTACAAGCAGAGTTCTTCGTCGAAATGATGACTTATTAGTCCATTCATGTGGATGACTCTCATTTTCTTGAGCTACAATTGTGTTAATTTGAGTTGCATATATGTATTTTTTGTTGAGTGTTTGATTTCTTGTATTAATTTTGATTGTATTGATTGAGTTTACTTAATAAATGTTACGGAGTTTTATTAAGAAATTTATATATATGCTATTGCTATGCATGTGTTTGGGTACAAATTGATTTTTATTTTTATTTTTTATTTTTTGGGCTGCTCATTACAAGCCAAAATTTTCTTCTGTGCAGTGCAGGTATATATTCTCGGCCCAATTCACCAATTGAACCAAAATCGTCTTTAACCCAATATTAAAAGTCTTAGTCGATCTAGATCTTATTGTTTTTTCCCAAATGATAGAGTATAAAATATATTTCTGAGCCTCAACCATCAGCTTAAATTTTTGGTTGAATTGGTCCTCTAACATGGTATCAGAGCCAGCGTAATACAAAGGTCACGAGTACGAATCTCATCTGCCCTTCCTTTAAAGTGGAATTAATTCGCACCAGCTATGGGTAGACCTTTGTTACATCCACATTTCATGCCTAAAGAGCCTTTATGTGAGGGGGAGTGATAGAGTATAAGGCTTTTCTTTGTCAATAAAAAAAAAAAAAAGTTGTAACCTTTTCATTTTACCCCTTGTTTTGTTAGAAAAATAAAAATTTAAACATTTATTTGTGTATATTAGTAATCATCGCAGAGTATAAAAATGGCTTTTATAAAATTACTCATGGCCATACATTAAAAGGATTTGAGGATGCGTAAACCAACTACAATTAACATAATTAATTGAATAGTGCAAAAGTCAAACTGTTGAAATTAAAAAATTAACAAAATGAAGTACAATAATCCCCGGAATCAAAAACATAATGTATGCTATAGAACAATACATGAAAACACATGATGAACATATACTAAACTCAATCAGTATTGCTAGTATGAACTAGTGAGTACATATTATAGCTTAATAATTAGCATAAGTGCATAAACCCGTACCAGGAGGAAGCTTCTTCTTTCGAGTTTTAATAAGAGGTTCGGTAGGAAGGTTTCGAGCATGAACGCAGTTCAATCCTTGACAACATACGTACGGACCATAGAGTTGGCACTCTTGAAGGTGGTGTCTACACTTATCTTTCGACGGAGGTTGTTGATTATCTAAAGGTGTACATAGTCCGAGACCACCTGGTTGCTCTGGTGTCCAACCAAGACAATATAATCCTTCACAACAAGCGTAATCGCCATAACCTCCACAAAGTTGTTTTAGTTTCCTACACGTAGGGTTAGGTTGTGGTTGTGGTGGTGGTGGTGGTGATGATGGCGGCGATGGTGGTGGTGGTGTGCTCGAGGTGTCCGGTACATATGATGGTTGTTGATCATAGGGTCCATAACTCTTTTCCATGGCTGGAAGAAAAATATGAACATAACACCACAAATTTGTAAGTAACAATTAGTGAATGTTAAAGAGAATTAAGCTAAATATAGTTTTATCATCTTATATGAAGTTTAAGCACTTCACTATTTCACTTCATCTCATACTCCTCTTGTATCAAATTTCTTGCATTACTTTAACTGAATACTCTTGACAATGTACAATTTTGGCTATCAATATCTTTTAATAGTAAAAATATAAATTGAATATATACATTATAATAAATCCAATAGTGCCTTAGATATGGACATTTGTTTTCATATATTTTCAAAAAAATATGATCAAAATAGTGGTGAAAATTCATTATGAAGTTATGAGTAATTAACTAACGAGTTGGTCTTTTAAGAATACTATGAGGCATATATAAAAGGGATACTCAAAATGACACCATGGCGAAATTTTCACAAGGATTAGAATTTTTTGGATAATATATGATTTGGAATTATTATAAATCAATATTATATACGTCTGAGTGCACCGTACACTCAACTAATCCAAAATTAAATGAGAACGAACTACTCATGGATGAATGGTGCACCTGATGTATACGATAATATCTCAATTATTATAATATCTTTGTATGTGTACTTTTCCATAAAAGTATACATCTCCATGCATTTTATATTTAATGAGGGCTCAAATATCTATAAAAACGAGGACAAAATGATTAAATTAGAAAACCCTAAAAGGACAAGAAAAACACTATTTTAAGAAACTCAAATTCAAAAATGGAAAAAATATTATAGGACAGAGGACGTTAGGGCAAAAGGTAACCAAAAAAAAAAAAACACACACAAACAATATTAAGAAAGAAATACAAAAACTAAACCTGATTCAGCCAATGCCAAAAGAGCTAGCAAAATTGACAACACAAATAAGTTGATAAAAATCCTCTCCATTGTGTTAATTAAATGTTTTAAAATTAAATTGAAGTTTGATTATGTTAGCAATGTCCACCATTATATTGCAATACTTATATAGTGCTTCCAAATGCGCTTAAAAAGTCTACTTACTAGGTAAAAGTAATTACGAGTCGTGAGCTAGCAATTTCTATGATTACTTACTTAATTATTGAGTTGTTGCGCACGACTAGTTCACTACGATAAAATTTATATATACAGCTTGTTATGGCTATTTTTATCAGATAAACTAAATAGATTTTTAGATGGTTGCAGCCACGTCTTTGGATTATTATGTTTTTGTTGAGGTACACATACCGACCCTCCTAAATATAGTACATACCTTTGTTAGAAAGAATTAAAAAAAAAATGCAAGGAAATATCTAATATAATTATAGTCTACAAAAATCTATTGATATAATATATCTATGATACTAATAAATCTAATGTAAATTACAGTATTAACTTTCGCAAAACCTGTTATATACACTCAAATTGTACAGAGTTACATGCATCCAATATAAGGGTAATTTTTTCCTCATTTGATACGAGTATATATTTGTATGCTCATTTTAAGATTCTAAAATGATCCGAGCAAAAATATCATGAGCAGAAAATACCATTGGGTTTACCTTGCACTCGGGTGTATATATATAAATTACTTTATATCTCTTTAGAATAATCTAGCATTAAATATTATAATCATCTTTTGTACAGAGTATTAAGGTGTATATATACTATTAAGGTGTATATATACTCTGTAGTATGTATAAATATGTATGTGATTATTGTCCATAGGATACAAAATTAAAATTAAAAAATGATATTAGTCTTGTTTGGTATAGAAGCTGGAAAGCTTTTAGCTAATAGAGCCTAGTTAGAGGTTAGCTTACTGAAAGACTTAAAACTCTTTTTGAAAAAATCATTATAAGAACTTTTTGAAATCAACTTATTGAATAATTAGCTTTTTTACTTTTTGGCTATCAAATACACTTATGTCTTGTTTGGTAAAGTGCATTTTGGAGTTATTGATCCCTATTATATGTTTGACTGATTTAAATACCACCTTCGAATATTTTTAGTTGCAACTTTGCAATATTTTATATCTCACAAATAATACCCCAAAATTGCAACTAATTTAATAAAAATCGGAGGTAGTATCAAATTTGGGTGTTTGGTAAATAGTTTATTGAAAGAGATTTTTGGACTCAAAAAGCACACACTTTTAGAAAACAATCAATACAAAACTTTTTGATATTAGCTTATTAAAAAAAATCATCTTTTGTCTATTAAATACACTAAAACAACTAAGTACGTAGCACTTAATTACTAAACACTTTTACACAATAAGCTAAACTATTTATAACCAGCTAGTCAAATTAATTAATACAACCAAGTTCAATATTATTCTAAAATGATTAATTGTATTCAATTCAACTTGCTACATGATTAATCATGATATAGCTAATGTTAGTTTACTGATATCATATACTAGCAGTAGTGATGAGTCCAGCAAAGCAAAGACATGGTTGCATGCACGTAATAACAACGAAAATAATGATGCATCTATATTATATCTTGTTAATTATTTGATAATGTATTTAATTTCCTTAAGTTTTTTTTGGCTTGTCGATCAACATACAATAAAATTAGTTTTCATTCCATAAGGTAAGCAATATAAATGCTAAGGAAAGCTGAGGAATGTTCAATCACTCGCCTAAAACAATAATAGATCGTATAAGCTTAGCTTAGAAATGCAACAATCTTCTTATATTTCCTTCATTAAAATGGCGAGTATTCGTATCAACTACACTGTTATGTCAATGATGTTCTTAGCTATTCTTATACTAAGTGTATCAGGTTTGGCTCCGACCTCTTTTTCTCCTACAATACTCATTATTATTACACGTATTATGTGCTTTGGAGATATTGTTATATACACCTAGTGTACCGTACACCCATAAGTATTTTGTACTTATTTTGATGATTATATTTCGTTGATTCATCAAATGAAGAACAAAAACTAATCTTGGGTTAGTTGGATGTACGGTAAACCTGGATGTATATAAAAATTTTATGTGCACGGGTTAATTTTTTTTTTTTTTTTTCTATAATTCTAGTCAAATGTCGTTTTCAATTCATATATGCATGTTCGATTACTCTATAAGTTAAATAATTTTTGAAAAACGGGTGACTAATATTCATGGTTAAAATTATTTCAGTTCCAGCATTCATCGATGCAATTGAAACATCCGAAGAAGAAAAATGTCAAGGTGAAGGCAATATATGTGTTTCTAAAGGTGTATATGCTTGTTGTGAAGGACTAGTCTGCTCAGCTTCCAATATTGTTATTGGTGTTTGTAAAAAACCTCTACCGGATCTACTAATAGATTATGCAAATTGAGACTCCTTATAATCATCGAAATTCATGAATACATACAAGCAACTCTACTAAGTATCTAGAAGAGTTTCTTGTATAATATACCACTATTTGTTTCTAGCTTGCACTGTGATGTTTCTCATAAATGTTCTTTTTAATCAGTATTATTATTCATAATATTATTATTCATAATATCATAATTATTGTTAGATAATCAACTCAATCAAAAGCTTAAACAGATGGTTGAGATTAAAGAATATGTTTTATACTCTATATCAACAATGTTCATTTTGTTGCTTTGATCGGTCTTGGATTTATTTTTAATTTTTTTTTTTTCAATTCAAAGTGTATTGTTTGTTGATGGGGGTACACATACGTATGTCAAATTAAAAAAAAAAAAAGATTGAATGATCATCAAAGTCAAATATAGTAATAATATACGTTATCTAATCATATATACTTCGTAGAATTTTGTGATTGATTGGTCTACCACAGAAACGACACTTAATAAATTTAGGAAATTGAACCTCATTCGTTGGAAAAATGGCTAGAAAGCATGGGTGTATTATAATATCACAACTTAAACTACTAATCATACATATACAATATATTCTTATTGAACTTAAGAAATATGGATGATGTTGACAAAATAACTCAAAAGTGTTGGACCTTTGATGGCTGTAATGCAATTTAGGTCAAATTGAATGAGTCTATGTGAAGGGAAAAAAAAAATTGCAATCTAACCCATGAAATATCACCGTGATCGAATTGAAAAAGGGACCTTACATTTTTTTTTTTTTTTGACACACCTTACATGTTTTTTTTTTTTTTTTGACAGTGAGAACAAAGAAAAGAAAACATAAGCAACAGACTAAAAATACCAAAAAAAACACTCCCGAGCACGAGCCTTTCCAGCCAACCAGTGTACAGGAGACACCCATTCCCTAGGAACCTTAAGAATTTTACAAGCCGCACAGGTAGACAAAAGAACCCGAGTATCCCGAAGTAACCAGTATAAAGAAACCTCATCTTTCTGTTGTTGGCCTAACATCCGACACAGAGGCTCACAGTCCGAGTAAATAAGAATCCTACGAAAACCACGAGAAAAAGCATTGCGTAACCCCCAAAAACAAGCTTGTAACTCAGACTGTAAGGCTGAAGAAGAGAGAGAAGCACGAGCCCCTCCTCCTCGGACTGAAGGAGAACCACAATCACGAAGAACCCAACCAGCACCTGCCGAATTATCCGAGGATGACCAAGACCCGTCGCAAATCAAACAAATATTAAACCCCGACGTAGGGTCCCCAGCAAGAGTGGCAGCAAATCCCGAACCAACAGGCCTAGGGCTAGGACCCAAAGTAGAAGAAGGAAGGTGAGAATCCTGAGCCTGCCTCCCTCGCACATTCCACTGAGAAGCAAGAAGCAAAACATCATCCGGAGAGACAGCTTGTTGCCGAAAACGTACATTATTACGGGACAACCATATAGACCAAAGAAGGGAGAAAAATTGCACCAAGTTCTCCCAATCCTTAGCAGCCGCTAACAACGAGACCATAACAGAAAACCATTGGAGAAAGGGAAGATGAAGAAGACCCTGACTATTGAAATGAAACGAGCTGCGAACCCATAAAGGAGTAACGAAATCACAGTCTCGAAACAAATGGTTGATCGTCTCCTGCTCCCTTCGACAAAAGCAGCAAGTCGAATCCACGGAAACGCCGCGAACAGCTAGAGCTGAGGCAACCGGAATACCAGCATGAATTATTTTCCAGCCAAAGATCTTCCATTTAGGAAGAAGGGGGAGCGCCCAAAATTTCTTCCACCAGGGAATAGGCAAGGACCCCAAAGGAGGACACCTGATAGTCTGATGAAGTAAGAGAGCATAGGCAGACTTCGTAGAAAAGGAGCCATCCTTGGTAAATTTCCAATATACAAAATCATCCATAAGCTCCTGCGGACGATCCAAACTAAGGATCCTGACGGCAGTTGGACTATCAAAAAACCGATGGACTCTCGAGGAGTCCCACGCGTTAGAACGCGGATCAATTATACCAGACACATGAGTCGGAAGATCCGACTGAGATAAACCATCCTTGAATAACACTGGACCCCAGGAGCCCAGTTGTCGGCTGTTATGTGTACCTTGTCACCTCTACCCACTTTCCAACGTACACCAGAAGAAACAGCCGAAAGAGCCATCTGCAACCCACGACAGCCCCAAGAGGGGCGAGAAATCCGAGCTCCCAGATTGACTGGCAGAGAGGGGTACTTCAAAAACATGAGTCTAGAAACCAAAAGTTGAGGATTTCGAATCATCCTCCACCCTGTACCAGCAAGGATAGCTGAATTAAAGCAAGCAATGTTGCGCACACCCAAACCCCCCAAACCTTTTGGTAAATGAAGAAGAGACACTGAGCGCAACGCCAAACCCTTCCGAGAACCAGACGATCTCCACCAAAAGTTGGCAAGCATGCTATCAAGTTGAGAAGCTACAGAAGACGGAATCTTGAAAACCGACAAGATATGATTAAACGATGCTATCAAAACCGAATTTATGATAGCCAGTTTCGCTGCTGCTAACAAGCGAAGAGAAGCAAAAGCAGACAACCGGCTAGCAACCTTGTCAATTAGAAACCTGAATTCCGCGACTTTACTCCTTCCAAGGTCAACAGGAAGACCTAGATGAGTACCAAAAGAAGCCTTCGATTGTAGTCGAAGACTGCGAGCTAAAAAATCACGGTAGTCTTGAGGGGTATTTGGGCTGAACTTGACAAAGGACTTCTGAAGATTAATCATCTGACCCGAAGCAGAGCAAAAATCCGAAAGAATGGCCATGACATTGTCACACGCTTGGGGCGAAAGTTGGAAAAATAACAGCGAATCATCTGCAAAGAACAGATGGGAAATCGAAGGTCCGCCCCTAGACACACGAATACCAGAAAACAAAGCCTGTTCTTCCGCCCGCCTAAGAGAGGTCGACAACACCTCCATACACAAAACAAATAGATATGGTGACAGAGGATCACCTTGTCTAAGACAACATTGTGGTCGAAAGGACGGTGTAAGACTCCCATTCACAAGAACCTGGTACGAGACAGTTGTAACACACTGCTCAATAATATGAACCGAATAAGGCGGAAAACCAAAGGCCCGTAAAACCTGACTTAAAAAATCCCAGCGCACTCTATCATAAGCTTTATTCATATCCAACTTTAGAGCCGCATAAAAACGTTTCCGAGCTTTAGAAGCATTCATAAAGGATAGAAGCTCGTGAGCTACCAAAGCATTATCAGAAATTAGGCGACCCGGCACAAAGGCATTCTGGAACCCTGAAATAAGAGATGGAAGAACCCCTCGCAGACGGCCAGTAATGCATTTTGCTATACATTTTTACATGACATTACATAAACCAATCAGCCGAAACTGAGACACTAACTCCGGCTGAGAAACCTTCGGCAGAAGGACTAAGAAGGTTCTATTCCAGTCCTTCAGCATATAACCATGAGCAAAAAAGTATTGAACTGCCGAGATAACCAAATGCCCAGTATGATCCCAATGAGTATTGAAAAAAGCCGAAGTAAAGCCATCAGGCCCAGGAGATTTGTCGTTAGAAATATGAAACATTGCAGCTTTAATCTCAGAAGGCGAGAACGGGGCCATTAACATGTCCTTTTGAGACGAGGATAGCGTCGGGAGGCCAAGGTGATCCCAAGAAAAAGGAGGGTCACTCCCAAATGGAGATACATGAGAATATAGATCAGAGTAAAAGGCCTGAATAAGAGAGCGAAGCCCAAGAGAATCCGAAACCCAAATACCAGCATCATTCTTCAAACTGACAATCAGATTACGACGACGACGAGCTTGGACCACCGAAAACAGTAATTTGGAGTGTGACTCCCCTCCAGCATCCTATTTAGTTTTAGCACGTTGTTTCCAATAGAGAAAAGCATCAGTTGCTTCGGCTATCTTCTCTTCCCTAGTATTTAGAAAAATAACTCGCGCCACTGGGGATTGTAATTGAGTAGAAGAAGAAGACAAATCAGAACATAAAGCTTTCCAGTTTATACCCCAAGATTTCTTGTGGCTAAGGCACCAGTCTTTAAGTCGCCTGCGAATAACAACAAGCCTGCGAGATAAGGTAAAACACGGAGATCCTGTAAATTCTAAACGACAGCCGTCCTTAATAATCCTAGAAGTATCCTGAGCAGATAAGCACCAGTTTTCGATTCTATAAGGTCGCCGAACAGAATCTTGAGGTAACGAGTCTGAAAAGATAATAGTTGTGTGATCCGAAAATAGAATCGGTTGATGATGAACAATGGAGTCCGGATAATCAATAAACCAATCCTGAGTTGCATATGCCTTATCTAATCTTTCAAAAGTCGGGTCCACCTCTATTCTATTGTTTGTCCAAGTATAAGAAGGTCCAGAAAAAGGAACAGTCACTAACCCCAAATTCAACCGCTATTGAATAAAATCCAAACGTCCTGGAATAAGTGAAGACCCTCCTATTTTATCCGATAGATACCCGACTTGGTTAAAATCACCAATCAACAAAATGTTCGGGTAAGTTTGGACAAATCTAGCAATAGACGACCACACATCTGATCTATCTGCTACATGAGGTGCCCCGTACACAAAGATCACAAATTTTATCACATCACCAACCTCTATTTTACAAACTACAAAGTTTGGAGATATAAACACTAGAACTACACTAAAAGGAGCAAGCCAAAAAATGAACAAACCACCACTTAATCCTACAGCATCTACACCACAACAACCCAAAAAAGGAATAGATGCTAAACTGAGCACAACATTATCCACAGAAACCATTGTTTACATCAAAAACACCACATCCAAGTGATGGGAGCGGACTAAAGAGCTTAGATACGGAAATTTAGGGGAGTCCGCTTGTCCAAGACCCCTACAGTTCCAGGCAGCAACTTTCATCTCAATTTGGGTGACCCATTACGGGAGGTCACCGAGCCCGCTGAAGAAGAAGTTGTAGAAACCAAATCTAAACTGCCCTTGCGCTTCTTGCAAGGTAACAAACAGGGAAAACAACCTGAGCCATGTTGCAACATCGAGACTAGGGGTGCTGATGGTTCCAGTGCACCACCCGAACGCTTTGCAGGGCAATAGTTGGGAACCCATTTCCGCAATTGTTCCCGGCCCCTCTGAATAAAATAAGCAGACTTGCTCCGACCCCTTAGTCTCATGGTGGCAATAGGAGACTTCTCATCTCGATTTTGATTATCATTCACCAGAATATCAAGGTTTGATGGTGATTGAGACAGTGTACAGTCCATAGGAACAACCTCTTCAATCTGATCAGGGAAAACCTTTAGAAAATCATCTTCTTGACTCTTTGTCAATTCCGGAGTAACAATAGAAGAGGAATGAGCATCACATGGTTGGCCCATTTGATTCATTAAATTAGATCCAGTATCTAAGCCCAAGTCACACATAGAAGGATCCAATTGATGCATAGACACTCTGGAGATATCCGACCCTTGTTGAGAATAAGAAGAGGTATGATCCATTAAATTGGGCCCAGGAGAAGATGGTGGATAAGAAATAAAATCAGAAAAGGAAAAAGTAGAATTAATGACCGCCCACCACATGAGGGAATAAGGATCACCGCCCCTCCAGCTAGAAATTGATAGACTTTGTAGTGCTCCTCCACCCCCATGTTTATCTTGATGGTGTGCTGAAGTATTGGAAGTGGGCCAACCTTCCATGAAAAGCCATATATTATCATAATTAGATGCATGGCCAGCACGTGTAGCTTCATGTGTTATAGTCTCATTTGCACAATTAGCACCTAAATCTAACTTTAACACTTCATTATCGGTTGGTCGAAATTCATCAGATACACCATTCCCTAAAAAGTCATAGTCTGATGGGTGAGAATCCATCGGACATGTAGAGGGATCTTCATCAATATGGAAGCCAAACAGCAAATTTGTCGTCCAAGAGTCCGGGGAGGGACAAATTCCCTTAAGAACAGAGGAGTATAAATCTAAATCCATGGGACCAAACACAACCCAACCACCGTCCTCATGAATTTGACGAAATCGATACTCTAAAGGACGCCTTATTTTATCAAGAGATTTCTTACACGTAGCTAAATCATCCGCATCTTCAGTAGCTCCGCAACAAATGTTGACACCAAACGCTGAATTAAATGCACTGAGAATTCACGTTCATCCCAAATTCTGCCTATTACACAATTGTCCCACTTAACAGGCACCTCATCATGAAGCTCGGAAGTAGGATTAAAGTACTCTCCTAAATAGTGGGGATAGACAAAGGAACTAGGATGAATATAACTAGCCATATTCAAGAAGAGCTAATCCTAGACTAGACTAAATTTACGAGCAGGCAGAAGAAAGGAGTTTGTCGTTTTCGTTCACCTTACATGTGTTGTTTGGGAAGAATATGTCTTAACATACACATACTCATATATAAGTTTCAATTATTACTACCTTTTCTTATTTCAATTAATTTATAATCATGTCAATTATCTTGCTGAACTTATCTTTGCATATATATACAATTGGGCGCTTCTTTAAGTTGAATGAATGTTATCACTTGTTTGATTCACTTTGTTATTTACACCTTTTTTTTTTTTTTTAATCTGCTTTTTTAATCTGCAATTATCATCCACATCACTCGTACTTTAGCGAGTTTTTACTAGTAGCCAAGTAAACATAGTAACCGTGGGGTGCTTACCGCGAAGGCGCTCCAGACTCCAAGCAATAAGAGTGTCCATTGCTTGCTGGCAATATCTTGCCTCAATAGTACTTTCTTCATTAGTCTAATACCAAATGTCTTGCATTTTCATGGTTTAGCCCTAAATACTGACACAGTCAACTTTACACATATGGCGATGTACTAGTTTGACTTTATTATTATATACAAGTGATAAAATTTTAATAAAAATTATCATAAAAATTATATTATAGAACTTTATATAATATTTATCTAACAACGTATTTTATTATTTTGTTATAAATAAATTATGGTCAAAGCTAATACATAAATAGTGAAAAAATTCCACCAACTGAGATGGAGGGAGTTATTATTAGCTTTTATGAATTTAATTATTTTATTGCGTTAGGAATTCTATCTTTACCATATCTTAATCTTAACTATTTTCACATTATTGCAGTTAAATTGAGATAGAGAAAGTACTCGACATAAATCAACAGGAAGAACAAGTACTCCTTACATATGAATTATCAATTACATAAAGATCAAATTACAAAACTAGAAAGTAGCTAGCTAAAACAAATTACTGGCTAAAAAAGGATGCTTAAATTTAAAGAGGATGATTTTGGAATGGTAGGCCAGTGTTTGATTCTCATTAGCCCCAACTTCTTGTTTCAATCGAACGAGTCCCTAAAACCCCGAGGATAGGGGATCCATGTCTAAGTTCGTTTCCTCAACTAGAAAGTGATCAATGAATCAAACTTGAAATTATTATTATGAAGTAATAATATAAGATGAAAGGTAATACTGTTAAATTTCGAAACAATATGAAATGGGCTTGGGCAACCCGAACAAGAAGGAGGAGAATTTGGTCCACAAACTAGGTTTTGGAGTTTTCACTAACCAATTGACAATAGTAGGAGTAACTCCAATATCTTATAAAGTGTGAAAATTGTATAGTACACTAGGGTGTACCATGCTCATGGTACACCTAGTGTTAAATGATGTGTTTTTAACATTTTATTTGCAAGCTGTCAGTTAGTTATTTAAAAAAAAAATCAATATCTTCCACAATTCATGGGATTCAACGTGATATTCTCCATTTTTACATAACTTTTAAAATTAAATTTCACCATATTTCAGTTTCGAATTAAGAGAGAATAAAGTTTATAAAAAATTTTGTAGAGAGAAAAATACAGAGCAAATTATGAGAACATTGTAATAGATGGATCGGAGAAGCTAAGGTAATTTGATTTTATTTGTTATGATTTTAATTTCAGGATTTTACTTATTAGGTTGATTTTATTTCGTTATTATTTTGCACAATTATTGTAAAATATCGTTGTTTTTTTTTCAATTTTGATATTTATGAATTTGAGATCCATATGACAAAGGTTGAAGATAGGTTCTTTTATTTTGTCAAAGGTTGAAGATGATGTTTTTTATATTTTGTCAAATGTTGAAGATGGTGTTCTTTATAAATTACTTGTGTTCGTTATTATAGTTATTGAACAATTATATGAATGTTCTTTATTTTTATCCTTTATGTTCTTTGCTTCGATGTTATTTGATTTATTCTGTATGTTCATTGAATTATCACTAACTACGTATATTGTTTTTTAAATCAAGATCGTGAAGGTTGATGACGATATTCTTTTGAGATCCCCTCTATTGATAATTGTTTTTCAGTTTTTTCAGTTCTAAAGAACATCTGTAATATTATTAAAGAACATGATAATATTATGAAATGAACATAACTTATATATATACCTACCACGATCCAAATACAAAATTCAAAGAACATTTCACAATAAGCAATGAACATTATGTGACGATAAAAGTACATTGCAATTACAATAAAAAAACATGGACAATTAAAATAAACTATCAAAAAATCTAATAAAAATCATTATATGATATAATTATGGTGATAAGGAAAAAGGTATAGTTTTAAAAAATAATTGTACATTACAAACAACTATAAAGTACATCATGTTTTCTAATAGAGAACATTATTAAATCACATAAAGAACATCACAAAAAATTCATATATACCAACCCTAAAACGAATATTGTAAAAATATATATTAAAGGTGAAAAATATGAACGAAATAAAAAAAAAATTGAAAACTAAAATTTTTGAAAACCAAATTTATAAATTTAATTAAATTTTGAAATTTAAAAACAAAATCTTAAGTTATTTTTAGGTCAAATAATTTTAGAGAATAGAAATTCTTTTTTTTTATAAAGAACATTATATAGTCATATAAAGAGCATCATTTAAAATTTGAAATTCAAAATTCAGGTGCATGGTACACCTGGGTAAAGCTTGGTTCGTGGAGGCGGATGCACAATCCGCATGGTGCATCCGCTCCAAAGTACAAAAAGGCGGAATGAACATGCATGTATATACTAATGTACATGGGCATATAAAAGAACATAGTGTTCATTTATAATGTACATGGACATATATATAAAAGAACATAGTGTTCATTTATAATGTACATCATATTTTTGTGCAACAATTTTGTATATTATTTTTGTATAATGATATAATTATTATTTTTGTATAATGAAATAGATAAACAGTACTATAATTATTTTTTTTACCATACATTAATTACAATCATTTCAATTTTTTTTTTACCAAAAGTTCACTTTCTCTCTCCAAACAAAACTTCAAACCCATTTAAATTCCTCAAACCTCAAACAAAATTTCACGAAATTTGAGTCCAAAATTGTTCAAGATGACAAATAAAAATGAAAGGTAAGACCAAATTCGACATTCATACTTGTTTATTTGACATTCATACTTGTTTATTTTGAGTTTGAGTGTTTGTTTTTTATAAATTTGATTGAAAATTGTAGTATTTGATTTTATTGGGAATTAATTGCGATTTTGATGTTATTTTGTTGTTACAATGAGAAATAAAATGAAGTTCTTGAAGAAGATCGTCCGACTATACCATTTTTGAAGAAGAAAGCAAGCAAATAGACAATTTTAGAAAAAGTTGTAGATTCAAATAATACAATGTACATTAAAATACAGTAAAATGTTTTTTTCATATACTTACATGATGCAAATAATACAATGTACATTAAACATGTAACCAACATTATAACATATATGTTCATTAGAATATAATACAATGTACATTATAATACAATAAAATGTACTTTTTTATATGCATACATAGTCATTTATACCAAATGTACATTTACTATATGAATAATGTTCTTTAATATTATCATGTTCTTTACTAATATTACAAATGTTCTTTAGATTTACAAAAAAAACATATAAAACTAGATGTTCTTTATAAAATAGCAATATGTTCTTTATAAAACAACTATATGTTCTTTACTGAACAACTAAATGTTCATTTCGCCTGTTTTTTAAAGAAAATCGGATGCACCATGCTTATTGCATCCGCCTCCACAGAAAAAATTTCAAAAAATAATACTTCCTCTGTTTTTTTTTTTTTTTGTTGACACATTTCTATTATCACACTTGCATTTTCAACGCATGTTTTTAACGACTAATATCTCTAATCAGCATTGTGAAATTATAAAAAGTGGATATTAATAAAATATACATTGAAACAATTTAAATAAGATCCCACATGAATATGTTTTATTGTATCTATAAACCACAAAAGCAAATCAAAGCGTGTTGTGTGAATAGGGTAAAAGTCAAACGGTGTTAACTAATAAAAAGTAAAAAACGGAAGAAGTACTGTGTATTAAAAGAATATTATTTCAACACTTTTGTATCAGGTGCATAAAGAGCTAGCTTTAGGTCTTTTTTGAAGAAAAAAATTTCTTTAAGGTCAAAGCTTGCCAAAAAAATTATAAAGTTGTTTTGACAAAAAATAAGCTTTATAAAATATTGCGTTTTGTATCCGCCTGGTCACAACATGTAGTCGCCTAGATGTAAAAGAATAAATTAACTCCTAAAATATGCAATGACTGAGTAACCCCTGCCCTATCACACTAACCGAGTAACCCTATCATACTGACCGAGAAACCCCTATAATACTAATCGAGTAACTCCAATAACAATAACGAAGTAACCCCTATGATGGATGGGCACAACATATAATAATTTGTGCTCTACATATACGTACATATTTTATTTTATTTTATTTTACGGTAATATATGGGGTGGAAGATGGAGGGATTAACCATCCCTCCATTCCTATATCCTCACGTACACCTATCTAATGATCTAAAAGAAAGTTAAACAGACAAAAAAAAAAAAAAAAAAAAAAAAAAAAAAAAAAAAAAAAAAAAGTGCTTCATACAAAAGGATGAACAAATATACCTAATTTTGCAGGTGCCAAAACTACTAACACGGTGGTCACAACGAAGAAGTTGATTGAATTCCTTGCCATTTTGAAAATGAAATTTGGAAATTCCACTTGATAACATTGTTCTAACTTGTTCTTAATGTAATATATACAGCTCGATTTCAAGATCGAAAGCTATTAATTTTATTTATAAAGATATAACGAATTCAATTATTTTAGGTATCGCTTGCGTGCAGTCATGCAAGTTTGTGGTGAGAATATTAGTACTAAAATACACATGTACATTACAGCTTGCTACAATTATTTATATTACACACTACCAACATTATTATTGTTCTTGCAATCTGTTATTGGATATATTTTTCTTCATATATGAAATATAAATTGTTTCCTACATGCTAACATACTTTGAATCAATTTAATTTATTAATACATCAACTATTGAACCAAGATCGACTTCATCATTCTATACCATCAATTCATCAAATACCAATAAAGGCCGTAATTATGAGCTGTATTTACTAGCTACCCCACTTGCTTTATCATTTTCTTTCACTTGCTCTCATTTCCTTAATATATGTGCCTAAATTGAACACATCAATTAAATAGAAACAGAGGAAGTATATACACTCCCAATTTCAGGATAATTAATGACATAATTTCCTCATTTGGCTGTTTATATAACCCACCATTATTAAAATGTTCTTATCTCATGTCTTTGACCTTGTTTGGATATTGATCACCTAACTTGGTCCAATATACGTATGCATGGATGTTATTCAGCCGCCGCACATTTTAAGTTGATATTCACTGACAAAAAATGAAATTAATCATCCTATAAATGACAATAGACATTCAATTAATAGAGTAAATAAATCTCAAATAAAGATACATACAACTTCAAAATAACACTACAAATTTTTCAAAATACAATAGTGTAAACAAATTACAATAATAGAAATTAAATATAACATAAAGAAGAAGGCCATTGATCTCATTTCATATGGCTAGCTGTGATCTTAGATTAAAGTTTAATCGGCTCGCATATCCCAACACCAGGAGGAAGCATCAGTTGTTCGGGTTCAATGCCCGCGACTGGAGGTAGTGTTCGAGGATGAACACAGGTTAATCCTTTACAACAGCTATAATCACCATAAGGCTGACAAAGTTGATGCGCAATTTGACACTCTTGTGCTGGTAGCTGTGGTGGTTGATTCGAAGGCGTACACACTCCAACTCCTACAGGAAGGTTTTCAAACCTACCTCCGCAAACAAACCCTCCGCAACAACTGTAAGCACCGTAACTTGTACAGAGTTCAAGCAACTTCCTACATGTAGGGTTAGATGGTGGTGGTGGTGGTGGTGGTGGTGACTTTGTCGGCGAGTAATAAGCTGCTTGCTGCTCGCCATCATATGAACCATCAGCTGGAAGTACATAGCACATGAATAAACACAAATTATTAAACAACATTTAATATAATTAATTATTATAAAAAAAAATTGAGTTGAGGGAGCGCAGTTAATCTTCGTGGTAAACAAAAATTATTTATTTAGTGACATTTCTGTAAATAAATAAACATAAGATCTCAGTCATCATGTCATTTTCGTTCAACATTTATGAGACTCATATTTAATAAAAGTTATTAATTTATTTACAAAAATGCAACTAGATAAGCATTTTTTGTTTATCAAATAAACATGTATTTTTTAAAAAAAAATTAATAAAAAAAATATGGAAAACAATCAATTTGACATGAAATTAAATCAAATAGAAGAATTGAACCAACCTGATCTTGTAAAAGCCAAAACTATTGCGAAGAAAATGGCGGCTATGACAACGGAATTGGTGGTAAACCTCGTCATTTTTTACTAAATTAGAAAGGTTGCTGAGTTTATGTTCATTAGCATCGGATACTAGTATTTATAGATTTCCAAATTTGCTCTAGTGATAGAGATAGATGTTAATTATTAGGGTTGGATAATTATATTAGTCAATTATTCATTAGATATAAGCTGATCGTGACTTATTGATAGTAACGTGTCCAGCTTGTTATTAATGCTAATTTGGTGGACAACATATTTTAGTTGCAGCCACGTCTTTTAGTAATGGATGCGACTACACTAATTTCGATCACTTGAACTATTTACATAACTCACTCTTACTAAGTTACTATAGTATATTAATTAGTATTCTCTTTTTTAGATACAACCATATAACTAGCCATAAGTTATTTCGACCATTAATATCTTTATAATTCTCAATGATTTATATATAAAATATAGTATCATAAGATAAAATTGTTAGATTCGTCTCAAAGTGTAGTTATATATCATCGACTTTTAATAAGTTATGTAAATACACAATATAATTAAAGATATTAATGATCAAAGGAATGAGTAAATCATAGCCTTGGCTTGCAGGGGCCAGTCCCCGATTCTACCTCGAACTACTAGCTCCCTTCGATATGAAGCTTCCATTCTAGAACATTTTGTAATCATTGTGCAGCCTAATACGGCTAAACTTTCTGTTAGTTGAGACGAATAATACAAGAGGGGGGTGAATTGTATAGAGTTCCTAATGACTACTTTTTGTGGATAAATAAACAATGCATAAAGGAACTTAAGCAAACACACAGATTTTACGAGGAAACCTTCCAGCGCCCAACTGGAAGTAAAACCTCGACCCTACCTTAGGGATTTCAAACACAAAACACTTCACTATAATAGGGCAAACACCAAGTTACAACCTATTAGACACAGACCTTTATTTCACAAGTTCCTCACTACAAGTTCCTCACTGGATCGGACTTGCTACTTGATAGGACCCTATCCTACCCAATCTAAGCACCACACTTAGAATCACTCATACCACCAAAATACTACACGTACTCCCAAAGTACACAACACTCGTACCACCCTAGTACAAAACCCACAGCCTCACCAAGAAGCTTACACAAAACTGTATGTAACACAAACTATAAATATCACCCAAATAACCCAACCAATACAAATATAAGACGCCTATTATGATAGGTAAGCATTGCACGAAATCCGAAACTAATATGATAAGTTAAAAGCTTGGTAAACTTACTCAGTTAAAGCACTGTGATTTCTCCACGCATAAACTCACAAAAACCTAAAACATTTTGCTCTCTACTATTTATACAAGTAACACTTGTATAGAAGGTAGGTTTTCTAAAAAGATAAATATGTTAACTTGACTTATCTTTTAAACACGGTTTAGCAAATCAAGTGGAATAAAATCTTTTCCGAAAATAAGTATAAAAGATATTTATTAAGAAGACTTATCTTTCTTAATAAACCGAGTTTAGAGAAAAATAATCTTTTTAGAAAATCTTTTCCTAAAATCTATCTTTTATTATTTTCCATATTTATTTTATTTACCAAGCAAACTTATCACGTTTCTATTAAATTTCGTGCACTAACTTACTTACCATATTAACAATAATTTCTAAAAATAAAACCTTAACTATTATTGTTGCGCCGCACTCTGATTAGATGAATTACTTGGGCTCCAAGCATATCAAGTTCCACCAAAGAACTTAACTGCTAGTCTTCAAGTTCCTGTTAGGGAACTTAGTTCTTGTTAGAGAACTCTTCCTCTGATTTGTTTAACTTCTTCAATAAAGATCTTCTTCATGTCTTCTTAGATTCAGATGGTTCTTCAATCACCAAGATTATTATGCACCTTGACTAATCACACACTAGAGAATCTTTATTAGTTGAGTTTGCTTTTAGTTCAAGTTCCTCAACATCAAAACCATTATGCTTCAACACTTTCATTTGTAATAGCTCTGACTATCATTTTGGTACAAAACCAACTCTACTAATCAGCAAATAATTAGGGTTATTCAGCAGCCGCCGTAATTATGAAGGGTCCTTTTGTATATTTTTTGTGGCCATTAACAATATTGTTACTCCGATCCCTCGTGGGGGGGGGGGGTTGTGTGATATGAGAGAGATAAAGAAAATTTAATATATTAGTTAAAAAGAAAAGTAATGCATCTAAATTAAAATTTTTATTTATGAAAAAGTGATGCACCTGAAAATAAAAATAGATGAAGTATTTATTTTAAGTTTTAAAAGGTCTTTTATGGGGGTAGGATGGACTTGAAAGGCAGTTTTCTCTTCTTAATTTTCTTTTTTTTTTAAAAAAAATTGAAAGTTATCTTATATTAATTTTTTTTTGTTTCAATAAATAACTAGAGAATTCATTCCTGAGCCATGCTCGATTTTTAAAATTAATTGATAATTAAATATAGAAGTCTCTAGAGAGATGTGACACAGTAGTCAATTATAATAATAGTCTCCAAAAAATTATAATAATAAAAAAATATAATGTATTTTCTAGGAAAATTAACGCTTCTAATATAATAATAATAATAATAATAATAATAATAATAATAATAATAATAATAATAATAATAATTTGTAGAGTTTAGGAGAGATAATTCCCTTAAAAAACACTCTAATTTAGTATAGAGTAATAGATTTAACATTTTAATTCATAATACTATATAGGAAAAATAAAGCCTGGTTATAATTTCGATTGACAATTAAAAAAATAATAAACTCGAAAATTTTCATTAAGAATACTTAAACTCCAAATGTTTTTGTTATGAATACTTAAACTTATACCACATTAAAAGACATGCAATAGTGCTTATATGAAGCAACATGGCCCTTATAATATTAAAGTATTTACTAACAAGTAGTTGCTTAAATAAAAATAAATAAATAGCTGTGATAAAAATGTGAAAATAGTTGATTTTATTAAGAAGTTTATTTGAAGAATAGTCGTTAACTTATCATACATGATGGTTCGGGTGAAAACAATGGGACCTTGCCGAAGGTCCAATGAAGTGGATAAAGACTAGTCCGGTCCAAATGATGCTGGGCTGAAGGTTTCCTGCACAGCAAACACACGTAAAGCTGGCCTCGGGAGTGGATCCGAGGAAGACCCCTCCGATGCCGAAGTCAAACAGTGTTTAGAGAGAGAAAGCTATGAAAGAGAGTTAATGCTTGAGGCTTTAATGTGAATTAATGATAAATGATGTAATTGTAGGCTTTTATACCTTATCTTGGCAAGGAGAATGAATGGGCTATACTTAGTCATGGGCTGACCATGACCATTTGGCCCACTTGACTTTATGTTGACTTGGCAAGATGGAGGATTGGGCCTTGACCTTGGCATATTGAATCAATTAATGACTAGGCCCAATTAGCATAATTGAACCCAAACAACTTTCCCCCCAGACTCGATTTGGAAGGATGACGGGTCGGGTTTGAGTTTAATAAAAATGGAGGGAAGTAAATGATTTAATTAAATCAAAAGATTTAAATTTTAAACAGTCATTAACGAAATAACTGTAATTAGGATAATTAGTGGGAAGTTGAACGGATAATGGGCAGTTAACTGGAAAGAAGTGTGTTTAACGGTTACTTAAGGAGGCATTTAAGAGGGATTAAACATTTCGACCTTCAAAATTCCTCTTTCTGGAAATATAAGGCCGGATTTGTTCTTTCTCTCCTCATTTCTTCACCGATTCACACTCGAATTTCCACAGAAACGCCATATTTCGCTTTGAAAACTTCGCTCAATACCCCAGAACCAAAGGTTGGCACTTGAATCTGTTGCTCCGACTGACTTAATCGGCACATTTCGACCTATTTAAAGGTAAATTTCTTCGAATTTCCCTTGATTTTCTTAAATTTTTGAAAGAATTCCCCTTTTCCCAACTTCTTCCCTTCGAATTAAACTATGGCTCGAGGAAGAGGGCGTCAACCTGGACGGCAGGGTCAGGCTAGGGACCCCAGGGACCGCGCCGATGTCTTGAATGGAGAATGAGTCGAGGAAGACCCGGAAAGGGGTATTCCGGCCGTTCCTCTGAACGCCACGACACCCCAGCAAGACATCGGGGCTGATGACGCAGAGCAGGTAGAGGATTTGCCCGCTGTGCTCTAGAACTTGCTCCCTGGGCATGCTGAGTGGCGAAATGCCGAAGCCCAGCGAGCTATGATAAAAAAATGCCCCTTACTCCTGGTGGGTTCGGCATGCCAAAGCCTATCGGTTTGCCGAACAGATAGAATTGCACTACGGCATTTTTGAGGAAGATGGGCACTGGTGCCAAATGCTCGTACCAACCGACAGAATTTATCGTCCACCCCCTGGGTATGTGGGGGTGTACACTCGGCAGCTGCAGTACGGGCTTCGGTTCCCTCTAGATTCCTTTGTCAGGGATATTCTGATTAAGTATAGGATTTCCTTGTGCCAATTAACGCCTGTCAGCATTCGGCGGGTGATGACCTATCTCTGGGTATGTCGGTTTTTTTCCGTTGAACCAAACTGACACTGTTTCCGAAAGATGCACAAGCTGGTGCAGAACACCCAGAGCATATATGGTCATCACGGGCCTAGCTGGTGGCGAATTGAGAGTCATCCACAATATTTGACTATGTGGCCGAACGATTCTTCGGATAAGGATTGGAGAGGCCAGTGGATCTGGGTAAGGTTTCCCGCCGATCCGGAGCACCCCCATTTTTTCGGGGCTCCCCGTTATCTCTCTAGGCCCGGTCCGAACATGCAGGATTTGGGTCCTGAAGACCCTGACGCCGCTCGTCATCCCAGCTACGAACAGATGAGTTTCTTCGGGAAGCAGGAAAATCCTAGGGGAACCGGCCGAATGAAGTTCATCCCAACGAGATGGCTTCCGGGTAACCATTACGTCTTCCAAGAGAAGATGTTGGCGGTTGTCGGCCTCAGCCGAAAGCACAGAGGCGGTAAGTACCTTCGGCTGGGGCCGAGGACTTGTATTATTTATTTTCTTATTGCTTACTTTTATGTTCATTCCCTCAGTTTAACCTTCGTTTCGCCTTTTCAGAGCTGAGCGAGGCCACCTCGGGTATCGACTACAATCGGTTGGGCGTGAACGCTGAAAGGGTCATCTTAGACCGAGCTCCGACGATCACTGCTCCAAAGGACCGTCCGATGCATTTACATTCAATGGGCCTTTAGATCGAGGCTGCTGCAGATTATTTGAAGCAGAAGCCTTGGTGGGAGAAGCGGGATCCTTTGAGTCCCCTATTACCCGAAGAAGCACGGGCTGCTCAGACAGCCGAAGACGTGACCAGGGCGATTAACTCCTTGGAAGGAGGTGAAGGAACGTCCGGTGCTGCCGAGCAGGGTACTTCTGCAGCTGAAGCTCAGTCGAGGGTTTCGGTGAGCTCCTTAGCCTTTTTTCTGTTTTTGTTGTTTTTTTTTTTTTTTTTTTTTTTTTTTTTTACTCAAGCCTTTAATGCCCCCCATTTCTGCAGTCTGAGGAAGGAAGCGGAAGGAGAGAAGGGAAAACTCCTGCTCATCCTAAAGATTCGCCTTCATCTGAATCTGAAGAAATGGACGAACAACCCTTAGCCAAGAGGAGGAGGAGGATAGCAGTGCTGGGTCCTCGTCAGTTTCAGACGGGGCTGATGCCTACTGGAGGCATACATATAAGGGAACCTGATGAAGGCAGAGGCTCGCCGAGGGCTCCCCCTCCGCCACAAAACCCGCCTCCTCGAACCCCTCCTCCACCTCCTGAAACTCAAGAAATGGAGGTGGACCAGAGAACTCTCGACCCGAAAGGGGGGGTTCAAGGAGAAGATCTGAATCAAGGGAGTGTTGTAGGGCACTCTGCTGAAGCCGCTAAGAAACCCACTACTGAAGGTTTCTCAGGCGATATTGAGAGGGAGGTTGACGCCTTGATCTGTCAACCCGATCCAGGGGAGGAAGAAGAGGTCACCATTATTGCCCCGGGTAGAGACCAGCTGGGTTCCACTGAAGAGGAAAAGAATGCTGAGCCGGATAAGGCTCAGGAGGTTCCCTCGTCTTCCTTTCCCTCATTCCAGACGCTGAATTCTGGAGACCTAGGTTTCTCGGCCCCTCGCATCACAATCCCCGAATCAGTTTGGGAACGCATTTGGGGCCAAAACCGAGAAGGAGCTGCGGGCTACTTTGGCGACCTTACTGGTATGTCCGAGGTAGATCGAGCTAGGGTGTGGTCGCTGAAGGCCACTGCTGGAATGAGTGAGTCCAGCCGAAGGGTCCCTGACCTTGCAAGAGACAACCAGCGACTGCTGATGCAGGTACTTAGCCATTTATTTTTCTCCTCCCTTAATTCAACTCTTTAGTTCAGAGTTGTTTCTGTTTGTGTGTGTTTTTCACTAACGTGCTCCTGTAATCAGGTTGTGCACAATCAGACTCTCACTGTAGAGTTGATAGACACCCTCCAGGACAAGCTGGAGCATGTCTAGGAAGACACCAAGATCGCCCAGGAAGAGGTAAAGTTGGCGGCGCTGAAGCAGCAGGCTGCTGAAGAGAAACAAGCCGCTGCCGAAGAGTATGAGAGGCAGGCTGCCCAAGCCCTTCAGACCTTCTGCCACGCCATGGAGACTGAAGTCTTCCCCACTCTAATGGCAGGGGAGAAAGTCATCAACAAGCTTGGGGCCTTCAACATTCCTAGCTTCAGGGCAACCATTTCACGCCGAGTGGCTGCCGAAGCGGCTGAGCAGGTCCAGGAGGTGGAGCAGAGGCTGGAAGCCCTTGATTCTAGCAGGATGGCTGCTGAAGAGGCTCATCAGGCCAGGGACACTCAACTGTCTGCTGCTCAAGCTGCTGCTAAGGACCAGGATCAGAAGCTGAAAGGTCTGGAGGATCAGCTGAAGGCTAAGGGAGATGATCTGACCCGAGCCAAGGCCGAAACTTCAAAGGTCCAATCAGAGCTTGATGAGAAGAAGATCTCCTCCTCCAAACTCTCCAAAGAGTTAGAAAAATCTAAAAAAGATTTGGGGGAGAGTCAAAAGAAGTTGGCTGATGCTGAAGTCCAGCTTCGGGTTCGTCTCTACACCCAAGAAGACTATGAGATGGGCTACACGAATGGGTTTAGGGTGGCCCGAAGGTTGGCTCTCCATGCTGAGCCATCGCTGGATTGGGCTAAGTGCGCACTTTGGGTTCAAGATCCCGAAGATCCACACATGAAGTACCCTACTCCCGTTGAGTTCGAGATTCTAAAGGCTGAAGCAGCCGAGGAGGAAGCCGAACGAAGGGAGCTGGAGGCTGAACAGAGAGTCGCTGATGCCCAGACAAGAGCCCAACCTGCCTCCTCTGCTGCTGGAACTGAGACTGCCCAGGGACCAGGCGTTACTGACCAGCCTGACCCTCCGGGCATTCGTCTTCAGAATCTTGCGGATCGACATGTGCTTAACTTTAAACTTGCCGCTTTCTGAATATCTCTTTTTGCCTTGTTTTTTGCTTCAGCTTGCCTTGATGTAAAATAGTTTACTTTTTGTTTTTGTACATATTTCGGAAGCTGTTATTTTTTGCTTGTGGGCGGCTGCCAATATTTTCATTCTCGTTATTAAAACACTTATGCTTGTAGCTCGTTGTCCGAGCATGATTTCCATTTATGAATCTGACATTTTTCTCTTATTGCCTTGCTTTGAACTTGCATGTTTGAATATTTGGATTGCTTTGAACGAGAGTCCATTTTTTTTTTTGTAAATTGCTAAGTACAAAGCTTCGGCTTCGAGGTCTCAGCTGAGGCAGTCTGCACTTGTGGTGCCTCTTCCCCCCCCCCCCCCCCCCCCCGCCCAAGAGATTTGAAGACTTGATCTTCAGATTTCTGAGATCATTTTTCTTTTCCTTGTTTATTTTCTATCAGTTATGCTATTGCTCTTGATTTTCTGTCTATCTGAAAAAATGGATATTTCAAACACGGGGCCAGCTGAAGGCAGTGTTTCAAATAATGGCTTTCTGGGATACAGGGCTCAGTTAAGGCAATATCCCAGATTTGTCCATGGACTCATTGCCTTACGGAACAAGTCTTACTGAGGTTTTCGCCTCAGCTGAAAGACTGGTGTTCTTTAAAAAGGCGAGCTTATCGGCAATCCGAAACCTGATGCTCTGAGGGCAAAGGTTTCGAAAAGGGCCGAAGGAAACCCCTGAAGAGTAGATAGAATAAAGAAAAAATGAAAGAGTAAAGGTTGCAAATGTTTGTAGAAAATAGTGGTTCGGAGGCCTTTTCACTACTAGAAAAAGGGTCTTTAACGACGAATATTTTCGTCGTTATATGGCCTTTGAACCGTCGTTAAAACATTTAACGACGAAATATTTTCGTCGTTTGTTCGTTGTAACAGGCTCCGTCGTTATTGGGTTTAACGACGATGTTCATCGTTACTTGTTAACGACAACTTATTACTTCGTCGTTAAACATTAATGACAAACAAAGTAACTGTCGTTAATATCTAATCTTTACAACAACAAACTTTTAGACAATAACGACCAATTATCTCCGTTGTTGAATGGTTATATAAAATTTGAATTTGAATCTATAACGACCAAATTTTTCGTTGTTAACTACAAATGCAAATAACAAGAGGCATTTCTAATCTGTTGTAATTGAAAAAGGTAGCTACATACATTATCAAATCAAATTAATTAGCACAAAAAAAAAAATCAAATCAAAATTAATGACATTAAAAAAAACATAGCCAATGACAAATTTATTTATCACAAAAGGTTTGACCTTAAAAATTGATGAAACCAATAATCACATACACTTAGTCGTGAGAGTTAAGCCTTTTGCTTAGATATTGAAACACAATAGGTTTACTAATTATAAAATGTTGTCCTTAAGCCTAAAAAACATAAGAAAAGTCTTATTATTGACAATAATTAAGTAGCAGCCACTTATTGTTGCTGTTGCATCATAAAATCCTTGAATGCTTTTAATTCAGCTTCAAATGCGCTCATTCGTCCCTTGAGCTCATCATTCTCTGCTTCTCCCGTGTCCACGAGATTAATTAGATCTTGATTTTGTTTTTTTGCCGTTGTCAACTCAGTTTGAAGTTCCACTCTGCTAGGTTGTGGTCCTGTTATTTCTTTAAGTGTTATACCTTCTCCAAAACACACAACCCGATCACGAGACTTTGACTTAAAAACCTTTTGTGCAACCTACATGTTTTTCATATACATTAATTTTTGCACATCTTAACATTACATATAACAAATTATTCAATATATATAGGGAGTAAATTACATTCTTGTAATGGAATATATGACAAAAAATAATATATATATATACCTGTGCATGAGAAAGTGATGGTTCATTTTCGATTTTTTTTTCGAATTTCATCCTACAAAATAAATAATATAATCATCATGTCCAAATTAAAATAAATATTCATAAATAAAAAATCAAAGTTCGAACTAAATCAAGCATTCAATGAACATACATATTTTTGTTTCGTCTCTGCATTTGGAAAGTTGGTCCCTTTCTTACGAGTCGCATGGAACACATCAACTAAACTTGGTTTATTTCCCTTATTTGCTCCCTTCCATAACACAATAATTATTCACTTCTTTGGCTCACACCAATGATTTTTATTTTTTGCGGTGATACCACTCTGGGAGCGGTCTCGGCTTCCTGTAACTCTGCTCTTCCTTCGTCACGCTGTAAATTTTAGCGCGCGGAAGGGGCAGCGGAGTGTAGGATTCGTATCTCCCCGTGAAGGGAGCAGATTTTTCCTTCTTTGGCTCGTTGGCCGAAGATTGTTCGAAGGCTTTCGCCTTACCCTTCGCCTTCTGGACTTTGCCTTCGAATGATTGTTTTTGCTTCCCGCCCCCAGATTGGGGTTGGGATTTTGTTTTGTTCCTCTCCTCGGCTCGGATAAATTTATCCGAAGCATTTAGAGTTTCCTCTAGGGTCTGCGGGGGATGCATGACCATGAAGTCGATGAACTTTCCTGGCTGAAGGTCGTTCTGCATTGCAAAGACAGCCAGCCCTTGGTCCAGCTAGGAAACGCTGGATGACTCGTTGCTGAAACGAGTTAGGTAATCCCGGAGACTCTCGGTCTCCCCTTGCTGCAGGCCCATGAGCTCTGCAGTGGTCTTTTCTCGGCGGTTTGTCGTGGAGAATTTGTTCTTAAACTTGGTAGACAGGTCGTCCCACCCCGTTATAGAGCCTTCCTTTACTCCCTTGGAGATCCACGCTTGCGCGACCCCCTTGAGAGTGGTGGGAAAATATTTGCACCAGGTCGCTTCGGACCTGTGGCAAAGATGCATGTGCCCTTCGTAAGAGGCAATATGGTCCTTTGGATCCGAATTTCCATTGTATGTAATGTGCGACGGGATTTTAACCGTCGGCACATGCTCTTCTAGAATCCATTGCTCGAATGGAGAACTGGTAGGAAGCATCACGGCCTTGCCCTTGTTCCTGGCCGAAGGGACCGCGCTCTGCCCTCTTAGAGAGGTAAGAGTGGTTTTCGTCCTTGGTTGGGAAGTTCGGGCCTCGGCTACAGGGAATGAGAAGCGGTTGTGCACACTCAGCTCCCTGCCGCCGAGCCGGTCAAGGGCGCTTCGGCGAACAGTCTCTGGCCGCCCTCGGCGAATAGTCTCTGGCCGAGAGGCAGAGCTGCTGCTTTTGTGAGTTTCTGGCTGAGAAGTAGAAGATCCTTTGAAAAAGTGGGGGTTCTTTTTCCTCTCTCTTTCAGTCCTCCAGGTGTCCTCTTTCCACTCTTCCAGCTCCCTGAAGGAGGGAGGTTTCTCCCCATCCTGGCCGAGCTTCCTCCACTGATGCCTGGTATGCGGAGGAGTTCGGTCATGAAGAGGAGGCATGTTCTGAGCCCTCATCGCCTCCATGAGAACCGCCAGCGCTCTCGCCACCTCTTCCGAGCTAGGCCCCGTTAAAGGGGTCCTCGGTTGAGTGTGAGAGTGAGAGTTAATACTCAAAGGTCCGCTTTGAGGCACTGATTGAGTCCTACGATCGGACTGACATTTGTTAGACCAAGGAGGACTCGGTCTATGATGAGATTGGTGAATTATGGGAGAAAGGGAATCCTCTCGGTATGCTTCTCCCGAACTGGCACCCTTAGAGGAGTTCCGGTCCGGAGAAGGTGATGGTGTAGGAGTCTTAGGCCTTTCGCCTGCTCCTTGACTTACTCGCTTGTTCTTGCGATTCTTAGCCATTGCTACTAAGATTTTTATAAGATGATTTTGATTGGCTTAAAGATTTTTTGAAAGTCTTCCCCACAGACGGCGCCAAATTGTTTCGGGTGAAAACAATGGGACCTTGTCGAAGGTCCAATGAAGTGGATGAAGACTAGTCCGGTCCAAATGATGTTGGGCCGAAGGTTTCCTACACAGCAAACACACGTAAAACTGGCCTTGGGAGTGGATCCGAGGAAGACCCCTCCGATGCCGAAGTCAAACAGTGTTTAGAGAGAGAAAGCTATGCAAGAGAGTTAATGCTTGAGGCTTTAATGTGAATTAATGATAAATGATGTAATTGAAGACTTTTATACCTTAGCTTGGCAAGGAGAATGAATGGGCTAGACTTAGTCATGGGCTGACCATGACCATTTGGCCCACTTGACTTTATGTTGACTTGGCAAGATGGAGGATTGGGCCTTGACCTTGGCATATTGAATCATTTAATGACTAGGCCCAATTAGCATAATTGGACCCAAACACATGATATAGTAACAAAGTATCGTACTATTAATAAATTATTTTGTATTAATATTTTAAGTAGAGTAGTATTACGTGAAGACTTTCCTTTGTCTTGTAAGAAAGCAACTCAAGATCCGCCCCTAGTCAAATGCATGCTTTAAAGACCTTGTAAATATAAATTAGTAGTAATAATATTTTTTTAACCAAAATAATAATAATAATAATAATAATAATAAAAATTTTAAAAAAAAAATAGATAGATTTCACTTCTACTTTTATACATCAATAAAGTTCCAAACATATCCAATGCCTCGAAAGACAGGGGTTTTCTTCCTCTTTAGGAGGATTTGGCTCCTTCGAAAGATCAGGTTTTTCTTCTCTCTTTTGAGGGAGGATTTGCTTTTTTATTTCATGGATTGCTATATAGTTGTTTCATGGGTAAAATTTTGTGCAAGATTGAAAAAGAGATTAATATTTCGACAACAATCGAACGAATCAGACGGAAATTTTATGCACGGCTACAACAGATCGATAGACCCCCTCGCCGAAGAAGGCTGTAAATCACAGCGATATGAAAGAGGGTATGAAGAATGTACGATTTGCAATAACGATCGTAGCTATGCTTACAGAATGTTTTTATTTGATTCAATTATTATGTATTTGTTAGATCTAAATCTCTTTGTAGATGTCGTATAACTTATTTATGAATCAATTTTATTTCAAAAAAAAAAAATTCCAAACATATCCAATGCCTATAAAAAGTAAAAATTATTTCCTAAGCTAGACTTCATCTTAAGAGTTATTTCCTAAAATAGATAAATAAATAATTCAACTTTGCTTGTTACGTGATAAAGTATGACTTTATTAACAAATGTTAGTTTATTTTAGAATTATTGACAAGTCCAGCAAAGCAAAGCAAAGACATGGCTGCAACAACTACAATTCTACAAACATGATTCATCTTAATTATTTAATAATGAGAAAATATTTAGTTTTATTTTTTGTTTGTGGATCACTAGACAATTAGTTGTCATTTGCATTTGGCAAACAGAATAAATAGTGCGTAAAGTTGAGGAATAAATACTCAACCATATACATAGATTGAATAAGCTTAAGTTGAAGTACTTCAATCTTATTGCATTCGCTTCATTGATCATCACATACATCGTAAACTCGTAATGGCCAACCTTCGCATCAATTACACTGTGATGGCAATGATGTTCGTAGCTGTTCTTCTACTTAGTGTAACAGGTTTGGCTCCTCGATCTTCTTCTACCACAATACTTATCATTACTCCCTCCGTCCCCTTATACTTGAGACGTTCACTATTCATGCATTAGGTTTAACCATGATTTTTTACTAATATAATAAAAATATATATTATCATAAAATATATTGTTAGATAGGTTTTAATATAAAGTTTCATAATATAATTTTAAAAATAATTTTCATTAATATTCAATTATATAAAAATAAAGTCAAACTAGTGCATTGGTATATGTACAATGTTTGACTGTGTCATGTTACTCATGTATTATGAGACAAAAGGAGTATTACACATTTTTCGTACGTGCTTCACACGGGTTTAAAATCTTAATTTGTATCTCCAATCCATGCATGTTTTATTACTCTATATTACTCCATTTATATTTCATTGATTTTTAATTAATTGCGATTAATATTCATTGTTTCAGTTCCGACAATCGTCGTTGCTGCTGAGCCAACCAAAGAAACAGAAAAATGCCAAGGATTCGGCAATATATGTGCTGCTAAAGGCGTATATAATTGTTGTAAAGGACTAGTCTGCTCAAACTCCGATATTGTTATTGGACTTTGTACCGCACCTCTACCAGGTCTACATATGTAAGATTGATGCAAATCGAGACACCTAATAACTATCACAGTGTCGAATTCATGTATCAAAGGTATACAAGCAACTTTATCTAGTATATGCAATGGAAGCAATGGAAGAGTTTCTTGTATAATGTATGCTTGTTAATTTATTTCCAACTCTTTAATGTTTTTTTGTTCGGCAATTATAATACAATGGATTTCATTTTGTTGTTTTCATGATCAAGCTTGGTTATTATTTTATGTTCAATTCAATTATATCAAATTACTATCGATCAATCTACAATTAGGGCCATATTTAGTATTTACCTACACGTTGATTTGGATTGTGGTAGTTTATTGAATTGCTAAGGCTGCAATCCAATGCAGAAAACAATTCACTCAAACTAATAGTAGCATACTTTCTCCGTTTATTTTTAGTTGACTCATTTCTTTAGTCACATTTGCCAATGCACAAATTCAATCATTAATATCTTGATTTACCGATAAGCCTAGCAAAAATTATGAAAAGTTGATATTTTGAAAATATATACATCGTGACGAATCTAACAAGATCTTACATGACTATATTTTTCATTATGTATAAAGCACAAAACACGGTTAAAGGGGATTGTGTAAATAGCGCTAAAGTCAACACGTGTCAGCTAATAAAAAAAAAAAACTGAAGTAGCTAGTAGTATATAACAGGTTAATATCAAAGGAACATTATTACTTTTAATCAAAAAAAAAAAAGGAAGGAAGGAAGGAACATTATTATTTTAGGCATGACTCGTGGAATTCTGTTTACTCACTTTAAATTGAGTATCCGTTTCCCTCCTTTTCCCGCTAGGATTGGAAATCCTGTATTTTCCATATCCATACGATTGAGTCCTTGGGTTTCCGAAATAGTGAAAAAAGAAGTGCTTCGAATCATTGCTATTAAGCACGTTGGGTGCATGGTCTAACGACCCGCAGATGTAGGAAGACCTCCGCCGAACTGCGTTATCAAAGTCATGATCAGAAAGGCTTCCCCCCTTTTCCGCCTGACCCCTTGGTCTTAAGAATGCTGATTTTAAGGTTTTAAAAATGAGTGATTGCCCTTCTCTGACCCTTACTGTCCAACCTGGGAGCCGTTACAAAATTTTTGTAAGTATTTTATTATTGTGGAGTCTTTTGCTATAATGACTAACAAAACATAACTAATTATCTAAATAAAAAATAACTACTTTCAAATTATAATTCCAAAATTAACAAGGTATTGGACTTAAAGTTATAAATAAACTTTTATTTCTGTTAAACTGCCAATTTTTCTTCATTTTTGGGGCTTCCATCCCCATTTCACTTTGATCAACATAGGGCTTGTTCGCATTTACTGAACTGAGCTAAACTGAACTGAACTGAACTGATTGGAGCTGAACTAAACTGAACTGAACTGAACTGGTTAGAATTGAACTGAATTGAACTGAACTAAGCTGAAATGAATATTTTATGAGAGTGGAAAATTAGAAGCTGAACTGAACTGAATTAAAATGAAATTATGTAAATGTGAACAGGCCCATAGTGAAAGAGTGAAATTAGCTGCAAACCAGCCTAGTGCAACCACTATCATTTAGTTTTACATTATCCCTCAAACTCTAATATTTAATTTTCCACTTACTTTAACCTTAACTCAATCTTAAGTAGTGTTTCTTGTAAAGGTATTTCCCATGTAAATGTAGTTTCATGCCACCATTTTATAAAACGTACTCCAACTATTGTTTACAAAAGTGTATGTATCTTATTATTACTTCCTCTGTTTTTGTTATACTAGTAATACACTTTTTAGACACGTTATATACATAATTCATTAGACTAGATAAACGTAAGAATAAAGTTATAAAATTTAAATTGTAGTAACTTATCACTTTCTTCTTATTGGCAGGAAAAAAAAAAGAATTCAATTAATTTGCAAATTTAATTTGCAAAATTTACATGTTTTCATATTGCTGCATATGGCTGGGTGATGCCCAACTGTTATTGTCCTAATATTTTTGTGGAGTATGTCCATGTATGTTCTAGAAGTTCTGGATAAATCAAGCAAAGGCTCTTGCTTCATCCAGATATGTTAATATATCTAAAAGCTTGTATTCTCAAACAATGCTTCGTGAAAATCTTAGAACATTGGAAGTTCTGGAATCTTTTAACCATTTTTTTCAACTTCAGCTTCAATTAATCAATTCAACTATAAATATTGATGTTGGGCACTTGGCATATCATTTAATCAAATTAAAGGATGAACTTGATAAAAAAAACCATATATGTTCATATATAGTCATATAAAAGTCTTACTAATTTGACGTGTTTTTGCTAAATTTTTTTTAATATTAAGTTAGTGTGTCCATATTACTCAGTATTAATTTTCTTGCCTTAATTTTTCCTTGTTATTGTTGCTTCTCACTTATGGTTTAACGTGGTATTAAGAACAATTTGACAAGAAAATCAAAATCCAGTTCAAATCTCATCCACCCCTCATACTTCATATAACATTTACTACTACAAAAGCCTCATAATCTCGACACTGTATGGTCGACGCTATAGGAAACCGTTAGCCTTAAAATATAGGTTGCGATTCACCTCGACGCTTTTCTATGTCGAATATTAAATCTGACGATTAAAAGCGTCGACATAGTGCACGTGATTGTTAAGTGATGAATTCAGCAGTCCGCTTTTGAAATTTAGGGGAAAAGTTAAATGACGCGCCTTACCTATAGTTTTGCCAAAAAGTCCAAAAAATTAGTCTACATTCGTAACTATATTGTTCGACTTCATATTTTCTAAACCCTAACATTCCTCTTTTTTTTTTTTTGTATTTTGTATGAGTTTAGATTTCAAAAGAGAGGAAGTTAAAGAGATTAGATTAAGATTTAGATAAATTCTCATGAAAATCAAGATCATAGTTCTTTTTAAAATTTTAGTAAGATCAATTTCAAACAATAATCCATCATTCTAATCCTCATTTTGTGTGGATTTGAAAATATGATTTTTGTTTCTTATTCAAAAACCCTTTTTAAAATTGAGTATTAGATATTAATTTAAGGGGTTTTTAATTATGAATATCATTACAAAATTAGTTCATATATATGAGTTTGATATGTGATGAAGTAAGATATAATTCCCACATAATTCTGCCAATTTTTCAACCTATCTAATTAAATCTATGCGTTTTAAAATTTGATAATACCCACAAATATTTCATCTCTCGATTCTTATTTTGTTTTTGATAGTCATTTAATTATTGTTAGAAATGTCAAAATCTTATTATAATTGAAATTAAGGAAATATTTGTTATATCAATTGAATGAATTACAATTACTAATATTTTAGGGGTGATTTTATATGGTTGTACTATAATTTAATATCTAAATTAATTCAGCTCAAGAAATTTAAGATCTGACTAAAAACTAAGCTCAGGAATTTTAAGATCTATGTCAAAATTGTATTCATTAGTACTAAAATTTTGAACCAAACACACGAAATAGCTCTTGAAGATTAAGATCCGACTAAAACTAAGCTCAATTTTAGGTGAATATAAGAATTTATATGTAAAGTTTAACGAAAAGGCTTTATCATTGCTCTGATTTGATATATAATAGTGCATTTTTCAGTTTGTGATGATACTGAGTATTTCTTTTTGTTTTTCACTTATAATAATTCATTATACTTCTTTTTTTTTTTTTTTTTTTTTTTTTTTTTTTTGTAAATAATGAATTTATTGTTAACACTTTACATGTCATTGCAAGCTAATAAATTGATCTATAATATAGCTTTGTGTTTGTTATGTCAAGGCATCAACTAAGGGCATGTTCTCATTGACTGAACTGAAATGAACTGAGCTGAACTGAATTGAAATGAATATTTTATAAGAGAAGGAAATTAGGAGCTGAACTGAACTGAACTGAACTGAATTTCAACATAAGAGAACAGGCCTTAAGTGTAATATTTTTACCCCTTGTTGGCTTGTTCACTTGTAGTATTTTTCCCAATAATGTGTATCATGAACCTTCTTCTACACAATTCTCATCTCTCATCTCTCGATGCTAATTTTGTTTTTTATAATCATTTGGTAATTGAGACAAATATCAAAATCATATTATAATTAAAATAAGGGATTTTTTTATAGGAACGGAGGTCTATTACAGATTTTCTAATGCTAATTTTCTAATTCTGTATTCACTTGTAATTTAGTGATGGTATTGATTAGAAGATTATCATGGAGTGAAACTAAGACTAGTGGGTGTTGGTTTTTGTGATCTAATTAATTATTTGGTCAAAGAAAATTTAATTGACTATGATTAAAAAAAAAAAAAAAAAAAAAAAACACTTTAGTTTTGTGTTTGAATTTCTATGGAGCTCGTAATTTGGATAGTGTTGGCTTGTTGGATATTTTAATATGAACTTCTTGTTATTTCACATATATATATATATATATCATATATACTAGCTCCGTTATATATTAGTTGCAACTTTTGCCATTTAGGGGTGCTACATATTAGTTGCAACTTTTTATTTTTTTCCTTTTTAAGTAAGTTTTGACAATGAAAGTACAAAAATACCCTTACTAAAGAGCTCATAAACACAATTAACTACATAATTCATATTTCATTAAATTCCTAATCTAACTTATTTAACATAAGTTATGTCACCCAATTAAATCAAAAATCATTATCTCCCATCTTCATCTCCCACGAACAAATCAGACCACCGCAACACCCGCCTTTACCGTCGCCGTTGCTACATCTAACCACCGTAAATCATACCACCGCAACACCATCTTCAACGTTGTCGATGCTCATCACCACCGTCAAAGTCGCCTCCTCCTCCTGTGTTCCTATTTCTCTCTCTTCTTTTTTTTTGAAAAAAAAATCGTTTAGATCTAATGGTTTAAGGGGTGGGTGGGCTAGTTTGTGGTTGCTTGAGGCGATTTCTGGGTGGATTAGGGTGATTGAGGGTGGTTTCGTTGTGGTTCAGGGTGAGTAGGGGTAGTTTTTGAGCGATTTAGGTTGATTGTGGGTGGTTCTGGGGTTGAGTGAGGGTGTACGATTTCGAGGTGGTTTGAGTTGAGAAAGGGTAGTTTTAAGGTGGTTTGAGCTAAAAGGGGGTGGTTATGGGGTTTTCCGAGCTAAGAGAGGGTTTTACGGTTGTTCGTGTGTGTGTGGGTGCGTGGTTTCAGGGCCTATTATGGGTTGAGATGCGGTGGTTTAAGGCTATGACGTGGGTGGCTTCAAGGTGGGTGCTACGGCCGACGTTGGTGCGGTGGGTGCTGTTGGCTGACGGTTGTGTGGTGGGTGCTGTTGGTGGTGGTGGGTGTTGTTGGTGGTGGTGGGTAAATAATTAATTACCTTTACTTTCTCTCTCCTACCTTGCTTGATTACTTATCTTTGATTAATTAATCAACCATTATGAAATTTTGTCTTAAAATCCGTGTCGAGTTCAAAGTTGCAACTAATGAGAAACGGAGGTAGTATATATATATATATATATATACATACATATATACATATATATACATACATATATATGTATATATGTATGTGTATATGTATATATATATAAACATATATATGTGTGTATATATATATATATATACATATATATATATATACATATATATATATATATACTACTACTACTACAAAAAACCCCTATCGAGTCGCCTTTAAACCATCTTACACATCGCTTCAAGGGCGACACTACAGGCACCGATACAATAGGCACCCCTTTACGCATCGCCTATAACGTGACGTGTTAGGTTGGTTTATGAGTCGCCTTTTTCATTACAGGCGACGCGTTAGGTTGGTTTATGAGTCGTCTTTTTTGTTATAGTGTAACACCCTAGAAATTCATTTCTTTTAAAATACATGTTTTGCCCTGTTTAAAAATTTAAATAGGAATATCTAAGATATTACCGCCACCGTGAAAATGGTTAAGGCAACCATCAAAGACACACAGCGGAAGACTAATTTCAAAACCATTCAAAACAAGTCAACTTGAAAAGTCAACCAACGAAAGTAAAGTCAAAACCAAAGTCAAACGAAGTAAAATAAAACCATTTTACAACTTGGAACCATTGTAGGCCCTTATTAAAACCAAACCAACTTTAAAACTTTTGCGTTAGTCATGCATGATAATAATATCATAAATAATTAAAGCATTAAACACATCATATACTTGTAGAAACTAGCATGCACTACTACAAAAAAGGCCAAAGAGACCAGTTGAAAAAGGCCAAAGAGACTGCTTTCGAGGCGGTCTCTAGCTCAGTGGTCTCTTTGGCTAAGAGACCGCTTGTAAAGAGGCGGTCTTAAGTTGCTATACCAGAGACCGCTTTTCTGACAAAAACGGTCTCTTTAGGTGGTTGATATTTTGAAATTGTAGAAGCATAAGAGACTGTTTTTGTCAGAAAAGCGGTCTCTTGTATACCAAACTAAGACCACTTTTTTTACTTAGGCGGTCTCTCTTTTTGAAATAACTAAGACCACTTTCTTAGTTAGGCGGTCTCTCTTTTTTTAAAAAAAAGAATATACAGCGTTTGTGTAAAGACCATGCATGTATGATAACCGGTCTCAAATGGGTTATTTTTTTTTTTAAATTTATTTTCTTTCGAATAATCAAATTTTTAAATCCTAGCTACCTGCATGCTGCATTAAATTTTTGCGCCAAATGATTCCTGTTTTTTTTTTTTTAATCCAACCTGTAATCACCAAAAATAAACCTGTATATATATCCTGCTCAATATTATTAAATTGCACCAAAAATAATCCTTGAACCTGCTAATATATTATATACAAAGAGCATTCAAATATATATATAATATACAAATAAATGTGTACTCCAAAATAGAAGGCATATATATATATATATATATATATATATATATATATATATATATATATATATATATATATATATCCAACACAGTACTAATATATGTACACAGTAATAGCTAATTGCCAATGTATCAAAATAAAAAATGTAGAGATTTTTCAAGTATCAAGACTAACGGTATTCATGCTGTAATCACCAATCACTAAGGTTCTTCCGGCTCCTCGTGATCAAGAACATATTGAATCCATAAGTCTCTAATCTCGTCAATTTCTTCTGAAGAATATGTGCAAGGATCTTTGGGAAAGATCTAGAACATAAAGTTATGAAATAACAACAAATTAGATTACATTCATTTACAATTGAGCTAAAGAGCTACTTTGCCTACTTTCTTACTTAAAACCAGAATACAGAGCTATTAGCATATTATCAACAAACAAATTTCTCAGTCCAAAATTAGGTAGTACTTTACTAGTTTCCATTAATTACGTACTGACAATTAGTTCAACAAATCAGAAAGGAATAAACCAAAGCAGAAAATCTTACTAGTGAAATAACGTTCAGAAGCTAATTGCATGAGATTGAGAACATGCAAGCACGATGGTCACAGTATAAAAGTTATAGATTCTGTTCTAAGACAAGCAGCCTGAGCACTCTAGAATTTTACAAGTTAGGACTTCTAAGCCTCACTAATTGGCTTTCCACAAGAAATTTATTTATTCTTCTTACGCTGTGAAAACAGTGAGCATAGCCAATTCCAGCACAACAGCCAAAAATCAACCAAAACACCTCTTCCACAAATACGGAAATACTTTAGTTAACAATGATTGAGCTGACTTCTGGAACATCAAGAACAATGACAACAAGAGATACCAGATCCACTAAAGGTTGATCAATGATTAAAAAAAAATATGCAGCTTGCCCTCCTCTAAATTGACCAATGATCTATCAATAAATATAGTCTTCCAAACCTAAATATTAAAAAGCGGACCTATAACTGATGTCAATTCTCTTACTTTTGATTAAACTGTGATTTTCTTACCCAAGGAAGTCTGTAACGAAATAATCAAGGCCGCCTATTGTACACACATATCACAGGAGAAGGCAGCAAGTTCAGGAGGGAACAAGCAACACAAACAGGCCGAGCATACCACAAGACAAGCAACAACAACAGCCAGCAGCAGGGGACATGTAATCAGAACAGATTCACTTTTCAGAGCTTTCTTTTGGCACCAAGGGAAGAAGACAAATGTAGTTGTTATTAGTAATTAAGGCTAGTCACATGTAGTATGTTAGAAGAGACTTAAATAGCTAGAGGGGAGCAAAAGAGAAATTCATTCAGAAAAGTTGTAACATCTTAGTAGTAGCCTTAGTTGTAATAGAAAACTCTTCAAGCCTTTCGGCCAAATCAATTCAATCAACTGTCTTCTGCCTTATTGATCTTCTTGTTGCCTAGAATTTATCTGTGTAGAGCGCGCTTCGTTGCAAAGTCTCTTTGGAGTACAGAGTAAAAACTAATAGAAGCAACCGTGTCTAGATAGAAACAAGGTTACACTGAATGCATGTTGCCTGAAATCAGACTAATTACATCAGCATACAACCATCATGATGCAGAGATTCTTGTAAAATTACAGGTTTGATGATTTTTTTGGTGCTCCCCTGTTTTTTTTATTTGTTTCTTTGATACTAAATTGTAAAGGGTATATTGAATCATTTTTTCCCACTCCCGAATTTTAGAGAAAATGTCCAAAAATGAAGATCAAATGTTAAAAATCTTGGACTTGGTGTCTTTTGATGTTCAAATCAGTTCTGCTAGTGTCGAACTCACTTCTGTTCCTTCAATGTCAAGGCATTAGTCCTGTTAAAAGTAGGTTTAGATTGGAATCTGGTATTCAGTAGTGAAGGGCACGTCTTAGATAGATACCTCACACCTTTCAGTATGTGGCTCACACAGAGAAATGAATTTAGTTCTCTGGCTTAATGTAACTTAGTTATCAGAGCCTTCTTTGGATTAATGTAACTTAGTCATCTGAATTTGACTCATCAGAGCCTTCTCTAGCTTAATGTTACTTAGTTCCTCAGCACCTTCAAAAAATGAAACTCTCATAGTTTGATTATCTAAGGGCAGGACACCTTTTGTCATTTCTAGGAGAAGACTTATGGTGTAATTCTGTACTATGCTTGACTCAAACGCCATTTGAGATCAATGCATTGATAACTACATAGAGCAGTTTGTCACGACCCACACATTCCACCCCTCACTAGGGCCATTGGACGGGAGGCAACAATCGTGGCCAGGGGGAATGCCCTTGGTGCGCACTGGCTAGGCCAGAGACACCCTCCCCCTATAGAGCTTTATATTGCTCCAGTGCTGTCACCCTAGTGAACACCCAAGTGACAGTAACACAATAATGGGCTATTTGGGGACCCAAATGAAGTCCGATTTAGCCCAAATTTGGGGGTCCACCATTTTTAGGCCCAATGAACATCATGGTGGTGTTAGATTTTGAAGGAGAAGTCCGGAAGGTTCCAGAATACTCAAGGAGACTCGAGATGCATCCGGAAGCTTCTAGAACCTCCTAGGACATCCTTGAATCATCTGTAAATTCTAGAGTTGTGTAGATAATTCTAGAGTCTTGTACATAGAGGGAATGTACTAAAGAAATGTATAGAATACTCTAGAAAGGATTAGATCTAGAACCCTCCATTTGAGGAGGTTAGTGAAGGTTCTAGGCCATGCTTAGAACACTATAAATAGGGGACTTGGCCTTCATTTGGAGGCATCTCAGAAAATACTTGTAAACACTCTCTCTCAAGCTATCAAAGCATTCAAAATATTTATATCCTCTTGTGTTCTCAACATTCCTTAACTTTCGTTGCACACTCTTGCTTGAAGCATTTCGGGGTTAAGCCTTGACTAGCATCCGAGGGAGGGAAGTTAGTAGGCTAGCGTGCATAAGACTAGGGGGATTAGTCAGCACGTGACAAGTTGCTCACCAATACACAAGTATTCAAAATTTCCACAATAAAACTAGGAGTTTCTTTAATTAAACTTATTACCCTTTGATCCTTATCACTCTAATACTACCATACTGTCAAAATATGAAATAAGGAAATGGAAGCAATGAATCAATACTGAAAATTTAACACAAAACCAGCAATGCTACCAATTTACCATAATGTCATAAGATAAATGGCACAGAAATCGATAACATCACAAGAAAAAAATGAAAAAAGAAGCTTATGGCACATTATATGCTTTACAAATAACTGCATACACAAAGAATAACAACTTAAATGACATGTATGTTGAAAATACCTGCTCAGAAATCCATAATACTCTGTTCTGTATAATGTCCAGCATATAGCGACATACAAAGTAACCACAGTGCTTTGTGTATGCAGATTGTAGAGGACACTGATACAAAAAAATAACCATTAAAACAGTTTGGATCTGATTTTACACTACTAGGTATGAAATATGCTAAAAATAATAATGACTTACACGTGGTTGCTTCCACCCTATTTTTGGATTCTTTTTTATTTTCTTAATACTTTTCGATGCTTCATGCTGAATTTAACTATTCCCCTACAAAATCATTTCAAGATGGCACAGTTGCATTAATTTTGATTAGACAATAAAAAAAACACAAGAAGTTAACCAAGTGAATATTTTAGTAGTACATACTCATTGATGATTTTTTGTGCAAATGAGTTGATTTCGACTACTTCATCAGTAGGTCCAACTGGTTGCCCATAAATATTCAAGATAAGGTAAGGGCGTTCCTCCCTAGGACGAGCATGAACCTTAACCAATTTTGTTGGACCTCGATGCTTCTTTTTTGCA
The DNA here is from genome assembly GCF_001683475.1 of Chenopodium quinoa. Lineage (NCBI taxonomy): Eukaryota > Viridiplantae > Streptophyta > Magnoliopsida > Caryophyllales > Amaranthaceae > Chenopodium > Chenopodium quinoa. Next base: position 2,079,294 of record NW_018742733.1, on the reverse strand, counting down.
GGAACTGTGAAGGAAAAAGTTGTAAGTTAATACAATGTTATAACAAAAAGATTTATCAAATGACAAAAAAACTTTCCACAATCGAAAAAAAAAGTGTTGTACCTTCTTGTGGGCTTTTAGTTCTCAATCTCCTCGTCTATCGCTTCAGTTATATTTTCAATTACATTGTTGCCATCATCTACAGGTTGTTCATTTACAATGTCATTTGCACTACTAGAGATCAACTGGCCTTCATATGCCACTTCAAGGTTGGAAGTACTGTTTGTTTCATTGTCTTGAATCATATTCTCTGATTGATTTTTTCGTAGCTCACGAAAGGCAGTCAATGATCCAGGACGACAAAAAGTCTTTTGTTGATGTTTCTTTTGTGGCTGGAGAGCTTGTTTTCCTGATGGGTTATTTCCATTTTGGTGATCTCTTTGTTGAAACTTGCCTACTGAATTGACTGGAGGTAGCTCGGTATGGTTTTCCACACCATGTTTTGTGGTGTTCTGAACAAATGCAGCCATTGAGCCTGACTTGTTTGAAGAGCCCTGTGTTTAATTGCACATAAGAAAATATTAGAATATGAAGGCGACTAAATAAGAGTTGGTCCAAACACTAAGGCGACTGAATAAGACTGAAGATGACACATACATACCTTGCGAGAAGCCTTTTTGGTAGCAATATCCTTGACATGTGGCAGATGTGAAAGCGGTGGCATGCCTCTTGTTGACCCTCCACAAAATTTCCCACTCACAACAGCCTATAAAAATAGGTTTATTTATAATTTATATGGATAAATCAAACTAAGGGAGTTTATGACGGAATTACAATGTTACATAAGTAAAAAAAAAGGGGGGGGGGAGATGACAAAAATAATCTGTATACATGTATTTATGAGACTAACCTTACGTTTGCTTGTTATAGTACCAGAGTCAATTTCATCCTGGTTACCCTCATATTCAAGTATGTACTCATCATCATTTTCATCATCTTCATCTGAAAACAAATTATTGTCATCCCATGTGCTGATAGCATTAAGGGCATATGAAAAGGCTCGAGATTTATCATAAATTTGTGATGCCAAAGTTCCTTTTCCAGAAGTTGCCATAATGTCCGCGTTACGCTTCAGCTGCTCTAGTCTTTGCCTTTCATAATCTGTTATCACTTTTTTTTGAGGGATTGATTTAGCCTTAATCCCCTTCATCTACACATATGAAAAAAAAAATTATCTTATTAAAAAAATATTTAAACTTGTATGTTACAAGAGAAAAAAAAAAAAAAAAAAGAACAAGCCATAAGAAAAGGAAAAAACTAATAAAGTAATTTAATGTATCAATCAACATTGCATATAATAATTTTTTTTTAAAAAAAACAAGACATAACATAACATCCTACCATCAGAGAGTTCTGTAGGAAGGTTGTGAACAACATAAAACCAACCATTCTTGGTTAAGTCTTCCACATAGAAAACTTGTCGTGCCTGAGATGCTAAAATAAATGGTTCTCCCACACCAATGGTTCTATTCTTATTAACCAAAATAAATTCATCATTCATTTCTGAGTAAAACCACACACATCTAAATAAGACAACGCTAAATTGGCCATGGTATGATAGCTCAATGATATCTTCTATTGAACCATAATAAGCAACACTTCCCATTATAGGATTTTGATCTTCTATTGAACCATAATAAGCAACACTTCCCATTATGGTATGGACTCCATGGTTTTGTGATATAGAATTTGCATCACGCTTCATAGTGTGAAAGTGAAATCCATTCACAGAGTACCCAGTGTACCTTTTTGCCACATAAGAAGGACCTTTTGATAACCATTTCAAATGGTCTGGTACCACAGCACCTTGCTGAATCATGCAGGCAACTTTCTCCTTAAACCAAGCCATAAACTCCTTACTATGATTCTGAACAATATCCCATTTTCGTTTCCTATGGGAGCTTAAATTTGCCATGTGTTCACTGAAATATTAATAAAACTACACACATATTAGTATTGTAATTAATGATACGATGAAGATTGAGTCTATATATATGTAAATATGATATTGAGATTTTTTTATGAATAATTTTACCTGATGTATCTCTCAACTTCCTTGCAATCACAGTTGAATAACACGTATTGATGGGCTTGGTCCCATGTAATGTGATCAATCATAAATCCATATTGATTCTTCTTTGTGGGCTTTCCTTTCCCCCTAGTCGGTCGACCAATATTAGGAAGGAATGGTTGTGCGGTTTTTGACTTACCACTAGTTGAAGGAGTCTTTGGTCGATTTATGTATCTAGCACAAAATCGAAGACACTCTTTAGCCCAATATGCTTCTGCCATTGAGCCCTCAGGGCAAGCTTTGTTCCGAACATCATCCTTCAACTCATGAAGAAACCTCTCAATTGCATACATGCATCTATTACAAATAGGACCTCCAAGCCTGATTTCTTCCACCAAATGAACTGGTAAATGGACCATTACAGTGAAAAAAGCAGGTGGAAAAATCATTTCTAATTGACAAAGTGATTCAACTATCTGAGAATGAAGATTGTCAAGGTCTTTTGGGTCAATGGTTTTACCCCATATGCCTTTAAAAAACTGACAAAGTCTAATCAGCGGAGTTGCAACTTCCTTAGGTAAAGTTGCCTTTATTGCAATTGGAAGCAAGTAATGCATACAAAAATGAGCATCATGGCTCTTATATCCTGTTATCTTCCCCTCATTAACTTGCACACAACGAGCAATATTAGAAGCATACCCTTGAGGCAACTTTGCTTTCTTTATGGTTCGGCAAAACAAGCGCTTCTTCTCTAATGTCATCCAGAAGCGTGACCTTGGGATCTCTTCACGAAGGTCATCTATTTCAATAGGCTGAAGTTCTGGCAAAATTTTAAGAAATTTCAGATCACGACGAGCACACACATTGTCCTTGGTTTTCTTAGATATATCTAACAATGTTCCAATGATATTATCAAATTTTTTTTTTTCTATGTGCATCACGTCAAGATTATGTCGATTTGTAAAATGCTTCCAATAAGGAAGGCTAAACAAAATTGACAACTTTCTCCATGGAACATCATCATTGTGCTTTTTTTTGTTCGTCTTTCCAAAGTCATTGGGAAAATCTTGTAGTAAATCTTCAATTTCAGTACCTTTCAATCTAAAAGGTTCAGTTCTCTCCTCAATTTCTCCAAAAGTTCTCTTATCATGGCGCTGTGGGTTGAATCCAAAAATATACGATAATGCCAATAGCAAAATTTACGGCTATGGTCCAACCATTGTGATTCCATATCATAATGGCAGCAAGGACAAGCCCTTTTCCCCTTTGTGCTCCAACCAAACAACATTGCATAAGCTAGAAAATCACTGATCGTAGACAATAAAGCTGCATGCATCATAAACCTCTTATCAGTTGAAGCATCATATGTTTCTAGCCCAACCTCCCATAGCTCTTTTAGATCTTTGATTAGCGGTTGTAGATAGATATCAATATCATTGCCCGGGGATGAAGGGCCAGGAATAAGTAATGTTAACATTAAAAACTCGTGATTTGTAACCAGCCAGGGAGGTAAGTTATAATTTACCAAGATAACTGGCCAGGTACTATGTACGATGCTCATCGTGTGAAATGGGTTAAATCCATCAGTAGCCATACATAGCCTAACATTACGTGGATCTTCAGAAAACTTTGGATACAACTTATCAAAGTCCTTCCATGCTTGACCATCAGCAGGATGTTGTAAAAGTCCATCAGTTTCACGTCCATTTGCGTGCCATGTCATGTACCTTGCTGTCTCTTGGCACATAAATAGCCTTTGCAACCTTTTCTTGATGGGAAAATATCTTAGAATTTTGGCAGGTATTTTATGGGCCTTTTCATTTACCTGATCCTCGTCATTTGATTTCCATCTTGAAGTCTTACAAACATGGCAACTCGCTGCATTTTTATTTTCCTCCCAATACAACATGCAATCATTAGGGCATGCATCTATCTTCTCATAATCCAAGCCCAATACTTTTAAAGTATTTTTTGCATCATTAAAAGAAGAAGGTAGCTTTGCATCATCAGGCAATATATCCTTAAGAAACGCTAATAAAGCACCAACTGCAACATTGCTAACCTTATAATCACACTTGAAAATTGATAGTCGAATTGTAAAGGCAAGTTTTGTCATTTTCTTACAACCTGGATACAATTCTTGTTGCCCTTCTTCAATAAGTTTAAAAAACTTCTTTGCATCTTCATTTGGCCCCTCTTTGAAGGTATCACTTAACAAACCTTCTATGTCATCATTCACATCATTTATGTATTGGGGTACATCAGAATCAACTACTACATCTTTTCTTTCGATGTCCTCCCTTACATCTAACAATATGTCTGATCTAGGGACAAAACCGTTGCAAATCATATGCTCTTTAATAACATTCCTATTATGCCAATAACGATAGTGACAAATTTCACATGGACAACAAATTTGATCTCCTTGTGAGCTGGATGCAAAAGTCTTTTCTATATACTTATCAACTCCATTTTCATATTCATCACTCCATCTAGCAAATGTCCACCACTTTGTATTTACTTTATCCATTACTCTAGTTAAAGCCAAGAAAGAAAAAATAGATATTCTATTATTATATATAGCCAATTACAAAAATATAAATACAAAATTCACCCTACTAATGGTTATTTGCTTATCATTTTTTTATTCCAATAAATATATATTAAATATAATATAAATATAAAAAAAACAAGTGAGGGAGAACAACCACCAGAAACAACTGTATATGTACAATCATGCAATACATGAAACAATAAGAGAAAGTCACACTATGATTATAAAAGTATAAGTCAAACAAGAAGTAAGAACTAAGAGTTGGTCCAAATACTAATGCATAATTTAATAAATCTAAAGTCAACTATTTAATTAAATACATAATTATGCATCTAATTCCACCACAACCCAATCCTTCATGCTAGAATCAATACATAGTATATATGAAACAATAACAATACTCACATGTTTACAAATAAAAGTAATATTGCATAAATGATTTGGAGAATGAATTACCAATGATACAAAATAAGGTTGCTAACCAAGACTAGTATAAGAGTATCCAATATTAACATGGAGATATATGCATAACCCAATTTCATGTCCTAAACATGATACTAATCACAAGATCAAATATATTCTATACTCCATACTATTACTCAATGGATTAAACCCAAACTATTAGATAGTTACCTAGGCCAACTGAGGGAGTGTAGTGCTGCAAATACCGAAACTGACGTACTGCTTTACTCCTAATAAAGTGAATAGAAAACATAAATTCAATATGCATACAATTTGTTTAAAAAAATTGTCAAATTAATATATAGAATCAATAAACACTCATCGTAATTTTCGTTATCCAATTCCCCTTCCACGCAAATCAATAGAAAAAAACCATCTCATGGGCATTCGTATCCTACTAGTGTTTAAAGTCTTGTCTAAACCATTTTAAAAGGAACAATAATAGGGAGGCAATAAAAATAAAATAGAAGACATAACTTGGACACCATAATTAAAAAATATATAAACGAAAGTAATTGATAATTCAAATAATAATTTACCTTGAATGAGTGAAATTTCTCATCCCTGATAATTTCAAATATAGAGAGACTCTTTAATGCACACCAAACTTGATAATTTGTGAGGAAAGCATTTTGCTAAAAGAAAATAAGTCTCAAATTCCCAAAGAAAATTGCAAAATAGTACAACATCAATTTGTTCAAATGAGAATAAAAGATAACATATTATCCCACAATCTCGTCAAGGTCAGAGTACATGGATTTAATAACTCCAAGTTTCAAAAATTGAGAATTGATTAAGTGTAGAAACATGCATATATACATATATAACAACAACTTGACAATTCTCAACTATTGAGGTCGTAAATAAAAAATATATATATAAAAATAAAAGCACAACAATAAGAACTAAAAAGCTCAACTTGAAAAGGCTCAAGTTTGAAGCCTACGCAAATCTTCAATACTAAAAAAAACCAGCCCACCATTATTTTTTACTAAAATACAAACTCCACCTCTTGTATCTTTACAAAATCCTCAATTTAAAGGTTACTTTGACTATAATTCCCTGATTAATAGACCTCTAATCTACTATAATTTGGGTCAGATGTTCTTCTTATCAATAATTAAGTAATATAAAACAACAAGATTGTTTATACAGTAAAAAGAACAAAAGGTTGAAGATTTAGATAATTTTAATTAACAAAAACTTCAATCAATGAAAATTCTAGGTCAATTGAGCATGCAAATTTGCAAACAAAATATAATGTTAAAGAAATATTGAAACCTACATACTTAACTAGAAGCACAATACAAAGAGAGTTTGAAATTACCTGATAATTAATCTCCAAATGGATGCCGGAGCGCCAATGTCGACATCGTTCTGTATTGGGGGTTTTGAAAAGAGTTTGGTAATGGGAATTCTCTAGAATATATCTGAAGTTTGGTAAATGGGAAGTACTGTACTAGAGACTTAAGAATTTGAGACTAAAAGAAATGAGGGTTTTGAAATTTTGGGGAAAAAAAGCGCACAAAAAGTCCGGGGTATAGCGCGCAACTCCAAAAATTTTATACTCCTATTTTATTTTATCATCTCTTACCATCATATAATGCAACGGTTAAAGACCTAATGCCATGGCTAATTTTTAAACCGTTGCAAAAAACCGTAGCATTAGCCAAGACCGTTGCTACAAACAGTTGTATTATCTATAACCGTTGCAATAACTGTTGTATTAGCTTAGGTCGTTGCACTCAACCGTTGCAATACTCTTTAACCGTTGCTTAAGACCATTGCATTTGGTCGTTTATGTTGTAGTGCAAGCAACGGAATTTCAGTGCAGTCGCGTCGGCAGCCTTTAGGTGGAGGTGGACGGAGGTACGTCGGCAGCCTTAGCGCGGTCTCAAGCTAAGCCAAGGGAAGGAGAGTTTGATCGACACTAGAGTAAGCTAAGGGGGAAAAGCAAAAATTTCGAGCACAGAGAAAGCTAAGTGAAATAAATTATTTTAGGGATTTTGGCGGTTTAGAATTAGGAAAAGCAGAGACCGGTTATTACTTTCCACTGGTCTCTGCCAATTTTTAATTTGAAAAAATAAAAAAAAAAAAACACCTAGAGACCGGTTTTGTAAAACAATTGGTCTCAAACTATTTTAATTAAAATATTAGAATATTCTAAAATACCCCAAGAGACCGGTTATCTTTAAAAACTGGTCTTTTGAATTTGTTTTGAGACCGGTTTTTAATGGTGAATGGTCTCTTGGAACAAAGAGACCGCTTATGTAGTAAACAAGTCTATTATTTATGGTCTCTTTGGCCAATTTTGTAGTAGTGATGATTCGCTCTTCACTCATGCCCATTCATGAATATGTTTCATTATCACCTGAAAACCTCCTCTCTACTTGTCCCCACTACTCGCCATTAGAAAATGGGTCGTCGTAGGGCCAAAGTAGACATGGCCAAACACACAAACACACACAATCAGCAAAGTTGAGTACATAAGAGTAATTAAACACACTAACATGCTTTCACCTATCACCACACACTTATCTCATTGCACTTGTTTACAAGCACACACAACAATCAACAAGACACATTAACTAGACACTAAGTAATTCATTTAGCGTTGATTACGCATCGCACGGGTTTCCAACTATACCTCCCCCAAATAAATTGAGGTTAACTGACACGGGAGCTAACCGTGCCAACGACAAAACCACTCAAAGGTGGCGGAATTCCTGCGCATAATAATAAATAAAAAAGAATGTACAACATCCTGTACTCCATTAGAAGTTATGGTTAAATATAAAACTCTATAACTCCCTCCATTGTTCATACTCAAGGTATATACGTTCCAAAAGTTTTGGTGCGTAATCTCTTTCACTTTACGTTATTTACATGTTATTGGACTTAGTGACTAAATCAATCAACCATAATTATTCAATCAACCAAACATACCAATTTAATTCTTGAATAATTAGTGACCACATATTATTTAATGTTGAACCCTTTTTAATTCTACCTTAGTGTCAAAGACATGTTAAACGCATAAAGCGCCAAAAATCCTATCCCTCGGTGTTTAAAACACCTTAAGTGCACAAAGGCACCAACATACAATCCCTTGTGTATATAGACACTTATATAGCTTCTTCCTCATGCTTAAAGCATCAATAAAAATTATTTGAACCATAATAAAATTCCTTTTCAATATTCCTAACATAATTAAACATGTTGTTTAATTAATCATGCATTCTAACATGCCATAAATAAAAGTGTGGTTCAAACACAACATGCCCAAAATATAATTTTCCAATCCATAAACCATCACAAATAATTCATGCTTCACAATTCAATCATCAACACCATTAATTCACAATTCCATACATAAACCTTAGCATGATACTACTTGTAATTGATTGAAATCAAGCCTAGCATGATTCCACATCATCAAAATATGCTAAGTACGCGAACGTACCTCAAATAAACCCTTAAAGTAGCCGATTACACTACAACAATTCCCGAATTAAGTCTCCTACATAAAGGGAATATAATACTATATTAATTACCCTTGTATACACAATTTCCAGCAACTTAAACTCACTTTAAATAACTTATAATAATCTGAAAATTATTTTTAAACCCCTAATTAAACTCCTTTTTAATGGATAATCACACTCTTTTATTAAAAATCACAATTATACTACTTTGAATACAATTCCAACATTTTAAACTAATAAAAAATCCTTTAAAACATCATCAAAATACATCTTTATACTTAAATTATCCATAGAAACATTAAATTATCTCTTACCCTTTAAACTCAAGGATAAAATTTAAAGCATAAAAAAAAAACTTCGTTAAAAATCAAAAATTGCCCGAAAATCATATTTAGAGGCTGAATTTGGCCACGAGAGGGTGGTCCACACTACCATAGGTAGTGATTCTTTCTTAAAACGTTGTTTCCACACGAAAAACACTATTTTTTTTTTATCAAAATCGGAGGAGTTCAGAACCTGATCGGGATTAAAACGAGATTAATATTAACGAACATAAATCTAATAATTAAAACATGAATTTACGTGTTCAATATAATCTGGAATTAAGTTAAACTAATAAGTAGTTATAATCACCAAAATTTCAAATCATCATTACCAAAAAAGCCCTAAATCAATTATTCATAAAAACCCTAAAATCATGATTTTCAATAATTAAAAACCCTAGGTTATAAAATTTACAAAATCTGAAAATTATAAAGTTTAATCATCAAAATACAATTTGATACTAATTAAATTAATTTCAAACAATAAAATCAAAACCCATAAATCAATAATTATAATTACACAAATTAATAAAACAAAGGAGAGAGAAAATAAGACTAACCTTTTTGTGTGGGAAATTTTTGGGGATTCATGGGGTATTTATAGAGTAGAGAGTGTAGGGTTAAATTTGGGCTTATAAAAATGTGGGCTTGAGTTAAGGGATAGGGCTTAAGTTATGGGTTTTGGAATGGGTTATTCCAATAAGAGTATGTAGGAATAATTTACATTGCCCAATAATTAATAAACGTTTGGCCCAAAACGTATTTTACTTTTATAAAACTTTATATTTAAAATAATTTAACTCTTTAAAATATTTAATTAAAATATTTGAGCCCTTGACAATACATTTTATTAATACTTAAATACTTTATAAAAATACATAAAAATACGGGGTATTACATATAGGTGATGCGTTAGGTTGGTTTATGAGTCGCCTTTTTCATTATAGGCGACGCGTTAGGTGTATTTTATGAGTCCTCTGCTTTTTATGAGGCGATGCGTAAAGTAATTTCATGAAAAATATAATTCTTCAATAGCGATGCCCAAAATACAATATTTTTTTCTTTTTCCAAATTCACACTTGCTACTATAAATATAACCTATGTAGGACTTGAACCTACATCTATGTGCAATAGCACATTGCTCTACCATTTGAGCTAATAGGCTTTTGAAAACTTCTATGACAAAACTTCTATAAAACTAACATTATAAATATCAAGATAAACATATACATCCTAGAATAACAAAGACAAATGACAATAAGGTCCAAGCTCAGCGAAGAAACAACCAAACAACCACAAAATTCCACTAAGGTTCAATCCAATATATATATTTATATATACTATATATCTAAGGTTCAATAGTCAAGTCCAAGATTAAATTAATGGAGTTATGAATCAAGTCTGATTCTTGGCAAAGAAAAGTTAATTTAAAATATTTAATTATAGAAGATAATCAATTCTCCATCTCAAAGGTCATTGAGGACCCAGAATGAAATAATTAGTAAGAAGTATATAAAATACAGTGTGAGTAAACTAAAGAGCTAAGCAGCAATTGTGCACTTTATCAAATTATATCAAATGACATGAAATAACTGACATTTTGATTTTAGATTGAGAATTATATAAGAATAATCACAAATTCTAGAAATAGAGGAAGGAACTTAGTATAATTTTACCTTTAGTTAAATCAGGAAGACCAAAGACTGGAAAATTCACCTCTCTGTAATAACCAGCCAATATAGCATTGAACATACTTGCTGAAGGAACTTTCTTAATCTTTCCCACATCCTTCACACGGTATATGCATTATCAAACTACAGAGAGCAGCAAAAGATGAACTGGTAAATGAAGCAAAAGTAGACTAAAACAGGGAAATGAAAAATGAAGAATGGTGTGCATTTTAAAAACTCACATATTTCATTCTAACGTTCATGTTGATAATTTTTCTGATTGTCTCACTATTTGGCTTCAACTTATGACTACTAAGCATTGAATATATCTGACAACCTATTACAGAAATATTGACAGGGGAAAATACATTCAAATCAAGTACAAGATCAGGAAATTAATTCTACAGTGTTCCCTTTCTAAAAGACCAAAATTATAAGACAATGGCACACTACTATTCAAACAACCTCACAACTCACGTGAAACATGATGATGTCAAAACCTCCAAATAAGAGAAAACCGACTCACAACGAGACATGACCAATAAAACAATGTGATATTCCTTGCATATTACAGTGAATAACCCCTAAATTAATTATTGTAGTCTGCAATTCTACATTAATAGAGTTGTATACCCACTTTAAAACTCAGTTAATAGTGAATTCAGTTCCCACTTTAAAATTCAGTTAATAGTGAATTCAGTTCAAAGTGGCAAAGGTCAACCAATAATGAATTCGGTTCAAAGCAACGCAGTAACATATAGACCTACTACAGCTGTTCAAATTTTTTATGATCACAAAAATAATATGAGGTTCTGCTTAGATAACTCATGCATATATACAATACAAATAAACATTTTCAGCAACAAATTAAAGACCTCTTTCTGCCTTTTTATTCTTTGTTAAGGTACCAAACTTTAAAGCAAATGGATCATTGTTAAGGTACCAAAAAACAACAACAAATTAAACACCTCAAAATTCATTGAATGAGCTTCAGTTAGACAACAAAATTACCCAAAATAATGAAGTGAGGTTTACCTAAAACAAAGAAAATCAAATCAAAATGCACAAAATTAACAATTGTACCTCAGAATTATGGAACCCTAACCTAAGATTTAAGGTTTGGATCCATTAATTGAGCATAAAAAAACAGTGTAAATCATCAAATTTTGAACTGGGTATTCCTCAAATCTTGTAAACTCAATTCATGGAACACATAAAATACAATTAGAAAGTAAGGACTGTATTCAAGAGGAATCAATTACATCGTATTTAAAAATCTAAAAATAAAAATCAATAAATTAGGTGAAAAAATTTGGGTAAAAAACACTAAAACGCTAACCTTAGCATGCTCAAATGCTCAAACGAAATTACAAGGAGGTACGTTGCGGCTGGAGGAGGTGGAAGCACCGTGGTTGGAGGTGAAATCTATCGCGATTGTTGGAGGAGGTGGTAGCCGCTGCTTCTGTTGTTGGAGAAGTGGAAGTCGCCGTTATTGTTGGAGGAGATGCAAGCCCAGATCCATACTCTTCACAACCCGTATACATGGATATCTTCAGATCTATTATCTGAACCAAAAAAAAAAGCAACTACGTTACTCCGTAAGATCTAAATATTGCAGATATAATCAACGTTAAAAGATGGGTATTTGAAGAAACTCCTCATGCCCAAAAAAAATCAACCGAAACCCTAAAAATTGAAGCATCATTGTCGCCATCGTCGCCACCATCGCAACCACTAGTGAATAAGGAGAGAGAAGAAAGGTGAGAGTGGGCTAGCGGTGGTGAAGATGGCAGTGATCTAGTTAAGAATGAAGGAGGATGAGTGATAGAGATGAGATATTAGAGATAGAGATCGGCGACTGGGTGAGGGAGGCAAGAGAAAATGAGATAGGGAGAGGCGCAAGAGAGGGAGTCAGGGAGGTATCCCATGTGAGAAAATAAAAATAAAAACAAAACTGGGCATAGGTGTCGCTTGTAATAGTAAAAGACTATATGCGACTCGTAAAGTAATACTTTATGAGTCACACATAATGAAAGACGAGACGCGTATAGTTTATGTGTCGCCTGTTATAGTGTAGGTGATGTCTATTCCTTTCAACTCATTTTTAGATGTCTTTTATCTATCCTTAGGTGTCACATACTTTGTAAGAGGCGACTCCATAGGGTGTTTTTGTAATAGTGATATATATATATATGTTATTTTATATTTGCATGTTGTTGTTTTTTCAACCTCGATCCTTTCACTGTACTCAAGATTTATAAAATTCATGTTATTTTGATGTAAACCTCTTATTATTTCAATTTATATATATGTTATTTTTTTAAATAAGGACATGTTATTTTAATAAATGCATGTTTTTTTTTATACATGATGTTAAAGTAAATAAGTGATATATTATTATTTACTACAAAAATAATGAGAATAGGCAACACCTAAAATTGCAACACTAAAAAAACTATTACCCTTGATAACCTAAGGCAACAATTTTAAAATGTTATTATGAACCAAAATAATAAGACTAGATCCTTGTGCAACAATTAAAAAAGTGTTGCTATAGATCACTAAAGACAACAATCATTTAAAGTGTTGCTTTTCTCTTGGCTAAGGCAGCATGTTTAGAAAATATTGCTAGAAAAGATAACGACATTATAATTGTTACCTAACAATATGTCACTTATCATCTATGACATCAATTCATTGAATACACATCGTTAGTAAGTGTGTTGCCAACTATATGATGTTTAATCTAATTAAATGTTTAAACGAAAATCATGGGTTAACCCATTATATATTTATTTTTCTTATTTATTTCAAGGTAAATGAAGAAAAATTCTTTCTTAGAGCATTAGTAGAAAAAACCTCAATAGTAACGTCCCATTATTAATAGCTAACATATAATATTACGTCAGTTATTATATAAGAGTATAAGTAACTGACATGACCAATGTAGGTTACAAATAAATTAGCACTAGTAACGGGCATAGCCCAGGCCAATTACAAAAACTCAGTTAAAGAGAGTGTGACAAAACATTAGTTGTTTTTTTTTAAATTTATTTTTTATTTATTTAGAGAGCCACAGGAGCAGGTGATGAAAATCGATCCCAATATCCCATAGAACCGGATGGGAAGCCCTAACCATCTAGCTCTTACTCAAACCATCTAAGCAATCCCTCACTTTAACCAAATATTAGTAGCTGGCGCCTAGCGTAGAAAAGGCCCGCTACAAATATGTGGTCAAACCTTATTGACCTTAACGGGCTCAAGGAAAGCCAGTTACTGTGATGCCGCTTAGAGTCTTAGTTCTAAAAACACGCTCGCCTAACCTTTTCGGTTCTATTCATCCTCTTTAATTTGTAGACCATCTCATTTTTTCTTCTTCAACAATTCGTATGAACAAATCAAATTTCGAAAAAAAAAACCCTTGTCGGCCTTACCACCCATGTCAAAGTCACCAATTGCATCAGCGTTGATCTGATGTGGAGATCACCGGAGTTACAATTTTTCTCGGCTGATTAAATCAATCGAGTTGGTTGTTTTTCGAAGGATCCTAATGTAATAATAATTGACGTTGATCTGATAATCACCAAAGCTACTCCTTCCATGCATGATTTCAATCAGAATTGCTATTTGTTACTTGATTAATTTCGAATTGGATTGAATTCAGCAAAAGTACTTTCCATCGAGGTTCAAGGCGAGGTATGTAAATTTTCGAATTAGATCCCTTGTAAATATCCCTTTTCTTAATTCAAAAAAATCCCTAAAAATTGAAATGAATTTTGTTGTTGTCAGTTACTTGATTTGTTTGAATTAAAAATGCATGATTAAAAAACCTAATAAAAACCAATAAAATTAGGTTTCATGAATAATTTCAAATTAATTAAAGAAAAATTGAATGCGTTGGGGCTTTTGTGGTGCTGTTTTGTTTTTACAATCTTATACCGGAGTATAAACATTAATTACACATACTTGTATTTTATTAGCAATTAGTAACCTAAATTCCCCATAGATTGCATTGTATATTGAATTCGAATTCATATTGTCATTAATAATTAAAGTTCATTTCTTATTTCTGCATTATTTTCCTGAATTACAGGCAGAATATCTTCCATCTCAACAAGGTCAAGGGTCAAATAAAATTTCAAATTTTACAGGTAAAATTTTCAATTTTCTTACTTTATTTAAGAATTATACTGGAAAAATATTTAACTTCTTACTCCGTAGTATTTAGTGTTTGACTGCTATATTTTTGTTGCTGTTGTGGTGCGGTTGTGTGCGAGTGTTATGTGTGTCAGTATATTAGTACGCTCGAACCAGAAAATTGTGCTACAGCAATAAATAAATAATAATAAAAAAAAAACTAATACATTGTTGTCATTCTCCTGCCTTTTTGCTTCAGCTGTAAGTACTAGCCTTTTCATGGTTACCTTTTCACAATGAAGGATTAAAGGATTAAGTTGCTGAGTTGTATGTACTATATCTAAGTGTTGTTAAATACTTGGTATGTAATAGAGTAGCAACTGGGAATCTAGAGTTCTAGGCCTTGTGATAGGGTGTTACTCATACTTCTATATAATTTTCTGATGTTGTTTCAGCAGTTGGGAAACTAGACCTTGTGATAGTGTGATACTAACACCTTTGACATTATTTTTAAGTTGTTTTTTTCTCCCTTTTGCTATGTTCCAATTAGTCAAGTAATTGCAACAAGATTAGCTGTGTTAAGTTTATAGTGTATCTATTGATTTTGAGTTCTGATCTTGCAAGTAAGATTCATGTGAATAATGTTTTTCGTGGTCTAGTTTGTGATTGTATAACTTTCAATTTGAGGGTAGGGGTACTATAACCTGGTCTTGTAACCCTGTTAAGTACCAAAAAAAACTATTGGATCAACCAAAATTTTATGTGATTATCGCAAAAAACTAGACCAAGGTAAATCTGAATGACAATTAATCTTGTAGAATGTAAGGTTGATTACTTCAAAAGTTTTTTTTTTCTTGATTGTTTGTGTTTCTTGCTTTTTCAGAAACCAAAAATCAATGGGCTCGTGATGATCCTTCTCCTCTTGTTATCTACAACCTTCTGTTATAGTAGCTTCGATTATGGCCTATTCAGCAGCGTAAGTCTCAAAGACTCTAACTTCTACTTTTCTTTTTCATTCAATTGTTTTATGCAAAACGATTTTAGCAGTCTTATGAAAATTATTGTTGAGTGATTTAAAACATAAGTCCACTTTCCACTTTAGCTTTCAAGAGTAGAATACATGCACTATCTTTGGTTTGCTCTTCTTAAATAAAAATTTTAGAAAAATATTGATGCAGGTTACTTTGTCGTCTTTGCTTCCAAAGAATAATTGCTTAGAGTATTTACTTTCCTAATAGAAGTACCTCATTCATGAAAATATTGAGAATGTAATTAATTTGGTAATGTTTTTTAATTTGGGGTGTCTAATTGGAGCTTTGGACACTAAAGTCCATATTATGTGAGCGTCCCGCGCCCCTCTTTGCTGCCCCCCCCCCAAAAAAAAGTAACTTACATTTTATCTTACAATGAAACCTTGACTTAATTAAGTTATCTCAAGTTAAATAAATTCCTCACGTTAGATGATTAATGAAAATATTATATCTTGCAGTTTTTCCTTGTCATGATGCTTTCATTTTTTAGAGTTAAAGATGCTTTCATATCATTCTATTGTTGTATTATGTTGTTATATCGAAGAGGTTGATGCTTCAGTTTGGTGCTTGTTCAAGAGAGATGATAATATCCCTATTTCTCTAGATTTAAACTATATCAAGAGTGAGGCAAAAATATTGTCCATATCCCACACCTCAAGGGTTTTCATTAACCACTCGTGATTTGATCTTGTGTTGCACATTTATCATTAGATTCTCAATACCGGTATTTTTTTTCTTATAAAGTTCTGTAGCAACTTCCTAGCAGGAACCTCTAGCCACAAGCCGAAGCATATTGGAGTAATTTAATTTCTAGCTTAACTCGGATAAATATATGCTGAATTCTTTTACTACATTGTGAAATTTATGTCATGCTTTATCTTTGTTAAGAATTTGAATTATTTAAAATAATTTTTGATAACTATATTATTCTTTAACTTTGTTATTTAATTGGTATTACAGGGTGTAAAGTACATGGAAGTGAAATATATATTGAAGACAAAGACAAAGAGTTGCTCTATTCTTTGGACATTACAACCCCTTCCTCTTGTACTGCAATAGATACAAACAATTAGTAGTACTAATAATGTACTAAATTGTGAATCTATTTAGGATCTTAAGGGTATAGACTATAGATACATGATGTAGTGATATTTCATTATATAATGTTTATGGGATTTAGATGAGTTTACATGTGCTATGTTATAAAATTATATTACATCTATATTGATGTTCGGCTTACCTTTAGACTTATTGTTGTCTATTGTTGAGTTCACATGTTGATTCATTTTAATTT
This sequence comes from Chenopodium quinoa, assembly GCF_001683475.1. Classification (NCBI taxonomy): domain Eukaryota; kingdom Viridiplantae; phylum Streptophyta; class Magnoliopsida; order Caryophyllales; family Amaranthaceae; genus Chenopodium; species Chenopodium quinoa. The sequence continues at coordinate 2,062,288 of NW_018742733.1, read as the reverse complement.
TTACCATGTTACTCTTTGAGATATTTGGCAACACATTTATATTATTACTAACAAATATAATAGGTGAAAGGTTGTTATATATTATAACATAAAGAGATAGTTTTGAATTGTTTCCTAAGGCTGCAACAATTTTTACTTGTTGTCTTTGTACAATTGTTGCCTTTGTACAATTGTTGCCTTAGCTGTCATTTTACCTTGGCTTTAAGAATTGTTGTTTTGAATAAAAATGTGTTGTCTTATGAATAGACTACGGGGGCATAAACTACACCTCATATGTGTTGCCTTAGCTACAAGACAACACTTTTTTTTATATTAGGCAATGGTTTTTCAGTGTTCCCTTTGGGTATGGAGTAGTGGAATACCGTAATCCAGGAGTATATCTAATATATAATTGTAGAGTAAGTGAATGAGGAGCCTCTAAGACCTCATTCCTCAACTCTCATGCATTAGGATTTCTTTTTTGGTTTTTTTTTTTTTTTTTTAAGAAAAAAATAACTACCAATCCCACTACTTTATTTATTATTATTATTTTTTAAAATCAATAACTACTCCATTCACTATTTCCTTTTTGTTTTTCTTTTTGTTTTCTTTTTTCCAAATGGACTACTACTAACATTTCACTTTTATGACATGCATTATTAGCACAATTATACAATTCTTTTATCAACAATTCAATATAGCACTCAAAATCCCCAACATTTCATTTTTTTAAAAACACTACGTACTAACATTTCACTTTATTTTATGAGTTTTTTTTTTGGTACATAGTATAATATATGTCATGCATTAGCACGAGAATACATTTCCTTTATCAACAATTCACTATAGTACTCTAAATCCCCAACCCTTCAATTATATACATTTTTTTAGAGACTACCCTCCAAACATTTTCCACATCTTTAATCATCAAAAAAAAAAAATGTACAATTGGCCTCACCAAATAACTACTTGCAACAGAACAAAGTATGTAACCCCTAGAGCAAGACACTCTAACTGAGTAACACGAGTAACCCCTATAACACTGAACGGGTAACCTCGGTCTATAACTTTGAAAAAGTAAACCCCATAATAGCATTGCATGGCCACCGACATAAAAGAGTAAGACCCTGTTTTTTAAGCTTCTAAGCAAAGCATAGAATATCATATTTCAGCATAGCACAGCAGGTGTCAACACATTATTAATACGATTTTTAATACTCAATACAACAGAGCTAATTAGGGTTCAACAGAACCGACCAGTCCAAAATCAACCATTATAGCTCAAGTCTAAATTACAACATCAAAATCAGCTTTTCATATTTTAAATAATTTTTTTTTCTTATATATCCCGTGCATTTTGCACGGGTACACTCTAGTAATATTAATTGAATAATAAGGGAGAATATAGAAGATAGAATTTGTAAAGAACAGTAACTAAATCGATTCAATTCTCTACACTGATTCACGAAAATACAAGGTATTATTAAAGCCAAAGAAAATAGCAAACTAATAAGGGGCGTATGATCACATAATCAACCAAATGTGTAACTACGATATAACTCAACAGTAATCATTAATCTAAATTTTTGATTGTATGGTTTCAAGATGAAATGGTGAAACAATCGTTTGATTGTATGGTTTAAAATTTCCTGATGAATTAAAAAGTATTAACGATTTCTATTTACTTATTCTACTAATATTAGGACAAGTCCAAACGTATATTAATCAAACAAAAATTGAGTCCATCAATCTAAATGTTACATAAGTAATACTTTTATGTTTAATAAACAGTAATAAAATCAAATGATACTGCTTTGAAAAAAAAAATCAAATGATACAATAAAAAAGGCAATTAAAAGAAATGTTAAAGGAACAACTCAACCAAAAGCTTAAGCTGATGGTTGAGGCCCAGGAATATGTTTTACAACTTTAAGGGCTCGCAAACTCCAACACCAGGTGGAAGCTCAAGCTCTTGGGTGTTAACACCAGCAACAGGAGACAGCGTACGAGTATCGACGCAGCTCATTCCGTCACAACATTTATACTGACCGTAAGGCTCACATAGATGATTAATTCTTCGACACTCATCAGTTGATGATGGTTGTTCGCCTAAAGGTAAACATGAACCAACAGCAGCAGGAAGGATTGGATCTCCCAAAATGCAATTTAATCCTTTGCAACAAGTGTAATCACCGTAAGCTAAACACAGTTCAGTTACGTTCCTACACATGGGCGACGGCCTTGGTGGTGGTGGCTGTTCATAGTATCTGGCAGACTCGTAATTTGTTGCCAAGGTTGGAACTGGAAGTATTAAAAACATGAGAATCAAACGTTTTACTTGTATATAAACAGTGATATGTTATTCAGACTCTTCATTTTAACTTAAATGGTATATGTTTCATAGCATTTCAAATTGTACCATGTAACCTTTTGTTTTATGTGATCATCTTATGTAACCCTAACTTTTGCATTACTTCCTGAGATGACACTAAAATTGCATAACATCATTAAAATGGGTGGAAAAGAAAAACATTGTTACAAGTAATAATCAAAATATATATGTAAATAAAATTATAAATAAATAAAAACAAAATTTGTATTAGGAAAAAGGAAGGAATAATTAGGAAGATTAAAAGGAGTTATTTATCTTCGTTTATCTTTTCATTTGAACTATTTTAATTTAAAAATAATAAAGTTAAATTCTTTCAAAAGAAATTATGAAATTAATTAACGGAGTTATATTTTCCATCCAATTTATTAAGCTTTTACAAGTTTAAGGTTATATGAGACAGTAGTAATGTAAAAGTCAGGATTATATTATATAAGAAAAACGCATAGACAAGGTTACATGGTTTAATTTTCCTTTATATACACTTTCTAACAAATTAGACCTCTTTGACCATCAATTTATATATGCAATAATTAATTAAAAAATTTAATATTAATTATATTTTGAAATATATAATGAAACCAATCTCATAGAGAATAGAGAGGTAAGGAGCAAGAACTAACAGCTTATGTATTAGATCAAACTTAAGAAAGTACTGAGTATATGAATATGATATCTATATTAAGGTAGGATGGGATATCTACCTGATATAGTAAGAAAACAAGCCATTAACATAACGACCGCGATAACGAAGTTGATGGAAGAAGCTTTCCCCATTTGTGATCAAATATGCTAAGTACTGTTAGTTGTAGTATGTAATTTGATTCTAATGTTTGTTGCTGCTTCTTCGGCTCGCCGTTTTAATATTTATAGAACTCCCTAACGCGCTAAAAATACATATTTTGAAGGTTTTTTATTTGTAAATTTGTGTGATAACTTATTCACTTTGTGGTAGGTAGTGTTAGATTGATTACTATAATTGGCATATACAGCTTGGCGCAGTTGCTCCTAATGACTTGCCATTTTTGTTGCATGTTGCTTCCATGTCTTTTGATTTCATGATTCACAATATCTTGATCATGACCAAATCAAATGATTTATTTTATGAATATTAATTGTGTTCTAATCAACAAGTTTGTTGGGAATTATATCATTTTGGGATACGTTGTTATGCTTTGCATGTTAAGTTTGCTGATATTCTTAACCTTTTTAGTATCTTTGATACTTATGCCAATTGGGGAAATGAATTTACAAGAGAAATAAAAATATACTTCACCCACTTAAATCAAAAAGTTTGACTCTCTTTTTATTTTGAGTCGTTTTATATACACTTCGTATGTCCTTTTAAACAAATAACGACATGTCTCATTTCAGACTCGCTTTTATTAGTCTGTTTATAAATTTAACTTTTTTTTAGTATCTTATCTTTACTATCCCACACTATTTACATCCATTTAAACACTTTATCATACTTTTTTCACCTTTTTATTGCGCTCACCCACCTTTTTACTCCATTTCACTTTTTTCTTACCTTTTTCCTTATACACTATCACAAACAAGTGTTTATATATTGTAATTGAGTTGAACTTTAGGTACATAGAGAGTTGTATGTTATGGAGTAAATTTGTAGGACAAAACATATCTAATACTATGAATTTTCTTATCTTCTTCTTTTCTGGAGATCTCAATAAAGTCCAACGAAATCCAAAAGACATGGCTGCAACAACATGAAATTAAAGTCATGCATCTCAATCCATAAGATTACATTAATTAAGATTAATTGATTGGAAATTAGTTGTCTTTTATATTTTTCATAATGTACAATTACATAGTAATAATCAAGCCCCCTAAGATGAAGCTTATGATGCAATTATTTAATATTACAGCTGATCATAACATGGCATAAAATTGTTATAAGTACCAAACATTGGATGAACCTTTAATCACATCAACATTCAACAATATAGTTAGTAAGTTTATTTGAAGTGCATTTTCACATACTCTACTCATCCTTAAAACACATCCAAATGGCTAGTGCTCACATAAAATGTTCTGTTATGGCTATGATATTCGCTATTCTTTTGCTTACTACATCAGGTTTCTCCTCTCTTAAACCATTAATTTAGTTTAGTTTATAAAATATATAGTAATGCATCTAAGGATTATTCGTTCATATATATCTACATACTACTCAGCTCCTATTACATTAGTCATTTTTTTTGTTACTCCCTCGGTTTTTTTTTTTTTTTTTTTTAAGCTAGAGTCAAATTTACACATTTGTCGAAACACAATTTTAACCGTCAATATTTTTAATGAGAGATTAGTAAAATTATGAAAAAAATTAATTTATTAAAGTAGACAATATGACAAATCCAACAACATTTTATATATTATTGTTAAAAAAATTAAGTCAATGATGACATTTATTATTATTATTATTATTAATTTTTATTTTATTTTTAGTACAAATGATGACATATTATGAATAGTGGAAAATCTCAACTCTAGCTTGTAGAAAAAAACACGGAGGGAGTAGTTTATAATCTTAGTAATGACTTGTTATTATTCATGCTTTGCTTTCAGTTCCAACATCAGAAGGTATAAGGCAGTCGTCTTCTTTCAATGAACCAATAAAATGTCAAGGTAAAGACCAACTATGCCCTGGAGAAGGTCCATACGCTTGCTGTAAAGGACTACGGTGCATTACTTCTGATGATCTAGCCGGTGTCGCTGCAGGCGGTATAGGTTTTTGTGGCTAAGATATATCAAGCAACTCTACTACCATTTTACCTGTACTTTTTTCATTAATTGTATTACAACCTCCAACTCTTTGATGATTACATTATCATTTAAGTTTTCAGAAATGTTTCCAATTTAAGTTATGTGTATTGTATGATTAACTGGACTAGTTTGAGTTGATCAACCTCGGACTAATGAGTGTTATACTCTGCATTGAGGGTTTCAACTTTAACAATCCAATTCAAAGTTGATTGAGAAAAGTTTCCATTTTATGTTGCGTATTGTAAATTTTTTTTTTTTTTTTTTTTTGAATGAACCAGACAAGTTTTAATTACAGGGAAATTCCCTGTTTCTCAGGGTGAGAAACGAAATTTGTTTCTCTTGGGGGCATTTTCGTGAATAAATCAACAACTTTTTCATTATTGTGGGTTTTACAATTGAATAAAGTTGTTGGTTTATTTACGAAAGTACCATGAAAGAAAAAAAAATTTGTTTCTCACCATGAGAAACTGGGGCATCATCAAAACTATATCGACCTTTGATGCTACAGGGTTTGGCTAGCAGATTAATACAATAAATATAAAAGAGCAATTGTCAAAGTTATCTATCATTTTCATTCTTGTTCATTATAACTATCAATTAGATCTCACTCTTGCAGTCTTGCACGAGTAAAATTCAGAACCCGATCTATATTAAACTCTGCATCAAAGCACCAGTTTTTGGGCAAGCTCCAGTTTCTCTTCTTGAGAAACATGGAGTGTATATCTAGTAGCATTTTCGTTATTATTTGCATTGGAAAAAGCATTTTATACTATTTTATTTGCTGACTGTGATTTCCACTCAGAAATGTGAAGCATTCTGTTAATTCACGTCGTACAACATTCAGTCACCATTTGTAATTAACACGCTATTCTTCTTCTTCCTCCTTTTCTCACATCAAGCTCCATTAAAGGAGCTCGAGCTTTAATCCTCATCCATTTCCCACCAACACCACCATTTCCTGCGGCTTTGCCGTCGAATTTAAACGAAAACCTTGAGATAAAGGGGAGAAAAAAGGGCAAAATCAATTCCAAAGGGTAAGGGTGTCAACTTCCTCCATTGAAGTAGACTTTAAGCTTCTGAAACTCCATTGAAGATGCTCTTCGGATTCTCGCTGTTATTCACATAAAATACAGAGCTTTTGCTACGTACATTTCAATTCAGTTATTGTGCTCGGATAACACCACCACTAGCTGCCTAACATTGCAACCACCAACAACCTTGCATATCTACAATTCTAGAATTATAAGTTCAATAGATGATGAGAAGAAGAGTAGTAGTGAATAGGGAAGAAGATTCTGCATTTTTTGTTGAGGTTGGAGTAAATTGGACTACTGAGACTTCGAAGGAAGTTGTTGTACTTTACTAATGTCGTCAACAAAACTTTGTTAGCCCAATTCACCTCTATTCTATGTGATATTATAGAAAGACGATCGTACCCCCAGCTACTAGGCCTTAAAATACAAACTACCCTCTTGAGATGCATTTCATGTTTATCAAGAAGAGAAACAGGGATTTACCCCCAGTATTAACATAACAAACGTCAAAAATTAAAAAAAGGAAGGGACATTTATCCGATGTTCATTGTATTTTTTTTGTTAAAATAAAGCATCAATATATCATTATCTATGAGTCTCTTAAATCCGGACTTGCTGAATGGACTGGTCTAAACAAGGTGAATGGTATAACGTAACCATGGTTACATAATGAGAAACAACTGAACATATCGATTCTGAATTACACGACGTATGTCCCACTGATGTTATTAATTGTATTGTGATTGAAATCTAGTACAATGGCGATAGACCAACTTCAAACGCACATATCTCTCAATCCAGAAATGATCTTTAGGTGATACAAGTTGGAGGTGATAGCTTGTTTCAAAAGCTTTCCATTAGTAGGTCATATGCCCAATTTTGATAAAAAAACAAAAAGTTATGGTTGTTTTACTTAAGATTGTCAAGGTGGAATTTCTTACACACACCCGTGCCAAAAACCAACATGCCCATGCTTCTTCGAGGATCAGCCTAGCATGTTTTGTTTCCTAATTTCGGCTACACTTATGACGGCTATTAATGTTATTCCTTTGGAAATAATTTAGGGTTTCCTTATGTTATAGTACCTCTTTTTTTTATTTCGTTGACACTTTTTTTTATTACGCTTGCCAACACACTTTTTAAACGACTAATATCTCTAATTCTCGACATTATAAAATTATAAAAAGAGGATATTGATAAAATATACGTACATTGAGAGGATTCAAACAAGATCTCACTTGACTATATTTTATGATAGCGCGCTATAAATCACAAAAGTTAATCAAAGTGTAATTTGTAAATAGTGTAAACGTCATAAATCACAAAAGTTAGTCAAAGTGTAGTTTGTAAATAGTGTAAAAGTCAAATGGTGTCAACTAAAAAAAAGAAGCAAGTATAATAAAGAGTCGTTGGGTGGACAATTTGATGTGCTTAAGTGCTTACATTGATTAGCCTAGCCAATTGTTGTTTGTTGCTTTCATGTCTTTTGAGTTTTGATTCATGATGATTCACAATATCTCATGACCAAATCAAATGATGACCCTCTTTCCAAAAAAAAAAAAAAACATGTTTTTAGCATGAAATCGATGGTTTTATTTCCAAAAATAAAAACTATGTACCATTAAGAGGTATATTAATCAAAGAGATCTATTAATCTTAAAGTATTGATCTTATGACAATGCTAGACATATACTTCTTCTGTTTTTTTTATAGTTGACATGTTTCTTAGTTACGTTTGCAAATGCACAAATTCAATCATTAATATCTATCTTTAATTACCGATAAGCAAAAATTATAAAAAGTTGATATTTTGAAATATACATTGTGATGAATTTAACAAGATCTCACTCGACTATATCTTTCTTCATATATAAATCACAAAACATGGTCAAAGAGAGATGTGTGAATAATGCTAAAGTCAAAACTTGTCAACAAATATAAAAACGGAGGTAGTATTAATCAAAGAAAAATCGAGTTTGTAAAAATTAAAGGAAAATTTGTAATTATTAATCCCAACTTTCGCCCATTTCCTTTCATTAATCCCAACTTTCGATTATTATTGAATAATCCTAACTTTGGGGGGCATTTTCTTTTATCAGGTCATGACCGGTCAATAAAAGTCAATGACCTATTATAACAAGTAACTTGACACGTGTCAAGCCCTGATTGGTAAAAAAAAAATTAAAAATTACAAAAATTGAAAAAAAAAAAAACCAAACCTCTCCTTTCCATTTACCGGACCACCATACCCTAACCCCCACCCTGACATCCCAGCCACCCTTTTACCACCGTGAAACATAACCCCCACCCCTAAACTCGTCGGCCACTGCCTTTGGGCCACCAAAACCAACCGATCGACGAACCCCGACCACCAAAACCACCAGCCGCACCACCACGACCTCTAAAACAGCTGGTTCACGCGAACCTCGGCCCCATTACTACCTGGAGTGCGAATCCCGACCCCCATTACCACCAGCAGCACGAATCTCGACCCCCTTTACCACCAGCAACGCGAACCTCGACCCTCAAAAACCAACAGCCGCGCGAATCCTGACCCCCAACATCATCAGCCGCGCAACCGCGGCCCTTGAAACCACCGTCCCCTTGAAACCAGCCGCGCAAATTCCCTCCCTCACTTACGAAAAACACCAAATGCCCCTTCCCCACCATGTTGTTAGGGTTTTCGTGAGTGGGGGGGGGGGGAGATTGGTGGTTTTCGTGAGTGGATGAGGGAGATCGGGGTGAAGGGTGGAGATGCGTTTAGGAGGAGTTGCGGTGCTTGGGGGTTGTTTTCGGCGACGAGGGGTGAAAATGGTGGCTTGGGGGTTGTTGTCGGCGACGGGGGTGAGGTTGCGGTGGTTTTCAGTGGGGTAGGGGAAGGAGATGGTGGTTTCCGGTGGTGTTAAGGAAGGAGGTGGTGGGGCTATGGTGCTGGTGGGTTTGGTTTTTAAATTTTTTTTTTTTTAAAAAATCAACTAATGAAATTGCAAAATGTGGCATGTAAGAAAAAAAAATTAAAAAAAATTACCTTTTAATCAGGTCACCGGTCATTTGACCTGATAAAAGAAAATGCCCCCCAAAGTTGGGATTATTCAATAATAATCGAAAGTTGGGATTAATGAAAGGAAATAGCCGAAAGTTGGGATTAATAATTACAAATTTTCCAAAATTAAATTCAATTGTTACATACATAGTACAAAGTAATTCTTTAAAATTATAAATTAAAAAAAATAAATAAAAACTTCAAATGATACAACAAAAAAACACAAAAGAAATACAAGGAATACAACTAACGCAAAATTGCTGAAACAATAAGCTAAGATAGAGGTATAACAATATACTAGTACTTATAGTTTTATGGCCTGACAAATTCCTACACCAGGTGGAAGCTCAAGCTTTTGGGTGTTAACACCGGCAACCGGAGGCAGCGTACGAGTATCGACGCAGCTCATTCCGTCACAACATTTATACTGTCCATAAGGATGACAGAGTTGGTTAATTTTTCGACACTCATCAGTTGATGGTGGTTGTTCACCTAAAGGTAAACATAAACCTACACCTATTGGAAGGATTGGATCCCCTAAAATGCAATTTAATCCTTTGCAACAAATGTAATCACCATAACCTATACACAGTTCAGTTTCATTCCTACACGTGGGCGACGACCTTGGTGGTGGTGGTGGTGGATGCTCATAATATCCGGTAGACTTGTAATTTGTTGCCAAGGTTGGAACTGGAAATATTGGAAACAAGAAATCAAACGTTGTTATAAAGGAGTGATATGTTACTCGATAAGTACCCATATTAGAGAGGATGCCCCAGTTTCTCATGGTGAGAAACAAAATTTGTTTTACATGGCATTTTCGTAAATAAACCAACAATTTTATTCAACTTTATTCAATTGTAAAGCCTACAATAATGAAAAAGTTGTTGATTTATTCACGAAAATGTCTCCATGAGAAACAAATTTCGTTTCTCACAACGAGAAACAGGGAATTTCCCCACATTAGACTCTCTTGGACATGCATAGAACACTTAGAAACTTCATTTTGGTTCAAAATCATGCATATAGTCCACAAAGAAACCAAGTCGAACATTTTAACATGAGAATAATAACATTGAAAACATCAAATTCGTAGAGAATAGAGAGGTAAGGACTAAGGAGCAAAGGCGGGTTATGTATTCGATTAAAAACTTGGACACCAAGTTCGATCTCAAGAGTTATCTAGCAAACTTAATGAAGAAAGTTTTTTACGATTCTTATATTAAGGTAGAATGGCGTTTCATACCTGATATAGTAAGAATGCAAGCAGCCATTAACATATTGGCCGCGACAACGAAGTTGATGGAAGAAGCTTTCCCCATTTGTGATCTAAAATGCTAAGCACTCTTGGTTGCAATATGTATTTGATTCTAATGTTTGTTGCTGCTTCTTCGGCTCACCGTTTCAATATTTATAGTACTCCCTAACGCGCTAAAAATATACTACCTTCGATGTTTTTTAGTTGCAACTTTAGAATATTTTGTATCTCTCATATAATACCTCAAAGTTGCAACTTAAAAAAAACGGAGGTAGCATATATTTTGAAGGTTTTTTATTTGTACATTTGTGTGACAACTTATTGTATTGTCTTCAGTTTGTGGTAGGTGTTAGATTGATTACTATAATTGGCATATACAGCTTGTGCAGTTGCTCCTAGTGACTTGCCATTTTTGTTGTTTGTTGCTTCCATGTCTTTTGATTTCAAGATTCACAATATCTCATGACCAAATCAAATGCTTTATTTAATGTATTCTAATCAAGAAGTTTGTTAGGAATTATATCATTTTGGGATACTTGGTTATGCTTTGCATGTAAGGGGTGTTTGAAAGATTTTTAATATGTTAAGTTTGGCTATATTCTTAGCCTTTTTTAGTATTTTTGATACTAAGGCCAATTGGGGAAACAAATTTATAAGAGAAATAAAAATATACTTCCCCAACTACATCCAAAATTTTGACTCTCTTTTCATTTCGAGTTTATAGTAATTGAGTTGAACTTTCAGGGATAAAGAGAGTTACTACCTCCGTTAATTGTTATGTGCAACTTTGAAGTATTATTTGTGAGATATAAAATATTCCAAAGTTGCACATAACATTTAACGGAGGTAGTATATATTACGGATAAATTTCTTTTATTTTTGTTCGTTAGTTGACTTACTTTTGATACAGAAGACATCTAACACTATGAATTTTTCTTATTTCTCCTTTTCAGGAGATCTCAATAAAGTCCAACAAAATCCAAAAGACATGGCTGCAACAACATGAAATTAAAATCATACATCTCAATCCATAACATTACATTAATTAAGATTAAGTGATTGGCAATTAGTTGTCATTTATATGCTTCAAAATGTACATAGCAGAACTCGGAACTTGACCATATAATTTGGTGTCAGAACACCAGCATAGCAAAATGAAAATCAGAGTCTTTTAAAAAAAGAAGCATAAATAATCCACAGTATTTTTCATGATACTTGATTGTTATATGTGAATATATAAAACTTCTTGAAGAATATTATAGCATTTGACATTTGATAAATGGGTCTAGGTCACACCTGTAACAATTGTCTACTTTATACGACCAAGGAGGCTCCACCTCAAAACCATATTGCAATAAGAGGAGTATCCCCTTAGCCTTATAAAGTGGACAAAATTGTCTTATTTATGTAATGTGGGATACATTTCCCTACACTTTCTACACTCTTCAATGTGGGATAACAGTATAACACACTACTTTCATGTGGGTTTTCTCATGGCCTCAACAACATATAATATGTATTGTAATGAGCTCATTCACACGGAATACATCTTTTCAATTGAATTGGATTACATATCATCTCAATACTTTAAAATAAATTTTACTCATTTAAATTTTAAACAATCAACTTACGCATTGCTTTATACTACCTCCATTTTAATTTAGTTGACACCTTTCTTTTATCACGTTTGCTAACGCACTATTTTGATAGTTAATATCTCTTATTCTCTATATTGAAAAATTATAAAAGGTGGTTATTAATAAAATATGCATTGAAACTATATAAACAAGATCGCACTTGATTTTTCCTCAAAGAAAAAGTTCTCACTTGACTATATTTTATCGTAGTATAAATAATTACAAAAGCTAGTCAAAGCGTAGTTTGTGAATAGTGTATGTAACAGTCAAATAGTTTAAATTAAAAAAGACAGGGGAAGTATAAGACTAGACAACTAGTTGTAGAATACTCCCTCCATTTTAAAATACTTGCTCCACTTTTATTTTTCGGCCGTTTTTAAATACTTGCTCCATTTCCTTATTTGAAAAGCTTTTATAATAGTTTATTAATTTCTCTCACCTAGTGGACCTACCATGAATTTCTAGCTTTTCCAATCCTCTCCACTACTTTTGCTTTTTACAATTTTTTATTCTTCTACCTACCCACTAACTCTATATTTTATTAGTTTCTCCAATTTCTCCTAAAACTCCGCGCATGGATAAATGGAGCAAGTATTTAAAAACATAGGGAGTATATGAAGTCTTAGGAAGAATTTGCCACTTTGTTAATTTCCGAAGTCAAAATTAAAAAATTTAGCCTGAGTAACTATCCAATAGGCCCTATATACATACGTATGTATGCATGTTATCCAGTCGCACATTTTAAGTTCATTATCATCACTGACCCAAAAAAATTAAATTATTCATCCGTCGTAATGCTGCCCCATATAATAAAAATGACAAAATAATGCATAAATCTCAAAGATACGTACAATTTCGTAATAATACAAATATTCAAAATACAATAGGATAAATATTTAAACAAATTTACAACAATAGAAAAAATTTAATGGAAATAATAAAACATGCATGAAGGACTGACTGAAGAAGACCATGGATCACGTACATTCATATAGCTAGCTGTGATCTTAAATTAAAGTTTAATCGGCTCGCATATCCCAACACCAGGAGGAAGCATCAGTTGTTCGGGTTCAATGCCCGCGACTGGAGGTAGTGTTCGAGGATGAACACAGGTTAATCCTTTACAACAGCTATAATCACCATAAGGCTGACAAAGTTGATGCGCAATTTGACACTCTTGTGCTGGTAGCTGTGGTGGTTGATTCGAAGGCGTACACACTCCAACTCCTACAGGAAGGTTTTCAAACCTACCTCCGCAAACAAACCCTCCGCAACAACTGTAAGCACCGTAACTTGTACAGAGTTCAAGCAACTTCCTACATGTAGGGTTAGATGGTGGTGGTGGTGGTGGTGACTTTGTCGGCGAGTAATAAGCTGCTTGCTGCTCGCCATCATATGAACCATCAGCTGGAAGTACATAGCACATGAATAAACACAAATTATTAAACAACATTTAATATAATTAATCATCATAAAAAAAATTTAAAAAAAAAAATAATAATTGAGGGAGCCCTAGTTAAATATTCATGATAAACAAAAATCATTTATCTAGTGATATTTTTGTAAATAAATTAACATAAGATCTCAATCAGCATGTTATTTTCTAAAATAAATTAACATTTATGAGACTCTTGACATTTAATATAATTTATCATCATAAAAAAACTTGTACTAAAACGAATACGATAGACTTTTGACATGAAATTAAATAAAATAATAGACGATGCGAATTGAACCAACCTGATCTTGTAAAAGCCAAAACTACAGCCAAGAAAATAGCGGCCATGACAACGAAGTTGTTGATGGTAAACCTCGCCATTTTTACTATGTTAGAAAGGTTGTTAAGTTTATGTTCATTAGCATCGGATGATACTAGTATTTATAGCTTTCCAAATGTAGCATGATTTGCCCTAGTGATAGATGTTAATTATTAAAGTTGAATAATTTTATTATTCAATTATCCATTAGAGATAAGCTGGACTTACTAATAGTAACGTGTCGAGGCCAGCTTGTTAATTAATACTTATTTGGTGGACAACATTAGTTGCATCCATGTCTTATGGATGCAACTCATGCAAGTCATGCACACGTACTAATTTAAATTGAACCGTTTACATACCAAACTCTAACTTTTGTGCGTGGTGGGGCTAGTTTTTTTTTTTTTTTTTTTTCTTTTTTTTAGATATTTTTTCAACCAATTACGTGGCAGCACATGTCCCTAAAAAACAAAAAAAAAATAATTTAACAGGTTACTGCTTACTTTAGACCAATAAATTAAAAGCGAATGACCCTTAAAGTTCGGATTATTATAAAAAAATAATTTATAGTTAAGATTATTTTGAGCAAACAGGTAAAAATTGAAATTATTTTTCTTATCAAAAAAAAAATTGAAATTATTTTACCAATTTTTCCTAATGCTTATATGCAACAACATTACCCTTTTCATATCAAAGTATTTACCAACAAGTAGTTGATCAAATAAATAAAAAAAGATAAACAACTATGAAAAAAAAGTGAACATAGTTGTTTTTGATACGAAGTTTATTTTAAGAGGAGTCATTAGCTCATTATCATGATATTATTAACAAAGTATCGTACTTTCTTTTGGCCCCGGCCCCCTAAGGCATTAGATCAAGATCCGCCCCTTATCAAATGCATGCTTAAAAGACCAAGTAAAAATACAGATACAGACTATTTTATGGAAAAATTGATTCTAATAATTCCATCTTTGATCGATTTGCTGATAAATAATCTCACCTTTAGATTATTATTTAATAATCCCACCTTTATAGGAAATCTTCTTCTACTGGTCCCTAACTTGATTGTAACCGGTTTTGATAGGTTAATATACCACATGTCATTTTGTAATTGGTTTAAAAATAAAAAATTAAAATTAAAAACTAAACAAAAAAAAAACCACCACCAACCTACCACTAGCCTCTCCCACCCACCATGAAACCGTCATCCCTACCCTAGCCCCACCAAAACTCGCCGGTAGCCACCCTACCCCCTCGAAAATGGCATCCCCCAGTACCAAGAACCATCCTGTCGACCTAAAGTCACCCCTGAAATCACCACCTGAACCAAATCTCACTCCCGAAACCACCACAACCATCACCTTGAAACCGCCAAAAACCATAAAAAAAACCCTCTAAAACCCCCGATAACCGCCAAAAAACCTCCAAAAACCGTCAAAAACCTTTTTAAACTACCCTTTTCCCGCTGCCCGTGTTTGATTTGGGTTCGAATGGGATTATTTTGGGTAATTTTGTTTGGGTTATTGGTGGTTTTGGGGGGCGGATTTTGGTGGTGGAGCTGGGGGAGTGTCAGGAAGGATCTCACCGTTGAGGGAGGTTTTGGCGGTGGGGGAGTGTGGTGTGGTCGTCGATGGCGGGGGCAAGGGGGGTTTGGGCAAGCATAAAAACGCCTTTTTAGTTCAAAAGCCCGAACCCGGCCCAAAAAGCCCGTTTTGGCCCGACAAGCTCGCTACTTTTTTATTGGTTTGTGCACGATAAATTGTGTTAAGGCCCGGCCCGATTTTTTATCATCTCTATTTAAGCCTAATGCTTTGTTGTTGTACTTCATTTTACAGGTATGTTAAATTAAAAAATTAAAAAAAAAATTAATTAATTTCAACTTTGCTTGTTACATGATATAACTAATTATTGATGAGTCCAGCAAAGCAAAGACATGGCTGCAACAACTACAAAGATGATTCATTTATTTTTAATTATTTATGAGAAAATATTCAGTTTTATTTTTTGTTAGTGGATCACTAGACAATTAGTTGTCATTTGCATTTGGCAAACAGAATAAATAGTGCGTAAAGCCGATGAATAATTACTCAACCACATACATATATAGATTGAATAAGCTTAAGTTGAAGTACTTCAATCTTATTGCATTCACTTCATTGATCATCACATACGTCGTAAACTCGTAATGGCCAACCTTCGCATCAATTACACTATGATGGCAATGATGTTCGTAGCTGTTCTTCTACTTAGTGTAACAGGTTTGGCTCCTCGATCTTCTTTTACCACAGTACTTATTATTACTCCCTACGGTTTATAATGCATGAGATGTTGGACTTTTTTTTCACTATTCATGCATTAGGTTTGCCCATAATTTTTAAAATATAATAAAAATATATATATTATCATAAAATAAAACATGTTAGATAAGTTTTAATATAAAGTTTCATAATACGAGTATAATTTTTATAACTTTTTTAATTAATATTTAATTATATAAAAATATAGTCAAATTAGTACATTGATGTGTGCAATATTTGACTGTGTCATGTATTATGGGATAGTGAGAGTACTACACATTTTTCGTACCTGCTTCACAAAGGTTTAAAATCTTTTTAGTTCAAAATGCCATTTTGTATCTCCAATCCATGCATGTAGCATGTTTTATTACTCTATAAATTAATACTCCATTTATATTTCATTGATTTTTAATTAATCACGATTAATATTCATTGTTTCAGTTCCAACAATCGTCGTTGCTGCTGAGCCAACCAAAGAAACAGAAAAATGCCAAGGATTCGGCAATATATGTGCTGCTAAAGGCGTATATAATTGTTGTGAAGGACTAGTATGCTCAAATTCCGATATTGTTATTGGACTTTGTACCGTACCTCTACCAGGTCTACATATTTAAGGACAGATCGAGACACCTTATAACTATCACTGTATCGAAAATTCGAAATTCACATATACAAGCAACTCTAAGTAGTATATGGAAGAGTTTCTTGTATGATGTACCGATTTTAAGTCATTTCCAACTCTTTATTGTTACTCATTTATGTTTTTTAAATCGGCCTTTTTTATATAATATTATGGATTTCATTTTGTTGTTTAATGATCAAGCTTGGCTATTGTTTTATGTTCAATTCTATTATATTTGTCGAATTTATATAGCAATACAAGCTGTGGCAAGATAAGAAAAAAATACTATCAATCGATCTAAAAGTAGTACGGAGTATTATTTTTGGATTGTGGTACTTTATTGCAAACCAATACCGAAAACAATTCACACAAACTAAATATAACAAGCTAAGGTTAATATTATTTAAGGAGCATTATTTTAGGCATGAATTGCATTACAAAATTTTTGTAGTAATATTATTATTATGGAGTCTTTTGCTATTATATATGACTCACATAACAAAACTAATTATCTAAATAAAAATAACTACTTTCAAATTCTAATTCCAAAATTAACAAGGTAAAGGACTTATATACAGTTATAAATTAAACTTGTTTCGGTGAAACTGCCATTTGTTTTTTCTATTTTGGGGCTTCCATTTCACTTTAATCAACATCGTGTGAGAGTGAAAGTAGCCGAAACACTTGTGCAACCATTATCATTTAGGGTCTGTTCACATTTACTTAATTTCAGTTCAGTTTAGTTCAACTCCAATCAGTTCAGTTCAATTCGGTTCAGTTCAGTTGAATTGATCAGCTCAAATCAGCTCAGTTCAATTCAGTTCAACTCCTAACTTCTCTCTCTCATAAAATATTCAGTTTAGCTCAGTTCAGTTCAGCTCCAATCAGTTCAGTTCAGTTTAGTTCAGTAAATGTGAACAGGCCCTTAGTTCTACATTATCCCTCAAACTCTAATATTTATTTAACCTAATCTCAATCTCAAGTAGTGTTTCTTTTAAAGGTAGTTCCAATGTAAAGTTAGGGTCTATTCACTTCAGCTTAATTTCAGTTAAGTTCAGTTTAGCTCCAATCAGTTTAGTTTAGTTCATCTACAATCAGTTCAATTCAGTTCAGCTCCTAATTTCCTTCTTTTACAAAATATTCATTTCAGCTCTATTCAGTTCAGTTCAGCTCCAATCAGTTCAGTAAATGTGAACAGGTCCATAGTTTATTCACTAGTAGAAAATATCAAAAAGGCACCCCCTAATTGGCACCGGTTAAGTCCAAACCGGTGCCAAAAATGGCCTACAAAATTGGTGGGAAGCTAAACCAGACTAAAAGGCACCGGTTCACTTCAAACCGGTGCTAAAAACATAAAGGCCACCGGTTTGAACCGGTGCCTAAGTGAACCGGACCTTTTAATTATTAAAAAAAAAAACCGCCTCATCACTCCGCCTCCCTTTAAATAATTAAAAACCTAAATCTAAACCTTGCTCTCCTTCTCTCTCCTCTCACTCCGCCTCCTTCACTCTCTCCGCTCCCTTCTCAGCTCGGATTTCTGCTCTCCCTTCTCTCTCCTCTAGCTCTCCTTCCCAATCTCTTTTCTTTCTCTACAACAACAACAACACCATCGCAACAACAACAACAACTACAACACCGCAAAGCCCCACCACCACCGTAACATCACCACCACAAAGTTCGATTTCCTCATTTTTTCCGGCCATTTTTACCACCACTGTTACATGCATCATCACCACCACCAGCGATTGCCTCATTGTTTTTGCACTTTCTCTCCCCCTCGTGATGAGATTAAAGGTTTTCAGGTCAAATTCGACCATGAAAACTCTAGATCTGGAGTTTTCATGGTCGAATTCGACCTTTATAACCCAAATTTAAGCTAATTTCGGGGGTTTTTGGTGTAATTCGAGGTAAATTCTCTTTTTTTCTCACTTTTTTTTTTGAGATTTTTGGTGGAATTCGAAGCTTTGCGTTTTATG
Source organism: Chenopodium quinoa (assembly GCF_001683475.1). Taxonomy (NCBI): domain Eukaryota; kingdom Viridiplantae; phylum Streptophyta; class Magnoliopsida; order Caryophyllales; family Amaranthaceae; genus Chenopodium; species Chenopodium quinoa. Next base: position 2,043,515 of record NW_018742733.1, on the reverse strand, counting down.
TTTAATTTTGTTGCCGGTGATTGTGGTTTCATTTGGTTGCCGGTGGTTGTGGGTTTAATTTGAGGAATTTTTTTTTTAATAGCCGAACACTATTTTTATTGGTTCCATATTACCATATTTTTTGCATTGTTTTTGCTTTAATTTGGTTGCCATTGTTTTTTAATTTTTTTGTTTTTTTATTGTTCTACAATGTTTAAAAATTTCATATTGTAGTTTATTGAGGATTTTTATTAATTTTGGTGTCCAAATTTGATACAGGTTTTACACTCCACACAGAAAAAGGATTCAAATATCAAGATGATGTAGATTTTGGTGTTTTAATTCGATGTTGTAATGTAATTTTTTTTCCTGAAATTGTAATATAATGTATTAATGTAATGTAATATCAATTTTTTTTCTGTAATTTGATGAATATATATATACATATATGTCATTATTAATTCATTTGATGAATGTGATTATTGTATGTATTTTGTTATTAATATTATTTCCTGTTAATTTTTAAGTAAAAAAAGACAATATATATATATATATATATATATATATATATATATATATATATATATTGGGCACTTTTGGCACCGGTTAACCAGTGCCAAAAACAAGCAAATAATTTTTTTTGGCCATTTTAGGCATCGGTTAACCGGTGCCAATTCTGAGTTTTGGCACCGGTTTGAACCGGTGCCTTTTTAAATCACTTTTTGGCACCCCTCACATTGGCACCGGTTCAAACCGGTGCCTTAGGCCGGGTTTAAACCGGTGCCAATTTCATTTTTTCACGTAGTGATTTCATGCCACCATTTTTTAAAATGTGCTCCAATTGTTTTCAGAAGTGTTTCTTATTTTTATTAAAATGTACTCCAATTGTTTTCAGAAGTGTTTCTTATTATTACGTCCTCTGTTTATATATATATATATATATATATATATATATATATATATATATATATATATATATATATATATACACACTACAACAAATCATCACTTGTGCCACGAATTATGCCACGGGAATTCAAAATTCATGGCATAATTTTATCTAGCCATGGGAAAAATAAATCATAATACAAGACCTAAATAAGAAGAATAATTTATGCCACCGGTATTTATTTCCCGTGGCAAATATATCACTTGTGCCACGAGTAGCTCTTTTCCCGTGGCAAAATTGACATTTTTGACACGAGTAGTATTTTCCTGTGGCAAACTTTACACTAGTGCGATATATAATATTTTTTGTGCGACAAATTATATATGTTTACATGACAATTATATTGATAATCATGAAGTAGGCATGTTACTTCGTTTTTCTTTACTTCTAAAGTTGAATGTATTTAAAATATCAAAAGCACTAATTGATACAAAATAGAATATTAAACATAATCCAAATTAGAGGTCAAGTATATTTATATATATGATATATTTCTAATACAAGCTAGCTTTAATTTTCTTTAGATATGCTTTATTTTTTTCCCCACACAACAACGCCAACAAGTGTACTTCCTCCGTATTTTTATAGTTTTAACGTTTTCCTAAAATGAAAATATCACAATAGTTACGAGTACAACACACTATAAAACAAAGGTTTTTATGGTGAAAATTGTATTATTACATTTATTTTAAAAGCTTATGGTCCATTTGATTATATTCATAACAACATGTTAACCCCATTTTAAAATTTAAATTTTTTAAATACGGTGATAAAGTTCTTTAATGATTCTAAAAAAAATAATGTTTTTTTAACGACATTTTTTTTAAAAAAAATAATCAAAATTTTTTAAAAAAACCAACCAAGTAAGGGTGTCCTGCTCGGCTTCTTGTGATTTCATTATACAAAAAGAAGCCAAGTCTCAAATTCCCGCACTCACTTCTCACTTCTCATCCACCACGTACAACCGCTACCTCCACCGCGTTGCCCACTTCGTCGATGCCTCCTCCCTGCCGCCGACTACTCTGCCTCCTTCATCTTTTCCCACTCACTTTGCCGCCCAGTACTCCATATTCGCCCACGCTGCCTCTTTCAATTCGCGGCCTGCCTTTCTCTATTCGCTGCCCACGTTTGTCTCCATTGAAGACCGATGACTTCCACCACCAATCGGATATATCTACCTCCTTCACCTTCATAGACTTCCACCTAAGCAAGTCAATTCCTTCTTTATCTCTTCCATTTTCAACATTTGAGCAAGGTTAGGGTTTTCTTTTTACCAATTATTAGTATCTTTAATCTTCTACAATTACTTATCTCTCTCCTCTTTTGTTATGGCTAGTTTTTCTCCAGTTTAGTTAAATTGGTTTGTTATTTGTAAGGTATTCAATTGATTTCGAGGAATTTGGGTTTAGGTTTGTGTTTGGCCGGGGATTCTTAATTCTTGTTTTATGGGTGAGTTATTGATATTTATTAAATTTATGTATGCATTATGGTAAAAAATTTAGGTCTAAATTGCTCAGTTATGTAATGATCGTGGTAAATCGTTATTTTTCATGTTTATTATGTGATTTTTGTGTGGTATTATAAATTTGGTACTGTTGGGGTTCTCCTTAAATTTAGACAGTGAATAATTGGTCATGTAATTGTTTTAAAGATTGAAGGGTGCATTTGATTTCATTTGTTAGAAGGAGTTGATTCAAGTATAGATATTCAATCAAAATGCTATCATATTTTTCTACAAGTTTGTATGTATTTGATCCTTATGAAATTAGTTTAGAGTTAGATTTCAGGTGCAATTTTTTATATAAGGTTGTTCTCGTGGCACAAATTTTAAATTTGTTCCATGATTTTTAAATAAGGTTTTTCTTGTGGCTCAAATCATTTGGCTTCAGATGAGAATATATATGCAGTTTAATACGAGAAATTTTCCTTGCCAAAAGTAACAATATCTTCTGCCTGCTGCTCTGTAATACAATGTTAATGTGATAGAATGCTAACACTTAGGTGTATTCTTTCTGCTCTTATGAGAAAACTAAGGGTCAAATGCAACCTCGAGTTTATTTCTCACCTCTTAATACTCAAATAAGAATACATAAGCTAACAATTGTTTTTTTTAAGAACTCTACATACATACGCTAGCCTGATAATAATATATATTAAGGTAAAAGTCAACTCATATGACATTGGTTTATTACAGACATAATTATAGATAATAAATCATGTAAAATCCATTTTTATATGGGACTTTTGTTAACCTGTATAGACATACATAAACTCTTGAATGTAGTTCACCAAATAAAGTAGCCAATTTACATTAACGTTTGATAATCTGACCCATTTTATTGTGAAGGAAATTGCCGTTGATAATCATTGTTCGACCACCAAAAGTAGCTAATTTACTTGTGTTTTATTGTGTTACATTTTTCATACATGCTTCGATGACAACTATTATTGTAGACACTTAAAAATGTTTCCCTAAAACCAAACCCGATGATAAACAACCTTTCACCGCCATTATTGGTCGGGTTGAGTATTTAATCTTAGAGTGCTTAAATCCATATTTCCATTTCATAAAACCAACCCAAATCCTATCCCATTTTCTCAAACTATAACTTATTTTCCTCTTTTCGTGCCTTTAAACCCAAAATAATTCATTTCATGTCCTTTAAAATCATTCATTTTGTGTCCTTTTTATAAAAACGTTTATTCCAGTTTATTTTTGTCCATTATTTGGGTTCAATGATTGAATATTTGGATGGGGATTTAAAAGAGCTTTCCAACGATATATTATAAGCCCAAATCCGAGTATAACGAATAAGTTATGGCCAAAATATTAAATTGAGCCTAAACTGAACCTAAACCACCTTACCTACGACCCAATAATCATGTGGAGGGTCCAAAGGATTTAATCCCATTCCTAAATCAATTAGGATTAATTAGAAGCTTCTATAAGTTTCTAAAATATCTTAATTATCCTTTTTGAAAGATAAGATTAAAGAGTTTGAAATTGGATAAAACTTTTCTTTTTGAAAATCCTATTTCTTTCCGAATTGAAAGACGTTCAAAGATAGTCAGATATGATTTTCTTGCCTCATATTTTTAATCCAAATTTTATATGGTTGGATAGCCCTTGAAATTATCTTTCCAATGATATTTTATAATATCAATTTCGAGCTATAATGAAAAAGATATTAATTAAATATCAAACTCTATCCAAAACTGATACTGTCTCTTTATTTCTGCCATATCTTTTATTCTACAAAATATTTTAATCTGATTCCAATTGGGTTAGAAATTAGACTTCAAGATCTTTCCAACGTTATCTTATTTATCTTATTCTGATTTTTGGATCAAAAGATATGATAAAAACAAAAATCGCTAAAACTGCAGTCTATCGAGTTTTATTCTGATTTAATTAAGATCTTATCTTGTTTTTTCGACCCTTCTTCTTTCTCTATAAATAGAGGTCATATATCCCCTTTTTCAATCATCAACAGGCTTGATCATAAAATAATTCTCTTCTTCCTCTTTAACCTAAACACTAGTCTTCCCGTTCTTTCACTATTCCTTCTTTTAAGCACTCCAAGCAGTCCATACAATACCTGAAGTTTTATACTTTAACCAAGGCGTGAAAGGTATAAATAACTGAGGGTTTGGACCAAATCAACTCTAAATTTATTTAATTTAATTTTCATTTGATTTATATTTTTTTATTGAAGTTATTAACTGTTTATTCATGACGTAGAAATTCAAGGAAACGCGGAAAGTGAGTAATTAATCACTAAATTACTCTTATTTTTATTCTTGTTGCTAGTATCATGATTAGGCTAATTTATGATTTGATTTGACTAACGATATTATGGTTAAATTGCTTTCAATTTTAATGTTTATTCTATTATTATTTATTGATCACCATATTGCATGTTTTAAGAGAATATGTAATTGAAAATCACGCCTTATAAGATAATTTGGACAACCAGTTTAGGTTCCTTTTTAATCTTATTATTAATTCAAGTGATCACAATATTTTAGAATTATGTGTTGCATTAATATTCAACCAATTTAGCATAATAATAGATTGGAGCAAATTATATTTTGTTTGCATGCCTTTGAGATTGCAGGAATCACTTTTCACAATAAGAATCGAGTAGAGGTCAATACGGGCGAATGTGACTCCATGACTCATTTCGTACCATCATCCCCGATCCTCCTTTCGTGGTTCCGTACTATATGGAGTTAGTAATCTCATGGATTATGAATGGGGTGTAACTTTCACGGGTCAATCGTTGTTGCCTATCGTTGTCCCTTTATCGTGGTTGCCTTTTATGATCTGTGAATGGTTTACAAGTTCCTTAAAAACTTGTTGGCGGCTCCCTACTTTCCTTGTCCCTAATCGTATTATGTCAATTTCCACTTCCTATGAGTGTCAAGCATATTCACAACATGATTTTAACGTATGCGCACTTCGAGCGACACCTACAATTATCAGGTAGAATTACCTTGCCTTAAACTATAATTATAGAGGGGGACTAGCTTCATAAGATCGATATACCACTTGGCATGCAAAATCAAGTTAACTATTAACATTAACTACATGACAAAGGAAACTAGTTAGATTTGCTACTTGTTCAAAGATTGATATTATAGTATAAAGCCTATCAGTTTGGCTCATGTCATGGGAACTGACAAAGTTTTACCCTAGCTGTCACTGGCCTACTAAAACCCTCCTCCTTTATCCAGGCTTGGGACTGGCGGGTGGAGTAAATTCGACATAGTATAAGGCCTATAGATTAAAAATTTTGATGTAACTTCGACATAGTTATTATAAAATTATTATTTGCAAGAATAAAACAAAAAAGAACATGTTGCTGCATTGCTTCGGTTGTTTGTGACTATTTAGAGGCATTATAATTTAAGCAACATTTTGATTTGGTTGACTCTAATTTTTCTACTTTTGCGGATACATCTTGGTATTATTTGTATATTTGCATGGGCCATTCGTTTAGAAGTGAATGGCTGCAAGTTTGTTTGTTTTTTTTTCTTTTCATTTTGGTGTATCAATTGACCACACATTATTATATATATTTTGTATTGATGCAGGTTAAGGTTCAGATTATGGGGTTTGCAATCATCAGAGGAAAGATTGTCTTATTGACAGTATTAATTAGTTTGTTTTTCTTCCTTTTTAGTGTTATTTTGTTTGGTTAAGTGAATAGCTAGTCTTGGAGCAATCAATGCTGACCAGATTTAGTATGAGGATTTTTTTTTCACATTGAAGTAGAATGAACAAAATATATACCTGATGAGTTTTATTTAGTTAATGGGCTTGTGATGATCCTACTTTTGTTGTTATCTGTAGCCTTCTCTTAGTAGTTTTTCAGTTTCCACTTTTGCCTGTTGTGCTGCTGCTTGCGGAAGTCACTGAGACTCTTAACTTTTACTTTTCTTTTGCCAATAGTCAGGTAAATCTAATGCATGTCTCTTCCTATTTTTAAAATTTTTTGTTTATGTTTTTCTTATTTTAAATTTGCTATTTTGGGCTTATCTATCTGATCAATGAGTTTTGTGTGCTGCTATGTATTGGTGAATGTCTTTTTGTCTTATGTGTTTTTTCACCATGTTTCATGAGTTCGTTTTTCCCTTTCACTGCTGGAATTGTTTGCAATGCATTCAGAGTTAGAGAATACTTTGTCACTGAAATACCAAAACATCATTGTAAGTTGTAACTAAAAACAAAAAAATCTCACAATTATCTTTAGGCTGGAAGCCTGGAACTGAATACTGCAATTAGATTTTATAGCTTTAGTGACGGATTGTGATGACTGGCGTAGTAATGTAATGAATTTTGTGTGATACTAAAATAAGTTATGTGAATTGGGGAAACATATTTTGTGAAAGATATTTGATTTAGTGGTCATTAGTCTGATATGTATTGGAATGTGTTGTTCATGTTGTGCAGTGTGCTGGTCGGAGAAAGCAAGGTGTTTTAGATGTCCCAAGGTTTGCCATTGTTGTAGTAGAGTGCTGCTGCTTCTCTCTGGAGTCTGTGGTGGACACTGCTTCTGCCCTGCTTATTCTTTGTTAATTGTTGCTCATCAATTGTAGTGTATTCTAATTGACTAATTGTATTGTTGTTTTTCATTTTTTCGGATGAAAAGTGTACATTTACAAGCTATTAATGAAAATATTTCAGTTTTATGTGTATATTTGTATGTATATTGATTAATTTGGGTGAGAAAATCCCAAAAAAAAAAAAAAAAAATTACTTTTTAAGCAATAAAGGCAAGTTCAAGACAAAATAAGCTTATTAGCCACGGCAATATTTCACACAACATATATTATTAGCCACGGTAATATTTGAGGCAAACAAGTTTAATAGCCACGACAATTTTTGTGGCAACAATAATTATTAGCCACGGTAGAAATTGTGGCAAATAATTTGTTAGCCACGTTAATATTCGTGGCAAGTGAATTTATTTGCCACGAGAATACCCGTGGCATAAAAAATAAAATTTGCCACGGCATCCATTTTCCCGTGGCAATTCAAATTCCTAGCCATGGCCTCTTGTGCCACGGGAGTAAATTTTAAAATTTTCGTGGCTAAATAACATAGCCACGTGAATTTTAAACTTATGCCACGATTTTGCCCGTGGCACAAAGGTCAATTTGTTGTATATATATATATATATATATATATAGTGCTGTCAAATTTCAAACCGAAACCGTTTAACTGCCCGAAACCAACCGACCCAAATGAGAACCGAACCGATTAAAAACCGATTTTGTAAAACCGAAAACCTACCCAAACAGTATTTAAGTAAAACCGAAACCAAATCGATCCGACTAATGTCAAACCGTATAAGAACCGAACCCGTTAACAAGCCGAACTGAAATCAAACTGAATCGAAAAAGAACCGAACCATTTCTAACCCGAAACCATTTGAACCGAGGTAAAAACCGTTTACACCGAACCGTTAACAAACTGCAACCCGTTTGCACCGAACCATTTATGAACCGAACCACTTACAAACCGAACCGTCTATAAATCAAACTGTAATTTCAATCTCACAATAACTCGTCAAATCATGATTATGACACATCAATTAGATGATTGAATAAGAAGCATCTAATAATGTGATAGTAAAACAATAATAATTCATTAATACACTAAACTTTTATAATCTATAAACTAGTAAGATCAATATGACTAAACTTGAAAATAACATGACATGTATTTTTAAATCCGATGAGAATTTGTATATAATATAATGCCTAATGCCTAAATATGAAGTGATGAAGTCTCGGCTTGATATAAAACTTGTTAACCAGCAAAAGGTTAGCAAGTACTATGAAATTTCAAACCAAAATCGTTTAACTGCCCGAATCCAAACGACCCAATTAAAAACCGACTTTTTTGAAATAAAAAACCGTTCCGAACCATAATTTAGTAAACGTGAAATGAAACTGATCTGAATAACGTTAAACCGTATAAAAGGCGAACCCGTTAACAAACCGAACCAAAATAAAAATGAACCGAAAAAGAACCGAACCGTTTCTAACTCGAAAATCGTTTCCAACCTGAAACTGTTTGAACCGGTATAAAAACCGTTTACACCGAACCGTTAACAAACCGTAACCCGACTGGATCGAACCGTTTACAACCCGAATCGAATTAAAACCGCTCAAGAATAAACCGAAACCGAATCGAACCGATAAATATTTAAACCGAACTGAAACCGACCCGCGAGACATTTAAACCGATTTCAAACTAACCCGATTTAATACCGAACCGATTTCAAACCGAACCGAACCCGAACTGTGAAACCGTTTTGACAGTGCTATATATATATATATATATATATATATATATATATATATATATATATATATATATATATATATATATATATATATATATATATATTTGCAATACACCTTTTTGGTAATTCATTAAACTAGGTAAATGGAAGATTAAGTTATTAAAATTAAACCGTCAATCATGTTGACTGCAATATTTAATGTTTTCATGCTGCATATGGTTGTATTATGCAGGAATAGAAACAATGACTTGTGAAAATCGATCCAAGAATCTCCTGTAATCGGAAGAGTAGCTCTAACCACTTGAGCTACTTATGTGTGAATGGTTAGTTGATAGGTAGATTATTGATTAAACTATAAATTAATTTATCTCTAAAAGTGAAAAACAATAAGCAATAAAACTCTAGATAAGTGTACGTTTAGAGTATTTAGGTGAATTGGGTTATTTGGAGCTACATATGAATAATTTTAATGGGTCTTATAAAGTTTATTTTAAATAATTATTTACTTCATTTAGATCTATATTGAATGATGGGTTGAGATAATTAATTTGCTCACTTTTATATCATTATGATAAAATGGATATGAAGTATAAAATTTCAAATTATATTTATAGAATTATCATATTATATTTGCTGTATTATTTGGTATGTTATTAGCATATGTTTTAAAGAAAACAATTCATTAAAATCTTGAAACCGTTAGTTGAATATCATATGACGAGAGCTTAATAATAAGGGAGAATGGAAAATATAATTTGTAAAGAAAAGTAACTAAGGGCATATTCATATTTGATGAATTGAGTTGAACTTAACTGATTGGAGCTGAACTGAGCTAAAATGAATATTTTATGAGAGAAGGAAATTAGGAGCTGAACTGAACTGGTAACTGAACTGAACTGATTGGAGCTGAACTGAACTGAAATTAAGCTAGAGTACAGGCCCTAAATTGATTCATTTCTCCACACTAATTCACAAAAATACAAGGCATTATACATTGCCAAAGATGATAACAAACTAAAACTATTTAAGGAGAGCATGATCACATGATCAACAAAATACTTAACTATACTCCACTAGCCAGGGGCGAAGCCAGGTTCGTTTGTAAACTTAATTAGGGCCGAAATTCATATACTTCGTATTATTAAATAGAATTGTATTATAATTATGTTTCATTGCAAAATTTATGCTTGTGCACTATTATATACTTCGTATTACATTTGATGTAAAATGTGAAGTTCACTCATCTACTATGACTAACAACAATGAAATTAAGTTAATATTTTATCTATATTCTACTAATTCTAGTATCTTAAGGGGCCAGCTTTGACATAATACAAGAATCGTCAGTTGGGTCACGGGGGTCAGGCCTCCACCAGCCCCTTGCTCCGCCCTTGCCACTAGCGGATATAACTCGAACACTACTCACTAACTCCTAATATCTAGCCGCGCGCTTTTATAACCACAATTACAAATTCCAACTAATTTTTTGCCTAATTTGAAGCAATACACCAACAGAAACAACCTTCTTTTTATTGCTTACTTCCCTGTTTTCTTTTCATGTTCCTGTTTTTGACTATGTACAACATCAACTCTTGTGTTTGATTATAAATAATATATATAGCCAATTAGTTTGAAGATGAAATGGTCAAACAAATTTAAGTCTTCTGATGAATTGAAAAACATCAACCCATTCTATTTGCTTAGTGTACTAGTCCGCTTTTTTAAAGTGTCCCATTACCAAAAGTGGAAAATCTACTTACATTATACTCCCTTTATCCCTTAATATATGACACAATCAAACGTTGTACACCTGTCAATGCACTATTAATGAAAATTATTTTTAAATTTAGATCATGAAACTTTATATTAATTAAAACACATCTATCAACATATTTTATGATAAAATATATTTTTAAAAAAATTATGGTCAAACTGAATGTATGAATAGTAAAAAAAAAAAAGCCCAACGTCGTCTCATTTATTATGGGTCAGAGAGAATACTACTTATATTATTTAATTTCTCTCTTCTTCCTTTCCCACCCACTACTATTTTATACTAATAATATGTAATATTTTGTCCAATGCGTGGTTCCTGCAGGCGAATGCACGATTCGCATGGTGCATCCCTTAAAAAAAAGGCGGAAAGAACATTGTATAGAGATGTAAGGAACATTTAGTTAAAGTGAAAAGAACATGTTTTAGAATTGTATAGAAATGTAAAGAACATTCAGTTAAAATGAAAAGAACATGTTATATGATAAATTTCGAAATAATATGAAAATGGGTCTGGGCAACCCGAACAAGGAGGAGGAAAGTTTGGTCCACAAACAAGGCTTTGAAACTTCCATACTAAAACCAATTGGCAATAGTAGGAGTAACTCTTCTACCTTATAAAGTGGAACCACCTCTCCTCTTTCTCCAATGTGGGACACTCACAAATGGGCTACAATGGATATCAACACTCCCCCTTACTTGTGAGTGTCCTTAGAACTTAGAGCACACCAGAAGGTACAATATAATCCTCATTGGGAATGAACATCCAATAGAGGCCCCTTAACCAGTGGCTTGACAAATGCCCAGTTATAAACGGCCCAACAAACCTGGGCTCTGATACCATGATAAAATATACAAAATATGTTAAATTGAATAAACTCAAATGCTTAACCCTTCATTGATACGACCATAGCCAATATATAATACAAGGTTTCCCTAATGTGATAGAATTAGGAAATATCATAAGATATCAAAAGATTATATTCTAGGCACAAAATATAGCAACTAAATATTATCATATAATTTCCTAACATATAATATCCTCAATACCCCCCTCAAGTTGGAGCATGGGGATTGTAAATGCCCAACTTGGAAAGAAGATGATCAAACTGAGATTTTCCAAGCGCCTTAGTGAAAATATCTGCAAGTTGCTCCTTAGAGGAAACATAGGACGGAGCAATTAAGCCCTCTGTAAGGGCATCACGAACAATGTGACAATCAATCTCAATGTGATTTGTACGTTCATGAAAAACTGGATTTCGAGCTATATGTAAAGCAGATTGATTATCACAAAACAACTTGATCGCCTTAGGGTGTTGAACACCCAAACTCAAAAGCAAGGCCTTCAACCATTTCAACTCATGTGTGGTTGAAGCCATGCAATGATACTCAGCCTCAGAAGAAGAGAAAAAGGCGGTGGATTGCTTCTTGGTTTTCCACGAAATTGGAGATTTACCAAGAAAAACTAGTCAACAAGTCAACGAACGACGAGTAAGAGGACACGCCGCCCAATCCGAATCACACCAACCCTGCAAAGTCAGGTCACTATCTGCACTCAACAAAATACCCTGTCCCGGGGGTACCCTTTTAATAAAGAACCCCCTTAGAGCTGCTTCCCAATGCTCAATCCGAGGTTCGTGCATAAACTGTGAAAGAATATGAACCAAATATGCCAAATCTGGTCTAGTCACCGAGAGATAAATCAACCTCCCTACCAGTCTGCGATAAGACTCAGGGTTCACAAGTAACTCACCACTAGCAAGGCTAAGTTTGTGATTTTGCTCAATCAGAAATCCACTTGGTTTCGCACCTAATAACCCTGCTTCAGAAATAATACCCAAGGTGTATTTTCGTTGACACAAAAACAAACCTGGTTTACTACAAGCAACTTCAATGCCCAAAAAATATTTCAAAGGACCAAGGTCCTTCATTTTGAAACAATCACCAAGATAAGCTTTGAACACAGTCAATGCAGCGGAATCATTCCCAGAAATAATAAGATCATCAACAAAAACTAAGACATTAATCTGAACATTGCCTTTAGTATATGTGAAAATAGAATAATCAGAGTAAGATTGAATAAAACTTACTAGTAGAAAAATACAAATAGGCAACCCCCTAATGGCACCGGTTCAGGCCAAACTAGTGGCAAAAACCGGCCTAAAATTGGGCGGGTTTTTTAACAAAGAGAAATGGCACCGGTTCAGCTCAAACCGGTGCCAAAAATAAAAATGGCACCGGTTTGAACCGGTGCCTTTACGAACCAGTTCATTTAAATATTAAAAAAAAAACCGCCCTTATAACTACCCCCCAACGCTAATTTTCTCAGTCGTTTCTCTCTCCTCTCCTCTTTCTCTCTCCTCCTCCTCCTCTTTCTCTTTCCTCTCCTCCTCTTTCGCCGATCTCCTTCATTCATTATCTTTCTGGATCTCCTCCTTTCTATCATCACTCGAAAACCACCAATAATTCGAAGACAACAACATGCAACGCTGATTTGGAGGTTTTTCAATCGATTTCTTGGTTTTTTTTTACCATTTCAATCGAATTCTGGGTTTTTCCATTTCAATTTTTTTTTAATTTCAATTATTTCAATTTTGAATGTTTATTCCGATTTCTGGTTTTTTGTAATTCGAATTCAATAGTTTTTTATTCTTTTTTGATTTTTTTTAATTTCGATTTCTGGGTTTCTTTTTTCGATTTTGTTTTTTTTTTCTATTTCTGGGTTTTTTTTCCGATTTCTTTTTTTATTGTGTTTTTTCGATTTTGATTTTGTTTTTCGATTTCTGGGTTAATTTTTTGTTAAAATAATTGATTATTTTGGGTTAATGCATGCGGTTTTGGGGTTTTTATTTTCGTGATTTTTAGGTTTTTTTTCCTGGGTTTTTTTTCCATTTCAATTCTCTTCTATTTAGTTTTTTTTTCGATTTTCATTTTTGTTTTTGGATCTCTGGGTTTATTTTATTTTCGATTTCATTTTTGTTTATTGATCTCTGGGTTTATTTATTTTTTTTCAGATTTCCATTTTTTTTTTCGATTTTAATTTTTTTGTTTTCTGGGTTTTTTCGAATACTGGGTTTTCTTCGATTTCTAATTGTTTTCTGGGTTTATTCGAATTTTTTTTATTTATTTTCTGGGGTTTTTTTAATCAAATTTAATTTTATTTATTTTCTGGGTTTTGTTTCTTTTTGTGATTTTCGATTTTGGTTTTTATTTTATTCGATTTTTTTTTCTGGGTTTTTTTTATATTTTTATTTGTCGATTTTCTTTTTAACTGATGTTCTGTTTTTTTTTCTTTTCAACTGATTTTCTTTTTTATTTTTTTTTCAAGATTTTTTTTTTAAAAAAATTCGCAGCTTAATTAAATCATTTTAATCAATTTATTTTGATTGTTTTAATTGGTGCAGGTATTTAGATCTTAAATCGAAGAATCAAGATGCAAGTATATTGATTTAGATGTTGTATGGTTTTTTTTTTTTTTTTGTAAAGTTGTAAATTTTTATTTTGATTCATATGTTGTAATTTTTTTTATTTTGATTTATATGTTGTAATTTTTTATTGATCTATACTGTAAATTTTTTTGATTATATATATATATATTGAAAAGATTTGATTACATTGATTGTGATGTTCGATTTATATTTTGTATTCTCATTTAATTTTAGTTTATTTAATTTTTAAGAAAAAAAAATTATTTTTTGGCACTTTGAATTAAATTTTTTTGGTGTTTTTTGGCACCGGTGCCAAAAGCATTGAATTAAATTTTTTGGTGTCTTTTGGCACCGGTTAACCGGTGCCAATTCCGAGTTTTGGCACCGGTTTGAACCGGTGCCTTTTTAAACCACTTTTTGGCACCCCCTCCCACATTGGCACCGGTTCAAACCGGTGCCTTAGGCCGGGTTTGAACCGGTGCCAATTTTATTTTTCACGTAGTGACTGTACCCTTTCAGTGCCGTAGTGAGTTTACCAAACCAGCATCTCAGATTTTGTTTCAACTCATACAAAGACTTTCTCAAACGACACACCAAGCTCGAATCCGAGCTCTCAAAACATGGAGGTAATTTCATGTACACCTCCTCTTCTAGATCACCATGTAGGAAAGCATTATGAACATCCATCTGCTGAATCTCCCAGTTTTTAGAAATTGCTATAGCAAGAAAAGCGCGAACAATAGTCATTTTTGCAACCGGAGCAAAAGTCTCACCATAATCAATGCCCTCTTGTTGATGATTACCAAAGACGACCAGACGAGACTTGAGACGCTCAATATCACCATTAGACAGAAATTTCGTCTTGTACACCCATTGACTTCCTAGAACTTTCTTGCCGGGAGGAAGACGCTCTAATGTCCAAGTCCCATTATCTTCCAATGCCCTTATTTCCTATTTCATAGATTTCCGCCAACCTTCTGATTTCATGGCTTCTTGAAAGGATTTTGGATCCTTTCCCAAAAAACAGCTGCAAGAAATTTGCGATAATTCACATAAAACATGTCACAATTTATATGGTGTGCCAAAGGATAAAGCGTACCTGAAGGAGTGTTGGATGACGGAGAGGACGAAGACGGACTATTAGCAAAAACAGAGTGAGTCACATACGATGTAAAATATTGGGAAATTTTTGTCGAAATCCACGACCCATTTGAATGTCATTAGAACCAACTTCAATAGAAGCCTCATTTGATGCTAGCCCATTAGTATCTTGATCAGAATTAGTAATAATGGGCTGTTGAAGCTCTTGCACGTCAGTGGGCTGCTCACGTGAAGGCCCAGCGAGCGCTTGATTACCATCGGGCAAGTCAGCAGCTTTGGAGCGCTGCTCTGTTGAAAGCCCAGCGTGCGATGGTCCAATTTGTGGATCCGCTGGTTCTGGGCTATCCACGAATTGGGATTGTTGCTCACCCAAAATGCTACCAACCTCATTTTCTTCTTCCAAACGTAATTCAGCGAAATCCTCATGAATTATTGGAGCATCAAACTCATTATGAGAAATATTCACAGCTTCTGGACTCTCAAATAGAAAAACCTCTTCCACAAATTTCACATACCTCGAGACAAAAAATTCTTTTGTAGTCAAATCAAATAACCTCCACCCCTTTTTACCAAACGGATATCCCACAAATACACACTTTCTACTACGACTAGCAAACTTGTCTCCCTTAGTTTTCTGATTATGAGTAAAGCATAAACATCCAAAAGTACGAAGTGCATCAAATAAGGGAGGTTTATTGAACAAAATTTCAAATGGAGTTTTATTTTGTAACAAGGGAGTGGGTGTACGATTAATTAGGTGAGCGGCGGCAAGAACACATTCCCCCCAAAAATAAATAGGCAAATTAGCTTGAAACCTCAAAGCTCTCCCAACTTCAAGAATGTATTTGTGTTTTCTCTCAACCCTCCCATTTTGCTGTGGAGTCCCCACACAAGAGGTTTGGAAAATAATACCGATAGCACTAAAATAATCATGCAAGCAATTAAATTTCGTACCATTATCACTTTGCACAACTTTGATATTTTGAGAAAATTGTCTATCAACCATTGCAACAAATGCTAAAAACATTCTAAACACCTCAGCTTTATCAACCAACAAGTAAATCCAAACATCTCGGGAATAATCATCAACGATAGTAAAAAAATAACGAGCTCCACACGATGAGACATGTCGATACGGACCCCACAAATCACAATGTATTTTCTCAAAAATCCTAGAAGCTCTACCATCACTTTAAGGAAATTTATCTCTAGGATGTTTAGCACGCATACATACCTCACATCCTTTAGCAAGATTATGTTTATTTCCACTGACATGAGGAAGTAACTTAACCACTTTTTCAGAGGGATGACCCATTCGACGATGTCACAACTCCAAGGTCGACCTTGCTTCACCCACATCAACATGATTCACCGAATCTGAATTGCTAAAATTATATAGTCCGTCTCTCCTAGCTAAATAATTCTCCAAGGTCTTCCCTTTAGAATGTTAAATAATGTTCTTTATGTTTTTAAAAAAAAAAATGATGTTCTTTATCTTCATGTTCTTTGATTGTCAATATAATGAACTTTTATTTGTGACATAATGTTAATTCGGGTCGGGCCGAGCCTTAACATAATATCTTGCGCCAAAACCCGGAAAATATAGCGGGCTTTTCGGGCTCTTTTCGGGTCGGGTTTGGATTTTTAACTAAAAATGCATTTTTAGGCTTGCCCAAACCCGTCTTATTTTTGAGCCGGGCTGAAGTTGACCACCTCTAATTATCATGTTCTTTATTAATATTACGGATGTTCTTTAGATATATATAAAGAACATAAAGTTTGGTGTTTTTTTTTACAAAATAGCTATATGTTCTTTACAAAACAACTATATGTTCATTACAATACAACTATATGTGATGTTCTTTATAAAATAGCTAGATGTTCTTTATAAAATAACTGTATGTTCTTTAGTTGACAACTAAATATTCATTGCGTTCTTTTTAAAAAGAAAACGGATGCACGGAGCATTGTGCATCCGCCTCCATGAAGAAAATTTCATATTTTGTCTCTCTCATATTATTTCTAGTGGTTCTTGTTTATATTTCTCTCTTACTTTTTTAAATTTTTTATTTCTAACTATATCCATTCATATATTATTTTATTCTTTTGCCTAAAACTATGTGCTCAATGGTATGGGGCACTTAAAAAAAACGAAGAGAGTATTAATCAAACCAAAATTGAATTTTTAGCTAGAGATCAAATCTAAAAATTATACAATAAAAAACAATAATAAATCAAATTATACAATAAAAAAAGGCAAATTAAAAGAAATTCAAGGAAAACAATTAACGCAAACTTGCTGAAATATTTAGAGAGGCATAACAATATTTAGAGCTTTAAGGGCTCGCAAACTCCAACACCAGGTGGAAGCTCAAGCTCTTGGGTGTTAACACCAGCAGCCAGAGGCAGCGTACGAGTATCGACGCAGCTCATTCCGTCGCAACATTTATACTGACCGTAAGGCTCACATAGATGATTAATTCTTCGACACTCATCAGTTGATGGTGGTTGTTCGCCTAAAGGTAAACATGAACCAACACCAGCAGGAAGGATTGGATCTCCCAAAATGCAATTTAATCCTTTTGCAACATGCGTAATCACCGTAAGCTAAGCACAGTTCAGTTTCGTTCCTACACATGGGCGACGGCCTTGGTGGTGGTGGCTGCTCATAGTATCTGGCGGACTTGTAATTTGCTGCCAAGGTTGGAACTGGAAGTACTGAAAACATGAAATCAAACCTTATATATTTACTTGTATAAATATATGTTATTCAGACTCTTCATTTCACCTTAAATAATATTTGTTTCAGGCCCTCTCGGACATTTATGGGTAGGACACTTTACTACTTTAGACACTTCATTTTAGTTCAAAATCATGAAAAAAATTCACAAAATAGTCAAGTTAAATTATGAAATTAATTCACGGAGTTATTTTTTCATCCAATTTAAGGTTACCTCATGCAGTAGTGTAAAAGTAAGGATTATACAAGAAAAACACGCATAAAATGCAAGATTATATGGTATAATTTCCCTTTATACTTTCTAACAAATTAAACCACTTTGACCATCGATTAATATATTCAATAATTAATTAAAAATTTTAAAATTAATTATACTTTGAAATATATAATGAAACCAATCCAACAATATATTACATATAAATATTTAACTTTTATATATGTAAAAAATGTTGTTAAAATTAATATAAAAATGTCATAACAATGCATCTATTATGAAATGAAAGTGGTTTTCTCTTGAAAATTTTAAGGTCCAGGCGGCTATACCTTGCTTGGTACAGCTAAAGATTGCAAAAAAGAACATGTAACTATTTTGTAAAGAGCATACAATTATTTTGTAAAGAACCTATAGTTGTTTTGTAATGAATATCCAATTTTATATATTTTTATCATATCTAAAGAACATTTGTAATATTAATAAAGAACATGATAATATTATGTATAAACACTATCTATATATAACCACCCTAATTTGAAGTCAAAATTCAATAAACATTTCACATTAAGCAATGAACATTATGTCGCAAATAAAGTACATTACACTGACTATCAAAGAACATAAACATATGTTATTTTCATTTATTTTTTGGTGCAAATATGTTCTTTTCACTCTATGTATATGTTCATTACATTTTGATAGTATGTTATTTTCACTCTAGGTATATGTTCATTACATGTTAATAATATGTTCTTTTCACTATAACTATATGTTCATTACTTTTATATATCATGTTCTTTCCTACAAAACGACTGTAAGTTGCACCGCAGACACCTGTAGGAACCAGCTATTGTTGGTTCTCTCTCCATCCATATTTGCATTGTTTTTTACATTTGGAATTTTTATGTGATAGAAAAATGGTCAAATCGTAAAAACAAAAATTAAAGGAATAGCTAGAGGGAGTAATTTATTTGTATTCATGTGATGAATTAAAAGTACACGAAAATAATAACATTTAAAACATCAGACTCATAGAGAATAGAGAGGTAAACTAAGCTAAGGAGCAAGAACAGTTTATGTATTCGATCAAAAACTTGAGACACCAAGTTCTCAAGAGTATATGATGAGTATATAAGGTAAAATGGTGATACGTACCTGATATAGTATGTATGCAAGCCATTAACATACTCTACTCATCCTTAAAACACATCCAAATGGCTAGTGTATACATAAAATGCTCTGTTATGGCTATGATGTTCGCGATTCTTTTGCTTACTACATCAGGTTTTTCCTCTCTAAAACCATCAGTTTAGTTCATGAAATACATAGTAATGTATTCAAGTGTTATTTCATATATATATCTGCATATAGCTCCTATTACATTATTCATTTTTTTAATATATAATCTAAATAATGACTTGTTATGATTCATGCTTTGCTTTCAGTTCCAACATCAGAAGGTATAAGGCCGTCGTCTTCAGTTCCATCATGTCAAGCTAAAGGCCAACTATGTCCTGGAGGAGGTCCATACACTTGCTGTGAAGGACTAAGTTGCATCACTTCTTATGATCTAGCCGGTGTTGCAGTAGGCGGTTTAGGTTCCTGTCTCTAAGATATATCAAGCAACTCTGCTACTACCATTTTACCTGCACTTTTTTCATTAATTGTATTACAACCTCGATCTCTTTGATGTTTATCATTTAAGTTTTAAGAAAAGTTTCCATTTTAAGTTATGTGTATTGTACGATTAATTGGACTAGTTTGAGTTGATCAACCTCGGTCTAATGAGTGTTATACTCTGCCTCAAGGGTTTCCTCTTAAACAATCCAATTCAAAGTTGATTGAAAAATCTTCAATATTATTTATTATTACTCTATACATATCTTCATCTGTCACGTACTGCAGAAATACCAGTTGTGCATTGGTTAAAAGTTTTTTTTTTTTTTTTTTTTGAAGAACATTGGTTAAATGATTTGCATAAGATTAAAAGATTAAGACTGCGGAAAGAGTGATGGATATCTAAATCCAATAAGGCGTGCCAAAACAAATTCTAATTAGTTTTGTTTATGATCTTGCATCAGCAACTGTCTATGTCAGTAAAACAGAAGCCAAAATTGATCAAAACTGTAGAAATCTTTCATGACTGTGCTGGTAAAAGACGCGATAATAAAGAAAATAAATGACCAAGACTGGATATATGTATATATTAGAGAATTGATCATAATGATTTTGGTATGCTCAATTGTATAACTCGAAACTTGACCATATAATTTGGTGTCAGAACACCAGCATAGCAAAATGAAAGCCAGTCTCTTATTTAAAAGAAGAATAAATCCACAGTATTTTTCATGATACTTAATTGTAGAATGACTCTGATCTGCATTCTGATCACTCAAAGTATGCACAACACAAAAGGAGTCTAAAGTATGCAATGAGCTTAATGAAAACAATGAGACTAGAATTAAAACCTGATTCAGACGGAATCAATTCCATTGATGTGAATTTCATCAAGGAGAACTTCAGGCACATGTGAAATATGAGAGTAATCTTCGCCTGTATATTTTGCACATCTTTTACTGAGATGGGGGCAGTTCTTAATCAGTAGCTTCTGCAAGCAATTCAGCTGACTGAATCCCTCGGGTATAGCTACTAAATTTATGCAACTGTATATTTGAATTCTTCTAAGGGAGGTGAAAATCTGCAACCAATTTGGAAGCATTGTTAAACTTATACAGCTATAAATCCAGAGATATTGAAGAGAGTTTGCAGCAGATTGGATTCCATCAGGCAAATGTTTTAGCTTTGTAACCCCGGTAATTTCCAAGGTTCGAAGGCTTTGAAGCCCACACAGGTTGCTTCCTTTCTCCAAATCGATCTCTTGACAATTACGGATGACTAATGTCTCGAGGGAAACAAGGTGTTTCATGCTATCCGGAAGACAAGTCAATCTAGGACAGTTTACAATGTGAAGTTCTAGCAGGGATGTATGGAATTGAATAGACGATCCATTCCATAGTGATGTTAGCCTTTTACATGAATACAATTCTAGTCTCCCCAAAGTACTTAAGTCACATAATTTGGTGCTAGTTAAACTCTCTTGGTTTGTAGTCACAGACAAGTACCTTAGGCTTACCAACTGATCGATATTCCTAGGTAGCTCTTGTAACATCTCACAACCAGGAAGAAACAAAGACTGTAGATTCAATAACTTGCATATTGAACTTGGAAGAAATTTGATGACAGGATTATATGACAGGTCAAGATATCTGAGATGCTTCAGGTTCCCAATTGACCTCGGCAACTCCTCAAACTACTCTGGTGAAAATCTAATACACGCAAGTGTGTAAAGTTGTGTATAATACCTTCAATAAATGACCTGCTAATATAACCCATTGCATAGCTAAATCTGAATGTTCGAGCCTTTTTTGCTCTGAGTAGCTCTTTCGGAACACCCTTGTCTGACAAGACTTCACCTCCATCATATCCCCATACTATATGTCTGCATATCTCTGAAGCATTAAGCTGATTGCTAGTTACAACAGCTATTTCTTGGCCAACAATATCAGTTGCCAAATCATGGAATAGATCATGCATTCTAAATTCACTTACAGTTTCAGTAAACACAATAAATGCATCCTGAAGAAGAGATCTTGACAACAGTTCTTCACAGTACTTGTATCCGACTGATTCCAACTCTTCGTCGTTGAATCCCCCTTGCAGAAGGCCAAGTGCACTCCACAAACATGATACTATTGGTGGATTAAGCTTCTTATCCTTCACAAACAAAGAACAATAAGCAAAACACGCTTTCAAATGAGATGGGAGTTTGTTATAGCTCACTTTCAGAGCTTGTTTGATGTCATTGTGTTGTGGATGTAGGTTCACAAGGTTATTTTTATCAGCAATCCGCCTCCATTCTTTTTCATCTCTCTCACTACGTAACAAACTCGCAAGTACCTTGACAGCTAGAGGAACCCCACCACACTTGACAGCAATGTTCTTCCCAATTCTAACAAGATTAGGATATCTTTCCTCTTCACCACTCTTAAATGCCAAATGCTTGAATATGGACCAACAAACATCATTAGAAAGACTATCTAAACAGTATGGCTCAACATTTCCAACTACAGATGCTACCATTTCACTTCGCGTAGTGACCAAAATCACACTCCCCTTTCCCCCTATAGCTAACAAATTTTAGTCTCGCCATACTTTGATGTCCTCAATCCACACATCATCAAGCACAAGAAAATATTTTCGACTATCTAATATCTCAGAAAGCCTTTCATGTAACTGTCTTATGCTGAGGTTGGCTGTGTTTTCATTACTAACAGAACTCAGTATTTCTTCTATTGTCTTTTGCAGATCAAAATTTTCTGAGACACAAGCCCACAACTTAACATCAAAGTTCTTAGTCACCCACTCATCATTGAAAACAAGCTTAGCCAACGCCGTTTTCCCAATCCCTCCCAATCCAACTATGGGAAGCACAACCACCCTACTAGCATCTCCTACACAACTACTCGCTAAACGTCTAACAATTTCACATTTAGCTTCATCCCTACCAATGATTTCTGTTTTCTTCACATAAGCAAATGCATCTAAGGGATTCCTCTCAATACCGTGTGTTTTGACAATATAATGGTCATCCAATCCAAGATCCCTTCTATTAGCAGCTATGTCATCAAAACTATGTAAAAGGTCCCTAATCTTTTGACT
This sequence comes from Chenopodium quinoa, assembly GCF_001683475.1. Taxonomy (NCBI): domain Eukaryota; kingdom Viridiplantae; phylum Streptophyta; class Magnoliopsida; order Caryophyllales; family Amaranthaceae; genus Chenopodium; species Chenopodium quinoa. The sequence continues at coordinate 2,020,795 of NW_018742733.1, read as the reverse complement.
CCAACAAAAATGACTCAAAACAGGATTTGAAGATGAAAGATAGTACCTGACTTGCTGAAGAGCATGACCTTTGTTAACTCTACGCCGCAATAAATCAGTCCCAACTTCATCCAAGAGATCATCAATATCATAAACAACAGTTTTCAGATCTTTCAGCCAGATTCTGATGGCTTCACTGTCATACTGTTTTTTCTCTGCATCATGCAGGACTGCACGAATAGCAATCACCTTGTTCTCGATCTTCTTCAGATCGTTTCGAACACGTTGTGCTGCTAAAATCCCTTCAGTAGCATAACTGCAGGTAAGATCACCTGCAAAAGAAGCAATGTGTCCTAGAATTGTTTTTGTGACAGCCCAGAGAAGTGCTTCTGACATTTTAATGATTACAGAAGATTAAGTTAGAAGCCGAGGATTCAGGGATTTTTTAGAAGAAGCTAAGGATGTTACAGAGGTCTGAATATGATTTCATCGGGATTCATGGATCTTGACACTATGCTTCTTTATCTCAAAGAACAGCAATAGTCAATGTTCTTCAAAGTCAACAAAAGTTGCTTACATTTTGCTTTTTTTTTCCACTCTTTGCTCTAATTTGGATTCGGGGATCAGTTCTGGATGATTAGGTTCTACTCCCCTCTCAATTGTTGTTGCAGAGGATTGAACACGCGGTCCTCCAATCATCATTGCATCAAGAGTCAATTAGTGACTAATCCAAATATTATTTAAATTAATTGATTGGTTTGAAACAAATCCACTACAGTTTTTATTAAGATTTATGTGGGATAATTACTTGAGTAAGCATTCTGCAATTTTGGTTTTTAGTTGTTGGTATAATATCTCGAAAAACCTTCATGATATCTATCTATATATACTAAAATAACAACCGTTGATGTCATCATTGCCTACGTGTCACTTTTTTATTTAATTTTTTCCATCCAAAATGCAAGGATGATGTCATATTTTTTTCCTTTTAAAGCTACCCTATTTAATATAGTTTTGAACATATATTCCATTTTGGGTTTTCTACACATATTATGTTATTAAGTTATTAAGAGTTGTTAACAATAGTTAATAATATAATTTAATTTAAATTTCTTAATTAAATATGAAAATTATGCACTTTCGGGAATTGTATATTCATATTTAATTAGAAATTAGTTAAAAAAATGAGGAAGTTATTTTGTTTCATTACGTGTTAAAAGTCTATAATTCAATTCTTATTTTAAAACCGTGAGTCGTACGGAGTTAATCTAGTGAACCAAGTAGTCCACATTTGCATCAAATACAAATTGATGTCAAGTAACTTATTTTGGATTGTAGTACTTAAAATGGGTTGGGCCACAATGACACAAAGCCATATATTTCTACCGACGAAATTTCAGAAATTTGTAGTGCCTTATAAACCAAAAATGAAATCAACGGCATTGGTACCAGTCGTCAAGTCTACTAGACTACCAGCCAACCACAGTTGACCGTATCACCTGTTTGAATGTTTAATTTATGTGGGAATAATAAAACCAATAAGATTAAGGAAAAATGGAAATTAAAAATCCAACTTTTGCACTTTTTCCTCCTAAAAATCCAACCTTTATTTTATTCCTCAAAAATCCAACCTTTATACCCTCCCTTCATCTAAAGGTCCATTACCTGTTGATGACCGGTTTTTATAAGTTAGATGCCACGTGTCATCTATTAATAGGTTAATTATTTTTTTAATTATTAAAAAACAAAAATATTAAAAAATAAAAAATATCATATTTTTCGGCCACCATCCTCACCACCTCCATTAAATCCGGCCACCATTCCTCACCACCTCCCTTTCTGACCATCCTCCCCTTACCCTCCCTTTCCAGCCACAACCCAGCTCGCACCACCACCCAACTCCGTTTCCACCCTCCATTTCAGCAGTCCCGCAAACCGCAACCACCGACTCCAAACCGCCCAGCCACCAACTCCAAATTAAACCACTATAGTTCCTTGCTCAGCCCAAATAATCGCACACACAACGTAGCCCACAATACCATACAACCACCATCACCACCATTCACCTTAAACCTTCAGCTGCAGCTCAATTAGTCAAAGCCAAGGTTCGTTTTGATGTCAATAAAGTAAATGGAATTTGATCCTAATTCTTTAGTACAACTTTTTAAAATTTTAATCAAGTAAACTAGTTGATTATCCATTAATGGACTTTTAATGAATTAAACATGCTTACAATCGACTTTAATTAGAAGAAACATCATTGTAATTTGTAATCCTTTCTTGTTGAGTAAATATTTAGTTGTTTTGTTTGAACAAATTTTTACAAGCTGAAGGAAAGGAGTCCCAGCTAAAAACAGTTTCAATGCTTCATGTCATGCATAATAAGACCAATTTGGTATACTGAGTAAAAATATTGGTAACAGTGTCCAAGATTTTGCATATGTTACGCCATCAACAAAACTGTTCAATTTTAAGACTGGTAGATCAACCTATAAAATACGGAGTATAAGAAACCAAGAAGAAAATATATGTGAGAATCAAGGTCGGCTCAGGGGTTGAAGGCTCTCCTTCTACTCCTATGAGAGGGGCATAGAAAAATTAAAAAGAGGAAAAAAAAAATGTATGTAATGTAGGGCAAAGGAAGTTCTGCCACTTTTTTCTCACGCATTTATTTTAAATATGTATTTTCTAATATCAGGAAGAAAGAAAAAAAATTGCTAAATATAGACATCAGATGAGATCCAACCTTTTCATTTTCCAACTAATTTGCTTATGAAAATCTCAAACAACTGTATTCATTCTATTATCTAACCAACACCTTGAAAAGCCGTTAAAAACAGGTAAGAGTAAAATAATTACCTTGAGAAAATTTAGGCCTTTGATTTTCCAATTCTGCAAATTTGCAAAAAATCAGGGCAGTGGTTTTTCCAGAATCCATTTTTGTATGGGTTTGCAAAGTTGGGACAAACTTGGGGAAGGGGCGGAACGAGGGAAGAGAGGAGGAAGAAACCAGTAGAACAACAAAATTACTGGAATAAAACTTCTCTCTTCCCTGAGAAAACCGGAAATTTAACCTTTCGATCCTTCATTTCCCTTCCCTTCCCTTCCCCCTCTAAGGATCTGTGGGGGTTCACCGCCACCTCCCGTTGCCTATCACCAACATTGCGGTTGATGACTCGGAGAATAATTTCCATTACCATACATTGTTTGACATTGTCTAGCAATGAGTTGTTTTTCATGTTGCGGAACACTAGCCAAAAATAATGATGAGAAAGAGGTACCTGCAGAAGAGCAGCAAAATGAAACGGAGGAAACCGGTGGTGAACCTGTTGTTAAGCCATCAATCGCAAGTAAAAGAGCATCAATAATGGCATCAATAAGGGCCTCTTTAAAGGCTAGCGTCAAGGACATCCTATTAGTCAAATCCAAATTGTCATTCGCAAACATATCTTTCAAAACAGGTGATAAATGGCTTCTCTTTCATAAATTTTCTGCTGTTATGCATGATTATGCTAGGCATGAACATTTTGGGCTATGAAATTTTGGGGCATGTCTAACACAGTCACAAGCATTGTATCAGAAATCATAGTTTGTGAATGTGCTAATAAGGTCTATGAACTTTCTTTCTTTCTGTATCAGACAGCAGCAGGCACAGATACATTCAAGAAGAGATAGCTAAATACGGAAAGGGGAACATCACCGCCAAGATATTCACCTATAGGGAACTATGTGATGCAACTAACAACTTTAGATCTGAGAATTTACTCGGCGAGGGTGGCTTTGGTACGGTTCACAAGGGATACGTAGACAGCTTAAAGCAGGTAATACATTTTCTATCCCGCCCCTTCTTTGTGCATCTGTTCAGCAACGAAATGAAAATGACAAAAAATATATTCAGGTTGTCGCAGTAAAACAGCTAGATAGAAATGGATTCCAAGGGAACAAAGAGTTCCTTGTAGAAGTTTTGATGTTGAACCTTCTTCACAATCCTTACCTTGTGAATTTGGTAGGATATTGTGCTGAAGGCCCTCAAAGACTTTTAGCGTACGAGTTTATGGAAAACGGATCCCTTGAGGATCACCTTCTTGGTAATGCCAATGTCTGAACTCTGAACCATAGAATGAATGTTTAATGTTGCTGGCTTGCTGCCTTTCCCTATCCGACCGACCAAATTATTTCTTCTGTTTGTTGGCTTCCCCTTTTTTTACAGAACTAAAACCAAACAGGAAGCCGTTAACTTGGAAGACCAGAATGAAGATTGCAGCAGGCGCAGCAAAAGGTCTCGAGTACCTTCATGATATTGCCAACCCGCCAGTAATTTACAGGGACTTCAAAGCATCAAACATACTACTAGACAAAAATTTTAACCCAAAGCTCTCAGATTTCGGCCTGGCAAAGTTAGGCCCCACAGGAAACGAGACCCACGTGAGTACAAGGGTTATGGGAACATATGGCTACTGCGCCCCAGAATATGCATCAACAGGCCAACTGACAACAAAGTCTGATGTCTATAGTTTCGGGGTTGTGTTCCTTGAGATCATCTCCGGGAGGAGAGTCATCGATACTAACAGATCAAGTGAAGAGCAGAATCTAGTGCTTTGGGTAATGTTAATAATTACCATTACTTTGATATGATTTTTATTGATAAATCTCTGCTATAGATCATCTAGGGATGATGATGAGCCAGGCTAACAAGTACTGGAATCTTTATCAAATGCAATTATCATTATGTATAGCATACAACAATGTGTTGTAAATCCTCATTAGTTAATAGAAGCAGCAAAGACATCTAGCTATTCGAAAGAGGGAAACTTAGACATACCAATAGACACCCGTTGCACTAAAAAAAAAGGGATTCACACAAGGAAATAGCAAAGAGATTAACGAGATAGGAAAACAATAGCAAAAGGCTATATTCTTACGACCAATGCTACAAGTTATACATCAAAGAAATGCATCAAAATTCAAAACTAGCTTTTAATTTATTAGTAACTGACTAGGTCAAATACCACAGAGGCACAGAGTATAGTTTGAAGTTCTTGAGTAACAAGTTTTCTGCAAATTTTATTGGAATTCAAGTCTAATAACGAAAAGCTATCCAAATTAGCATATCATTTAAAATAAAAATGTATCTTCATTAAATTGCCAAAAATAGGTCCCTGCATCTATTGGTATAAAGCCTTTTATGTTATATGAACTTACAGCAAAGTTCAACTAATATTACAATTACTATCAATTTTTCAGCTACAAACTTGTTATCCAGCTAGCTGAGCGAAAATTATTCACAACCTATTTCTGTGATTGCAGGCACAGCCTTTGTTCAAAGACAAGAGTAAGTTTCACTTAATGGCCGACCCTTTACTAGAGGGTGACTATCCAATGAAGAATCTCTACCAAGCACTAGGAATTGCAGCTATGTGTTTACAAGAAGAAGCTAGCACACGCCCTTACATCAGTGACGTGGTTATTGCACTTGAATATCTATCTACAGAAAAATCTGTGAACTTGGAGGATTATGAAGAAGAAGGAGATGACGATGATGAAGCAAAAGATGGGGGAGAGAGTGACCAGCTAGGCAACGGCACAGCAAAAGAAGGAAAAAAAAGCTGACACAATGACATCTTCAGGTGCTAGATTTTTTAGGTTATGCTACAATGCCTACAAATCTACAATTGTACAGAAATTTCCTGAATGTCTTCTATCGATGTACCCACTTTCCATTTTAAGGCATCTTATTTGATGTTGCCAACTTATACTTTAGGGTCGTTTGGTTCATTAGGGAAGTGTAAATTCCCATGAAATTTCAATTTGTGGGAAATAAATTCCATCATCAAAATCATGGGAATTCAACAAATTTGTTTGGTTAAAAATGGAGGCAGTAAATTTCCATGGGAATTTCAACTTACCAAGGGGGGTAAGGTAAGTGAATTCCCATGTTTTGTGGGAAGTCAAAATTCCCATGAATTTTGATTGCCCCCATTTTAACTTTTTTGTGTCAACCAAACAAGAGGGTGAAAATGAAATTCATGTGAATTTTGACTTCCCACAAAATTTTTAGCAAACCAAACAAGGCCTTTATTCTATTCTTGGCAATCAAAATTTACCATCTTTTTTACAATAATTACACCTTTTTCACCTTCTCTTACTTAATTCACTTTTTTGTAATACCTACCCACTTTTTTTGCACTCTCTACTTTATGAGTTTATGTACATTTTTCTTACATTCACTCACCTTTCCTAGAAATAATAATCTACAGTAACTGGGTACATTAAAAGAAACTGGAGGGAGTTATATTAGCACCTGAACTGCACAGATTCTCCTAAAATAAAGTACAATTCATAAATAGCTTTAGATTTACCAGTTACCACCCAGGTATCCATGTCTGGATCATAATATAACAAAGAAACAACAGTAGAAACTAACAACCTACTTCTAAACAAGGATAAGTAAGCATCTAATGATGAGAAAAGTTGAGCTGATCAATGATGAAAACAGAATGTAATTTCAAGGACATCAGCGAATCAGTGATCAGACCGAATTCAGAAAATCAAAAGGCATTTGACATTTGAACAAGATCAAAACAAACAATTTCAGAATGACAAATGCAATACAAGAAACAATTTTTTTACGATAATATCTTATATCATTGAACTGTGAACACCATTCATGGAGTTATACAATAACCAACACAATATATGCATTTTAAAAACCAAAAATTACGAGTAAGAAGTGAAAAGATACAATAGGTGCATGTTAATGACTATATGGAAATTGCAATCAGTCACATCAATGGTTGATAAACTTGATAGTAAAATACAAGCTTTCCGGTTTAGTGGGTACCTCAAGCTCTTTTGCCAAGGTGAAATTTTGCTGGATGATGGCATCTAATCACTAAACTTCATAAAAGAATTTTGGGAAATGACCAGGTAGAATACCCACATGTTTGACTACATGCAAATTACCAACTTATTTTAGCTACTAGCTCCCAGGTTGTTGGAGATCAATGTCCCAGGCTGAAGCCAATTGCAGCATGAGTTGATCTGGAGTTGCTCCTTCCCATTCCTCAGGGAGCTCTATAGAAGAAGAAGCATCATGCAGACTAAACAAAAGGTCCCTCTTCACTTCAATAGGAATATTAAATATGTCGGGTCCATTTTCAACAACCAAATCCAGCAACTGCAGGGAAAAATCAATGTGCAATTAGCACAAGGAAATTTCATGCTGAGAAATTTGATGATATTGCTAATGCAAAAGTTCAAAATCAAAAAATAACAAATGACAGATAGCACATCACATTTTTTTTAAGAATAAGAGCACACAACATTTTCCACCAACTCTCTTTATTCATTTGTTATTGATTACTGTATAGCTAGGAAGACAGTGAATGGCAAACAGATGAGCCAGACACAGAAGTTGAAGAAATCAAAACCAAACTGCCTGAAATCAAACTAAATGATTATGCAAAAGTGACTTTCTGGCTGCACAACTGGGCATTATCTATCATACATCCGACCTAAAGACAATTAAACCCCCAACCTCAAAACCAAGTTATGCACCATTTGTAACATTGTCAGAAATAAATACTGTACTCAAGCAACACATTGGAACAACAATTACTCCTCTAAAGGCCTAAGAAACTCCACATTAAAGACCTAAGAAAACTCCACATTCAAGATTATTCCCCGCTGTTTATTAACATAGTTATCCCAACTAGATGACATACATTCCCTTTAAAAGTACAAGAAATGTGTGTCTGAGCAGACCATCAAAGTAACAACAAAACAGTGACTGCACTATTCAAGCTTCTCTCCACCCATTCATGACCTCATTCTGTTGCCACTATTCTTCTCAATCCTTAAATATCCTCATTGATTTTGAATAGTATTAGTGATAGTAGCAGTTTCTAGCACTAGGAAAGTATCACCAAATTCTAACCAAAACACTTGGAAACAGTCAGAGAAGACCACCATACTACATCTATCAACAGATATTTTTGTCCATTGGAGCAAGCAATCAATCTCGCTATCGCATCGAAAAAGCAAAAGAATTTTACGTGGAATATAGAAACAAGCAGTTCAGATTGGGCCAATATAAGAAATGGTTGAACCATACCTGTTGAACCCAAGACAAACTTAAATCATATAAGTTCTGCTCCACCACGAATGGCATGATAGCATTCATAACCTCAACTGCCACCTCATTGGAGAGTTGATCAAACACAGGACCAGATTTATCCATGAGCTTCACAAGCAAAGAATCATCCCCTGTTGATACAACCTCAGCATATGCCGTATCCATATCACCCACTTGAACAGCATCCATTGCATTGCTCCAAGAAGTCCAAACAGGATCACGTTCGGGTTCATTATTGTCACAGCCCATTGCCTCCAGTTCTCGGACAGCTACTCTTGTTGGCCTTACTGTTGTGCTGTCTTCCCCAGCACCTCTTATTGCGGCTAGCGTAGCCTCATCCTTTGAAGCCTGCCAAACACTCCTTGCTGAGGGACCTTCACCAAGTCTGACATTTCCAGTCCCTTTGTCCCAAGCTCTACGAGCACTAAACTGCTCATTCTCATGCTCGGATCTTGGAGATCTGCCATCAACAGAATTGCTGCCAGCATCTCTTCTATTACCAGGTTGACCATTTTTAGAAGCACCATATGAATGAAAGTCCCAGGGCTCCTGATGTTCAGATCTCCAAGGTCCCGCCCTAACCCTCATGCTTGGAGACACTCCTTCAGAAGCAGTAAACCGATCACCAAATGGAAGCCTCCCTCCATAGTCAAGGTAGCCATTATACCTGCCAGGACGATTGGAAGATCCATCATAACCTGACCGAAAGTTACCAACCCGCCTGCTTGATGATATGGACAAATCATGAGCCATATCTTCAACCACCCTCTCCAGACCCCGTACTCTATTCTCCAGAGTCACCATGCTGTCGTGTGATCCACCCATGAACTCCTAACATATAAATAACCTTTAGTCATAAGTTTATAACAGATCCATAACCTAGAGTAAATATGCAGATAAAAATACGCACCTGCAACATATTCATCACATGAGCCTGTTGTCTTTCTAACTGCAGCAACTGCCTCTGAATAGCCAGCCAATTTCCCTTACCATTCATGAGAGATCCATCAGTTTGTCCATCGGCTTTAGAAAAACTAAGACCCCTATCTTCAAGGCCAGATGTTCCAGGTCTCAAATCATTCCCACTTACCACATCATCCACACATTTGACTCGCATATAACCATCATTTTCTCGTTGTCTAGACGGTATGTTGGCAGGCATTTTATCTGTGCTATCCTTGTTTTCTCCTGAGTTTATCTCTACCTCTCCACCATTAGCATTTGAGGGATTAAGACATTTACGTGGAACAACAACTTCTACTGGCAAATCATCTGAACCTCCTTTTTCAAGCTTTTGAAAGAATTCTGGATTCAAAATTTTATCAGAGAATGCAGGCAACTTTTTCTTCAGTATTCCAACAGCTTTATCTGAATAGTTCCCGTTCTTTGTTTTCCCAACAGAATCAGATGATGTGGCATTATTTGACAAATCACGGGGAGAAGACTCTTCATTTCGCTGGTCAGATTTCATATGTTTCTGCTTATCATTATCTGGCAAATCATTTCCCGCGACTAAAAAATTGTCATAGAACAGATAGAAGTAATCAGCACATAAAATAGCACAATGAAAAAATGTGATCACTTTAAGACTACAATGAAAGAAATGTGATCACTTAAAGACGACAAAAAACTGTACAATGAAAAATTTTTACCTTTCCTATCGTCCGAGGCCACATCTACAGCCTTTCCTGACAGCTTCTTCCAATGCTGTAGCGCTTCTGTCATGCTCTCTCTAACTGGCTTAATCTGGTCATATAAGATAAAATAGATGGCAGTGTGTTAAAAAAAAAAAAAAAAAAAAAAAAGATTTTAAAAAATACAAAAACTTATAAAAGAGCAAAAAAAAAAATATACATAAAGGTACAAGGATAGAGTCAAATTCAGAATGCAGTGAAATCTCATTAAAGAAAACTTACATAACACTGCTACAAACACTACAAAATGAATTCAACAGCAAAACAATTGCGGTGCAGAAACAATTGCAACATTGATCCAATTAGGAGAGAGAGGAACCTAGGCTTTAGCTTGTTCATAAGCTACTCGATCTTGTCTCAGTCAAAACTCAGCTCTACAGAATTTGACTCAAGCTCTCAGCCGGATACCGTAAAAAGCTGGCATAATGTCCATTAAGGAGCAAAGCTTGACATGGAAAGCTCATGACCAGGCTCAAATATATCAATTTAGTAAAAATTTCCGTTATTTTTGTTCTTTGCTCTTCCGATTTGAGATGTTCTATTTAATTCTTTCAAGTTCTGCAGTTTTTTTCCTTTTGTGGCAAAAAATTTCCCAACTTTCTCCCCAACCTTAACGAAGGGAATATGAGTTAATTGTATGCAATACTCCTTCCGTCCCTAATTACTTGCACCATGACCATTTGCACGGGATTTTATGCAAGTGAATAAGCAGATACAAGAGGGAAAAGAGAGAGAGAGTATGGGACCCAGCTCAAGAGAAAGTAGAGAAAAAATTCCAAAAACGAGAGATTGGGCAAGTAAATTGAAACACCGCATAAAGGAAAATTGGGCAAGTAAAATAGGACAAAGGAATGAATCCTCAAAGTATTAGTGAAGAGATAGATTCATGATTACCATAGCTTAAAAGAATAGTAGTAAATTGGATTTCATGATTTAGGCTCGAACTACTTGAGCTCGTAACTATGTTACCACCCCAAGCTTTTAATCCCTTAATGTTTAACATGATTCCACCAAAAAAAAAAAATGCAACAGTTGTATTACTCATATCCTCCCTAAACACTTGATTAAGTTGGATCTAATGGAAAATCCAATCATGAGATTATAAATTATATGTAATTTAAAACATGAAACAACTTATCCAGACATTCCAAACTAGCTTGACATGACAACTAGAGAAAAATTAAAAACTCACTTCAATAGCTGCAAAAACAAAAGAAACAAAATACTTTATAGCAGTAATTTTCAACTACTGCAATGTTTCATCCTAGCAGTCAAGAAGAAAGATAGGCAACCTCTCTGAAATAGACCGCCTACAACTTACCTTTTCAAACTACACAAGCAGCAAGGATGTAACAAACTAGCAGTTAAAGTCTTGTAATAAAATCGAATTATGCAATAAAGATTCAATCTTGGGGAAGATGGGCAGCTTTTTGATTAACTTGGAAATGGAAATGGCAAAACAAGAGTAGCTTGAGGCTACCAGTCTCTATTTAGCACCTTTAGGGCACCACTCTCTAGTTCTAGAAATTACTATGATTCTGCCTAACTAGCAATTCCTACCCTCCCTTTCTTATATATACACAAGCTGACAAAAGAAGGACAAAACAAGATGCAGCAGCAGTCATGATCTCAGGGGCTGCCTCACTGATTTGGTGGTGACTGCCTAGCTGTCACATTCCTTGACAGACCTCCCCTCATTGGCTCCTCATTACTTGGCTGACCCCTCCTCCTTCGCACATAAGTAATCAAGCCACGGTCCTTAGGAGTTAGTGCACTCGTCACAAAGGACCACTTGCAGGTGTTATAGGCTTATAGCTAAGATTTTAAACTAGCTAAAAAAAAGGACCAATAAATCAATCAATTAGTAAAAAAAAAAGGTGGAAGCAACCACTATGATCCAGCAGTTACATAGCATTCAAGTGTTCCAGGTTCCAGTATGAGAGATAAAAGAAGGGAGAAAGGTTCAGGGTCAGGTGGTATCGTAAATTTGTAAGCGAAAAGCCAGATAGTCTTTGTTCACCTCATATATACATAATTTACATGAGTTAAACAGATCCCAGTGGCAAACCAATCATAAGTTCTATTTAACAACTTCCAGTAGGCAATCGTTCAATGTCATCTATTTCATAATCAATATATAACCATTCCCTGCATCTCATGCATTCACATTGAAGGCTAAATAGGGCATTCCTGTCCAAAATTAATTCTTGTTTTGGCACAAATGATCCAAAACACATTACATAAAGAAGATGATAAGTTTTTGTATTGGTCAGCAAGAACCATTACTCGTAGTACCAATTATGGATTTAGGTATGAAGCAAGGATATAATTTAACTGACACGTTACCAATATAATCATCAAACATAGTTTATGCTGATTGATACATTCCACTACCAGCTCAAAGCAAGAGTGTCAATGATTATATCAGTTAGGTGAAACAAAACACAACAAAAACCTTGTGTCGGTATTCCATTATTGTGGACACCAAAATCCAGAGTAACACAAATTAACCACTAAAAGCCACATAAACAAGGATAGTAATGCAATTTTAGTAAATGTTCAATGAAGCTACCTTGTCAAAGCGACAAGCCTCTAAAGCAGTCAAGGTTGACGATGCTCCATTTTTAACCAAGTCAGTTGAATGCAGTGCCAGTGCTATCAATGCCTCAGCAGCAGCCTTGCGGGTAGCCCAATCTGTGCTAGCGAGGCAATCATGAATGCTTTTCAGTAAAGGGTCTAAGTTTGCGGGTGTTATAGCCCCTACCTGAAAAGGAGTTTGCAACCAAAGATATTACAAATTAACAGCTTGAACAATACAAAGATTAATTAAAATTTGCTATGCGAACTAGCAAAACAGGAAACACAGGCTTGGTTCATATTCTTAATATGATATCTTTGCAACTTGCTATACAAATACAAAAATTTCTCATTTGGTTGCACCCTTTTCTTGACTCTCAATACCCCCTCTTCATCCTATTTTTAGATGATCAACTCACATGCATCCCTCCTAGATATATAAAAATCACAGCATCATCAATCTTCAAAAACCATTTAGTCCTTCCGTAACCATTCCAACCACTAGAAGTATAGAACACAAACTAACATGAATTCTTCTCTTTCCTCATCTTTTGCTCTTTCCTATCTATAACTTTTTCAATCATATCAAACCCAACAAAACTCCTAAAATCATTGCACACTAACAATTCCCACAAGATTAGCCAAATATCAAAGCATTGATCATCAATCACACAAACACAAGCTCATAACATATCAAGTACATAATCAAAACACAATAAAAATCCGAAATTCGAAGGCGAAAACCGGACCTGAGACAAGCTAGAAACAACAGGCAAGAGAGCAGACTTCGCAAAGAAATTAGGACTATTCAAGTACTTGCAAACCCTAGGACAAAGCTTCTGAAACGACGAAAGCTGCGGATTGACAGCACAATCAACCACTCTCCCCAAACACATTGCAGCTCCAACTTGAACCCCTTTATTATTCTCCCCCATTGCCTCAAACAAAGGCCTCACAAACAAAGAAACAACCCCGTTTTCAGAATTCTCCCCTTTTATATAAATCCCAGATAAATTCCCAATTGCATCTTTACAAGCTTCTCTAACCCCAGAATCTGGGTCCCTCAACCTCTTAGCAATGTGAGCAATGATCTTCACTAAGTGGGTCCCAGTTGAATCAGGGTGGGACCCACAAACGGCGGCAAGAAGGCGAATTGATTCCTTCTTAACGGAGGGTTTTGATTGGTCGGAGGAAGAAGAATCGAAGAGACAGTTTAACAGCATTGGAACGGCGTCGTTTTGAAGGGTTTGAATGAGGGTTTCAAGCTCTTCAATGGCGATCTGGTGGGTATCTCTGTCTGATAACTTGGAGATTGAATTGAGGATTCTTTGCTTCAATTCCACCATTGCTAAGTGAGAAGAGAGAGAAGCTGAAGATGGTGGTACTGTAGATTGTGCTGGTGTTGTTGTTGTGGGTTTTGTGGATTTCGAGGATTTGGGTCCTTGAGACCCCATTTTCGTTTAACTTTTTCTGGGAATTTGAAGAATGTAGATGAATTTGAGCAGGAATCAGAGCTTTAATGGCGGAAATGAGATCTAGGTAGAATGATGAAATGGAGTGAGAGTGTTTGGGTTTTTTGAATTTGTTGAATTTCTTTGAATTTTTTTGAATTTTGAACAATTTTGGGGTCACTTTAGCAAGAAGGAAGTGTGAACTACTCTGATTTGAAGGGGAAATTGAAATGTTGGATGTGTGGGTCATTTATTAGTTTCGTGACTTCTAGCTTGAGTTTCTCGCCTGAATAGTGACTATCAACTATCAAGGGACAAAATTGGCATATTTTTGGGCAAAACGTTATCCCACTAAAATTCCATGTTAGCATTATTACCATAAATTTGATACTGGATTTATTGGACTGAACTGCATTGATTGGAGCTCAAATGAGCTGATTGCAGCTAAATTGAATATTTTATGAGAGAAAGAAATTAGTGATTGAACTGATTGAAACTGAACTAAACTAAACTAAAATTAAGCGGAAAAGAACATACCCTTATTTTAACAAAACTTGTTAATACTTGATAAGAATATCTTCATTATTTTTTCCTAAAAAAAAAGAATATCTTCATTATTTTCGATTGTAAACTAAGGGTATCACTGTACTGTAACAATAGTTCAACTTATAAATGAAAGATTAATTAGGAGATTGACGGGGTTAAATCTTGTGGTCGTCACTCAATAGAGAATGAAAAGCTCATCTTCAATGGAAAAGATATAAAAGCTCATCTCTATTGGAAGAATAATGGAAGAGTGAAATACCTACCCACTAGTGTTAATTATACCCTTAATTTCTCCATTTTCTTAGAGTTTCCGTTTAGTAGCCGCCAAAAAGGTAGTGTATGAGACTACCAACTTGTTGTTTGAGTATGGGGACGAGTCGGGATGATAGGCGTGACGGGAGTTAATGAGGCGAAGGAGAGAGAATGCTTGTGAAGGAGAGAGGTAGGTCTTCTCTTTTTGGCTTTGTTCCTTCATTATAAAAGGGTTAAGAGACTTCATCTCTTTTTAGCTTCGTTCCTCCATTGTCAAAGGGATAGAGGTGGTTCTTCATCTTTTTTTGCTTCGTTCCTCCATTGTCAAAGAGAGAAGGTGGGTTTCTCTTTGGAGCATTTACATACGTTATTTGACAGAGTGATAATGACAATATAAGTCTACATCATCACCAAAGGGAAGCTATATTACTCCCTCCGTTTTCTTTTATTTGCATCAGTTTGACCGGCACATTTACCGAAATGCAACTTTGACCATTAATATCTTTAATAATTAATTAGTAAAAAATTTAACAAAATTATATTATTGAACTAGACATTATGACGAATCTAATGGTATATTATATAGTAACATTTATTTATTTTATTGAGATGAAAAATCAAGTCAACTATGATATGTGAATAGTGCAAAAAACGAAGTGATGCATTTAAAAAAAACGGAGGGAGTAATATTCTAACAATATTTGCTCACTCTACATCAGATCTGTGAGGATATAACACAGAACTTTGTTAATATAGGATATAAATGGGGGTCGACTCTAGTTTCATCCATGAAAAATGTAAATTTAGACATTCATTTTCAAGTTATCATTTGATAAACAACTATAGAGTAATATTTATCAAGTTTTTTAGTTTTCTTTTGGCGAACACTAATGTTTATCAAGATTATTAACTTGTATTTTCCCAAGTTTAATAATTACCTTTTTAAAATTAAGTTCACCTTGGATTTTTGAATCCCCAACCAAACATTCGAAAGTTCTTGGTGTTCCTAGAAATGCCTGGAATTTTCAAATGCTTGCCCGGGGATCTGAAAATCCCAACTTGCTTGGATTCCCAAGATCTCCAATCGCTTCTCATGGTTGAACAAAAAAAAAAAAATCACCAACTTGCTGGCATCGATCCCCTTGCTTTTCTGAATCCTCAACATCCTGCTTCCTTGTAGCCTCGACAACAGTTGTAGTTTGGTTGAATTTTGTAGAGGCTTTGTTTGGTGGTGGTTGAATTATTTAGTGGTTGAATTGATATGGAAAAGTAAAGTGGCAGTTGAAATTCAAAAACTAGAGGTGAATAAGTCTGTTCATATAAAAATATGGGTGTTACTATACCAGGCAAAAAGCGAGTGTGGGTTAGTACCCTGAATAAACGAAATTTTCATTCAAAAAATGGTATTCTTTTTTACAAAAAAAAAAAAAAAAAAAAAAAAAAAAAAAAAAAAAACCACTCTTGTCTAAGACTAGCCCCAATTTCTCAACATGAGAAACGTTTTGTGTTTGTCTAATGGCAAAAAATAAAAGCATAAACATCATGTTGGTAAATAAACGAGGATCAATTGATTTCAGTAATGTGTTTGATATGTGCGGAACGTAGACAACAATATGTAAAGCGTAAATTTGAGAAAAAATAAAGTAGACTATAAATGAGTTGAACAAATGATGGATATATACGTGGTTTGGCCAAATTAGACCTACGTCCACAGGAAAGGGATGATATTTTCTTATTAGTTTTCACAAAGGATAAACAAAATATATAATAAAGAAGATACAAGACTATATCTCACAAAATATCTCAATGGAGTTGCATATTTGCTTGGGTTGGTTAGATTAATCAACATCAGGTAACCTTAATGAAACCCTAGATTATTCTCCAAGGAATATCATTAGTGGCCTTCATAAGCATACCTGAAAATCGGAAGCAAAAACATCTCCACTGGATTAGGCATAGAAGTGTTATATAGGGCACATCAATGTCACTTCTCCAGCCTCGACAATACTTCGTAAAACAGCTATAACCTTATCTTATCGGAATTGAGCATATGCCATATCGTTGAAAATCTCTTGAAACGAAACAAGTTATCACCTCCAACTAGAATCACCTGAGCCAAAGATTACTTTTTGGATTGAGAGATATGTGCTTTTGAAGGTGTCTCTTTGCCATTTTACTAGCTTCCAACTTGAATGGCCTCCAACTTGCTTCCTTGTTCTTCCTCCTTTTATTTTCTCAACAACAATGGCAGATTATTCACCTACACTCATACAACACCCGCACCACAACAAACCTTGGCCTAACCCCAATAAAACTATGGCGTCTTCGCCACCAAGTATTTAACGAGAATCCTAAGATTAAAATGCAAAGTATAGAAATTAAGGGGCGTGGTTAACCCTAAAGCTAGGTGTTTCTCATTTTCTTGTGAGCTTTCTTTCTGCCATTGAAGCTTCTAGCAAGCTTTTAGATTCTATAACATAGTTCTGCATAATTTTCATTATCTTCCACCATGGATTCTCCTCTAATTGAAGTGAATTGTTGCAAAATTTGAGTTTTCTAGATTTCTCAACCTCCATTGTTGAGGATAAATAAAGGTGGGTTCATGTTATTAGTTATGTCATTTGGAGCGGTTAATGTGAGCTGACAAATATATCCCTAATTTATTGAGGGAAAAACCCATAATACTTTCTTAAGATGATTGAAATGTTTCTCATTTTGAGAAACTTATATTTAGCCCTCATATACAAATATACAACTATTGATCAATGTAAATAGAGAAGCTACATACTTATCTAGTGATTTTCGTTTGAATCAACGTTCATGCTACATTCCTATTGTATTACAACATGTAACGTGACAACTAAAGTCGAACAAACAAACGCAAAATGACGAAAAGAAAAGCAAATGTGTAAGAATTATTTAGAGGATGAACCATCACCAATTCACCACTTTGGCGCGGAGGAAGGTAGGGCCAACAATGCATGTGTATCCCACGACATTGAGTGGAAATCACTATTTGTAAAATGACATTGACACAACTTTTTTCTTCTTCTAATAATGTCAGATCTTCTTCCCCACCTTCATAAAATCCCCATAAATTCTGCCTTTTGCTGGCCTTAACTTTGACCATTCCGACCACCTTAAATTAAACTCCTACTTAATTTAATTTTCAATTTTAATCTGTGCTTTTTAACATCATTTTTTTTAACATAATCAATTAATCACCCTTTCCTAAAGTTTAAGTACCATTATAATAATTAATTACATTAAACCCAAAAAGCTGCAATTTTTTGTAAAAAAAGTCTTGTGATTTTGGGTGTTTTATTTTATTTTATTATTGTATTTCGTGGGTACCCTTCTTCCATATAAGGACAAGTTCAAGATCTTCTGAGCAAAAAATTGAAGTTTCTGGGCAAATAAATCATTGGGTAAGTCCCTTATAATTTATTTTATCTTTCTAAGATTTGATTTTTCTGTAAGTTTAGCCTTATATTTGGTAATTAGATCTCATTTTCTGATGAATTTCTTGTTTCTGGGTTTGCTGTTTTAAGGGTTCTTAAAACTATATATAGTGCAAATTTTGGCTGATTTTATTGTAATGAATGTGTAATTTTTGGGGTTTTAATCAAGTATGTTGATGGGTATTTGTTTGATATTAGCATTATTATCTAAAAAAGTGTAATTGTCATCATTACTTTTGATTAATTGACAAGAAAAAGGAAAAACCATATCTTTCTGTTTTTCCTTGTTTTCTTGTTACTAATCATTACCATCATAATTGTTAATCACATGATTTACCTTAATGTTAGGAGCTGATTGGTTGAAATAGAGGTTATTTGAAGTTGGGTTTTTTCTCTTTCTTTTGACCTGTCAAGAAATTGTCAAACTTGCTTTGAATTCAGTAGTATGCTGCTGTAATTTGGGAGTATTATAAGCTGTATCAGCTTGTTATATGATGTGTCTAGGTGTTGATTCTCACTATTCATTGTTGAATTGATAATGTTTTGTTATGAAATTGGTGATTCGGGTTGATAATTGGACTATAGTGTATCTTGAGAATGTTGAGATGCATTTAATCTTAGGATTACTTCATCCATGTTGCTCCAAAGAAAGTGGAGTGGAGTTCCACGAGTCGCGACACGTTGATGATTTAGGAGCATTGCTCCGTTGTGTAGTGAATTTTTTTTTGTTTCACTGCTTCATATAAATGCATACTGTCTAGTGTCTACCATCTGCAAGGATACAGTATTGATATGTATTTGAAACTTTGGGAGGTTTAACATCTACATTATAATACTAAGATACAGGACTTATTATGCTACATATGTACAAAGTACAAGCACATTTGACATTTAATATGGATTTACAGGCTGTTGCAGATGTTGATTGCCTAGTTTGATTTCATTCCAAAACTAGATTAAAAGGCGAGGATTCGTAGCACTTCTTGTAGCTCTGCAGGTTGTAATCATGGCTCCTACACTGGAAGCAATCAGAGGTGGTGGAGGTTCTGTCAAGGTAGGCACCATTGGAACGATTGGTTCTTTGATGACGAGGGAAATTGAATCTTCATCCCCGCGTACCTCAGTTCCTGTTGTTCGCGGTAATGGCCCTCTGAAGCCACGTAAGTTGATGAGTGAAGCAAGCAGTAGCAGTAGCAGCAGCAGCACTCCCACCAGTATTAAGCATAAAAACCCTGAAGCTTTTAGGAAAACAAAAGTTCAAGATCTTAGCACAACAACTACTCGTAGACGACCAAAACAAAAGACACCATTCGAAGATGTGGGAAATAATAGCACTGTTAGCCAGGGAACCAGTAAAAGAAGCCTAGATCTATCAGGCAAAACACGGAGCCACAAACGTAGCTATCATATCCCTATGCTTGGCTCAGAAAACATCCATCTGGAAAAAACTCCTATACGGGACAAACCCACAAAGAAAGGATCTACTATTGTTGATATAGTGGACATACACTGTGGGAACCCAGGGGGTTCTATAAGCAATAGACTGAAGAAGCTTAATTTTTCGAAACTCTCTCAGAGCTTCATGTAGTAGAAACTTATGGACTCTCCATCACTTAGTCCTCAGGTTTTTATAGTTAAACCCAACAGCTGAGTTTAACCTTTTGCTATTAGAAACATCAACCATCGAACACATGTTTGATAAGAAGAACTTGCTTCCTCCTCCTTGTTTCTTCTTCTTTTGAGAAATAACCACTAATTTGGAGTTGGAATCTCGAGCAATATCTCTGCTGCAGCTTACCTGATCTGATTGACAGTAGTATTTTATCTCCTGCATTATGAGGGAGCCAACAGTTCCTTTGGTTCCGATTTCTACAGGAACTTCTGTGGCCATTTCTGTTGTATATTTAGTGTTTGTGATGATATTTTGGGGGTGTGAAGTTAAGACTTCTTAGGCAGGCTGGTTGTTTATGGACTAGGGGTTCTGTTATCCGGTCTTATACTCGACGATTTGATGCATGAACATCTTGCCTCATGGTTGTTCTTTATCTAGAGGTTATTGTCATGGGACTCTTTAATAGCTGGAGCCTTTGAACTAACATGGGTGTTGTGGTCATCATAATCTTGTGCTTGCAGGTATATGTTAATATCAATTCATTATATCAATTTGCATTAACTTCCCTTGGTGTTTTTATAACTTGGGACCCTATTTATATTTGTTATGTAGTACAATGAGTTGGGTGCTCTCTGTGACTACCATCATAACAGTTGCTTTGTTGGTTTTGTTTGCGTTACCGTCTTATACAATAAGGTACGAAAACGTAAGAAAATGATTTTGGCACTATCAATATGACACTTTACTCACAAAGACGAGTTTCAAAGTTAGTTTGACAATTTTATACATCGGTGTCAAAATCTTATAATTTATACAACGTATAATCGATAAGTTTAGAAGACTATTGCTCCGTAATTAATAATGGAAAAGTACTATTCTTGATTGCATTAACCTTATTTTTGGACAAATGCAATAATGTAAAGCTCATGTAGTATGTTGGTCCATAGTTCATATTAGCCCGGGAATATGTGAAACGCTAAACATCGCCCGCAATTTACCATATAAAGCCCACAAATATGTTATGATTTGACCATTATGCCCTTTTGCTAAAATTGAAATAATCTCGGTGTAAAAAATGTGGAGCCGTACTGGCTCGCCGTGGGAGACCGGATGGCAGGCCGGAGATGCGGGGGACGCCGAAGGTACGTCGTCGTCGACGGAAAACGAGGTAAGTCACCGTTAGAATTCACGGTTTACCGTCGGAGTGGCTCCGGCGCCTAGGGTGGACGCCCAAACCGTAGCCTGGACGTCCAAGCCGGACGCCAGAACCACCAGAGTGGCGTCCAGGCTAGACGCCCAGACCACCAGAGTGGGCTAGCCCAGACCACCAGACTGGCGTCCTGGGCAGACGCCACTCCACTGGGTGAGGCGGCCCTGCCAGGCGCCAGTCCAGTGGCTGTGGCAGCCCTGGCAGACGCCACCTTTAATAATTAATTTTTATTTTTTCCTTTTTGATTTTGTTGTTTTTTATTTAATTTTTTTGTAAAAAAAAAATCGAAAATGATTTTTTAAAAAAATTCGAAATGGGTTTTTTGTAAATTAAATTTGAAAATTCGAAATAGGTTTTTTTAAAATTAAATTTGAAAATTCGAAATGGTATATTTTTAAATTTAGTTTGAAAATTCGAATTGGGTTTTTATAAAAATTAAGTTTGATTATATATAATTATGTTTTTTTTTGTGTTAATTATGTGGAAATATAGAAATTAAATGTATTATCCGTTAAATGTATTTATTGTAATATATAATTGATGCAGGAATATGGTGGAGACGGAAATGATTACAGTGGGATATTTGGACATGATGGTCCATTCGAAGAAGCTCAACAGGCGATTGATTGGGCAAAATAGGTTGCAATTGCAGCTGGATTTTGCTTGGTAGTAGCAACTCATAAATCTCAACGGGATGGTAGAATGGATCGCATTTTGAGATGTGACCGTTATCGCAAAAGAGAAGAAAGAGATTTTCGTACAGCCACTCGGTTTGACACAAAGCGGAAAGGTTGTGGGTGTGAGTTCAGAGTAAAGGTTCGACAACTACGGAGTCGTGACGGTTGGGAAGTGATAGGTTACTCTAAATGGGGGTATCACAACCATGAGATGATAGTATATGAAGAGGGTCATCGACAACTGAGCGGCTTAAGTCCTGCTGCGAAACTAGTTGTGAAAGAAATGAGTGATGCTCAAGTGAAGCCTGCTAAAATATTAGCATCTGTGTTAGAGAAATTTCCAGAAGACCATCCAAACCGAAGACACATCTACAACGTCAGACAGCAACTCAGGTTTGAACGGTCAGAGGGAAGGAACCCTATACAGCAGCTGCTACACCAGGCACAATCACGTGGTTACCTGTTCTGGTTTGATTCTGATGAAGATACAGCGGAGGTGACTCATCTTTTCCTTGTGCATCCTGATTGTGCTGATATGATCAAGTCTTGGCCATTTGTGATTTTGATTGACTCAACGTACAAGACAAACAAGTACAAGTTCCCTCTGGTTGAGATGGTTGGGATGGCTCCAACGAACCAGAACTTTCTGATTGGTCATGCAATCATCAGGGATGAGACGACTCCAAGTTATTATTGGGTTTTGGAGAAGCTGAGAAACTACATCGGGCCTAATGTTCATCCAGCAGCCATCGTCAGCGACTGTGAGGGAGGTCTCTTTGCCCCCATAGCAGAGCTGTTTCCCGAATCGAACCACTTATTGTGCACATGGCACATCAACAACTGCGTGAAAGTGAAAGCCTACAACCTTTTCAAGAAGAATTTGGAAATGGCAGAGAGATTGGTGAATGGTAAGTGGCGGAAGATCCTACAGGCTACCACAGAGGAAGCGTATGAGCGAGCATTGGCTAACTTCAGGGATTCGTACCAGTGGTGTCCGGCACTGGTGGACTATGTGATGCATCAATGGGTCCCTCACAGGGAAAAGTTTGTCAAATATTGGACAAACCAGGTACTTCATTTTGGGAACACTACAACATGTAGAGTTGAGAGCGCTCAGAGAGCTACCAAGGACTGGATTGATTCATCGACCGCTGCTTTGGATACACTGTTCGCTAGACTGAACAAGTCAATTGAAACTCAGAAGAACGACATCAGGAACTCTCTAGAGGACTCCAGACGACGACATGGTACGATGTATAGCCATTTTATATTTAAGATTCTCCATGGTCGTGTGTCGCACTACTGCTTGGGGTTGATTCTCACTGAGCTGAACAGGGTGAGGGACTTGGCTGACGAAGTGTATACTCGGTGTGGGTGTACTATTTCAGTAACTCATGGATTACCTTGCGCATGCACCATTCATCGCGTTATTACAGAAGAAAGGGCGTCGTTACATGTTGATCAGGTCCATTCATTCTGGAGGACGCTTGTTATTGGTGAGCATGCAGACAATCAAACGGCCGACCGTGAACAGGAAGAGTTGGAGCAGTTCCGTTCGATGTACGACCGAGTGTCCTTGCCATCCTTCTATTATTCGTGACGCTACTCATGTGCTTCATGACATGTTCCACCCGTCTAACTTAGATTATGAGGAACCCGAAGGAGTTGACCGTCCTCGAGGTCGACAACGGCGGAACAGGAGTGCGTTTGAGTATATCCGTGGTCTTGGTCGTGGTCGTTCTCGTGGTCGGACATCGTCATCTAGTCGTAGTCAATCTTCATCGTCTGTGAATATGCCCCTGAGAACTGGTACGTTTTGGTTGTTTTTATTGCACATAGTTTTAAAGTGTTACTCCTGCCTTCTTAACTGTCTATAATTAATTATTTGGTGAATAGGAAGAAACGATGTTGATCAGTTTCCGTACAAGGAAAGGATACCTGCGATCATCATGTCGTACTTGGAAGGGTGGAATGATGTAATCGGAGATGGTAACTGCGGATTCCGGGTCGTGGCTGATGTTTTTCAAATGGGCGAAGACAACTACGGTTTGGTGCGTGAGTTGATGTACAGCGAAATTGCCTCTAACCGAAATGTTTATCGTCATGTGTACCAGGATGACTTGGATGGCGCTCTGCGGCGTATCCGGTGGGGAGGTGGACCTTGCGGCGAAAATCATTATTTTGACGCGCCCCTAGATCTGTTTGCCGTTGAAAACATTTACAAATGCGCAGTCATGCATTTCGGCCTGGGAGTGCATAGTCAAGCTTATTATCCTTGTACCACGGTTCTCCCTTGGCGATCGCGTGAGACTGTCACCACAACGGTCAGAGAGCTAGCTATTGCGTTTCTTGGGTCGTCATACAGACATTTCATCCGACTAGACATGTCAACCGATTTTTCGGTGCCACCGATTATACCTCGGTGGTACAACATTCGCACAGCAAGCGTAGAGGGTTGGGATGCGCTATATAATGACCGGATCCACGAATGGAACACCCTAGCTGCATTTTAGTTTTTCATGTTTACATTCTTTATTTGTAATCTTATTTGTACGTTGCTCTTTTAATGAGAACATTAATATTTTATATTGTATTGCTTACTGCATTCTATATGTTGCATGGGTAAGTTGCGCGGATCCACGAACGGTTATATCAAAATTTAAAAACAGCACTGATAATATGTTTAAGTTGGAAGCTAAAAGAACAATCTAAAATGTTACAATTTTACAACATAATGTCCAACATAATGCTCTATAAATAAAATACAATAACCATCAGTAATCCCTCCTCGACGACGACTCCCACTGCGCAAGGGTCTGTTCCAGACTATCAACAACAACTCTCCCTGTTGCACTCATGCTATCCTTCTCAAGAGAGAGTTTCTGTACGTCTTGCATTATCTTTCCCATCCACTGCATACAACAAAAAACAGAAGATGAAATACAATAACAACAAATAAAACTTAATTAAAAGACAACGATAAATATAATAAAAGACATACCGCTTCCGTGGCAGTAGGCGGTGGCACATAATCATCATCGCTGTGGTCGAGATCAGCGATCAACCTCGGGTGCGAATACCGGTTGAACCATTCCATGTAGTAATGGTCACACATGGGAGTAACCCCAGAGGGCGGCCGCTGCAACTCCGCTGTCCATAAGCGGGCCACCATCGGAAACTGGTCCCACGTCCCGGTCATGATATCCGGCCATTCCACGACGTACTCCCTCGACGATGCAGGTCGGACCGCCTTCATCGGGCACGCCGGGGGAGGAGGGACAACTTGGACAAATCCAAGCTGGCGAAGACAACGCTGGGGCATGTACGCCTCGACGATGTCACGATACTGAATGAGTCCCGTGTACAGGGTCCTGGGTACCCTAACACTAGGGTTCGGGCCGAAAGGCATCCAGTTCACCTGTACAATAACAACATATAAAATTTAATAACATGAATATAATATGTGCAAATAATAAAATGTAGACTCTATAAATAAACGTTACCTCTAAGGGGGACAGCCTGTCCAGCAATAACCGTATCGATCGGAGGCGGTCAACGGACTTCTTCTCCGAGCGCGGACTCCAAGCACAAGCACGCGGCATCCCCTCATCAATAGGAACTGGGTCACGATGTGGTCGCAATGCAGGAAAGTACTCGTATATCCAGGTCTGCAATAGAGTCAGACACCCAGTGATACCTGCCGCGTCAGCCCGACTCGCAAATCCTAGTTGGCGATACAAATACGCCAACGTAGCCGATCCCCAGGAAAACTGGCCTACACTGTCGGGGTCACACGCCTCTACGATGTCGCGTGGCCTGAGCTTGTTTCCGCCGCTCTTATCCGGAAACAAGGTACATCCGAGGAGTAGAAAAACATAAGCACTCAGCTGTGCGTCGGGCGTCCTACGTGCACTCGGGTACAAACACCGCTGCAACACGGATGCGATCTTCACACCTCCGTGTTCCCAAACACCTAGCGCCTCGGTGTACAGTGCAGCCCTGTCCACCGCCAACAACTCCGCCAGCGAATCTGCTTGATCCGCATCAGCCACAGCACAAAGTCGTTTACCCTCAACACGAATCCCCAGAATGGCCTCGACGTCATGTAACATGATCGTCATCTCACCGAACGGAAGGTGAAAAGAGTTTGTATCCGGCTGCCATCGCTCAATGAAAGCCGTGATCAGCGTACTGTCAATCTTATCGTGCATGGTGGCAGGAACATGCTTCACCCCAGTGCCCTCCAGTCGCTCGAACATCTCGCTCTCCGCCGGCCAGGCCTCAGCCCATGTACGCAAAAAGCTACAAGTCTTTTCCCGGGTATGACATTTCAACAACCCCGTAACTGAAGGCCTCTCCTGGTCCTCCCAAATACGGGCAGCTATGTGTTCTAGAAAGCTAGGAAACACACTCCCGTCAACAGGCCCACCGGGCACCTCACTCCTAACAACCCAAGAATCATTACCGGCCCTCGACCGTTTCCTGCTTGCCCCAGATACAGTGGACGCAGATGATGTGCCAGATCTACTAACAAACCTACCACCCCTACCCTTACGCACCTCCACCATATGCGTCTCGTACATGTCATCAACCCTCTGACTGAATGGACCGTAATCATCATACGGTCCACTGCCACCGTCCACATCCTCATCCTCATCTGCGCCCTCCTCCTGATCCTCCTCCTGGTCACCCTCCTCAGCATCATCATCGTCATCGTCATCCTCATCCCGACGGTGGATCCGTTCTCTACGAACTGAGGCCGAAATACCACGGGATCTGACATGTCTATGCCCCGACCTCTCCACTGAATAACTTCTACTAAGAAGCTCTATATTCTTCCCCCCACCATGACGACCCTACACAAAATTTTAAAATATATAAACATACAAAAATTTATACGATAAATAATCATCATCGCAAATCAAATAAACTAAAAACATACAAATAATTGTAAACAAAATATAAACGTAGAAAAAATACAAAGAAATTGAAAAAAATTATAAAAATAAACAACAAAATATAAAAACAATTCAAAATTATATTACAAAAAAAAAAAAAAAAAAAAAAAATTAAAAACAATTTTTTAAAAAAATTTAAAAAAAAAAAAAAAAAAATTGGGGGGGGGGGCGCCCTGGCTGGACGCCCAGCCGGCGGTGGTGGCGCCAGATGCAGACGCCGCCACCAGTTGGCTGGCGCCTGGGCTGGACGCCACAGCCACGGCTGCGGCGCCTAGAATAAACGCCACAACCGTGGCTGTGGCGTCCAGCCCAGGCGCCAGCCAACTGGTGGCGGCGTCTGCATCTGGCGCCACCACCGCTGGCTGGGCGTCCAGCCAGGGCGCCCCACCGCGTTCACGGCGGTTTTCCCCTTTTTTTTTTTTTTTAACAAAATATACCTTTCCTCCTTGGGACATCCTTCCCTCCGCCGCCGCCGCCACTTCCTTGCCTTGCCGCCTCGACATTGCCGTTATTTTGAAATTTTTTTTTTAGAGAGGTTGAAAGAAGATGAGCAATGAGAGTGTGAGTGATGAGAGTGTGAGTGATGAGAGTGTGAGTGTTTTTTTTTTAAGGTCAAGGGCAATTTTGGGAAACCAAGTGAATTTTGTGGGCTTTATGTAGTAATTTGTGGGCAATGTTTAACAAATCCCGGGAATATAGAGATTCTGAGTCACATGGTTATTAATACAGCATTTATTTCTGATAATGGAATTCATAAGCACATCCTCTAATTTTGTTCACACTAATTACAGATTTCTGATTTTTGTATATTTTGATAATAAGGTAATACTAATCCTCAACTCCTATATCCCCTCAAAAAAAATCCTCAACTCCTATATAAAAAAATTAACACACATGGCGCATCTTTAAGGCTTTAGTATTTTGGCCAAGATATAGGACAAGTTAGCTTGACATTTCATTAGTATTACTATTTTGTTTAGAAAAATTATTAGTTTCATAATAAACCTAAAATCCGATATTAACATAAAATTTGACCAAAAATTATTAGTTTCATAATAAACCTAAAATCCGATATCACATAAAATTTGACCCGAATTCAATTTCTACAATCTACGATATATTAAATGTCTATTGCCAAAATGAATTGAAGTCTCATATAATAAAATCTTGGCTTTCTAGTCGAGACACTAAAGAAAAAACATCTATAATACATATGGGCACAAATTTTAAAGGGTATATAGGAAAGTTTAGTACGGAATATGTTAAAAGTTATAAGAGCATAGCCATCCGTTGCCCTTTTGTAATGAGCATAAAGAGAGAGAAATTGAAATAATATTATAAAATACAAAAAATAGTATTTTCGGAGAGAGAAATGCCATGACCAGGCCATGACCTGTAGCAAATGGTGGGCAAAAGATGAGGGTATGCCACTTGTCTTATAATAATTGGCCTATAGTGTTATTTTTAATATTCTTTTTAATGTTTTATATGTATAAAATATTTATGACTAGGGCAACCAATGAGAGTATATTGACATAGCTGGGTATAGGAATTGGGCATGAATGAAGTGGAAGAGAGAGATATGTATTAAATATTTGATAACCACCATTAGCTTGGACAACCAATGACTTTGCTCTAAAAATGGGGGTATCTAAGTAATTGTACATGAAACAAATATAAAAATAGACACGTGTTTGGGACTAGCGTTTAGGTAGTTTTTGATATTACTCCATAACTTTTAGTTTTTTGACTTGGGCAAAACACTACCTAATTAATTTTGGGATACCTTAATTAGGAAAACAGACAATTACTATTGGGACGAAGGGAATACTTTAAAACCATTCAAAAGTTATTGTCGAACACACCTTAGAGGTGGGGATCTACATATCGTGTACTCCCTCCATGTTTTAATAAATGTTACACTTTCTTTAGACAAAAAAAACTACATTTAAAAACGGAGTATTATACTTCATCCGTTACGAATTACTCGCAACGAAGGGGTATTATTTGTGAGACATAAAATATTCTTTTGTTGCGAGTAATATGTAACGGAGGGAGTATCTTTCTCCTCTCATAGTCCCCATCTAAACCCACTATATTTTTTTTTCTCTCATATTCTTTACTTTTAAATAAACTAATAACCCCCACTATCTTTCTTTTACAATTATATAATTTTGTAATACTTTAACTACCCCCACGTATCTCTTATTTTATTTAAGTCAATTAAATTACATAAAACTATGTACTAGCCAATTTATATTACTCCCTCCGTTTTTAAATACTTGCTCCAATTCTCTATGCGCGTAGTTTTAGGAGAAATTGGAGAAAGTAATAAAATATGAAGGGAGTGGGGTTGGTGGAATAATAAAAAATTGTAAAAGGCAAAAGTAGTGCAGAGAGTTGGAAGAAAGAGAATATATGTGGGGTCCACTAAGTGAGAGAAATTAATCAAATAAAAACTTTATAAATAAGAAAACGGAGCAAGTATTTAAAAACGGCCGAAAAAGAAAAGTGGAGCAAGTATTTAAAAATGGAGTACTTACTACGTATTAAAATAAGGAGGAAGTACTCAAAAATTAGATTTAAAAAGTGAATTGCTATTTGCCACAATAAAATTACTCAAGTTATAGTATTAAATGACTTTCATGCCCCTTATAATTTTAAAAATTACATAACAATCCAACCATTACTAACTTTGCCTTTGCTCCATCTTCACCATTAGCTCCACCACCCATACTATCACTCACCTTGACTGGTCCACCACCACGACTCCACCTTGACCATCATACACCACGACTTTACCTTGACCACCCACGAGACATAAAATGAGTCGACGACGGTCGGCGTTCATATCGGAGGCACTTGGCGGGGACGATGAACCGTCGACGCCGTCGAGTCAGGTTTATGTCGGGTTTTTTTTTTTTCAATTTCCGATGTACCCGGTCGCATGCTATATACGACTATACCACGGTATAGTCGCATGCTATATGCGACTACACCGTGGTATAGTCGCATATAGCATGCGACTACACCATGGCGTAGTTGCATATAGCATGCTACTATACCATGGTGTAGTCGCATGCTATATGCGACTATACCACAGCATAGTCGCATGCTATATGCGACTACACCGTGGTATAGTCGCATATAGCATGCGACCGGGATCCTTTATATTTTTTTTAAGCAATCTGTATAATTTATATTTATTAATTTTTGATAATTATTAAAAATAACAAAATACACTTAATTTAATTAGTAAATTTATGGCTTAATAAAAAAAGTTAGTAGTTTAAATTTGCAAAAAAAAAAAATTATTTTTGTTTTCAATTGAATTTAATTTAATTTGTAGTTAAATTTAATTTTAATTAACTTAGTATTTTTCTTTCTTATAGGATCCAATTGAAGATTTTGACGGTGATGGGGTAAATTATTACCCACATTTTCAGACCGATCAATTATTTCCAACGTATCGAGAGTTGTCACAATGGGCGAAAGACATTGCACTAACACTCAAATTTCAACTTGTGATTTCTTACAACCATAACGGATGGTTGTATTTGAAATGCAATCGTGGTGCAAGAGATAGGGGAAAAAATAGAGATCTTAGTGTTGCTCAACGACCAAAGACAAAAACTCAACATTGCGGTTGCAAGTTTTTGATCAAGGGTTATAAAGTTTCTGATGATGAAGGATGGCAGATTGTCTTGGGTCCCGATGCATATGGAAAACACAACCATGAGCTAATTGTCTATGAAGAAGACAATCGACAAATGAGCAAGCTTAGTCCGGGTGCGAAGCAACTTGTTCGTGACTTGACCGATGCAAAAGTGAAGCCACTAAATATCTTAGCGGCTGTACGGAATCAGTTTCCTGATGATCATCCCAATCGTAGACATATTTACAACTTTAGGGATCGGTTGAGACTTGAAGATGCTGATGGTCGAGCTGCTGTTACATATTTCCTTGAACTTAGTATCGAGTCGCAGTATACACATTGGAGCTTGGTTGACCCGGATACGAATGTTTTGACTCATGTATTTATGGCACATCCTACGTCTCTAGCGCTCTTACGCACGTATCCGTGGGTCATTGGCATTGATTCAACTTACAAGATAAACAAATACAAAATGCCTTTTTTGGAGCTCGTTGGTGTTACTCCTTGCAACATGAATTTCTTGACCGGGTATACTTTTATGAAGGATGAGAGCGCTGTGAGCTATGCATGGGTGATAGATAAGTTAAAGTTGCTGGTTGGTAGTGATGTATCGCCTACGACTATTATAACCGATTGTGAGTTGGGTTTGATGTCGCCTATTCGGGAAATATTTCCTGACATTGCTCATTTACTATGCACATGGCATATTAACAAAGATGTAGAGCATAGAGTTAAGAAAATAACGAATAATAAAGATCAAGGAAAAATTTTCAGGTTGACAAGGTGGAATCCAATTCTCAATGCCACCACATTGGATGATTATAATAGAGCGGTCCGGAAAATGGAGGAATCTTATGTAGCATTTCCTGCTGTGATTTCTTATGTGAAGGACACTTGGTTAAACAATCATAAGGAGAAATTTGTGAAATTTTGGACCAATGGTGTGCTTCACTTCGGCAATGTCACCAATTGTAGAGTGGAAAGTGCACATTCATCTTTGAAGGGGTGGTTGGAAACTTCAACTGGTTCTCTCGATTCTGTATGGGCCAAGGTAAACAAGGCAATTGAAGATCAGGTCACACAGATTAAGCAATCACTTGAGCGCAGTCGACGCAGTCATGGGCGGATATATGATGTTATGCCATTACAACATCTTAATGGACGTACCTCCCACCATTGTATGTTGTTGTTGGTGAATGAGAAGAAAAGAATGAGAGAGTTAAGTCATGAGGTGAATGTTCGGTGTGGATGTGTTTGTAAGACAACTCATCAGATTCCCTGTGCATGTGATATACGTCGTGCCATTGATTCGGGGACATACTTCTACTTAGACCAAGTGCACCCCTTTTATAGGACACTAGTGATTGGTGAGGATGGTTGTGTTCCGACTCCATTGGATGACCCCGATCATCAGTCACAGGACAGTCGATTTTTTGAGAGTCTTGTGCGTGAGGTGAGTAGAAGTGACCCGGCAATCATGCGTTCTGTATCTCGCCTAATAGATGAACATCTCCATTCCGATCAATTTGATGTTAATGAGCCGCCTAGGAACACAACTACTAGAGGGAGACCACAATCAAATAATACACGACGTAATCGTAGTGCATGGGAGTATACACGTGGTACTCGTGGGCGTCGTGGTCGTAATGGGGGACGCGGTGATGGTGGTCGTAGTGGAGGTCGAGGTAAGGGTACTCTATGTTTTTGTAATTTTTTGTTTATTTTGCTATACTTTGATGTTTATGTTAACTACAAAATTAATAATTCGTTATTCATCAGGAGGAAGAGACATTTCAGATTTTCCTTACCTTTATGGGCTTCCCGATATCATCAAACCATTTGTGGAGGATTGGAACAATGTAATGGGTGACGGGAATTGTGGATTTCGATGTGTTGCAGACTTTTTCTTAGGTAAGCCTTTGCATAAAGTATCTGTCACATTATATTCCAATGATTTTACTTTAAATTTTGTTGTTTAATTTATTAGGTGGGCAAGACAATTGGATACAAGCTCGGTATTTAATTGTGAACGAGGTTAAGGCATAGTAGCACATAAAAGTAGCACATAAAAGTATCTAAAAGTTATAGTGACATAGTCAAGTCCATAAATTACATAACAAATCTAAAACATAAAATAGAAGCAAGTCGTTCGGTACAAATTATAAAGTGCATCAATAAAACATAATCATCCAGCATACTCATCCCATTCTTTCAGCACATCAGCAACACGTGGCTAGCAGTCGATGCAACCCTACAATAGCCTGAGCAATCCGTCCCATCCACTGCAAATGAGATATTAATAAGTACCGCATCCACTTCTGGAACAACAAAGATACGTGACACGTAATTGAACCAATCATAATAACCATCCACAACATCAGAGGAACACTGAGCGCGTTGGAACTCTGCAAGAATCAACCGAAAACCTCTAGGATACAAGGTCCAAGCATTCTCAACACTCGAGACATTCCACTTAACTTCATACAATTTCGAATCTGCAGGCCTGTAAGCGAAATCTAGACGGTTAATAGGCATAGGAATTGTCTGTACATAACCAAACTGCCGTAAGACACGATCGGGCATGTATGGCTCAATGACATCTCGATAACGAAGCCATCCAATAAATACAGTCCTAGGAACATCTGAGGCTGGCTCTGGACCATAGGGTAGCCAAACCACCTGCAAGGAATGAGGTAAAAACATTAATAAAGTCGCATTAATTAACCTTTGTTTAATGAAAATATGTAGAAAGTGTTATAATTTACCATGTTCGAATCAAACTCATCTAACCGCTGACGAAAAGATCTCAACCGAGCATCAGAAAAGCCCTCCTTCTTAACACTCCAAGTAGAGGCACGAGCCCCATGAGATGCACAAACTAACCGTTCCCTATGAGGCCGAAACGGTGGGAAATGCTTATATATCCAAGCCTGTAGTAATGTCAAACAACCAGCAATGCCTGAGCACATACTCCTGCTCGCAATCCCTAACTGGCGATATAAGTTCGCCAAAGTGGCGACTCCCCATGCATAATCTGAAATATCATCCACACCATGAATGAGCACGAGGAAGTCAGCTGGTCGTACCCTACTAGCACTCTTGTCTACAAATAATGTAGAACCAAAAAATAGTAACATGTAACCCACAAGTTGCATTTCAGGACTACGCTTTGAGCAAATGTTGATAATGGAATCAATGGAAATCGCACCACTACAATAGTGCGGTGTAAGAGGTGCCAAAAGTGTATCTCTATCCACTCCAAGCAACTGCATAGCATGTATGCGCAACTCCTCACTAGTAGCCTGAGAAGAAACTATACGCCCATCCACTGGGATGCGCAAAATGTGCCAGACATCATGTAGAGTAATAGTCATCTCTCCAAAAGGGAAGTGAAATGTGTTAGTGTCAGGTTGCCACCGCTCCACAAATGCACAAATAAGAGGTATATCAAGGTGTCCAAACATACACCGAGGCAAGTGTGACAAGCCTATACCCTCAACTACTGCAACCTGCTCGGATGAAAGCGCGGCAAACCATGACTGAAGCTGGTAACATGCTCTTTCCCTATTCTGACACCTTAGCAAGTTTCTCTCCTTTCCATCCCATATCATACGAGCAACATGGCCTCCGAAACTAGGAATAACACTACCATCAAGGGGCCCACCGGGCATGTCCTCCTTCACTATCCAAGAATCATCATCAACTTGTCTTTGACGTTTATTAGTACGCCGTCTACTAGTGGTGCTACCGGTGTCAGAAGCGACAAACCTACCATCTCTAGCCCTTCTACCAACCACTACACCTGACGTATCATCATGCTCACCACTCTGATCAAAATTACCCTCAAACTCCTCCATCTCCTCAGACTCACTAGCTCGTCTGTGATCAGGCTCGTCGTTAAAAGGAACAAATACATCATCAGAAGCACCATCAAAAACAGACTTTCCCAATCGTGCAGCATCCCTTTCTCTCCTAACAGAGGCATCGATCTTTCGGGCTCGAGTGTGTCGCGGCCCTGAGCTAGTCAACACATCATTCACTGCAATTGATTTTCCACCTTGTCGCTATTTAATATAATAATAAAATTTCAAATTATTATATTCATAATTCTAACAATATTTATTATTATTTCAAGCATTATTACTAATAATTTTACTATTAAACAATATACTGTTCAAATCATTTTTTTTAAATAATATATTTCAGTTTTCAGTTGATTAAACAATATACTATTCAAAAATTTATATTTTCAGTTGGTTTTCAGTTGATTAAACAATAACAATCATTTTTTTTAAACAATATACTTTTCAAAAATTTTATGACTAATTTGAAATTAACTTTAAATAAAAAAGATATATTTTTAGTTGGTTTTATCTTAAAAAAAAAATTTAGTTAGTTGTTATAAAAAAATTTAAACAATGATTACATTTGGTTTTTTAGTTATAAAATTTTTTTAAAAAAAAAAAACAAAAAAATAAAAATCCCCACAACTCATGTTAGTTAGTTGTTACCTCCAAAAAAACAAGTTATTTGGATTTTATTTAAAAATTATCCATGTTTACTTTGTTGACAATTGTAAAAAAAGAAAATAAATAAAAATTGTTGACAATTATCTACGTAGTCTTTGACTCTTTCAAGTATAACTTTTTTTTTTAAGGAAAAAACTGCTTTTTTTTTTATTAAATTAAAACTGCTGTTTTAAATTAAAAAAATAATAATAATAACTACTATCTTAAATCATACATATATATCTTAGGAATAAAGATAAACTAATTCAAAACAAAAACATTGATGATCATGGAATAAAGATAAACATGGATCAAGTAAAACATGATTAATATTTAAATTTTATTATCAAATAAAATATTAATTCGAATTCAAAAAAAAAAAATACCGTAATTAAAAAAAATATATTAATTCGAATTAAAAAAAAATATTAATTCGATTTTTTTTTAAAGAAATAATAATAAAATTACCATAATTCAAATTACATTACTAATTTTATCACCAATTCAAAATTAATTTACGGATGACAATTCGAAATTAAAAAAAAAAACAAATTACAATCATAATTCGAAATTTAAATTCAAAAAAAAAAAAAACCATAGTCGCGTGCTATATGCGACTCCACCACGGCATAGTCGCATATAACATGCGATTATACCGTGGTACAGTCGAATATAGCATGCGACTACACCATGGTAGAGTCGCGTGCTATATGCGACTGTACCGTGGTATAGTCGCACGCTATATGTGACTGTACAGTGGTGGAGTCGCATATAGCACGCGACTATGCGATTTTATGCGAAAATAAAAAAAAATTACCGACGAATTGGCCGGCGTTTTCCCCGCGTTTCCCGGCAAACGAACCCCCTTCCCACGCCGCGATTCCATTGTCGTCAGCCCCTTCCTTTTTCCGGTTGATTTGGTATGATAAGTGGTTGATTTGGTGTAATAGATAGTGAGAAATTGAATGATTCCGGCGACCTTTGGGTGGTGGTGGTGATGGTGTGTACGGTGATGGTGATTCCGGTGACGGGTGGTGGTGGTGATGGTGGTGGAAAGAGTATAATTGGTGAGAAAAATTGAATAATGTCAAACATAAAATTTATAAGGGTAGATGAGTCATTTAATACCGCGCCCTAATTAATTGTGGCATTTAGTAACACCCTTTAAAAATGGTAAGAGTTAAAGTAGTCAACAATACAGAGTACACAAGATCGAATAGCCCAAAGTTTAGGGTGGGAGACTTCAGTCTTTCTCTCTCCTCAGTTCTTCCCCAACAATAGCTTCTTCAATTACATGTCAATTACAATCAACAAAGCTTCAGATCATCCCATTTCTTATCAGCTGAATTCGTTGATTAGTACTTTTCTGGGCATCTCCAACAACCCCAAGAAGCCCCAACACCATGATTTACTGCAGCAATTAGCGGGATCCATTAATGGTGGTAGCAGAGCCAATTTTTTGGGGTTCTGGTTTAATGCTCTCAAAGTACTTCCATTTATGCTCGTGATTTCTCGGTAGCTGACAGTTTTTTCTGGGTAATTGCTTCCTTATTTTAATTTCTTATAATTTTATGATTTGTTAATTGATAGATTAATGCATTGATTGTAAAATTTGGGTTTGAATTTCATATTTGATTGATTATTATATGCTTAATTTGATACTGAAAGATTTAGGATTCCCTACTACTTTGATGACCTAGGGTCCTGTTAAATTGAAATTCTTAATGAATTGTTAGTTACTGGGTTGTTGCTGTTCTATAAGTAATAATGTACCGGGGACATTTTGCAATTATGTCCATTTCTGAACATTTTAGTATTACTGTAGCAGTTGAAACTTAAAAGGGTGCATTTTTCGAGCATTCTATGAACTTGGACTTGAGAAACCATTTCAATGGGTGTGTGTACAAGTGTTAGAATCGGATAATTTATGGAAAAATTTCAATGCTTTTAATCAAAATTGAGATGTTGAAACTATCCATACCTATGTATGAGTGTCAGGGTCCGGCATGGGTACTTTTGAAAATGATGGGTCATGTATATAACTAACTAATAATCGCTTTGTGTTTGTGTTGCTACTTGCTATGTATTGAAATGTGTGTTAATGGCTCTGGTGAAATACTGATTTAGGCTTTGAAGAGGATTTCAATTAGTGCCTTAGTGGTGCTTTTGATCAGGATTTTACTTCCTTCGTTTCGTTCTAGATGCATTATTTATAAAAACACGGACTTTTAGGCCCTTTTTGGTTGAAGGAATTTGGATGGAAAAGAAAAGAAAGGAAATTGTTTTAATCAAATTCCCATGTTTGGTTGAATAAATGACATAAAAATCTAAAGGAAAGGAAGGGAAGTGGGAGGAAAGTCTCTTAACAAAATTTTGGCTTTCCTTTCCTCCCAAAATCGGAGGAAAGAGAAAAATAAAAGTAATTTCCTTTCTCTTCCCTTTATTTCCTATTCATCAACCAAATATTGGAAAATAAAATCACCTTCCTTTCCCTTCCCGTCCTTTCTCTTCTTTTCCTTTACTAATATTGAACCAAACAAAGCCTTAAGAAGTCTTTGGAGATGAGAGAAATAGAGATTAGAGAGACAGAAAATAGAGGACCCATTTGCTACTTGAGAGAGATGGAGAATTTATTAACTAAAAAGAAAATTGTGCATCTAATTTGAAACTTCCTTATTTAGAAAGTGATGCATCTAACACGCAATGGAGTAAGTATAATATACAACAACAAAATTTTAGTCACAAAATGATTTGGGGTTGGCTGACATGAATTGTCATAAGGAACCGTTCGGCAAAGATAAAAGGACACAAAGTATTACATTTTGCATATACTAGCTGTTTTTTGTGATAGATAAATTAACGATACAGACTGCTTAGTCTTGACTCTTGTTTCTATTATCAATGGCCTTTGATTCTTCCAAGTTCATGAATTATTTTCAGAGCCTCATGTAGTAGGAACTTATGGACTGTCCATCAGAGATCAGTCAGTCCTCTGGTTTTTATAGTTAAACCCAACAGTGGAGTAACCTTTTGCTATTCGAAGTATCAACTATTGAACAAATGTTTGATTAGAAGAACTTGCTTCCTCCTTGTTTTTTCTTTTGAGAAATAACCAGTAATTTGAAGTCGGAATCTCGAGCAATTTCTATGCTGCAGCTTACCTGATTTGATTGACAGTAGTATTTATCTGCTGCATTATGAGGGAGCCAACAGTTCCTTTGGTGCTGAATTCAACAAGAACTTCTGTGGCCATTTCTGTTTTGTATTTAGTGTTTGTGATGATATTTATGAACCAAACTCCCCTTTAGTCTTAACCTAGTGTGATTTGCATTGATTGATAGACTCCCCTCAGCAACAAATTCTGGTGCTTTGAAAAAACTCTCTACTTGGAAGGCTAGATCAATGGAAAAATTTCGTATGAGCTCCCTCAATACCAAAACCTAAAATTCTTCACCTCCGGGCTTCTGTGATTGCACTGAAATCACCCGATACTGGTGACTGGAAACTAGTTCCTAACGGTGCTTCCTGTCATCACCATTCTCTCCTCTTTATTTTGCTTCTACTCCAGCTAGGTGTTCTACCTGAAACCACCATACTGCACTACTACCCACCACTTCCCACAACCTTTTTGATCCTGCAAATCACACCCCTATTTTGTAGGTAGGTTTTGTTTTTCTTCTTCTAAGTTCATTCTTTAGAGCAATAATTAGTAAGTTATATTTTGAATTAAATTTTTTGTGGGCATTTTGGGGTATATACTGTTTTAGTCCTAGCAAATACTGTTATTGAAATGTGATAGGCCGTCGTCGAGCCTACCAAAGATAAAGTCTTATCTTGGTCTCACTAGCTAATAGCAAGGGTAAGAAAGGGTCGAACCCAAGAGAGACGTTGAATCAACCACCGAGATACTAACGTTTAAATAAGCTAAATGAAGTCGAAATTGGTTTGGTTTTATGTAACATGTAATAATTCAATTCAACTAATACTAAGGGGTGATTAACAATATTTAGAGGATTCTAGGGCTCGAGATACACCACTCAACTTCGTCACAAATCACAAATAACATGTAGCAACAATGGTAAATTAAGGGGATAAAATAGGGGAACTCATCTAAAGCACCCAACTACTCTCTTAAGCTAGAGGGATTACTCGAATCATGAATACAACCTACTCTCGTGGTTACAAAGCATAAAACAAGTATTAAACCATAATCATGATGACAAAAACATTCCCTTCACTGGAAATTCCTATTCTCATGGCATTTCAAGTCAATTAAGCATAAGGGAGCTAACTCAAGTTCATCTCTCGATCCTTCGTTGAGAAAACTTAGATAATAGTTCTAGCAATGGCCATATACAAGAACTAAGCAATTAAACCACTTAAGCTCAACTAATTAACACCCAACAATTACCAAATTAACACATGCAACAAGTAATTAGTGAATTAGTGACTACATTGAGGGTTTTACCCAAACCCTAGAAAATTAGACTGTTCACAATCCATGGAGATTAAAGCAATTAAGGATTTCAAGTAACTCATGAACTAGATTTAACTAAAGATTAAGCTAAATAACAATCTAAGCATACAAGGATTAAGCAAGATAATTAACAATCAAAGCAATTAAAATGGAAGAGAAGAGTGAGAAAAAGTTACCAGAAGCTTCAACTTGAATAACAATGGTGGAACTTGTCTTCTACAATGATTGAGATTGAAATTTCTAAGCTATTAATTAAAATCTAACTAATGATTTGAGAATATTTATGTTTCTACAATTACAAACTAAGAGGAAGCACTAAAAACTTGGATGTCGTACAAATGAACTCAAGGGGTTATGTATAAAGACCCCCAAATAAAAAAGACGGAGAAAACAAGAGTCGGACGCGGCTACAGGTCTCCGTGCTGAGGCAGGCACGGACGTGCAGACAAATCTGCACGGACGTGCTGAGGTAGGCACGGACGTGCCAAATGTGGCACGGACGTGCATGCCTTGAACTTAAGGATCAGTTTTGAAACTGATTCGAGCTGGGCAAATTGCACGGACGTGCTAGAATCGGCACGGACGTGCTGAGTATCTTGCACGGACGTGTCTAATTCTGCACGGACGTGCAGGATCTGGAAAATGCAAACTTCCCGGTTGGTCCGTGCAAACTTCCTGGTACGTGCAAACTTCCTGGTTCGTGCAGGCTCTCTTAGGCCCTTTTCTTCACTTTTTCTTCGGTTTTGCTCCATTGTCTCGGCTTCTAACCTCGGTTTATCATCCATATGCTTCAAATGGTCGTCTTTGGACCTAAAAACTCAACAAAAACACTAACAACCCGTGAAGCAAGGGATACATAAAAATTGAACGAAAGTAGAGTAGAAGTGAACTAAAATGCCAATATATCAAGTAGACAAGGTTCAAAATAACTTTAAAATCATATCAAATAACAAGTTATCAAAATGTTGTATAATGACTACTATAAATTTTAACCTTTTAAATAATTAGAGTATATTTTTAGCGGTGTACACAAAGTGTATTGACAATCTCAATTGAGCAGTGGCGGATTCAGGATTTTGGTGAGTCACCATCAATAACTGATCACTTGTTTCAATCCAAAAATTATATATATGTATATGTAAAAAATATATTTCACCAAAATGATTTCAATCCAAAAATAGGGACATAAAAACCCATACTACAATAGTACTTAAAAATTCAATCTTACAAGTCGAAAGTACGTACTCTAAATAAATAACATGTTACAAACAAATAGTACTATAAAATCATTACATTAAATTAACTTTATTGTACAAGAATTATTAAAAAATTATACGGAGTACACAAAAAATAAAATAGTGAGATAACTTAAGAGACCTGTTATTAAATATAACAGGTCTCTTTAATGAAAAAAAAAGCAGCGCAACAAATATTCATATACAATGTCAGCAGAAAAAGATAACAGGTCTCTTTGTTATTTAAAAAATCTGACAGTGTTAGGCAGCAATAGCAGCAAAGAGACCGCCTATCTATAATAGGAGGTCTCTTTGATATTTTTTTTTAAAAAAAATTCATTTTTTTTTTGCTGGTGAGTCACGTGACTCATCATGCACCTACATAGTTCCGCCCCTGCAATTGAGTGTGTGTGTTTTTTTTTTTCTTTTTGGGTATTTAGGAATAATTAATATTAGCTTTTGTCATATAATTTTCAATCTATATTACTTAAACTCTTCATTTCACATTTTCACCTCACATACTCGTGTTGACACTCAGGCATGGGTATGAGCGTATGAGACTTGGACACTTCACTTTTAGTTCAAAATCATGAAATATTTTTCACAATATAGCCGAGTCGGATGCTTGGACACGTACCCGTGTCAGACATGGGTACTCGAATCCAAGTAACATAGATTTCAATCATGTTTAATATCATCCCAATGTATGTGTTTGATTTTTTTTTTTTTAAATTTTTTTAATGTTTTGTTTAAATTACATGACTTGTGTGCTTGCTAAAAAGATGTTTAATTTAATAAGCTCTAATTTGATGTTTTGAAATGCAACTATAAGCTCCATAATTTAGTAGTATTAGTACCATCTAATATGTAATGTTGCATTAGAAGTATAATGCTAATTTGGCAAGCTTTATCTATTTACTTACGTTATTGCATTCTATTACAAGTTAATGTATTGTAGTTTCATTGG
Source organism: Chenopodium quinoa (assembly GCF_001683475.1). NCBI lineage: Eukaryota > Viridiplantae > Streptophyta > Magnoliopsida > Caryophyllales > Amaranthaceae > Chenopodium > Chenopodium quinoa. The sequence continues at coordinate 1,979,402 of NW_018742733.1, read as the reverse complement.
AATTTTATTTTAAACCGATATAATTTTGGAGTTTATTGGTTTATAGGTTTTTGCGCTTTTGATATTGAGATATTCTCTCTTACCCTTCTTTCTTCCTCCATATCCCTTTTTAATAGTTCCTAACTTCCTTTAATGTATTGATGCACTTGTAATTTTTTTTTTAACCTTTGCTATTAACAATTCTTTATATGCAATGTCCTTATAATTATTGAATGACAAATATGACTAGTGAAGAGTGAAAAATCTGAATATATAGCTGATTGATGATTGGGATACTGGTACAAATTTTGAAGTACATAAACTTTATCAAATGCATCATCATTATCATAACCTGAAGTACCTTTTTAAGACTTAATAGTTCGTGTTTTGGTATCATTATTGAACTTATCCCTTCTAGGAGGTGAAGGTATGCCTTTATATGAAGGAATATCACATGCTGTTGATTCTATATGTTGACAAGCAATTACCTATATCTTATACTGAGAAAGTTAAATGATGACATAAAGTATGGATACCATTACTAGTGCAGTTAGACGTACAAAGATGGTTTAGGTAAGAGAAATAAGAAGCTTTTGGAAGCTTGCATCCCAGAATTGAAATTTGTCGATTTGGTAAAATTAGTCACCTGGCTCCACATATGCTTGAATGCTGAGCTTATTTATGTGTCTCTCTTTTTCTGTCAGAAATGGATCGTTCTTGGATGTATGGTAAACGCAACACGCGTGAATTTTTGGACGGGGTTAAGGAGTTTTGTAGACGTGCTAAAGAGCACCAAAAGAGTAGTGGAGAGGATGAAATTTATTGCCCTTGTCGTGACTGCTTTACTGTAAAGAAATTTAGTGATATAAAAATCATAGAAGAACATTTGATTCGTCGTGGGTTTAGGCAAGCGTACCATGTGTGGCTTTGGCATGGTGAAAAACTAGTTTCTGGGGAAACTTCTAGTGTACATGATATTCAGCAGGAGGAGAGTGATGAATCTGATGAGAGTGAACGCGAGAGCTGTGAGAGTGATGTAGGGGATGAAGACAATGATGACGAGGAAGATTACATGGATGAGATGATGGATGGGGTAGGGGATCGTTTAAATGAACGAGGCAACAGACGAAGTAGGGGTCCGACGAAAGAGGTTCAAGTCAAAGAGCCTATGTTTCTTGAGTATGATGATCTTGGTCAGCCAGCGGGTGATTGGGAGCACGTTTATGCGAGACATCTTGGTAGCTGTGCTAAAAAAATTAACATTAATGTCAAGCAGTATCGATTAGTACCTGAAGCCGACAAGCAAACATTATGGAATAAGACAAAGGTTAGAATTGGATATAACCTAATTTATGTAATGTAGTCGATGTTGGTTATTAACATCAGTTAGTTTTCTGATTACACAGGCTTTGTTCCACATTGAAGATGGTCCAACAAAGGAAAAGGAAAAGTTGTTTCATTCTGGAGTGGCCAGCCGATTCAGAGGTTTTAAGACAAGGTTAGTGAGTCGTTGGATCACTAAGACAACGAAGCCTCCAGAAAAGAGTGCACACTTAATGCCCTGGGAAATTTACAAGGGAATCATCACAAAAGTGGACTGGGAAAAGTTTGAAGGAGATCGTACCACTGATGAGGCAAAGGTGATTGTAATATCAAAGGATATAATAAAGAAAGATGTTAGTTAATATTGACGCACAATATGTAATCAAAATATCAATAATGCTTATTTATTTTCTAATCTAATAGGCTATTAGTGAGAAGGCAAGGAAGAACGCAAAACAGAACAAGCACTATCATCACTTAGGGTCGAAGAGTTACAGGAGGAGCAAAGAACAGTGGATCAAGGATGGAAGATACCCTACTGATACTGATGGATCATCATCTTGTAGAGTAGCTAAACGAGGCTTGGAATGGCTATTGGCAAGACAAGTGCCTGGTGAAGGAGGAACTTGGGTTATCACAAACGATGAAACACGGAAAGTTGCCAAAAAATATGTTGGTATTGTTGAATGAGAAATTTGTTGCTGTAAATTGACGATATCTAATGTATATAAATGTGTCCTAATTGCCAATAGGAGGAGTATATGCAACAACAGGCCAAAGGGACTTTTATTCCACAGCGGAATGTGGATGCCCTGTGCATGGCTCTTGGGAAAAAAGATCATTCTGGCCGTGTTTATGGATTAGGGGGACTTAATGTTGGCCATCGCAAGGCCTTTGGCAAGCCAGACCCAAGGGTCTCTGAATTGAACCAAAGGCAATCATTGGAGGAAATGAAGGAGAAAATCAAAGCTTCCTTGATGGAGGAATTTGAACAAAAGCTGAAAGATCAAGTGGAAATCCAGGTGAAGCAAGCACTGGCCTCCATGATGCCACAAAAATTGCCCCAAGCCACCAGTTCCAATCTATCACCACCTATGTTGACGGTAAATACTTACTCAGTCGACAATTTAAAAAAAATTCCATTTATACTCAAAAAACACAATATAGTATCTTGCATTAAGCTATTGAACTCTTGATGTATAGGCTTCGAAAACATGTCGTCTTGCTGTGTGGGATGCCTACTCTGGGAACAAAATTGTTGTAGCAGGTGGTACGGCATATCCCTATGGTGATGGGCCAATGTGCAATCAATCGATCATGCCTGCCCACATGAAGGTATGTATCAATGATCCTTACAGTGATTTTGTCGATGTTGACCTCCCGGTACCTGTGGAAGGTGTCACTAAGATTGGTGAAGCTCGAGACAATTTTGTGCAATGGCCCGCAGCCTTAGTGTTGTTTGAAGATGAGGTGAGGACTGATATTGGACTCAAACTTATTTTAGTTTTCCTACCTGGCGTAGTTTGAGGTCTTTTTGTATTATTCTCCAAGTCATATTTTTGACTCAGATTATAAATAGATGTACATTGACTCAGATTATAAATAGATGTACATACATTGACTCAGATTGGAAAACTTGATCCTAATTGACCCAATATAGATCAAACAAAAGAGTGCATATTTTTGCTTTAATTCCACCTAAAGCTGTCCTAATTTGTTCTAAAAAGGCTATAGGCCTTGATTCACTCAAAATGAAAGTGGAACCTTGTTATCCCAAAATATAACCCATTTTCTATTTATGGTTCTGTAATATTACCTAAATTAGCAACGTTCGGTGTTTCAAACTATTTTGTCCAAATTGGCCCTATATAGTCCCTACTTGAATTATAATAGAATTTTGTGAGCTAATATGACTCTATTGACGATTGAAAAATGATGTTAGGAGGCCATCCCAGAAGAAAGGTATGAAGGAAACAGCAATGAAAAGGTTGACAGCAGTGATCTTCAATCAGGAGAGTCAGCAACCAATGTCAAAGGGTCATCACAACAAGTTGGGGAAGACATGGTTGCTTCCAATGGTGAGAAAAGTAAGCTGTTGCAAGTGCAACTTGTCATGGCGAGTCAACCGGAGCGGTATGATGTCACAACGGTTCTGTTGGATGCAAAAGTGTTCCACTTAGAAAAGGACACTGAAACTCTTATCACAGCGGAGGACATCAACCTGTTACTCAGAGGGGCAAGGCTGAGCATTTCCGTTGTTCAGGTCTTCATGATGTAAAATTTTTTACCCTCTTGATCCTTTGAATCTGAATGATTTAACGAAAGCTGTGCATTTATCATACATTTGACACAACTTTGATACACAGGTTTCTAATTGATAGATACATCTCTTCTTTTGATTCGTCACATATTGGGTTTCTTTGTCCCCAAACAATCGCTGCATCTAATGTCCGTCACCAGACTCACCACCATCAAGTCACTGCAGATTACATAAGGGATGTTTTCTTATCCAGTAGGGATAGGGGTGATGCTGGATACCAACTCATACTGGCTCCATATTATGAAGAGTATTTATGAACTCCAAACTTATCTATAATTATGTTTAATTGTTTGTAGTAGAGTATGAATTTTTCATTAATTATGGTAACTTAACAGTTAACATGTCTTGTAATTCATACAGGGAGCACTGGATACTCATTGTGATTAACCTTACATGCGGCAAAGTCTTCAAGTTCGATTCCTCCAAGGCTAAAAAGGGGAAATCTTTGACCATAAAAGACTGTTTAGATATGTAAGAAGAAAATTTGTGCACCATAAATTTTGACTAAGAAAGTTTTTTTGTGTGATGTAAAAGCATTAATAATCTCATGTTTGTGTGTGTATGCATGTGCAGGGCTTACAATGTCTATAAGGGTAAGGGTAAGGGTAGAAAGGGGCGCAACTCTAAACTGAAATGGTTTTCTATAAAGGTATATGATGTTAGTTAATATGTATTGTTAATCTCTAATAACTAGATACGTGTATCTTGACATTTTATGAATATCTTTCTTATATAGTGTGCTCAACAAACTGGTGATACTGAGAGTGGCTTTTATGTCATGAAATTTATGCATGAGATAGTCACATTATATGGTGATTGTCAAAATATGGATAAGGTATGCATCATTTAAGAATTATTGTGGCTTTAAGTTGCAGTAAATTAAGTTTTATTTTAACTTGTGTGGTCTAATTCATGGTCGTCAAAGGAGTATCAAAGACGAGATGAGCCCTACACTGATGAGGAAATCAATGAGGTTCGAGAGCAATGGGCGATCTTTTTTGGAGACAAGTATTTGTGAAAAACCTACTTAATTGACAACCTTGACGACTTTTTGTAAATATAATCTCAAGGTTATATGCATTAATTAACTTCTTATATATGCTCTACTATGTTATTTATATATTATAAACTATATATACTGCGTATATGTGATGTTAATGATGGTTTTGTGTGGCATACAGGGTGATATCGTGTTGATTTGTTGCTGGCGGTATTTTGAGAATAGGTCTTGGTGGAGTTTAATTTCGTGTGATTAAAGGTTTTTCTAGATTTTAAATATTTGGTGGATCAAGTACAGGAACTTTGCTGAACTTCCCCTTAAATGTAGAGTTAGTGGTGGTGCTCGAGACTTTTGGGGTTATGGTGGTTTTTCAGGGCTAGCTCCCGGTGGTGGAGGAGGAGGGAGGTCTTGGTGGCATTTCAATTTTTTAGAAAATCAGGTAGGATCGATTTTCTGTAGCATAACCCTATGGCCTGCAACAAGTAAGCTCATCAACTAGCAAAAAACCAGACCTTTTGCTATAGCATTTAGGCATTACATCCTCTTCGGCCAAAAAATCATGGACTTGTTGCTGCCACTTGTGCAGCTGGACGAGCCTGCAATTTTCATATTAATGCTCGGTGCAATTGATGTTATTTCTACTGGTGGTACACTGTACACAGCTACCTCTGACCTCAATTGTGCTCTGCTGTAGTTGTTGAGAAACAATACTCATATCATCATATGTATGGAATTATGGGTATTTAAAACATATTTTTTATCAACAATTTGTTTGGTTCTATCATATATTCATATGTATTGCTGTGTACAATCATATGTGAGTTGTTTGCTTTGATCTCTTAGGCACAGGCTAAAGTACAATGTAATATGCTTCATCTTGTTAAACCAGCTACAAGGCTTCAGATATTTCAAGTAAAAGCTGTTATATGCAGAAATGCCCACAACTGCATATGCGCAATTTGGTTCTTGGATATTTTTATTACATCAGTTGATATGCTTTTGTTATGGAAACTTTGTTGCATAGAACAAATTCATTGTTATGTTAAAGCCACAACATCAATGAAAGTATGCTATCCTTTAGGGTATGGTAGGTCCGTGGGCAATCAGGAGGGCGGGATACATGGATATAGTTTATAGTTTATGAGAGTTTACAGTTAAATACAGACCCTCTGCAGAGATTCCCTACAGAGTCCACACCACTGAAGCTTGTAGCTACATGCATTAGATGTTGAAGACGAATAGGAGAGTGAGAGCAAATGGTTATTGTTTGACTTGATGCTAAAACAGATGATTAACCCGGATTTAATTATTTGACTAATCATCTGTGCTTCTGGGTGAAACGGGATGAGCTCATATGTGGGGATAAGAGACCAAAGATCTGTCATGAGACTTGATATTGATACTAGAGGACTTGTAAATGAGTTATTTGAATTACAAATGTGTATGCTGTCTTTTCAAGCTGACTTTATGTCATTGGTAATTCTGATATGTAGTTCCCCCTCCTCCCCCCCCCCCCTCCCCCCCACCTATTTTTTTTACGAACTTCCTTTGTTGATATGTAGTTCAAAATGATAGTAGTGGTTGGGTGAAATTTTGTGTCGGGTAAGGATTTTATACCCCTGTCAGAGTGTCGAATGACTGATAACAGCTGGGTTTGTTTTGAATGCTTATAATTGATAGGCTGGTACATTAAGGTTGATGCTTGTAGTGAGCCTTTGGTGATGTACAGAAGAATGATTATATTTTAGTTTAAAGTCATATTCTGTGCTTGTGGTTGCTGTAGGGATAGAGAAGTAACAGGATATTGAAACTATTATGAGATAAGTGAAAGACGGAAAGTTTGGGATTAAGGTCTGATATATGCATGGTCACTACTTGTATTGGAGTTGTTAGAATGACTGAGAAAACTGATGAAGCGCTTAGAATTCTTAAAAGAATTGATGACTGAGAAATTGAGCTGCTGTGAAGACAAGGATTATCTTTTGTAAAGAAACCTTGGGGAGTTGGAGTTGAATGAGAATTAATGGATAAGCTGCTGACACTGGTTGTTACCTTCACCATTCTAAGAATTGAAGCCTTTGATCAGTTAGACGTCGTGGGGGTAAGAAGGGATCTTGCCAGATATTCGTACATACAACTGATTGGCAGCCTTGAGGAAATAGGTTGGAGGTAGCACCAAATTTTATTGGAAAGCAAGATAAATAATTGGGGATGAAGATTATAGATGTCAAAACAATTGCGTTTTTTATAGTATTCTGATTGATGATTTAACCAATATTGTGATCCAGATACTGTTTGACAGGATGTTTATAGAAGTCCAATGATCCCTGAATCATTTCCTATCCTTGTTGACTGTCTAATGACTAATGGTCATGCCGTTGGTTGGGATCGTTTTCAGGAATTGAAATTGCAGGACCTTATGATCACTGGCTTGGGAGATCTGGGAATCGAGATGCACTCACTCTATAAGGTGAGCTGCAGAGAAGGTTTCCCTTGATCTCATGACTTATATAGTTGTATTCCTGCAAATTTTTGCTGCCTACTGGCCATACTATCGGGTGATCCTGAATTCTGACAGTAAAATCTCCATTCTGCTTCCTAATCTGTCTCAACTCTCTGAATCTCTGGACGGATTTCTCTCCTTCAATATTAAATCACCCGTGATGTAATTTTGTTATAATTTCAGAGCTGCATCTGATCTAAGGCTTTTATTCTGCTCAGATAAATACTCTCTATGACCTGTGTTTACTCAATTTTTAGGGAGAAACTAGCGAGTCTTAAAAAAACTCAAGAACAACTTGTGTTTAACTCTAGCTCTGCTGTAGCTAGAGTGGAGCTCCATCTAAGATTTCCAAGTCTATGATGCTCAAACTCGAGTATATGAATACAGTTGAGCTTAACTGCTCAGGAGTCAGGCTTGGGGTAATTTTAAGTACGAGTTTATTTTAATTATTGCCCAGTTAATCTCCGAGATTAACATTCCAAGTTAATCTCTTCTCACAACTTTATGCATATATTTTCGTGCCACTTTATAATTTCACCTTTATTATTTAAAAAATAAAAGTAAAACAATATACTGTGAGAAGAGATTAACTTTTCATGTCAATCTCAGAGATTAACTTGAATTCTCCCATATTAATACTACCTCCGTTTTTTATTAGTTGCAACTTTGGGATATTAATTGTGTGAGATAAAAAATTCCAAAGTTGCAACTAAAAAAAATGAAAGGTAGTAATACTCATAACTGTATCAAATGATTAATGAAAACATATCACTTGACACTTTAAACCCATTAAACAGGGTCGTGATATAGTAAAATTTGTCGTACACTAAAAAAAAAAAAGTAAAATTTGTAATATAAGGCTAAAAATGTGTTGAAAAAATAAGCTTTGTGATTAAAAGTTGAGACTATTCTAAATTAGTTGGTAGTGTCAATTTTTCAATTAAATAATAAGTCTCATATAATAAAATCTTGGCTTTCTAGTCGAGACACTAAAGAAAAAACATCTATAATACATATGGGCACAAATTTTAAAGGGTATATAGGAAAGTTTAGTACGGAATATGTTAAAAGTTATAAGAGCATAGCCATCCGTTGCCCTTTTGTAATGAGCATAAAGAGAGAGAAATTGAAATAATATTATAAAATACAAAAAATAGTATTTTCGGAGAGAGAAATGCCATGACCAGGCCATGACCTGTAGCAAATGGTGGGCAAAAGATGAGGGTATGCCACTTGTCTTATAATAATTGGCCTATAGTGTTATTTTTAATATTCTTTTTAATGTTTTATATGTATAAAATATTTATGACTAGGGCAACCAATGAGAGTATATTGACATAGCTGGGTATAGGAATTGGGCATGAATGAAGTGGAAGAGAGAGATATGTATTAAATATTTGATAACCACCATTAGCTTGGACAACCAATGACTTTGCTCTAAAAATGGGGGTATCTAAGTAATTGTACATGAAACAAATATAAAAATAGACACGTGTTTGGGACTAGCGTTTAGGTAGTTTTTGATATTACTCCATAACTTTTAGTTTTTTGACTTGGGCAAAACACTACCTAATTAATTTTGGGATACCTTAATTAGGAAAACAGACAATTACTATTGGGACGAAGGGAATACTTTAAAACCATTCAAAAGTTATTGTCGAACACACCTTAGAGGTGGGGATCTACATATCGTGTACTCCCTCCATGTTTTAATAAATGTTACACTTTCTTTAGACAAAAAAAACTACATTTAAAAACGGAGTATTATACTTCATCCGTTACGAATTACTCGCAACGAAGGGGTATTATTTGTGAGACATAAAATATTCTTTTGTTGCGAGTAATATGTAACGGAGGGAGTATCTTTCTCCTCTCATAGTCCCCATCTAAACCCACTATATTTTTTTTTCTCTCATATTCTTTACTTTTAAATAAACTAATAACCCCCACTATCTTTCTTTTACAATTATATAATTTTGTAATACTTTAACTACCCCCACGTATCTCTTATTTTATTTAAGTCAATTAAATTACATAAAACTATGTACTAGCCAATTTATATTACTCCCTCCGTTTTTAAATACTTGCTCCAATTCTCTATGCGCGTAGTTTTAGGAGAAATTGGAGAAAGTAATAAAATATGAAGGGAGTGGGGTTGGTGGAATAATAAAAAATTGTAAAAGGCAAAAGTAGTGCAGAGAGTTGGAAGAAAGAGAATATATGTGGGGTCCACTAAGTGAGAGAAATTAATCAAATAAAAACTTTATAAATAAGAAAACGGAGCAAGTATTTAAAAACGGCCGAAAAAGAAAAGTGGAGCAAGTATTTAAAAATGGAGTACTTACTACGTATTAAAATAAGGAGGAAGTACTCAAAAATTAGATTTAAAAAGTGAATTGCTATTTGCCACAATAAAATTACTCAAGTTATAGTATTAAATGACTTTCATGCCCCTTATAATTTTAAAAATTACATAACAATCCAACCATTACTAACTTTGTCTTTGCTCCATCTTCACCATTAGCTCCACCACCCATACTATCACTCACCTTGACTGGTCCACCACCACGACTCCACCTTGACCATCATACACCACGACTTTACCTTGACCACCCACGAGACATAAAATGAGTCGACGACGGTCGGCGTTCATATCGGAGGCACTTGGCGGGGACGATGAACCGTCGACGCCGTCGAGTCAGGTTTATGTCGGGTTTTTTTTTTCAATTTCCGATGTACCCGGTCGCATGCTATATACGACTATACCACGGTATAGTCGCATGCTATATGCGACTACACCGTGGTATAGTCGCATATAGCATGCGACTACACCATGGCGTAGTTGCATATAGCATGCTACTATACCATGGTGTAGTCGCATGCTATATGCGACTATACCACAGCATAGTCGCATGCTATATGCGACTACACCGTGGTATAGTCGCATATAGCATGCGACCGGGATCCTTTATATTTTTTTTAAGCAATCTGTATAATTTATATTTATTAATTTTTGATAATTATTAAAAATAACAAAATACACTTAATTTAATTAGTAAATTTATGGCTTAATAAAAAAAGTTAGTAGTTTAAATTTGCAAAAAAAAAAAATTATTTTTGTTTTCAATTGAATTTAATTTAATTTGTAGTTAAATTTAATTTTAATTAACTTAGTATTTTTCTTTCTTATAGGATCCAATTGAAGATTTTGACGGTGATGGGGTAAATTATTACCCACATTTTCAGACCGATCAATTATTTCCAACGTATCGAGAGTTGTCACAATGGGCGAAAGACATTGCACTAACACTCAAATTTCAACTTGTGATTTCTTACAACCATAACGGATGGTTGTATTTGAAATGCAATCGTGGTGCAAGAGATAGGGGAAAAAATAGAGATCTTAGTGTTGCTCAACGACCAAAGACAAAAACTCAACATTGCGGTTGCAAGTTTTTGATCAAGGGTTATAAAGTTTCTGATGATGAAGGATGGCAGATTGTCTTGGGTCCCGATGCATATGGAAAACACAACCATGAGCTAATTGTCTATGAAGAAGACAATCGACAAATGAGCAAGCTTAGTCCGGGTGCGAAGCAACTTGTTCGTGACTTGACCGATGCAAAAGTGAAGCCACTAAATATCTTAGCGGCTGTACGGAATCAGTTTCCTGATGATCATCCCAATCGTAGACATATTTACAACTTTAGGGATCGGTTGAGACTTGAAGATGCTGATGGTCGAGCTGCTGTTACATATTTCCTTGAACTTAGTATCGAGTCGCAGTATACACATTGGAGCTTGGTTGACCCGGATACGAATGTTTTGACTCATGTATTTATGGCACATCCTACGTCTCTAGCGCTCTTACGCACGTATCCGTGGGTCATTGGCATTGATTCAACTTACAAGATAAACAAATACAAAATGCCTTTTTTGGAGCTCGTTGGTGTTACTCCTTGCAACATGAATTTCTTGACCGGGTATACTTTTATGAAGGATGAGAGCGCTGTGAGCTATGCATGGGTGATAGATAAGTTAAAGTTGCTGGTTGGTAGTGATGTATCGCCTACGACTATTATAACCGATTGTGAGTTGGGTTTGATGTCGCCTATTCGGGAAATATTTCCTGACATTGCTCATTTACTATGCACATGGCATATTAACAAAGATGTAGAGCATAGAGTTAAGAAAATAACGAATAATAAAGATCAAGGAAAAATTTTCAGGTTGACAAGGTGGAATCCAATTCTCAATGCCACCACATTGGATGATTATAATAGAGCGGTCCGGAAAATGGAGGAATCTTATGTAGCATTTCCTGCTGTGATTTCTTATGTGAAGGACACTTGGTTAAACAATCATAAGGAGAAATTTGTGAAATTTTGGACCAATGGTGTGCTTCACTTCGGCAATGTCACCAATTGTAGAGTGGAAAGTGCACATTCATCTTTGAAGGGGTGGTTGGAAACTTCAACTGGTTCTCTCGATTCTGTATGGGCCAAGGTAAACAAGGCAATTGAAGATCAGGTCACACAGATTAAGCAATCACTTGAGCGCAGTCGACGCAGTCATGGGCGGATATATGATGTTATGCCATTACAACATCTTAATGGACGTACCTCCCACCATTGTATGTTGTTGTTGGTGAATGAGAAGAAAAGAATGAGAGAGTTAAGTCATGAGGTGAATGTTCGGTGTGGATGTGTTTGTAAGACAACTCATCAGATTCCCTGTGCATGTGATATACGTCGTGCCATTGATTCGGGGACATACTTCTACTTAGACCAAGTGCACCCCTTTTATAGGACACTAGTGATTGGTGAGGATGGTTGTGTTCCGACTCCATTGGATGACCCCGATCATCAGTCACAGGACAGTCGATTTTTTGAGAGTCTTGTGCGTGAGGTGAGTAGAAGTGACCCGGCAATCATGCGTTCTGTATCTCGCCTAATAGATGAACATCTCCATTCCGATCAATTTGATGTTAATGAGCCGCCTAGGAACACAACTACTAGAGGGAGACCACAATCAAATAATACACGACGTAATCGTAGTGCATGGGAGTATACACGTGGTACTCGTGGGCGTCGTGGTCGTAATGGGGGACGCGGTGATGGTGGTCGTAGTGGAGGTCGAGGTAAGGGTACTCTATGTTTTTGTAATTTTTTGTTTATTTTGCTATACTTTGATGTTTATGTTAACTACAAAATTAATAATTCGTTATTCATCAGGAGGAAGAGACATTTCAGATTTTCCTTACCTTTATGGGCTTCCCGATATCATCAAACCATTTGTGGAGGATTGGAACAATGTAATGGGTGACGGGAATTGTGGATTTCGATGTGTTGCAGACTTTTTCTTAGGTAAGCCTTTGCATAAAGTATCTGTCACATTATATTCCAATGATTTTACTTTAAATTTTGTTGTTTAATTTATTAGGTGGGCAAGACAATTGGATACAAGCTCGGTATTTAATTGTGAACGAGGTTAAGGCATAGTAGCACATAAAAGTAGCACATAAAAGTATCTAAAAGTTATAGTGACATAGTCAAGTCCATAAATTACATAACAAATCTAAAACATAAAATAGAAGCAAGTCGTTCGGTACAAATTATAAAGTGCATCAATAAAACATAATCATCCAGCATACTCATCCCATTCTTTCAGCACATCAGCAACACGTGGCTAGCAGTCGATGCAACCCTACAATAGCCTGAGCAATCCGTCCCATCCACTGCAAATGAGATATTAATAAGTACCGCATCCACTTCTGGAACAACAAAGATACGTGACACGTAATTGAACCAATCATAATAACCATCCACAACATCAGAGGAACACTGAGCGCGTTGGAACTCTGCAAGAATCAACCGAAAACCTCTAGGATACAAGGTCCAAGCATTCTCAACACTCGAGACATTCCACTTAACTTCATACAATTTCGAATCTGCAGGCCTGTAAGCGAAATCTAGACGGTTAATAGGCATAGGAATTGTCTGTACATAACCAAACTGCCGTAAGACACGATCGGGCATGTATGGCTCAATGACATCTCGATAACGAAGCCATCCAATAAATACAGTCCTAGGAACATCTGAGGCTGGCTCTGGACCATAGGGTAGCCAAACCACCTGCAAGGAATGAGGTAAAAACATTAATAAAGTCGCATTAATTAACCTTTGTTTAATGAAAATATGTAGAAAGTGTTATAATTTACCATGTTCGAATCAAACTCATCTAACCGCTGACGAAAAGATCTCAACCGAGCATCAGAAAAGCCCTCCTTCTTAACACTCCAAGTAGAGGCACGAGCCCCATGAGATGCACAAACTAACCGTTCCCTATGAGGCCGAAACGGTGGGAAATGCTTATATATCCAAGCCTGTAGTAATGTCAAACAACCAGCAATGCCTGAGCACATACTCCTGCTCGCAATCCCTAACTGGCGATATAAGTTCGCCAAAGTGGCGACTCCCCATGCATAATCTGAAATATCATCCACACCATGAATGAGCCCGAGGAAGTCAGCTGGTCGTACCCTACTAGCACTCTTGTCTACAAATAATGTAGAACCAAAAAATAGTAACATGTAACCCACAAGTTGCATTTCAGGACTACGCTTTGAGCAAATGTTGATAATGGAATCAATGGAAATCGCACCACTACAATAGTGCGGTGTAAGAGGTGCCAAAAGTGTATCTCTATCCACTCCAAGCAACTTCATAGCATGTATGCGCAACTCCTCACTAGTAGCCTGAGAAGAAACTATACGCCCATCCACTGGGATGCGCAAAATGTGCCAGACATCATGTAGAGTAATAGTCATCTCTCCAAAAGGGAAGTGAAATGTGTTAGTGTCAGGTTGCCACCGCTCCACAAATGCACAAATAAGAGGTATATCTAGGTGTCCAAACATACACCGAGGCAAGTGTGACAAGCCTATACCCTCAACTACTGCAACCTACTCGGATGAAAGCGCGACAAACCATGACTGAAGCTGGTAACATGCTCTTTCCCTATTCTGACACCTTAGCAAGTTTCTCTCCTTTCCATCCCATATCATACGAGCAACATGGCCTCCGAAACTAGGAATAACACTACCATCAAGGGGCCCACCGGGCATGTCCTCCTTCACTATCCAAGAATCATCATCAACTTGTCTTTGACGTTTATTAGTACGCCGTCTACTAGTGGTGCTACCGGTGTCAGAAGCGACAAACCTACCATCTCTAGCCCTTCTACCAACCACTACACCTGACGTATCATCATGCTCACCACTCTGATCAAAATTACCCTCAAACTCCTCCATCTCCTCAGACTCACTAGCTCGTCTGTGATCAGGCTCGTCGTCAAAAGGAACAAATACATCATCAGAAGCACCATCAAAAACAGACTTTCCCAATCGTGCATCATCCCTTTCTCTCCTAACAGAGGCATCGATGTTTCGGGCTCGAGTGTGTCGCGGCCCTGAGCTAGTCAACACATCATTCACTGCAATTGATTTTCCACCTTGTCGCTATTTAATATAATAATAAAATTTCAAATTATTATATTCATAATTCTAACAATATTTATTATTATTTCAAGCATTATTACTAATAATTTTACTATTAAACAATATACTGTTCAAATCATTTTTTTTAAATAATATATTTCAGTTTTCAGTTGATTAAACAATATACTATTCAAAAATTTATATTTTCAGTTGGTTTTCAGTTGATTAAACAATAACAATCATTTTTTTTAAACAATATACTTTTCAAAAATTTTATGACTAATTTGAAATTAACTTTAAATAAAAAAGATATATTTTTAGTTGGTTTTATCTTAAAAAAAAAATTTAGTTAGTTGTTATAAAAAAATTTAAACAATGATTACATTTGGTTTTTTAGTTATAAAAAAATTTTTTTAAAAAAAACAAGAAAATAAAAATCCCCACAACTCATGTTAGTTAGTTGTTACCTCCAAAAAAAACAAGTTATTTGGATTTTATTTAAAAATTATCCATGTTTACTTTGTTGACAATTGTAAAAAAAGAAAATAAATAAAAATTGTTGACAATTATCTACGTAGTCTTTGACTCTTTCAAGTATAACTTTTTTTTTTAAGGAAAAAACTGCTTTTTTTTATTAAATTAAAACTGCTGTTTTAAATTAAAAAAATAATAATAATAACTACTATCTTAAATCATACATATATATCTTAGGAATAAAGATAAACTGATTCAAAACAAAAACATTGATGATCATGGAATAAAGATAAACATGGATCAAGTAAAACATGATTAATATTTAAATTTTATTATCAAATAAAATATTAATTCGAATTCAAAAAAAAAAATACCGTAATTAAAAAAAATATATTAATTCGAATTAAAAAAAAATATTAATTCGATTTTTTTTTTAAAAAATAATAATAAAATTACCATAATTCAAATTACATTACTAATTTTATCACCAATTCAAAATTAATTTACGGATGACAATTCGAAATTAAAAAAAAAAACAAATTACAATCATAATTCGAAATTTAAATTCAAAAAAAAAAAACCATAGTCGCGTGCTATATGCGACTCCACCACGGCATAGTCGCATATAACATGCGATTATACCGTGGTACAGTCGAATATAGCATGCGACTACACCATGGTAGAGTCGCGTGCTATATGCGACTGTACCGTGGTATAGTCGCACGCTATATGTGACTGTACAGTGGTGGAGTCGCATATAGCACGCGACTATGCGATTTTATGCGAAAATAAAAAAAAATTACCGACGAATTGGCCGGCGTTTTCCCCGCGTTTCCCGGCAAACGAACCCCCTTCCCACGCCGCGATTCCATTGTCGTCAGCCCCTTCCTTTTTCCGGTTGATTTGGTATGATAAGTGGTTGATTTGGTGTAATAGATAGTGAGAAATTGAATGATTCCGGCGACCTTTGGGTGGTGGTGGTGATGGTGTGTACGGTGATGGTGATTCCGGTGACGGGTGGTGGTGGTGATGGTGGTGGAAAGAGTATAATTGGTGAGAAAAATTGAATAATGTCAAACATAAAATTTATAAGGGTAGATGAGTCATTTAATACCGCGCCCTAATTAATTGTGGCATTTAGTAACACCCTTTAAAAATGGTAAGAGTTAAAGTAGTCAACAATACAGAGTACACAAGATCGAATAGCCCAAAGTTTAGGGTGGGAGACTTCAGTCTTTCTCTCTCCTCAGTTCTTCCCCAACAATAGCTTCTTCAATTACATGTCAATTACAATCAACAAAGCTTCAGATCATCCCATTTCTTATCAGCTGAATTCGTTGATTAGTACTTTTCTGGGCATCTCCAACAACCCCAAGAAGCCCCAACACCATGATTTACTGCAGCAATTAGCGGGATCCATTAATGGTGGTAGCAGAGCCAATTTTTTGGGGTTCTGGTTTAATGCTCTCAAAGTACTTCCATTTATGCTCGTGATTTCTCGGTAGCTGACAGTTTTTTCTGGGTAATTGCTTCCTTATTTTAATTTCTTATAATTTTATGATTTGTTAATTGATAGATTAATGCATTGATTGTAAAATTTGGGTTTGAATTTCATATTTGATTGATTATTATATGCTTAATTTGATACTGAAAGATTTAGGATTCCCTACTACTTTGATGACCTAGGGTCCTGTTAAATTGAAATTCTTAATGAATTGTTAGTTACTGGGTTGTTGCTGTTCTATAAGTAATAATGTACCGGGGACATTTTGCAATTATGTCCATTTCTGAACATTTTAGTATTACTGTAGCAGTTGAAACTTAAAAGGGTGCATTTTTCGAGCATTCTATGAACTTGGACTTGAGAAACCATTTCAATGGGTGTGTGTACAAGTGTTAGAATCGGATAATTTATGGAAAAATTTCAATGCTTTTAATCAAAATTGAGATGTTGAAACTATCCATACCTATGTATGAGTGTCAGGGTCCGGCATGGGTACTTTTGAAAATGATGGGTCATGTATATAACTAACTAATAATCGCTTTGTGTTTGTGTTGCTACTTGCTATGTATTGAAATGTGTGTTAATGGCTCTGGTGAAATACTGATTTAGGCTTTGAAGAGGATTTCAATTAGTGCCTTAGTGGTGCTTTTGATCAGGATTTTACTTCCTTCGTTTCGTTCTAGATGCATTATTTATAAAAACACGGACTTTTAGGCCCTTTTTGGTTGAAGGAATTTGGATGGAAAAGAAAAGAAAGGAAATTGTTTTAATCAAATTCCCATGTTTGGTTGAATAAATGACATAAAAATCTAAAGGAAAGGAAGGGAAGTGGGAGGAAAGTCTCTTAACAAAATTTTGGCTTTCCTTTCCTCCCAAAATCGGAGGAAAGAGAAAAATAAAAGTAATTTCCTTTCTCTTCCCTTTATTTCCTATTCATCAACCAAATATTGGAAAATAAAATCACCTTCCTTTCCCTTCCCGTCCTTTCTCTTCTTTTCCTTTACTAATATTGAACCAAACAAAGCCTTAAGAAGTCTTTGGAGATGAGAGAAATAGAGATTAGAGAGACAGAAAATAGAGGACCCATTTGCTACTTGAGAGAGATGGAGAATTTATTAACTAAAAAGAAAATTGTGCATCTAATTTGAAACTTCCTTATTTAGAAAGTGATGCATCTAACACGCAATGGAGTAAGTATAATATACAACAACAAAATTTTAGTCACAAAATGATTTGGGGTTGGCTGACATGAATTGTCATAAGGAACCGTTCGGCAAAGATAAAAGGACACAAAGTATTACATTTTGCATATACTAGCTGTTTTTTGTGATAGATAAATTAACGATACAGACTGCTTAGTCTTGACTCTTGTTTCTATTATCAATGGCCTTTGATTCTTCCAAGTTCATGAATTATTTTCAGAGCCTCATGTAGTAGGAACTTATGGACTGTCCATCAGAGATCAGTCAGTCCTCTGGTTTTTATAGTTAAACCCAACAGTGGAGTAACCTTTTGCTATTCGAAGTATCAACTATTGAACAAATGTTTGATTAGAAGAACTTGCTTCCTCCTTGTTTTTTCTTTTGAGAAATAACCAGTAATTTGAAGTCGGAATCTCGAGCAATTTCTATGCTGCAGCTTACCTGATTTGATTGACAGTAGTATTTATCTGCTGCATTATGAGGGAGCCAACAGTTCCTTTGGTGCTGAATTCAACAAGAACTTCTGTGGCCATTTCTGTTTTGTATTTAGTGTTTGTGATGATATTTATGAACCAAACTCCCCTTTAGTCTTAACCTAGTGTGATTTGCATTGATTGATAGACTCCCCTCAGCAACAAATTCTGGTGCTTTGAAAAAACTCTCTACTTGGAAGGCTAGATCAATGGAAAAATTTCGTATGAGCTCCCTCAATACCAAAACCTAAAATTCTTCACCTCCGGGCTTCTGTGATTGCACTGAAATCACCCGATACTGGTGACTGGAAACTAGTTCCTAACGGTGCTTCCTGTCATCACCATTCTCTCCTCTTTATTTTGCTTCTACTCCAGCTAGGTGTTCTACCTGAAACCACCATACTGCACTACTACCCACCACTTCCCACAACCTTTTTGATCCTGCAAATCACACCCCTATTTTGTAGGTAGGTTTTGTTTTTCTTCTTCTAAGTTCATTCTTTAGAGCAATAATTAGTAAGTTATATTTTGAATTAAATTTTTTGTGGGCATTTTGGGGTATATACTGTTTTAGTCCTAGCAAATACTGTTATTGAAATGTGATAGGCCGTCGTCGAGCCTACCAAAGATAAAGTCTTATCTTGGTCTCACTAGCTAATAGCAAGGGTAAGAAAGGGTCGAACCCAAGAGAGACGTTGAATCAACCACCGAGATACTACCGTTTAAATAAGCTAAATGAAGTCGAAATTGGTTTGGTTTTATGTAACATGTAATAATTCAATTCAACTAATACTAAGGGGTGATTAACAATATTTAGAGGATTCTAGGGCTCGAGATACACCACTCAACTTCGTCACAAATCACAAATAACATGTAGCAACAATGGTAAATTAAGGGGATAAAATAGGGGAACTCATCTAAAGCACCCAACTACTCTCTTAAGCTAGAGGGATTACTCGAATCATGAATACAACCTACTCTCGTGGTTACAAAGCATAAAACAAGTATTAAACCATAATCATGATGACAAAAACATTCCCTTTACTGGAAATTCCTATTCTCATGGCATTTCAAGTCAATTAAGCATAAGGGAGCTAACTCAAGTTCATCTCTCGATCCTTCGTTGAGAAAACTTAGATAATAGTTCTAGCAATGGCCATATACAAGAACTAAGCAATTAAACCACTTAAGCTCAACTAATTAACACCCAACAATTACCAAATTAACACATGCAACAAGTAATTAGTGAATTAGTGACTACATTGAGGGTTTTACCCAAACCCTAGAAAATTAGACTGTTCACAATCCATGGAGATTAAAGCAATTAAGGATTTCAAGTAACTCATGAACTAGATTTAACTAAAGATTAAGCTAAATAACAATCTAAGCATACAAGGATTAAGCAAGATAATTAACAATCAAAGCAATTAAAATGGAAGAGAAGAGTGAGAAAAAGTTACCAGAAGCTTCAACTTGAATAACAATGGTGGAACTTGTCTTCTACAATGATTGAGATTGAAATTTCTAAGCTATTAATTAAAATCTAACTAATGATTTGAGAATATTTATGTTTCTACAATTACAAACTAAGAGGAAGCACTAAAAACTTGGATGTCGTACAAATGAACTCAAGGGGTTATGTATAAAGACCCCCAAATAAAAAAGACGGAGAAAACAAGAGTCGGACGCGGCTACAGGTCTCCGTGCTGAGGCAGGCACGGACGTGCAGACAAATCTGCACGGACGTGCTGAGGTAGGCACGGACGTGCCAAATGTGGCACGGACGTGCATGCCTTGAACTTAAGGATCAGTTTTGAAACTGATTCGAGCTGGGCAAATTGCACGGACGTGCTAGAATCGGCACGGACGTGCTGAGTATCTTGCACGGACGTGTCTAATTCTGCACGGACGTGCAGGATCTGGAAAATGCAAACTTCCCGGTTGGTCCGTGCAAACTTCCTGGTACGTGCAAACTTCCTGGTTCGTGCAGGCTCTCTTAGGCCCTTTTCTTCACTTTTTCTTCGGTTTTGCTCCATTGTCTCGGCTTCTAACCTCGGTTTATCATCCATATGCTTCAAATGGTCGTCTTTGGACCTAAAAACTCAACAAAAACACTAACAACCCGTGAAGCAAGGGATACATAAAAATTGAACGAAAGTAGAGTAGAAGTGAACTAAAATGCCAATATATCAAGTAGACAAGGTTCAAAATAACTTTAAAATCATATCAAATAACAAGTTATCAAAATGTTGTATAATGACTACTATAAATTTTAACCTTTTAAATAATTAGAGTATATTTTTAGCGGTGTACACAAAGTGTATTGACAATCTCAATTGAGCAGTGGCGGATTCAGGATTTTGGTGAGTCACCATCAATAACTGATCACTTGTTTCAATCCAAAAATTATATATATGTATATGTAAAAAATATATTTCACCAAAATGATTTCAATCCAAAAATAGGGACATAAAAACCCATACTACAATAGTACTTAAAAATTCAATCTTACAAGTCGAAAGTACGTACTCTAAATAAATAACATGTTACAAACAAATAGTACTATAAAATCATTACATTAAATTAACTTTATTGTACAAGAATTATTAAAAAATTATACGGAGTACACAAAAAATAAAATAGTGAGATAACTTAAGAGACCTGTTATTAAATATAACAGGTCTCTTTAATGAAAAAAAAAGCAGCGCAACAAATATTCATATACAATGTCAGCAGAAAAAGATAACAGGTCTCTTTGTTATTTAAAAAATCTGACAGTGTTAGGCAGCAATAGCAGCAAAGAGACCGCCTATCTATAATAGGAGGTCTCTTTGATATTTTTTTTTAAAAAAAATTCATTTTTTTTTTGCTGGTGAGTCACGTGACTCATCATGCACCTACATAGTTCCGCCCCTGCAATTGAGTGTGTGTGTTTTTTTTTTCTTTTTGGGTATTTAGGAATAATTAATATTAGCTTTTGTCATATAATTTTCAATCTATATTACTTAAACTCTTCATTTCACATTTTCACCTCACATACTCGTGTTGACACTCAGGCATGGGTATGAGCGTATGAGACTTGGACACTTCACTTTTAGTTCAAAATCATGAAATATTTTTCACAATATAGCCGAGTCGGATGCTTGGACACGTACCCGTGTCAGACATGGGTACTCGAATCCAAGTAACATAGATTTCAATCATGTTTAATATCATCCCAATGTATGTGTTTGATTTTTTTTTTTTTAAATTTTTTTAATGTTTTGTTTAAATTACATGACTTGTGTGCTTGCTAAAAAGATGTTTAATTTAATAAGCTCTAATTTGATGTTTTGAAATGCAACTATAAGCTCCATAATTTAGTAGTATTAGTACCATCTAATATGTAATGTTGCATTAGAAGTATAATGCTAATTTGGCAAGCTTTATCTATTTACTTACGTTATTGCATTCTATTACAAGTTAATGTATTGTAGTTTCATTGGAATTTTATTTTAAACCGATATAATTTTGGAGTTTATTGGTTTATAGGTTTTTGCGCTTTTGATATTGAGATATTCTCTCTTACCCTTCTTTCTTCCTCCATATCCCTTTTTAATAGTTCCTAACTTCCTTTAATGTATTGATGCACTTGTAATTTTTTTTTTAACCTTTGCTATTAACAATTCTTTATATGCAATGTCCTTATAATTATTGAATGACAAATATGACTAGTGAAGAGTGAAAAATCTGAATATATAGCTGATTGATGATTGGGATACTGGTACAAATTTTGAAGTACATAAACTTTATCAAATGCATCATCATTATCATAACCTGAAGTACCTTTTTAAGACTTAATAGTTCGTGTTTTGGTATCATTATTGAACTTATCCCTTCTAGGAGGTGAAGGTATGCCTTTATATGAAGGAATATCACATGCTGTTGATTCTATATGTTGACAAGCAATTACCTATATCTTATACTGAGAAAGTTAAATGATGACATAAAGTATGGATACCATTACTAGTGCAGTTAGACGTACAAAGATGGTTTAGGTAAGAGAAATAAGAAGCTTTTGGAAGCTTGCATCCCAGAATTGAAATTTGTCGATTTGGTAAAATTAGTCACCTGGCTCCACATATGCTTGAATGCTGAGCTTATTTATGTGTCTCTCTTTTTCTGTCAGAAATGGATCGTTCTTGGATGTATGGTAAACGCAACACGCGTGAATTTTTGGACGGGGTTAAGGAGTTTTGTAGACGTGCTAAAGAGCACCAAAAGAGTAGTGGAGAGGATGAAATTTATTGCCCTTGTCGTGACTGCTTTACTGTAAAGAAATTTAGTGATATAAAAATCATAGAAGAACATTTGATTCGTCGTGGGTTTAGGCAAGCGTACCATGTGTGGCTTTGGCATGGTGAAAAACTAGTTTCTGGGGAAACTTCTAGTGTACATGATATTCAGCAGGAGGAGAGTGATGAATCTGATGAGAGTGAACGCGAGAGCTGTGAGAGTGATGTAGGGGATGAAGACAATGATGACGAGGAAGATTACATGGATGAGATGATGGATGGGGTAGGGGATCGTTTAAATGAACGAGGCAACAGACGAAGTAGGGGTCCGACGAAAGAGGTTCAAGTCAAAGAGCCTATGTTTCTTGAGTATGATGATCTTGGTCAGCCAGCGGGTGATTGGGAGCACGTTTATGCGAGACATCTTGGTAGCTGTGCTAAAAAAATTAACATTAATGTCAAGCAGTATCGATTAGTACCTGAAGCCGACAAGCAAACATTATGGAATAAGACAAAGGTTAGAATTGGATATAACCTAATTTATGTAATGTAGTCGATGTTGGTTATTAACATCAGTTAGTTTTCTGATTACACAGGCTTTGTTCCACATTGAAGATGGTCCAACAAAGGAAAAGGAAAAGTTGTTTCATTCTGGAGTGGCCAGCCGATTCAGAGGTTTTAAGACAAGGTTAGTGAGTCGTTGGATCACTAAGACAACGAAGCCTCCAGAAAAGAGTGCACACTTAATGCCCTGGGAAATTTACAAGGGAATCATCACAAAAGTGGACTGGGAAAAGTTTGAAGGAGATCGTACCACTGATGAGGCAAAGGTGATTGTAATATCAAAGGATATAATAAAGAAAGATGTTAGTTAATATTGACGCACAATATGTAATCAAAATATCAATAATGCTTATTTATTTTCTAATCTAATAGGCTATTAGTGAGAAGGCAAGGAAGAACGCAAAACAGAACAAGCACTATCATCACTTAGGGTCGAAGAGTTACAGGAGGAGCAAAGAACAGTGGATCAAGGATGGAAGATACCCTACTGATACTGATGGATCATCATCTTGTAGAGTAGCTAAACGAGGCTTGGAATGGCTATTGGCAAGACAAGTGCCTGGTGAAGGAGGAACTTGGGTTATCACAAACGATGAAACACGGAAAGTTGCCAAAAAATATGTAGGTATTGTTGAATGAGAAATTTGTTGCTGTAAATTGACGATATCTAATGTATATAAATGTGTCCTAATTGCCAATAGGAGGAGTATATGCAACAACAGGCCAAAGGGACTTTTATTCCACAGCGGAATGTGGATGCCCTGTGCATGGCTCTTGGGAAAAAAGATCATTCTGGCCGTGTTTATGGATTAGGGGGACTTAATGTTGGCCATCGCAAGGCCTTTGGCAAGCCAGACCCAAGGGTCTCTGAATTGAACCAAAGGCAATCATTGGAGGAAATGAAGGAGAAAATCAAAGCTTCCTTGATGGAGGAATTTGAACAAAAGCTGAAAGATCAAGTGGAAATCCAGGTGAAGCAAGCACTGGCCTCCATGATGCCACAAAAATTGCCCCAAGCCACCAGTTCCAATCTATCACCACCTATGTTGACGGTAAATACTTACTCAGTCGACAATTTAAAAAAAATTCCATTTATACTCAAAAAACACAATATAGTATCTTGCATTAAGCTATTGAACTCTTGATGTATAGGCTTCGAAAACATGTCGTCTTGCTGTGTGGGATGCCTACTCTGGGAACAAAATTGTTGTAGCAGGTGGTACGGCATATCCCTATGGTGATGGGCCAATGTGCAATCAATCGATCATGCCTGCCCACATGAAGGTATGTATCAATGATCCTTACAGTGATTTTGTCGATGTTGACCTCCCGGTACCTGTGGAAGGTGTCACTAAGATTGGTGAAGCTCGAGACAATTTTGTGCAATGGCCCGCAGCCTTAGTGTTGTTTGAAGATGAGGTGAGGACTGATATTGGACTCAAACTTATTTTAGTTTTCCTACCTGGCGTAGTTTGAGGTCTTTTTGTATTATTCTCCAAGTCATATTTTTGACTCAGATTATAAATAGATGTACATTGACTCAGATTATAAATAGATGTACATACATTGACTCAGATTGGAAAACTTGATCCTAATTGACCCAATATAGATCAAACAAAAGAGTGCATATTTTTGCTTTAATTCCACCTAAAGCTGTCCTAATTTGTTCTAAAAAGGCTATAGGCCTTGATTCACTCAAAATGAAAGTGGAACCTTGTTATCCCAAAATATAACCCATTTTCTATTTATGGTTCTGTAATATTACCTAAATTAGCAACGTTCGGTGTTTCAAACTATTTTGTCCAAATTGGCCCTATATAGTCCCTACTTGAATTATAATAGAATTTTGTGAGCTAATATGACTCTATTGACGATTGAAAAATGATGTTAGGAGGCCATCCCAGAAGAAAGGTATGAAGGAAACAGCAATGAAAAGGTTGACAGCAGTGATCTTCAATCAGGAGAGTCAGCAACCAATGTCAAAGGGTCATCACAACAAGTTGGGGAAGACATGGTTGCTTCCAATGGTGAGAAAAGTAAGCTGTTGCAAGTGCAACTTGTCATGGCGAGTCAACCGGAGCGGTATGATGTCACAACGGTTCTGTTGGATGCAAAAGTGTTCCACTTAGAAAAGGACACTGAAACTCTTATCACAGCGGAGGACATCAACCTGTTACTCAGAGGGGCAAGGCTGAGCATTTCCGTTGTTCAGGTCTTCATGATGTAAAATTTTTTACCCTCTTGATCCTTTGAATCTGAATGATTTAACGAAAGCTGTGCATTTATCATACATTTGACACAACTTTGATACACAGGTTTCTAATTGATAGATACATCTCTTCTTTTGATTCGTCACATATTGGGTTTCTTTGTCCCCAAACAATCGCTGCATCTAATGTCCGTCACCAGACTCACCACCATCAAGTCACTGCAGACTACATAAGGGATGTTTTCTTATCCAGTAGGGATAGGGGTGATGCTGGATACCAACTCATACTGGCTCCATATTATGAAGAGTATTTATGAACTCCAAACTTATCTATAATTATGTTTAATTGTTTGTAGTAGAGTATGAATTTTTCATTAATTATGGTAACTTAACAGTTAACATGTCTTGTAATTCATACAGGGAGCACTGGATACTCATTGTGATTAACCTTACATGCGGCAAAGTCTTCAAGTTCGATTCCTCCAAGGCTAAAAAGGGGAAATCTTTGACCATAAAAGACTGTTTAGATATGTAAGAAGAAAATTTGTGCACCATAAATTTTGACTAAGAAAGTTTTTTTGTGTGATGTAAAAGCATTAATAATCTCATGTTTGTGTGTGTATGCATGTGCAGGGCTTACAATGTCTATAAGGGTAAGGGTAAGGGTAGAAAGGGGCGCAACTCTAAACTGAAATGGTTTTCTATAAAGGTATATGATGTTAGTTAATATGTATTGTTAATCTCTAATAACTAGATACGTGTATCTTGACATTTTATGAATATCTTTCTTATATAGTGTGCTCAACAAACTGGTGATACTGAGAGTGGCTTTTATGTCATGAAATTTATGCATGAGATAGTCACATTATATGGTGATTGTCAAAATATGGATAAGGTATGCATCATTTAAGAATTATTGTGGCTTTAAGTTGCAGTAAATTAAGTTTTATTTTAACTTGTGTGGTCTAATTCATGGTCGTCAAAGGAGTATCAAAGACGAGATGAGCCCTACACTGATGAGGAAATCAATGAGGTTCGAGAGCAATGGGCGATCTTTTTTGGAGACAAGTATTTGTGAAAAACCTACTTAATTGACAACCTTGACGACTTTTTGTAAATATAATCTCAAGGTTATATGCATTAATTAACTTCTTATATATGCTCTACTATGTTATTTATATATTATAAACTATATATACTGCGTATATGTGATGTTAATGATGGTTTTGTGTGGCATACAGGGTGATATCGTGTTGATTTGTTGCTGGCGGTATTTTGAGAATAGGTCTTGGTGGAGTTTAATTTCGTGTGATTAAAGGTTTTTCTAGATTTTAAATATTTGGTGGATCAAGTACAGGAACTTTGCTGAACTTCCCCTTAAATGTAGAGTTAGTGGTGGTGCTCGAGACTTTTGGGGTTATGGTGGTTTTTCAGGGCTAGCTCCCGGTGGTGGAGGAGGAGGGAGGTCTTGGTGGCATTTCAATTTTTTAGAAAATCAGGTAGGATCGATTTTCTGTAGCATAACCCTATGGCCTGCAACAAGTAAGCTCATCAACTAGCAAAAAACCAGACCTTTTGCTATAGCATTTAGGCATTACATCCTCTTCGGCCAAAAAATCATGGACTTGTTGCTGCCACTTGTGCAGCTGGACGAGCCTGCAATTTTCATATTAATGCTCGGTGCAATTGATGTTATTTCTACTGGTGGTACACTGTACACAGCTACCTCTGACCTCAATTGTGCTCTGCTGTAGTTGTTGAGAAACAATACTCATATCATCATATGTATGGAATTATGGGTATTTAAAACATATTTTTTATCAACAATTTGTTTGGTTCTATCATATATTCATATGTATTGCTGTGTACAATCATATGTGAGTTGTTTGCTTTGATCTCTTAGGCACAGGCTAAAGTACAATGTAATATGCTTCATCTTGTTAAACCAGCTACAAGGCTTCAGATATTTCAAGTAAAAGCTGTTATATGCAGAAATGCCCACAACTGCATATGCGCAATTTGGTTCTTGGATATTTTTATTACATCAGTTGATATGCTTTTGTTATGGAAACTTTGTTGCATAGAACAAATTCATTGTTATGTTAAAGCCACAACATCAATGAAAGTATGCTATCCTTTAGGGTATGGTAGGTCCGTGGGCAATCAGGAGGGCGGGATACATGGATATAGTTTATAGTTTATGAGAGTTTACAGTTAAATACAGACCCTCTGCAGAGATTCCCTACAGAGTCCACACCACTGAAGCTTGTAGCTACATGCATTAGATGTTGAAGACGAATAGGAGAGTGAGAGCAAATGGTTATTGTTTGACTTGATGCTAAAACAGATGATTAACCCGGATTTAATTATTTGACTAATCATCTGTGCTTCTGGGTGAAACGGGATGAGCTCATATGTGGGGATAAGAGACCAAAGATCTGTCATGAGACTTGATATTGATACTAGAGGACTTGTAAATGAGTTATTTGAATTACAAATGTGTATGCTGTCTTTTCAAGCTGACTTTATGTCATTGGTAATTCTGATATGTAGTTCCCCCTCCTCCCCCCCCCCCCCTCCCCCCCACCTATTTTTTTTTACGAACTTCCTTTGTTGATATGTAGTTCAAAATGATAGTAGTGGTTGGGTGAAATTTTGTGTCGGGTAAGGATTTTATACCCCTGTCAGAGTGTCGAATGACTGATAACAGCTGGGTTTGTTTTGAATGCTTATAATTGATAGGCTGGTACATTAAGGTTGATGCTTGTAGTGAGCCTTTGGTGATGTACAGAAGAATGATTATATTTTAGTTTAAAGTCATATTCTGTGCTTGTGGTTGCTGTAGGGATAGAGAAGTAACAGGATATTGAAACTATTATGAGATAAGTGAAAGACGGAAAGTTTGGGATTAAGGTCTGATATATGCATGGTCACTACTTGTATTGGAGTTGTTAGAATGACTGAGAAAACTGATGAAGCGCTTAGAATTCTTAAAAGAATTGATGACTGAGAAATTGAGCTGCTGTGAAGACAAGGATTATCTTTTGTAAAGAAACCTTGGGGAGTTGGAGTTGAATGAGAATTAATGGATAAGCTGCTGACACTGGTTGTTACCTTCACCATTCTAAGAATTGAAGCCTTTGATCAGTTAGACGTCGTGGGGGTAAGAAGGGATCTTGCCAGATATTCGTACATACAACTGATTGGCAGCCTTGAGGAAATAGGTTGGAGGTAGCACCAAATTTTATTGGAAAGCAAGATAAATAATTGGGGATGAAGATTATAGATGTCAAAACAATTGCGTTTTTTATAGTATTCTGATTGATGATTTAACCAATATTGTGATCCAGATACTGTTTGACAGGATGTTTATAGAAGTCCAATGATCCCTGAATCATTTCCTATCCTTGTTGACTGTCTAATGACTAATGGTCATGCCGTTGGTTGGGATCGTTTTCAGGAATTGAAATTGCAGGACCTTATGATCACTGGCTTGGGAGATCTGGGAATCGAGATGCACTCACTCTATAAGGTGAGCTGCAGAGAAGGTTTCCCTTGATCTCATGACTTATATAGTTGTATTCCTGCAAATTTTTGCTGCCTACTGGCCATACTATCGGGTGATCCTGAATTCTGACAGTAAAATCTCCATTCTGCTTCCTAATCTGTCTCAACTCTCTGAATCTCTGGACGGATTTCTCTCCTTCAATATTAAATCACCCGTGATGTAATTTTGTTATAATTTCAGAGCTGCATCTGATCTAAGGCTTTTATTCTGCTCAGATAAATACTCTCTATGACCTGTGTTTACTCAATTTTTAGGGAGAAACTAGCGAGTCTTAAAAAAACTCAAGAACAACTTGTGTTTAACTCTAGCTCTGCTGTAGCTAGAGTGGAGCTCCATCTAAGATTTCCAAGTCTATGATGCTCAAACTCGAGTATATGAATACAGTTGAGCTTAACTGCTCAGGAGTCAGGCTTGGGGTAATTTTAAGTACGAGTTTATTTTAATTATTGCCCAGTTAATCTCCGAGATTAACATTCCAAGTTAATCTCTTCTCACAACTTTATGCATATATTTTCGTGCCACTTTATAATTTCACCTTTATTATTTAAAAAATAAAAGTAAAACAATATACTGTGAGAAGAGATTAACTTTTCATGTCAATCTCAGAGATTAACTTGAATTCTCCCATATTAATACTACCTCCGTTTTTTATTAGTTGCAACTTTGGGATATTAATTGTGTGAGATAAAAAATTCCAAAGTTGCAACTAAAAAAAATGAAAGGTAGTAATACTCATAACTGTATCAAATGATTAATGAAAACATATCACTTGACACTTTAAACCCATTAAACAGGGTCGTGATATAGTAAAATTTGTCGTACACCAAAAAAAAAAAAAAAGTAAAATTTGTAATATAAGGCTAAAAATGTGTTGAAAAAATAAGCTTTGTGATTAAAAGTTGAGACCATTCTAAATTAGTTGGTAGTGTCAATTTTTCAATTAAATAATAAGGTATAGGAAAAATGTAAACTAATAATCCCACCTTTAGTCGGTCTTCCACAAACAATCCCACTTTTTGGGATTCCAGAAATAATCCCACCTTTGATAGGGATCTTCCACTAACAATCCCTTTGACCTACAACCTGTTAAACAGGTTAAAAAAAATTCCCTTTATTTTTAAAACTTAATCTCTTCTACGACCACCAGCCACCACCGTGGTCACCCCAACCCTCACCCTTTACCGCCACCTCCACCCATTAGGCCACTACGAAACCCCCAACCACGCCGGAATACCATCACCACCCCCAAAACCCGAGCCTCACTCAAATTACACCACCCACAACCTCGAAAACACCACTGACTGCCCCCGAAAACACCATCCACAGCCCCAAAAACACCATCAAAAGCCACCGAAAACACCACCCACAACCCCGAAAACACCACCCACAACCCCAAAAACACTATCCACAGCCCCGAAAACACCCACAGCCCCGAAAACACCATTGACAGCCCCAAAATAAACACCATCCACAGCCCCCAAAACCACTAACACCCCCGAAAACACCGCCCACAACCCCAAAAACACCAATGATAACCCCGAAAACACCACCCACAACCCCAAATAACTCCTCTTGGCCCTAAAAACTCAACCCTTAGCCTGAAAAACTCCATAAAAACCACCCCATGAAACCCACCTATACAAAACCCACCACC
Organism: Chenopodium quinoa; assembly: GCF_001683475.1. Classification (NCBI taxonomy): domain Eukaryota; kingdom Viridiplantae; phylum Streptophyta; class Magnoliopsida; order Caryophyllales; family Amaranthaceae; genus Chenopodium; species Chenopodium quinoa. The sequence goes on along the minus strand of NW_018742733.1, from coordinate 1,948,857 downwards.
CCCACAAAACCCAAGTACCACCCCGACGAAATCCCACCCCCACGAAAAATCTCAAAACTTCGTGTGTTCGAATTACATCATCGTTGAACTCCGGGATTGTGCGAAATTGATGGTTGTGGAAGGGGTGTGCGACTGGTGGTGTTTTCAGGGTGGTGGTTGCCGGAGAATGCAAGGGCGGGGATGGGGAGAGGAGTGCAGTGGCAGGTTGGGCTAGTGGCGGGGCTGGGGGTTTTCTTCTTTATTTTTTTTAATTAGATTTGTTTTTTTTAATTATTAAAAATCGGACTAAACCTATTAAAAACCTACACGTGTCTTTTAATTTAAGAAAATCGGTTACCAAAGCAATCCAACCGGTCAGGGATTGTTAATGGAAGATAGGGGCAAAAGGTGGGATTATTTCTGGAATTTCAAAAAGTGCGATTGTTTGTGGAAGACCGACTAAAGGTGGAATTATTAGTTTACATTTTTCCTAAGGTATATTTGTTTCAAATTATTTGCTATAATTATACAGTTTTTATTTACACTTCATACAAACTCGATACAAGTAATTTAAAACAGAGGTACTAAAAAGATCGATGACAGAGGTCGTTTGGTCCCTGGTCTCAAATTATCCACACATATATAAAGTGTGGCCAGATTTTAGAGAGAGAAAGGATAATAACATTTTTGATACACTCACATTTTCTCTCTCCTCTGTTTCTCCACACTTAACCATGGCTTCAATCTCATGTTCTATCCAATTTGCAATCAATTCAAAACCTTCAACTTCTCATTCATCAACCTCTCGTTTGTTGAACTTGCGAAATGGGTTTCTGGGTATGCCCAGAAACGTAAGTGGGCCCAAATTCAAGCCCACTACGAAGCTGGGACCCACTAACGGTGGCAGAGCTAAGTGTTGGTTCAAGTTTAATGCTGAAAATGCTGGCATTTATGGTAGCCAATCTCGTGATGATTTTGATAGAGATGATGTTGAACAAGTAAGTTTTTTGTAAGACTTTTGTTAATTTTATTATAATTCTCTGTTAATTTTTGAATTACTTGTTCTGCTTCTATTTAAATTTATGTTCCAAGAATAAAAAAAATGTGTATTATGTTTCGTGCGTTGGTGAATTTCTATTTGAATATACATGTTTTTAGATTAGTAGTTTTGTGCATATGTCAATGTATAATTGGTACTTCAGTCTGAATATAGTTTTGAAGCATAATTTGAACTAGTAACGTGATGATTAAAGACCTATTTACTTCAGCTTAATTTCAGTTCAGTTCAGCTCCAATCAGTTTAGCTCAGTTCAGTAAATGTGTAGATGTCTAAATTCCGACGAAGTTTAGTTGTTTGATCCTAGTAGTTGGTTGCATATGTCAATGGTATAGGTAACTTTAATAATAATAACCAAATGTCCGGAGACAAAAATAATGTTTAGTTGATCCAAGGGTTACTTCATGTCATCGTGACAATGTCATAGGCTACATTATTTGATCTTTAATAAACTTAGGGGCCGTTTGGTTCACCCAAGGGAATCGGAATGGAATGAAGAAAAGTAATCAAAGAGAATGGAATGAAACCCATTCTTTTTAACATGTTGTTTGTTTTAAAAAAAAAACAAACAAGAATCACACCACCATAGCACCACCACGACACAACCGCAACACCTCTAATTTCAACAGTTATAGGTACCCACATCTTAGCCGCCGCCCCTCCCGCCGTCGACGCCCCTCCCGCCGTCGCCGCCCCTCCCGCCGTCGCTGCCCCTCCCGCCGTCGCCGCCCCTCCCGCCGTCGCCGCCCTTCTTCGCCGCCACTCCTGTGCTCGAAAACCACCCCTCCCAATCTCCTATCACGCAAAAACCCTAAATAATCCTCCCTCTCCCCTCAAAACCGTCGGCCGCCGTTACCTCCACCCTCGAAACCCTAGCTGCTAGGGTTTCGAGGGTGGGGGTAACGGCGGCCGACGGTTTTAAGGGGAGAAGGAGGGTTTTCGCGTGAGGGGAGAGGGAGGGTTTTCGCGTCAAGGCAAGGGAGGGGGGTGGAGAAGGACCGGTGATCTCCGGCGACGATGGGGGGAGGAGTGACGATCTCCGGCGACAGATGAGGAGAGAGCAAGGTGGTCGAGGGAGATCGGTCCTTGGGCGGAGGCTGATGAGGAGGGGCGGCGACGATGACGGCGAGCAGCGATGACTGGGAGAGGCAGAGGTGGCTGTACGGTAGGGTAGGGCAGCAAGGTGGTGGTTGGTGTGAGGTTGGTGGTGGTGATGGGGGGAATAGGAATGCAAAAGGGGAGGGGGGGTGGGGAATGAGTGTAGAGGGAAAATGGGTGAACCCAAAAATAAAAAGGGGTAAAGGGAATGGGAAAATGTGGCAAACAAACAATAACAAAGGGAATGAAACCCTCTCATTTCCATTCTCTTTGTTTATTACCCCAACCAAACGCCCCCTTAGCTTGGGTGCCTAGTTAAGTGCACTAATTGGTAGGTTTTCAAAAAAAAAAAAAAAGTGCACTAATTGCACACTACCACATTTGTTACCAAAATGTATGTCTCACATTTTGATTTTTATTAGCGATTTACTGAGTTAACACTTTGCTAAAACAAATACTCCGTAGTAGCTTTTTCATTGATCATCAGTTCTGTCTTTTAGAGCTCATTGTCCCTTAAACCCAATCCAGTTACATGGGGACCTAACTTGTTAAGAAGGGAGTGGTATATTTTAAAGAGGTGCTAAAAAATGGATGATTTGCTAGCCAACTAGGTACTGCAGCGAAACCGGTAAACAAGAGCAAACTTATCATATGCTGTAGTCTGTAGAAACTGGGAGGAAGGTCAAGACATAAAAGGTTAAGAAGACTCATTAGAACAACATATAGCAAAAGTAAGAGAAACAAGAAAATAGAAAATATGGTGGCTTTTCACCAACATCTTTAGGATAGAATCATAGTCTGTTAGTCACAAGGACTAGTCCTGGAAAAAATGTGTCATCCTGTGGAATATCAATTTGGAATTGTTAGGGTGTAAACAAATCGCGCCTATAGTTCGTTTCTGTAGTCTATATTTCAGATGCAGCCAGTGCAAATTAATGCTTGTGCTATGATTTTGTGATTCTCTATTTGCAGGATGAGTCTGTTTGTCACAAGGATTTGGTTCTGGAAAAAATGTGCTCATCATGTGGAATATCAATTTGGAATTGTTAGATTGTAGCAAATCGTGCCTGTAGTTGGTTTCTGTAGACTAAATTTCAGAAGCAACCAGTACAAATTGATGTTTCTGCTAGCTATGGTTTTGTGATTCTCTATTTGCAGGATGATCTGCAATGCTTTTGTATTATGTAAACATATAATAGAGCTTATCTTTATAATGTTAGTTTCATTGCATTGTCCGCTTCTCTTGCAGTACTATAACTACATGGGAATGCTTGCTGTGGAGGGTACATATGATAAGATGGAAGCACTTCTGAACCAGAACATCCACCCTGTAGATATCCTACTGTTGATGGCTGCCTCAGAGGGTGACCAACCAAAAATTGAAGAACTATTGAAAGCTGGAGCAAACTACGACGTAAAGGATGCGGATGGAAGAACTGCCCTCGATAGAGCTAGTGATGAGATCAGAGATTTCATACTCAATTTCAAAGCACAAAAGGCATAACATAGCAGTAGGCCTAGTAGCAGTGTTTGAGCCCTGCCTTTTCTTACCATCTTCTGTTTAGATAATTGAGATTGTGGTATCAACACGATGATACCACCTTCCTTTTTGTGTGAGAGAGTCTAGGAAGAATTTTTGCTACTTTGTGTAAAATCTCAGGTCGAATTGCTGTATAAACATGGCTATATCGATATTTAGATGTTTATTTACTTGCTCGGTTGATCCCTGTGTTCCTTATTATCAGACTGCTTAGAAAGTCATTGAACTGTTAATTGAATTTACCATTGCAATATAAATGTCTGTTTCGGTACCCATGTAATATACAACTTCTTAATCTATGTGCTTAACCTAAATTACAGAGGAGGGTGCCAACCATAAAAGTAATCATCACATGTTGTCTATTCCCTAAGACATCAGTCACATTGTAGAATTGTTTTACAGCATTGGACTGAACCTGCTTGTATTATCGCTTTTTAGTCCTCCCGTGTTTCACAGCTTCATTACTACAGTAATTGAGATTGGTGGATAGAACAGTTGGTTAGCTCTCCGACTTGTAAGCAAAAGCGTAGTCAAATCTCACCAAACTCATTTTACGAGTGATTCTTCCTTTGATAGATGTGTCTTCCTTGCTGTATAAAGTCCATTATCACTACAACCAGTAAGAGAGTATGAAGATAACCAGAGCCTGTTTTTATGCCAATATAACCAATGAACTTATTCATCTCCATTTACGAAATGTTTTGATCAATTTCAGAATTTTACATGCATTAACACCTTACAGAGTTACAGGCTTACACCTATGTTACTTGAGTCATTCAATATAAACTAGTACTCCTATGAGTCCTATCCTAATATTTTTGGTCCATGAACAAATGGTAATGTGACAAATATTTAAGAAAGAAAATTTAGATTGAAAAAAAAGTTTGTGAGACTCGATTAGATAGGAGTAAAAGTTTGCCAAATCATTTGATACCTTTAATAAATAAATAAAACAGACAAGTATTATTATTTAATATTTTGTAACAAGTAATTTAAGATGGAAGAAGTAAATAATTGTAAGGATTATTAAAATGGACTCACCTTCTAAAATACAACCCTAACGTCCCTAAGCATATAATTATGCCTAGGCGCCTAGCTAACATTATTTTAAGGGATGTGTCAAAAAAAAAAAACATTATTTTAAGGGAAAAGGGAACTATATAGACTAGTAAAACAAAAGACCTAAAGAATCAATTACTGAACTAAATAGCCCATCAATTAATCCTCACATATTGGAACCTAGTTATAGGCCCAGTACAACTAAAAGAGTCCATTTATACAATAAAACAATAATAAAAGCCCAATTGTAAAACTTATAATTTAGGAGTAAGGTAAAATCAAAAGGGTACTTAAATAAGGCTATAAAGATAGTCATAAGAACGAATGTAGATCCACATCGATTTGTGGCATTTAACTTACCAATCTATAAATTACAACGTAAAACTGTAAAACATGGGAAGCAAAGTGGGCATTATGGTATTAGGAATCACATCATTAACTATCATTATTCTTGTAATTTTTATTTATTTTTTTTTTTTGACAAAGGAGTTTTCAATTTTTTTGGTTTTTAAACGTAAGACTATATGTCATATAATGTATAAAAAAAAATTAGTCTGACTTATTGAAATCATAATTATTAAGAAAACTGAAAACTGATAAACTATTTGGAGGAAAAATTTAACACCACTCGGCTTGAGAATTTTGCTAATATGGCAGATTATTGCAAGGAAGTCAAGCTCCTTGCCGATCAATTAAGCAACGTCGACAATCCGATTTCCGAAAGGAAGATGGTTTTACAACTAATTTCGGGACTGCCTAAGGGTGAGTACGACACAGTGGTTGCATTGATCACTCAAACCGATCCTACACCGAGTTTTAGTGAGGCTCGTTCGATGTTTTTGTTGGAGGAAAACCGTAAAAACAAACAAGAAGAACACGGACCTCACGCTCTCATCGCACAGCAAGCACCTGTCGCCGCCACTTCACTGCCACCATCACAACCACCTACTCAGTCCGACCAGCAACGTGGTGGTGGTGGTCGTGGTAGGCGAGGTTGTAGGGAATAAATTTCAAGCGTTAACCCCCTAGCTTGAACCCCACTGTGATCATACAATAAAGTACGGTGGCGTCCAAAAGGGAAGAAGATAGAGCAAAAGAGTCGCCAACAAGTTTTAGGAACTTGTAAACCGTTCACAGGGTGAAGGTTACACCCCTTAACGATCCAAGAGATCGTCAACTCCATAAGGTCTAGAACCAAATAAGGGTTCGGGGATGAAGGTACAAATCCAACCTAAAAGAGATTGAACCTGCCCTAATAATAGGCCTCTACTTTATTCTGATCGTATTCATGTGCGCTTCCTGACTAACATGCAATCAATAGGATTAACCCTAAACCTGTTTATCTATGTTGGTTGAATATAATGCTCAAATAAACTATTATTGGCGATCACTTGAAATTATAATCAAATTAACCCAAAATAAGATTATTAAATATCTTATTAAGCGTGATTACAAGTACTAATTCCCTTTAAGCATGCATAAAAGGCGTGATCAAGCAATAAAAAATAAATAATGTACCAAGCAACATAATAATAATCATCATCAAAATAAATAATAATAATTATAATCATGATCATAACAATAATCATCATAATAACAATCATATTAATCATAATAATAATCATGTTAGTCATAATAATAATAATTATAAAATTATAATCATAATCAAAACAAATATAAAAATAATCATGAATCATGTTAAAGCATAATAAAAAATAGCAAGATCCTAGGCATGATACTAACAAGACTAATAACAAATCCTAGCATGTCACTAAGCAATAAAAATCAAAGCTTTAGCCTTAACATGATACTAACAATCATAGATATTAGGAAGAACATAAAAGGCATCGTAACAATCATATTTAATATTAAAATTACCCTAGACATGATACTAGGAATATCATAATAAGAATTTAAACATGAACTCTTTATCATAACACCGTTAAAAACCATTAAAGTACTTACTTTGATGCCTCGTACCTCTTTCTAATAACAAAATACACACGTTAGTAACTTCAAGGAAAATAACAAACAAACAATTAAATTAAATAATGGAAATAGAGATTTGGGACCAAACCCTCAGAAATTAAACCTTTCACGTCTAGGGCGAAGGCAACTTCGAATATGGCTAGGTGTTTCTAGATCTTGCGAATGCGGAATTTTGTATGAAAAAGCAAAAGATTAATTTAGAAAAGAGAAAGAGAAAGAATTGATGAATGAGAGGAGAATGAGAGAATTAATTGAATGAATACTGATTGTAATTGAATATTAATTAAAACTGATTGTTGATGAGAATTGGTGAATGAAAACGGAGTTTTTACGACGTTATTTATAGAGAAAATTAGCCAAAAAGATAAATTAACATAACAGAGTCTTGGCGCACGAAAAACAGAGCTGGCGTCAACCCTGGCTAACTGGCGCCAGGCGCCAACACTAGCGCCAGGCGCCAGACCTGTTTTTAACGCGTTTTCGAAAATCAGATAAGTTTTGCCGTACAGGAGGATAAAATCGTATATTTTCCTCAAAAATGCTTTTTGATTTTAATTAAAACTCTGAAAAGTCAACAAAAGTCAATTTATCCATGCTAATTGACTTAGGAATGAAAAGAACCTTCTAGAAGAATCTAGAAGACTAAAACCATTCCTAATTGCATTAGGAATGATAAATCATATTAGGCCCTCCCCAAGATCATTGGGCCGCATACAAGGCTCAAACCGGGCCCAATTCGGTAATTTGGCCATAATTTCCTCCATATTCATCGGAATTGGGCTTATAATATATCGCTGGAAAGCTCTTGTCAAGCCTCATCCAACTACACTACTATTGGACCCATATCATGGACTAACCAAACTGGATTGGCTGTTTTCTTCAAATAAGTTTTCAAAAACAGAGAGAAGAGAAAAGAAATTAAAACTTTCCGCAACACTAAACTTTCCATACTTTCGCTTCATTCGATTATGATTCGACGTGAAAGGTACTCATCACTGGGTTTGGTTTTGGGGAGACACAAATGGGTGTCTACAGAAGCCCCCAGTTTGACTGAGTTTGGAGAAACGCGAGTTTTGAAAACAAAATTCAAAGTATTCGATAGGGACGGAGAATGATTCAGAACGTTCTGCGATCCTAAATCACTCTTGTAACGCCGATACCTGCAAAACTAGCGTTAGTTAAACAGATAAAAGAGTTAAGAAACGCGTATCTTGCACCGTCGAGCACACGTCTCTGAAAGTAACCGATTGTTTTGATGACCTCCTACAAGCTAGAGAGTGCCATCCCGCTTGAAAACCGCTACGCCTGTAACTGCTTCCAATTCCTCCATGATAATATTCCACAAGCCAGGGAACACTATCGAAGATTGCTTCTCCTGAAATAATCCTTAGTTGTTTGTGACAACTCTCCACAAGCTAGGGAACGCCACCTTGCTGTTTCGATGTTCACTCGTCTCTGAACAAAGAGCTTCTTTTTGATATGTTCACACGCCTCTGAACAAAGAGCTTCTTTTTTTTAGTATGTCCACGCGTCTCTGAACAAAAGAGATTTTGAATGATATGTTCACGCGTCTCTAAACAAAAGAGCTTTTGAATGATATGTTCACGCGTCTCTGAACAAAAGAGCTTTGATGATATGTCCACGCGTCTCTGAACAATAGAGCTTGAATGATATTCCCACGCGTCTCTGGAGCAAAGAGCTTTGATGGAAATGTTCACGCGTCTCTGAACAAAAGAGCTTCGATGATTGAATGTTTGTTGCGATAATATTTCGAAGAAAAATTTCCGAAGACCAACGTTTGTCGATCTCTGAAGCTCGCCTGAATTTTTCTTCCGCTAAAACCAGTATGTCGGTGTCTCCGTGATTAGGCGCTTTAAGCTAAGTGAGACAATCTTTCATCAGGTCGACCACTTATTGTGATTGTAATCAAACTGACTACTTAATCATGTCAAATTGCTCATAGGGGCTAAATGGCGTACCAAGGAACCCGAAATTGATGTATGAGGTCGAAATCACCTTTCTGAGAGGCTTCGAGCTCTATCATTGCTGAGATATCTCTGGCACCATGAATTGGATTAGGGTCTTCCCTGTTCTGCAGCACCTGTATTTATTTTGACTATAGAACTTTTCCAATCTCTTTAACTATCTTAGGGTTGATCTAAGGCTTTAAATTATCTTAGGGTTGACCTAAGGTTTAATGTTGCTTGAATTATCGACTTGACACAACTCAAGGCATAAACTTGACTCGCTGTGATTGACTCGAGGTTGACTCGACTCGAAGTGAAATGACACATGTGACTCATGACCCGTGCGTGCATTGTAATGTGATCGTGCGACTCGAAAATGAAAAAAAGCAAAAAATTTCCTTCATTTTTGTGGAGGGTACCGACTTTCTCCCGAAAAAGAAAGACGCGAAAAAAAGAATCGAAGTTTTCGAATGCATGTTTAATGAGCTTAGTCAAATGTTGTTTGATACTATCTCTCAAGGTGCAAGGATTAATCCATCCTAGGCTATCTCAACTGTTGACTCCACGATGAAAGTATTTGGGTAACTTAGGCACGGAGGCTAAGTAATTCATACTTCGTGATGCAATGACAATTATGATTAATGAGCGATTTTGATATGACAAGGCATGATTCAGCGTTGTGTTAAGATTCCATGACAAAGGGTTCATAAGGGAAAGTATATTTGGTCATGTATCTGTGCGGTGTGTGATAGTGACACTAAAGTTAGGCCGCAAGAGCTAAGTGTGTGGAAAAAATATTATTTGTTAAAAGAGTCAAATGGTGGTGACTCTTAGGCTAGATAAGCTAACGATGTAGGTATCAAGCCCCCAAGTCTAGCTTTAAGAATAGGGATGAGCACAAGAGATCCCTTGATATGATCATGATGTGAGTGTGTGAATGTGAATATGAATGCATGTTTATTACGGCCGCACCTCGATGTGAGGTTGCCTACGTTTCCGTTAGGAATCAGGCCGAACGTAGCTCTAGTCGAACCTCGCACAAGTGTGTATACCTCAAAAAGGTCTTTTAAGGGTTGTAACGTGGTTAGGCTAAAGGTTATAGAAGAAGGGGATAAAGGCTCAAGACCCTAGATAAGCCCCCAAGGTGTGCAACCTTGCTTTTGAATCTTTGTATTTTTTATGCTTGAGTTTCTACTCTTTTTTAGCTCTTTTTGCTTTAGCATTTATTTTATTTTAATAAGTGTGGGCAATCCCGATCATGCGGTCTATCACTCACTTGGCATTCATGTTTCTCAGGCATGGTACCGAGCATTCTATAAGAGACGCAATCTGAGACGTGTTCTTATCGAAGATATTTTCATATCAAAGACATTGGAACACTTACCCTTTTGTACACTTTTATGATTACCTAATTTTTGCTTATTTTTGCTATTTTAATTTTTTGAATTTTCTCAAGCCTTCTTTAGAATTGCATAAGTTACACACCATCCCATCCCAAGGTTAGGTAGATGTAGGTTGAAAAAATGAAGGGTCTATCGTTAGACGAGGCTCAAAGTGGTTTGTGAAGAAAGGATTGTATATTAGAAAGGTGAAAGGAGTTATGATGTGGCTACAAGGAGTGCCTCAAATCATTGGTATACCTTGTGCTTAATTCAACATGGATTTCTTTCTTTTTTTTATTTTTTATTTTTATTTTTTACAATGCAATGCAATGAAATGATCATATATAAGGAAATAAATGCTCATTTTATTAAAAGAAAATAAATAGAGAATCTACAAAAGTATTTTAAGGGAAAAGAAAGGTGTCTATGCTAGACTTATTGGGGAAAGGAAAAAATGAAAAAGAAATAGAAAAAGAGGTCATGAAATCTTGTCGTTGAAGCCCGCCTCTTGTCTTGCGTAGTTTCCTTTATCATCACTCGCTCTTCTTGTTAACTGGAGGCATGGGAAGTTTGTTGTTATCAATCAAATGTCGGATAACCTCCTTTAGATTCCAACAACTCTCAGTAGTATGACCCCTACCTTGATGGTACTTGCAGTGTTCGTCTGGATTCCAACTAGGCAATCTTTTCTTGAGTGGTGGATCTTGAATAGGTCCAATGGGAGTAATGATTCCCTTGGCATGGAGTCGATCGAAAGCATCATCGTAGCTAATTCCAATAGAGGTAAATTCCCTTTTTGGTTGCTTTCGATTACCCATGGCTAGGATCTCACTAAGGTCGAAAGTACCAACACTATTACTAGAGTAGGTGTTTTCGGAAGAAGAAGGATAGTCTTTCTTCTTCCCTTTACAGCCACTGTTACTATTGTTACTAATCTTGGCCTTCTTATCGCGCCGAGGAACATGAAGGAGATTTGGATCAATGAGATCTAGAACACGATCCTTGAGGGCGAGACACTTTTTAGTAGTGTGACCGCGACCTTTATGGTATCGACAATAGGAATTCGGATCCCAATTGGGAAAACGTTTTTTAGGTGGAGGGTCTTGACCTTGATCGTGAACACAGTCAAAAGCTTCATTGTAAGTCATTCCTATTGGTGTGTATTCTTCAATGGTCCGTTTTGCCTGTGGCTTAGGAGCATTGAGTTCTTCATTAATCCCTAAGCGAGAATTTTGTTCGATGACCATTGCCCGATTTGCTAGTCCTTCTACCACATTCAAGAGCATGGAAATGACATCTTGCAGTTTTCGAACGTCCTTTTTTAGACTTAACGAGTCTTCCTTGGTATTATCTAAGAAAAGACTTTCATCCTCCCCAATCATGGCCACTTCATCGAGAGAGGTCATATAAGCTGTCTCGATCATGGGCTCTCCTAAAGGTGTAATAAGAAGTGATGGATCGAAGGATGCTTGGTCATCTTCGATGGCTAGAATCTCGGAAGTTTCATTGTCATTGATCAGATCTTGAATAACTTCTTTGAGTTTCCAACATCCTCAGTGTCGTGACCCTTTCCTTGATGATATTTGCAGTGCTTATTAGGGTCCCACTTGGGTGGCCTTGCTTCTGGAACCGGATCTTTGATGGGCCCTATGGGCATGACTAGTCCTTTGTGATGTAGCTTCTCGAAAGCCGTTTCATAACTCATACCAAGTGGAGTGAACACTCTTTTTGATCTTTGGATTCGTGGTTTAGAGGCGTTCGTGGCATGTACTTCATTAATAGGAGAGGAAGAAGAAGGATGGTCATTCTTCTTTCCTCTCGCACTATTATCTTTCAGAAGGTCATCTTCAATGTCAATGCCTATATTATAGACAGCCTTGAAAGTATTCAAGTTGTGTTGGTACTTTAAGTGCCTTGAATACTTCCCTTGGAGATTCTTGATAAACATCCTCACAGATTCCTTTTCGGTAGGAGCCTTGACCATATTAGCGGAAGTTTCCCTCCATTTATTGAAGAAAGAAGTGAACCCTTCGTTTTCTTTTTGTTTTGACATCTCAAGTTGTATGTAGTCTGTTTTGTCTTGGATGTTGCACTTGTATCTATCAACGAAAGCGTTTGTTATCGACTCCCAAGAAGAGGTTTTTTCTTTCTCGAGAGAAAAGAACCATTGTTGACAAACGGTTTTGAGAGATAGTGGGAACAGAGAGGGGAAAACCTTCTTATCGATACCCTTAATGCTCATTATAGTCTCAAAAGCTCTTAGATGGAAGTAAGGGTTATTTGTTGCCTTGAATTTAGGGATGTCAGTGGCATTGAACTTATGCGGAAGAAGTTCCTTGTCCAGCGAGACCCCTTGTGAAATCATGCCTTGAAATTTATAGTCACTAGATAGCTTGCTTAGAATTTCTTGCATGAGGTTCATTTGTTGTTGCTTCATGGGATCATCAATCTTGAGTGTGAGTAGCTTCAATGTCTCAGTCACGGTAACCAATTGGTTCCTAAGCTCATTGACTTCTTCTTGACTTGCCATTATCTTTTTAGCCTTCCTCTTTTGACGAAGTGGTTTATAAAAAAGTGAGACTTGAATAAAAAGGTTGTCCTTGAATAATCGCCCTTCTCACCTCGACAATGTACTGTGGAAAAGGAATTTGGGGATATCTATTGTTAATTATTTGACTCAAACTTTATTCAACATACAATGGATGGAGGAAATGAAGAAAGATTGGAATAGAATGTGAAGAATATTTAGATGTAGATGGAGGGATATGGAGAATTAGGAATAGAAGGTACCCCCCAACTCAAATGACGGAAAAGAACGACTCATGCATGAACCTAAGACATGGTCATGGTGACATATACTCGAAGTGTGTGCTAAGACTAATGAGTGTAGGTGATATGTTAAGACTCGTGTTATGACCATGTGGCTAGACTATGTGACTAGACTCAACTAATGACTCGATAAGGCGTTATTGTCAGCGAAAATTAACCGAATTAATTAGCAAACTGGTTAATTAGACCCTAGGTGACGACTCGACCAATAATCCAAACTGTCGGCCAAACGACAGGACTGGCGTCACACTGTGCAGCTTGGCGCCAGACGACAGAGCTGTCGCCAGGCGCCACACTCCACAGTGTGGCGCTATAGTCCAGACTTTGGCGCCAATGCTGGAGCTTCAATCTGGGACTGTTTTCGGTGTTATTAATCAAAAGTGGTATGCCTAAAGTCAGACTAGGTCAATTCTGATTAAAATATTAGACTTTATTGACTCAAATTAATTAATTAATTAATTAATTAATTAGGCAAAGTTCTTTAGGTCATTAATTTATTTAATCTCAACACAAGTCAACAAACGGTTAAGAGAAATCATAATATATATGCACAACAAATAATGCACAATTAGTCAAGTAGGCACAATATGATGCAATGAGTTTGCAACCTAACCATGGCTCTAGTTCTCTAAAGTTCGGGATATGGTTTATTCAATAGAGGGTCCATGGTTAATTGTCCGGATGCACCGCGCGGAAGCCTGACCGTGAAGGGTTGGCGCGAGTGGATGGGACACCGTGAGCTTTAGAAAAAACTCACTTCCATGGTTTGATAAATTCAACATTCTCGGATGTACCCTTTGTTGCACAGAGCGTTCAATCGGGTAGATGGAGCATGAATTCCCAGAGGGTTATGTCCATATGTAGAACACATATGGGTTTCAGAAAAGTGAGAAAAACTTCAATCACGTAGTAGGATCGAGCAAACAATACGAAAAACCGGTCGAAATTAGAACGCATATTTCTGGCTCGGTATTGGGAGAAGTTGGCGCCAGCAATCAGAGACTGGCGCCACATTTTATCTGTAGCGCCTGGCGCCAATGCTGGCATCTGGCACTACGGTTAAATTGTGGCGCCAATGCTCTGGCCCCTGGTGCTACTTCCCACATGCCTCAGCAGCTTCTGTGCTCGATAAAATTTTCCAGTTTCACGCGGTGTTATTTCGGTCTTAGTTGTGAAAGATATTTCTCAAATTTCCTACGTGTAAAGTCCTATGTTTTTAACTCATTACGGATGGTCTTTCCAATGAGATCTTTTTTACGCATATGAAAATAATGTTAATCAAAATTACGCACATGAAATACTTAGAACGTTTCAAGTCTCATCCACTCATTCTAAATCATTGCCGAAATAAATTTCAGGAATTAAAATAGAAATCCTCCCCAGCGGAGTCGCCAAAAACTGTAGAGCATAAATTTTAAGCGTTAACCCCCTAGCTTGAACCCCACTGTGATCATACAATAAAGTACGGTGGCGTCCAAAAGGGAAGAAGATAGAGCAAAAGAGTCGCCAACAAGTTTTAGGAACTTGTAAACCGTTCACAGGGTGAAGGTTACACCCCTTAACGATCCAAGAGATCGTCAACTCCATAAGGTCTAGAACCAAATAAGGGTTCGGGGATGAAGGTACAAATCCAACCTAAAAGAGATTGAACCTGCCCTAATAATAGGCCTCTACTTTATTCTGATCGTATTCATGTGCGCTTCCTGACTAACATGCAATCAATAGGATTAACCCTAAACCTGTTTATCTATGTTGGTTGAATATAATGCTCAAATAAACTATTATTGGCGATCACTTGAAATTATAATCAAATTAACCCAAAATAAGATTATTAAATATCTTATTAAGCGTGATTACAAGTACTAATTCCCTTTAAGCATGCATAAAAGGCGTGATCAAGCAATAAAAAATAAATAATGTACCAAGCAACATAATAATAATCATCATCAAAATAAATAATAATAATTATAATCATGATCATAACAATAATCATCATAATAACAATCATATTAATCATAATAATAATCATGTTAGTCATAATAATAATAATTATAAAATTATAATCATAATCAAAACAAATATAAAAATAATCATGAATCATGTTAAAGCATAATAAAAAATAGCAAGATCCTAGGCATGATACTAACAAGACTAATAACAAATCCTAGCATGTCACTAAGCAATAAAAATCAAAGCTTTAGCCTTAACATGATACTAACAATCATAGATATTAGGAAGAACATAAAAGGCATCGTAACAATCATATTTAATATTAAAATTACCCTAGACATGATACTAGGAATATCATAATAAGAATTTAAACATGAACTCTTTATCATAACACCGTTAAAAACCATTAAAGTACTTACTTTGATGCCTCGTACCTCTTTCTAATAACAAAATACACACGTTAGTAACTTCAAGGAAAATAACAAACAAACAATTAAATTAAATAATGGAAATAGAGATTTGGGACCAAACCCTCAGAAATTAAACCTTTCACGTCTAGGGCGAAGGCAACTTCGAATATGGCTAGGTGTTTCTAGATCTTGCGAATGCGGAATTTTGTATGAAAAAGCAAAAGATTAATTTAGAAAAGAGAAAGAGAAAGAATTGATGAATGAGAGGAGAATGAGAGAATTAATTGAATGAATACTGATTGTAATTGAATATTAATTAAAACTGATTGTTGATGAGAATTGGTGAATGAAAACGGAGTTTTTACGACGTTATTTATAGAGAAAATTAGCCAAAAAGATAAATTAACATAACAGAGTCTTGGCGCACGAAAAACAGAGCTGGCGTCAACCCTGGCTAACTGGCGCCAGGCGCCAATGGCTTGCGCCAGGTTCCAGGCCTGGTTCCAGGCGCCAGGCCTGTTTTTAACGCGTTTTCGAAAATCAGATAAGTTTTGCCGTACAGGAGGATAAAATCGTATATTTTCCTCAAAAATGTTTTTTGATTTTAAATAAACTCTGAAAAGTCAACAAAAGTAAATTTATCAATGCTAATTGAATTAGGAATGAAAAGAACCTTTTAGAAGACTAAAACCATTCCTAATTGCATTAGGAATGATAAATCATATTAGGCCCTTCCCAAGATCATTGGGCCGCATACAAGGCTCAAACCGGGCCCAGTTCGGTAATTTGGCCATAACTTCCTCCATATTCATCGGAATTGGGCTTGTACTATATCGCTGGAAAGCTCTTGTCAAGCCCCATCCAATTACACTACTATTGGACCCATATCATGGACCAACCAAACTGGATTGGCTATTTTATTAAAATAAGTTTTCAAAAACAGAGAGAAGAGAAAAGAAATTAAAATTTTCCGCAACACTAAACTTTCCACACTTTCGCTTCATTCGATTATGATTCGACGTGAAAGGTACTCATCACTGGGTTTGGTTTTGGGGAGACACAAATGGGTGTCTACAGGGGTCGAGGCCGTGGCAATGCCAAAAATGGGATAGGCCACGGCAAAGGGTGTACTTCCAACCCTCACCAACAGCAGCCCAATGACCCAGCTTATGCGGCCCAACTTCAGCAGGCCCCTCAATGGGGTCAAGCCCAGCCCGCATGGTCAGAGCAAGGGAAGTGGGCTTCACCACCCTGCCCTTACCCCACTGGCCCAATGCCACAATTTAGGGCTCCCCAGCAGTCCATATTAGGACCTCGGCCCACACAGAACCAGACTTTTTATGCTAGCCCAACTCAACACGGCTATGGTCCCCTCATGACGCCTACATAATTTGGTCAGGTTTATAGCTCCATGGGTTTTTAAAAACATGGATTATGGGTGGTACATGGACACGGGAGCAACTTCTCATATGACTCGTGATGTGGGTAATATCTCTAAACTGTTTTATTTGAGCATTCCTTAGTTTATTTTGGTTGGCGATGGCAAACGCATTCCAATTCATGGCTACGGGAACACCACTACACCTACACCTAACTCTCCTTTCCACATCAAAGATGTCCTATATGTTCCTAGCATTATTAAGAACTTAATTTCTATCAGAAAATTTTATTGTGATAATAATGTTTCTGTTGAGTTTGACCCTCTCAACTTTTCTGTGAAGGAACTTCATTCTTTCGGGGACAATTCTAGCGAGGTGCAATAGTATGGGGGACTTCTATCCACTCTCTACAACTTCCGCTTCAAACACTCATCTTTCTCTAGCTGCTATCTCTCCTTCAAATTGGCATCATAGACTTGGACATCCCGGCACACTAGTTTTTGATTTTCTTAGAACGAACAACTTAATCAAATGTAATAAGAGAATTAGTTCTCAATTTTTCTATTCTTGTCCTCTAGGAAAACATGTACGACTTCTTTTTAAGTCGTCTTCTTCTGTAACATTTTCCCCTTTTGATATTATCCATGCGGATTTATGGACTTCTCCTATTACTAGAAAATTGGGTCACAAATATTACTTGGTGTTGCTTGATGATTTCTCTCATTTTATTTGGGTTTTTCCTCTAAAATTCAAATCCCAAGTCTATGACACTTTCCTTCACTTTCGGGCATTTGTTTGAACTCAATTTGAAAAGAATGTTAAAACTTTTCAAAGTGATAATGGTCGAGAATTTGATAATACACCATTTCATAACTTTTGTGCGGAGAATGGCATGGTCTTTCGTTTCTCTTGCCCAAACACTTCTTCCCAAAACGGCAAAGCCGAAAGAATTATTCGCACAATCAACAACATGTCTCGAACCATTCTTTTCCATGATTCTCTTCCTCCTTCTTTTTGGGTTTATGCTATTCATATGGTAGCCTACATTCTCAATATCCTACCATCAAAATCTATAAACAACCAAACCCCAACCACAATCCTATATCGTCGGTTGCCCACATACGATCATCTTCGTATTTTCGGTTGTCTCTGTTACCCAAATCTTAGTGCTACCGCACCACATAAGCTTGCCCCACGGTCCACCTCGTGTGTTTTCTTGGGTTTTCCTTCTAATCATCGAGGGTATCTATGCTATGATTTATCATCCAACAACACCATCATTTCCCGACATGTCACTTTTGTTGAGGATATTTTCCCATTTTCTAACATCCACAAATTCAAAGACATGGACTATAGTTTTCTGGATTCTTCTCCTTTACTCATAGTGTCTCCCCTCCTTGTGCAAGCTCAGACCGGCCCAATCCATCAGACCGACCTAGCTAATCACATACACACCCATACACCCAACTCTCCCCATCACACTCCCCTCTCAACTCCAATCCAGGTGGGCCGCGAGCAGGTCCAGCAGGCCACATCCCACCAGCAGCCCAATCTGCCACTATCTCCAACTCCTCCCATTTCTCCCTCAATCCAATTTGGCTCTATACCTCCTACACCAGTCCCAACTCCTCAAACACGGCATAGTGCAATTTCCACTCATCACATGGATACGGGGGTTTTTAAACCAAATCCTAAGTACAATTGCTCGGCTCAAGCTATTTCTTCTCTTCCTAAAAATCCCAAAATAGCCAAACTTGATCCGAATTGGAATGCCGCCATGAATGAGGAATATAATTCTCTTGTAAAATAGCAAACTTGGGAACTTGTTCCGAGACCGGAGGGGGTCAACATTATTCGATGCATGTGGCTATTTAAGCACAAATACAGAGAAAATGGTGACTTGGAGAGACACAAAGCGAGACTTGTTGTGAATGGCAAGTCTCAACAGGTTGGAGTTGATTGTGATGAGCCTTTTAGTCCGGTGGTAAAACCGGTGACTATTCGTACGGTTTTGAGCATCGCTATGGGAAGAAATTGGCCTATTCATCAACTGGATGTGAAAAATGCGTTTCTTCATGGGGATCTCAAAAAACTGTTTTTATGCATCAGCCAACGGGTTTTGTGGACCCTCGGTTTCCTTATTATGTGTGCTGGCTCCGAAAATCTTTGTATGGTCTTAAACAGGCTCCGAGGGCGTGGTACCAACGCTTTGCTAATTATCTCCTTCGGATTGGGTTTGTATGTAGCAAAAGTGATAACTCACTTTTCATTTTCCGTCAGGGCCTGAATGTTGCATACTTACTTTTGTATGTTGATGACATTGTGCTAACCGCATCTTCGGAGGCTCTTAAGTCCAAGATTATTGAGCTCCTAAAATCCGAATTTGATATGTCGGACCTTGGCAAGCTTCATTATTTTTTGGGCATTTCGGTTACTAGGTCCTCTAGTGTTATGTTTCTCTCTCAACACAAATATGCGGAGGAGATAATTACTCATGCTAATATGGGGAATTGCAAACCGGTTTCCACTCCGGTTGACTCCAAGTCCAAGTTAAGTGCTCTTGACGGCAAACCGTTCACCGACCCTTCTTTGTATCGTAGTCTTGCCAGAGCTTTACAATGCCTCACCTTCACAAGATCGGACATCGCTTATGCCGTACAACAAATTTGTTTGTTCATGCACAACCCTCGTGAGCCACATTTCAATGCCCTTAAACGCATCATACGATACATAAAGGGTACTGGCGACCATGGCCTACACCTCTACCGGTCTGCTCCTAGCAGCCTTGTCTCCTATACGGACGCCGATTGGGGCGGCTGTCCGGACACATAGAGATCGACTTCCGGCTATTGTGTTTACCTCGACGATAATCTAGTTTCTTGGTCCGCAAAGCGGCAACCCACATTGTCAAAGTCAAGTGCCGAAGCTGAATACCGTGCCGTCGCTAATGTTGTTGCGGAAACTTGTTGGATTCGCAACTTGCTGCTCGAACTCCACTGCCCAATTCGACGGGCTACCCTTGTCTACTGTGATAATATCTCGGCTGTGTATTTGTCTAGAAACCCCGTACAACACCAACGAACGAAGCACATCGAGTTAGACATCCGACCTCTTTGTTCGTGAAAAGGTTGCCTCGGGTTAGGTACGGATGCTTCACGTTCCTTCTTCGTACCAATACGCGGACATCTTCACTAAGGGTTTACCTCGGCAGCTATTCTTGAATTTCAGAAACAGTCTAAGCGTTCGGCCTCCTCCCGCTACGACTGCGGGTGTGTGTTAATGAATATGATTAATATTCATTTATCCTTTAGTATTCTGTAATTATAATTATGTAACTCTTTGTATTCTCCATGATTAGGTTGTAATGCTTCACCTATATATGTTTGGTTAATGAGAATACCATCTCCAAGGAGATTTACATAATCTAACGGTTCCACTTAAACTTTTTTTTTTTGGATGTTTCATTTTGGCTTGTACGTTTATCAATATACAACTTTTACTGTTACTAATTATTATTAAGTATAAATATTTTCTCTTTGGTAGGATCAATTTGTTTATCAATGCACAATTTTTATTGTTAATATTTTTAGTTGTTATTAAGTATAAATATTTTCCATATAATTAGGTTATATTTGTTTATCGGACAGTTTTGCAATGGCTACAATAAAATTGTAGTCATTATAAAAACGAAATCTTCACCATTAATTATTATTATGTAAATAAGGGCCATTGATTTAAGTTGACCAAGAAAAATACCCAATTTTTTTCCTCTATTTTTCCTTCTTCCTCTAAAAACTAAACTACAACGGAAACTTCTAATCTTCCATTGATGATAATCTGCAAAGTATGTATTGCTTTCCTATGAAAGATTAAATTTAATCCTATCCAATTGTCCATGAATCAACCAAAAGGAAGATATTGCAATTGAATAGCTTTCTTATGCTAAAAATTCCGGCGATTTTGCATTTATCGTGGAAACTTGCTGCCTAATTCATGACTCAATCAAAAAGATACCTAATTCATGAGATTTATGGGAAGAATTTGATAGAAGAGCAGGGTGTTGAGAGGAGAGAGAATCACTTAAAAAGAAGTCAATCAATTAGTGCAAGAGTAAATTTGATCCTATCCAATTATCCCTGAACTTCGTATTAAACTATCCACTGTATAAAATTATATTCCTTTGATCGATTAAGATTGGTTGGCAGTTTTCCATTAATTGTTTGTTATACTTTAATCCTATCCATGTTAATTGTTAGTTTTCCTTTATCAATACACAACTTTAACAATAATAAAGTTATTAATACGACTAGCAATGGGATGGACCACATATTGATAAGTAAAATAAGTTATGTAATGTATACTTTTGTGTAAATTTGACTCGGCTCGTAAAAACAAAGATGGCGAGTTATCGTGTCCAAGTCCTCTACTAAAGTTGACCATAGAGGTGTTGACTTACTTGACTATAGAGTTGTTGCCTTGTTCTCTATATTGTTGCGGTTATGATAAGGTACTAAGGGTGCGAATTGGTCTTAAGCTTGTAAAGTTGTAATGACTTTCAAGTTAAAATTCGCGGCTCTACTAATTATTGTAATGCAAATTTATAGTCTTACATCAATAATACTTTAAAAATTATCGCGAGTGAATGAGAATTAACGTCGTGTCTCTACTAATTATCTCATAGAAAGTCATTTTAACATGATCGTAGAAAGCAATAAGCATATCAAAATTGACTATTACTTTGTTCGTTAGCATGTTGTCTATGAAGCTCTCACTGCTTGTACGAGCCTATTCTGTTCAGCTTAATTTCAGTTCAACTTAGCTCCAATCAGTTTAGTTCAATTTTTAATTTCCTTTTCTCATAAATAATTTATTTCAGTTCAATTTAGTTCAACCCCAATTAGTTTAGTTCAG
This sequence comes from Chenopodium quinoa, assembly GCF_001683475.1. Lineage (NCBI taxonomy): Eukaryota > Viridiplantae > Streptophyta > Magnoliopsida > Caryophyllales > Amaranthaceae > Chenopodium > Chenopodium quinoa. Next base: position 1,927,307 of record NW_018742733.1, on the reverse strand, counting down.
TTTAGTCGTTTCAATAAATTGGAACATACCCTACAAGTATGTACCTACATAGATTTATATTAGTTGATATTTTCACTGAAGAGCTTTCTAGTCCGCATTTGAATTTATATGAACCAAGGTGTGGTAGAGAATTTGATATGAATAAATATGAAGTTTGAGTGTTGATTAAAAGGATGTTAGTTTATGAAAACAAGTTATATCTTCCAAAGTTTACTAATAATGTTGAGAAATCATTTTAGGTAGTTGATTTCTTAGATAAGCTTTTTACTTTCTCCACACACAAGAGACTAGAAGTGTAGATAAGTTTAAAAAACAAGATGCTCCTCCTTTTTCTTTATCTCTATCTCCAATGATTCTTCTTTGAGTGATTGTTATAAATGATTCTCAAATTTGGTCAATCCGAGGGTGTCAAATATATAAATATTTACAAGTGGTCTATCAATGACGACAAGCCTAATCCACCCAATATTACAAGAAAGTTTAATTTATTTTATTTTTAGTTGAGTAATCAACCTTACTAATTAATGCTAGAATAATTATATAGCCAAGAAAACAGTGAGTTAACTTTGCTCAGCTAATATATTACTAGTAGGATTTTAAGCTTCCCATCCTAGAGATAGGCATGGCCGAGGCAGCACATGAGCTACTTAATTTGGCTCAAACGACCTTATTGTAAGCTTTACATGACATGAGAAGCTCATCAACAGTGGGTCATTGATCGCACATAGAAATCTTTTTTAATATTCACCACAAGCATGAAGGCTCAACCCACTCATTTTTAACCTACTACTAAGATAATTAATAATTGTTGAGAAGGTTAGGCGCACATGAGGACACGACTAATGGATTGTGATGTATATGAGCCTCATTTATGAAATATCAACACAAGTTTGACATAACACTGCATGTATTTCCTTAATTAGTGTTTTAAGGATAATTAGCTTTAACAGGAAGACGTTTACACATGACTCTTGTTGTCAACTTTTTTTACATAATATATAAATGTGGTTGTGAAAACCTTTTCCTGCTACTCCGTAATTAGTAAGAAAAGAATAGTGAGAATTGAGCTTTGAGCCTCATCCTCATAAGTCATAACACATAATTCTCAATGACATGATAATATAAAATTAAGGAGTAGTAATTTACCTTTTGTACAACATTTAATTTGATTAGACCTACGTGGCTACGTACTAGATCTAATTGCCACTAAAGTAAATTATATTATCAATAAAGTTAAATTGACTAATGTCTAAGGTTGCAAATGCAACACATGTTGACCCACTTTAGGTAGTTAATAATAAAATTTAATAATTAATCCATTGTTTAAGGATAGAAGTAAAGCTCTAAATGGTCACTATTCACTAGGAAGTAAAATTAAAAGGAAGATTTCACCAAAACTTAAAAAATTAGCTATTAAAAGGAAGATTATTATCTTAATGATCAATAATAATCACCCAACAAATTATATTCTCTCACATGGAAATTGTAGTACACACGGTTTTTCCGTTTTTCGGACACTTTTATAGCAAGTTTTTCTATGTGGGACCCATGCATGTTTTTAATAACAAACGGCCCATTTCTGTTTTATTGATAACATTGAAATTTAGGTTTGTGTCACTTTGCAACGTGATCAAACGTTGTTGTCAATGTTGTACTACACTACTACGTAAACTTGTAGCACAATTAGTAAAATTAATTGATTAATTATAGGGTGATGATCAATTGCTAGCCATTTATTCTTTTCACATGTACTATATCTTTCTACGTATTCCTATTTTTAGCTATTTTTAGGAATGCATATTTTGAGACTAGCTAGTTACTATGATTACAATCATCATCAATATAATCTTGTTTATCTTTAGGTGTGATTATGTTTCTTGAGGAACAATTTTGATCGGTTCAAATTCTCAATGATTGCTTCTTTAGCGACGTTTAATTTGTTGAAAGTTACATATGCATAGAGGTTTTAAGCTCAAAGTAAGCTTCAGAGTCTTTTGAGAATCTTGAGAATAAACATCTCAAAGCCTAATTTTGTCAACTTTGAAAATAATCACTAGACTATATATGAAGGTATTTTTTTTTTTTGACAAAGGGAACAAAAAAAAAAAAAAACGTAAAATAAAGTAACTCTCTACGCCTGGCAGCCCCGGCCAAGAAATGAGCATCATCAACCAAAGACCTTGACACCTTACGGAAATGTGAGGTCTGAAAGGAGGACAAAATCTCCCGGATTTCTTAAACCAACCAAATAATCGAAATGTCTGCAGAAACCTGACCCGATAATAGAACAATCAGTGAAAGAAGCGATACTCGAGAAATTACGCTGACGGTCCTGCCTAAATAATTCGGATAATTTTTAATAGATATCAAGATATGATATTAGAAACTCAAGTGATGTTAGGGGATGCATCTTAATAACATATAATGTTGTTTGAAATCATATATAGTTACTAGTCAGTCACATAATGACTTGTTGTGAAGTTGAGCTGACTTAACTTGTAAGAGGTGTCAATTCCGTTTGGTATTCCATTTTACCTATAAAAAAATATAAATACGTGTTTCCATACATTTAATTTCAAGTGCAAATTAAATCTTTGATGTGATATGCATGATTGCATAACCCTTGTAGTGTTTCCATGCCACATACCTTACTACTAGAATATTTTTAACATGACAAAAGAAAGGGAAAGCCAAAAGAGGGTGGGTAAACCAGAAACTTGGAAAGGAACAAATGTAGAATCATTTAGAAGTTCTTTGATCAAATTAAATTTGTGTATACTATATAGTCTTTAAATTAAGGTAGTTGTTATGAGATGGAGGCTAGATAGCTATATGATGATGACACTAAATAAATTTTAGTCATCTTGATTAAGACAAACAATAATGACTATGCTAGGGGCTAGCTAGGGCAATCAACCCTTAATTTTTTCCTTAATGTATGTTCATCAATACATGATTACAATGACAAACAAAGGAACTCAATAATTGATTGTTGGTGATTCGTGGATATTGAAACATTTGATTCTGACCAAACATCAATCTCTAAGTTTATGTTTGATGATAATAATAAATTGAACAACAAATAAAAAGACTTAAGTATAGTGTAGGTCATTAGTGTAAAAGAAGGATTATCTATTCTACGCTGGACTATCTATTCTACGTCGTACAACTTTAACACCCCGTAATGATGCATCCTCGATCATTTACCATGGCGGGCATGCATGCATAGTCATGAGAAATGTTAATTAACGTAATTAGTAGCTATGTTAGAAGTGCTAAAAACGTATAGGTACTAGAAGTGACAAATTATAGACTTAGGCATTCAATGATATGATCTAATAGAGTACTCCATGCATATACAACTATATTACAGTATTGGATTTGCTTTCTCCTATACACTCAACATTGACATTATAACCTAAGGTTCATTTTTTAAACCATATTCTTCAATCAAAGGAATCAAAAGTATATAGTATAGTGTAAACAAGCAATCTAGCATCTACCAATTTGGTGGGTCAGGTAATGTTAGTGTCAATTACAAGTTTCTAAACTTATATTTTTCCTACCAATAGTTTACTAACATTAACTTGTAGGGCCCATGTAACAAGATTAAGACCTAACTTTTGTCACCTTTTCGTGTAACACTATCCAATTGTTTTTTTTTTTTTTTTTTTTGGCGTCGCCAAGTTTTTATTTATATACAATCCTAAGTAGAAAATTATTGGATTACTTAAGGTGATTATTATTAATTATTATTAATGAAAGTGCTAGCTTGGATGTTTAACTAACGACTTAATCTATTACTTGGTTGTTTGGCCCCAATTAGTAAAATGTCATATCTTAATGTAACGACCACATTATATTTAATTTAAGATTATGGCAGTCTTATACATGTATTTTTAATAGGCATATGAGTTGAAAGTTGGAGGGGTCCATGCAAATGTAAGAGAAGTAAAGTCATTCTAAGCAAAATTTTTGTTGGTCTTGTTTGGTGCCACGTTGTAGTTTGGTAAACTTCAAACACCTCCCCTTCCTCTTCATCACAACCATTTCGGTTTATGAATTTTTAAATGGTTAGATTATTGTTAATGGTAAAATCTTGTATGAGACGACGATCACTCACATTTTGTTACTGGTGTTGGAGGTGGATATGTAGTGGTGTGTTAGGGTGGATAAAACGGTGCATACATGTAATGAATCATCACAATATTTAATGAAAAAAAATTATGCTAAACTAATATGTGTATTTTAATCTTATGATAGAAAATAAATTATACGAAGTAGAGAAGATTAAAAAAAAAATCTTTTAATCAAAATTTAGAGGCCAACTAGTATCATTTTGTATTTAAAACTGAAATAAAATTTAAAAACTTGTGCATTATAACATATTAAACAAAATATTAACATTTGGCATCAAATTAAATTTCAACATTTGAAGTATTTAGTTTTAGAAAAAGTTAGCAACCAAAAAACGTGTATGTAAATGTAACTAAGTAAAAAGTAAATTAAAAGGGAAAAGTGAGTATACTCAATTGCACCCATTGGTTTGAGAAATGAGAGTTGTACTGTTGCTTATACTTTAACGTTTTTAAAGCTAAGAATCAAGGAATTCGTGACATTGTGACCTAATGCCCCATTTACAGCTTTATTTCTTTCCTTTATTCTAACTTTATTTTAAAAATTATACCATTGTCTTCACCTATTTGATCTAGATCTACCAATCAATGTGTCACTCATTTCTTTAATTTTGTAATGTGTATGTTCATCATTATTATTTAATCCACTTCCTTAAATCATAATGTTAATTTTGATTCGTAGCAAATAAATTGGCTGAATTAATTTCATTGATGAATCAATGATTTATGTGTCATAATTTAAGAGTCTGTTCTCATTAACTGAACTCAGCTAAACTGAAGTGAACTGAACTGAACTGAAATGAATATTTTATAGGAGAAGGAAATTATAAGTTGAGCTGAGCTGAACTGAACTGAACTCAAAATAAACGTATGTATGAGAACAAGCCCTAACACTACATTGCATACACATACTACCTTTGTCCTTAATTTTCCTTAACAATTACTATAAAGTAAGCACGGTGCAAAAATTTTCACATGTTCTATTTACAATTTTTAATTACTGCTCGTAGTTCACACTTAAGAAAATGCATAATCATGTTTCAAGCTAAGTCCATAAGATTGAAAGTGAAAATAAAATACTAGTGAGTATTTGTAAGCAAAAATAAGGAAAATAAGTCAATAATCATGTTTGTTTATAGATGTGTTTAAAAAAAAAAAAGTTGGCCCGACTTAGGGTCTGTTTATTTTAGCTTAATTTCAGTTCAATTCAGCTCCAATCAGTTCAGTTCAGTTTTATTCAACCTCCTAATTTCCTTCTTTTATAAAATATTTAGTTCAGTTCCAATCAGTTCATTTCAGTTCAGTAAATATGAACATACCCTTAATATTCGAATTGTATAAAATTTCAAGTCCAAATTGGTAAAATATTATCGAGCTTATTGGAATAAATTAAAACGAGCTATTCAGACTTTTTCAAACTAAACTCAAATTTTGAACTAAAATATTGTAGATTTCTAGAATTGTAGATTGGTTTAGTGGACATGCCACATATTTTAAATAGGAGGCAAACCCTAGGTGAAACATTTTATCAAAAAAATGGTGATAAAAATGATCAAAAGTCACTATTTGTTCCCTCCAAGAATTTTCCTTTCCAAGCCCCATCCTACATTAACATATTACAACTGAAATTAACGTATAGCAAGTGTTTTCTTTCGGCATTGGTCCACGTGCAAGCTTTCAAATACTTTTTCGCAATAATTTACTTCCTCTAATTTTTTTTTTATTTTTTATTTTTATAATTGCAACACTATTATCAATGTGTAAAAATTATAAATCTTACATATTAAAATTGTATATGTCGAGACGAATCTAACAAGATTACACCTAATTATATTTTTACTTAAGTATAAATCGTTGAACCTAGTCAAAATAAAACAAATAAATAGTATAAAAGTCAAACTGTTGCAACTATAAATACAAAAAACGAAAAAAGTACTTAATAACAAGAATAAACAAAATCTATCATTAGAAAAGGGATCATTAGAAATGAATCCTTTGCTCTGTATGTCTGCCATGCCCACACAACCACACTTTTTTCTAAAGCGTTAGGCCTTCTTTAGCAATTGGCTTTGGCTGCTGGCTGATTCTCCTGACCAGTCTGATCAATTGTTTGTATTGAATTTTTTTTTTTTTTACCCAAAATGATCATTCTTTTAAGGACGAAGGTAGTAAATTTTATCACATCAACATGTATAATGCATGTGTATGTCTTATCCCCAAGCATTAATTAAGACAATAATTAGATACATCTATTTGATTTAATATAACATTTGTTTACTTTACCTATGCTAATACATCAATGCATAGTTAAATATAGTTTAATTACAAGATTCGTCTGATTGAGGATTCAAGATTCAACGATGGCAGATTAGTTAATTTATATATAAGCAAAATCCAAATAATATAAATTAATGGAAGGATTATATACGTAGTATTTGTCTAGTTCCTTAAAAAAATATAATTGTATATTTGTCTAATAATAAGGCTTATTAGAAACCACGATCCATAGTTCCATACTTATTAACTCTACAACAACAAAGCGACAAAATACTAAGACAATTAAGAACAAATCAAGTCACCAACTTTATTTATTTAACATCATTTTTGAATAAAAACTAACTTTATTTATTTTGTGTACAAAATTACAAATAACTTTCTTTATTATTTCAATTATGTTTCCAAAAATGAAATTCTTACGTAGCCTATTTACTATACTACGGTAACAGTTTGCGAAATCTACTAAAGGTCTAAAGATAAAATTCAATTCCAAATATTGTACCACGATTGAATCTTTTTATATAGTAACCATAATACGTCAATCCAATAAAAATCCCGTCAAATTATCATCTATCAAATTTAAATTCAATATATCATAAATCTAATCTCATCAAATATAATCCATATAAACTCTAATTTATAAAATTCAATAAAATGACTAGTATATACTCGTATATCAAGTATCAACGAGATAGACCTGAACCAATCCCGACTTAAAAAAACCTCAACAAGGGTCCATTATGATTATCTTCACCCATCAACAAACTAAATGTAACTAACATCATGAAATATAGGAAGTAGATAATAATTTTCAACGAACATTACCTCCCATCTCGTGGTTGACATAAATACCCCTACTCATCCACCTTCAAAACTCTACTTTAGCCGGCTATTTGGACTCAAAACTTTTTTTTTTTCCCTTTTATAATATAAAAAAAAACCCTCTAAACTAAAATTCAAATTCAATACTCCGTATTTCTTCTTTAACAATGAAAACTTAAAAATCATCTCTTTATTTTCTCTCTCTTCTTCCTCCATTAATACATTTTATGGGACAAACCATAAATGAAGCCACCGGAAAAATGACACAACTTTGCCGGAAAATCGTCCGAGTTAACATTAGATGGCCGGAAATTCTTGACCGAGTTGCCGTTCTCCGGCGATTTTTCCGATTCATTTGGAACAGGATCATTGTTTGTTCTTGTTGTACTAGTAATTTCAAACCGCCGTCAACGGCTAATTACCGACGGCTTGACCGGCCAAACTCGCCGGAAAACGCTGTTGAGTTTGAAGTTGCTGATTTACGAAGTGGGTATGAGAGTGATTCTAATTTGGTTAATCTCAAGATTAGTTTGTTGGGTGATTGCCAAATTGGTAAAACTAGCTTTGTTGTAAGTTTTAATTTTTTGATGATTTTTTTGTTTAATTGATGTGTTAATCTTGAATTAAATGTTGATTGATTGTATTTATTGATTTAAAGTTTTGATTTTTTTGTTGTGGGTAGATTAAATATGTAGGAGATGAACAACAGAGGAAAAGTTTGCAGATGAAAGGGTTGAATTTGATGGATAAAACTTTGGTTGTTAAAGGAGCTCGCATTGCTTTTAGTATATGGGATGTTGCAGGTAATTTAATTTTTTCGGGTTTTATTGTCGCGTTACTAGTTCAAATTACACTATCAACACGACTATTAATTTGCACTGGTATGATAATTTTGTTAATTTCAGGTGATCATGGTTCTTTGGATCATGTACCAATAGCTTGTAAAGATGCAGTTGCAATCTTGTTCATGTTTGATCTTACTAGCAGATGTACTTTGAATAGGTTTGTTTCTACTTGAAACTTTAATTATGCAGATTTTTATGATTGATTAGGTTTTCAAGATGCATTTTTTTATGAGTAAAATTGATTGATTTGTGTTGAAATTTTGTGTATTTGCAGTGTAATTGGATGGTATAATCAAGCAAGAAAGTGGAATAAGGTACTAGATTTAAAACCAGAGCTTTCTTTTTCTTTTAGCTTTTACTTTTCCCCTGAAGTTACATTGCATAATTAGCCACTTAAGAGCTTGAATTTCAAATTATATTATAAAAAAGAAGTTAATAAAAGAAAGTAAACTAATTTGTGCATATTTTACTATATGGGTATATTTGGTCAAGTTATAAATATCTAGTATAGATAATAAAAGCTTATAAAATCAAATCAATCCTAATTTTATTGTACACTTAAGCGTAACCTCTGGTATCATGTGGTACACGTGCATGCCATACGCTAGCTAATGTAATGTTGTCGAAGTATAGATACAAGAAGTTGACTTGGAGACATGTAAATGAACATGGGTATATTACTAATTATGTACTTGTACTTAGTAGATGGGTATGTATATTGTCATAGTTAGTGGAACTCCATGAATGAAAATGAAGCTTAATTAGTAATGGCCATTCATTACTAAGAAAAAGATCTATTTTTGGGGGTTTCTCTCTCTGTTAGGTAGAATTAAGACAAAAGAGAATATAATGTAACACTTGAAATGTCTATTTTAGCTAAGCTATTTAGTCTTCATCATAACGCTACATTGAGAAATGTCTATTTCTTCAACATACTCTTTATCTTAATAATTTTCATTAATTAAACTAGTTGAAAGGTCTTAATTTCAAGTCATTTGATTGACCCACGTTCATTAGTACGAATGTTGTTTGTTCTATTCCAAGAATTTGACGACTTAATTACAGTATTTCATTTCAATCTTTTTCTAAATTGATTTTACTTGGATGGCTTGTGTATATTACTTTTACCCATAACTTTTTCTCCCCTACTATACTTTATCACTTGGGGATAAAAAGCCAAAATGTAAATCAAGCGGTAATTTGGCAAATATAACAACTTTTCATTACTCGTGGGACCCATAAAATTTGATTTTATATTGAAAATGTTATGCTAATTGAGATTTTGTGATAATTTATTTGGAAAATTGTCACTTGATTTACCTATTTTTGTTTGCCAATAGACTCTTGGAGTATTCTCTTTAATTCGAGTGAGGACGTGAAGTTAAATGGTTAACAATTAGGGCCTGTTCACATTTACTTAATTTCAATTCAATTCAGTTCAGTTCAGCTCCAATCAGTTCAGTTCAGTTCAGCTCCAATCATTTCAGTTCAGTTCAGTTCAGCTTTTAATTTCCCTCTCTCATAAAATATTTATTTCAGCTCAATTCAGTTCAGTTCAGTTCAACTCTAATCAGTTCAGTTCAGTAAATGTGAACAGGCCCTTAGTCATTAAGCGGGACAACAATTTATGTGACTGCTTTTAAATTTTATACTTACAAAGTATAACAAAGTGCTTTTTGTGTTTTGCTTTTAGGGGCTTGCCCCTCTCCTTCACCTAATTTTTTTTTTTTTTTATTTTTTTATTTTTTATTTTTTTTTTAATGTCCATTTTCTTTCTTATGGAGTCCATTTTTTTTTTTATTCTATTTTTTTTCCAAGTATGATTATTGCTTAATTATTTATTTATTAGGTATTTAGATAAGGAGTACATTTTATTAAAATTGGCTGCAAAGAACAAAATATGTAAGTGCAACAAATTGATTAATATATGTTCCATGAATCATGAATAATTGCAGACAGCAATTCCAATACTAATTGGCACCAAGTTTGATGATTTTGTTAGACTTCCTCCTGATTTGCAGTGGACTATCGTCACTCAGGTACATTTCTACAAGTATTTTTTACTCACAACAAATAAACATAACTCAAAACTATATAGATCACTCTTTTATCGAACACTTAATATGTCATACGGAGTACAAATTAAATATATTCGTCGTAATGTATGATTTTGGTTGGAGTTTCTTTAGTAAGCTCGGCCTAGTTTCCTTTCCTCATCGATAAAAATAATTGAGGGTAACATGTATGATGTATCAATGTATGAGTGCATCTTCTTGGTGTACGAGTATTTTATAATTAAAGGCCAATTGTTAATTTGAAATGAATGTGACACCCCTGTAAATGGACTTTACCAGGGTGTGAACACCCGTGTAGTATAATTTGGATAGATTTGAAACATCTGGGAAATCTCTTAATACTTTTGTTAGTATTTTCTTTGTATCTTTATGATTTTGTCTTTTTTAGTCTGATGCAAGAAAAAAAAAAACACGTTAATATCCTTTTTTTTTTTTTTTTTTTTTTTACAAAGTTGCTTTACTAGTTGGTTTTGTTTTGATTGCTTTCAGATTTACAGAGTATTGCTTTACTGTATTTGATAATTTGGATTGTTACATGTAGTGATGTAGATTGTATGTGTGACTGTGTAGTGATACGCCTAACACGGTGTTTGTGACTCATTAATCCACATACAAGGGAAGATAGGTAAATTCGTGAGATTTGATTATTGCTTAAGTGTATATGAAATTGTTTGATGATATATTGCTCATTGTGGAGGATTTGGTTCGACGAATATTGTTCAATCATAATTTTTACCATGTATGCACGGATTATGATCCTTTTTACATGTTCTATACAAGGTTGATATCTAGTGTATCAATTGACATTATAATCTACCTTGTGTTTTTGATATGTTATACAGTTAGGGTGATATCTGAATATCTCTAGTGTATCAATTGACATTATAATCTATGTACCATGTGTTTTCGATATGATATGTAGTGTATCAATTGACATTATAATCTACCTTGTGTTTTTGATATGTTATACAAGGGTGATATCTCTAGTGTATCAATTGACATTATAATCTAAGTACCATGTGTTTTCGATATGTTGTACAAGGGTGATTCTAGTGTATCAGTTGACATTATAATCTACCTTGTGTTTTCGATATGATATGTAGTGTATCAATTGACATTATAATCTACCTTGTGTTTTCGATATGTTATACAAGGGTGATATCTCTAGTGTATCAATTGACATTATAATCTAATTAAGTACCATGTGTTTTCGATATGTTATACAAGGGTGATTCTAGTGTATCAATTGACATTATAATCTACCTTGTGTTTTCGATATGTTATACAAGGGTGATATCTCTAGTGTATCAATTGACATTATAATCTACGTACCATGTGTTTTTGATATGTTATACAAGGGTGATATATAGTGTATCAATTGACATTATAATCTACCTTGTGTTTTCGATATGTTATATTGTTATACAAGGGTAATCTCTAGTGTATCAATTGGCATTATAATCTACCTTGTGTTTTCGATATGATCATGTATGTCACTATCTAAAATATGTTTAATCTTAGTAAAACCTTTGATCTCGTGTACACCGGACTAGCTAATAACTTGGTGATTATGGATCTGTTTTTTGATTCAGGCAAGAGCATATGCAAAGGCAATGAACGCGACTCTATTCTTCTCGAGTGCAACTCATAACATAAATGTGAACAAAATCTTCAAGTTCATCATGGCCAAGCTCTTTAACTTGCCTTGGACTGTACAGAGGAATCTCACTATTGGAGAGCCCATTATTGATTTTTAGTGTAAAATTCTGTTTCCTTGTACCTTCTTCCACGTTCTCTGCCCCAGTCGGGGTGTCATCATGTACATATTTTCAAGATAGAATCGTAGATACATGAACGAGGTTTAAAAAAAAAAAAAGCCAGGAAAAAAAGGGGAGAAAAAAGACGCGTAAATGAGAATTTTGAATGTTTTGATCTACTAATTGTGTATGAATATATGATCATTTTGTTTGTACTACAAATCTTATACCAAAATGCATACCTCAAGAGCAAAGTGTATTAGAACAAGAATGAAGTTACAACATCGTCAACATACATGAGAGTGATGAGACTAAGAAATAACCCTTGACCAACAATATTGTTCAAGCTGAGGGAGAAGGTAACCCTTGCTCGACCAATACTATACATACACACACGGCGAAGACTCTAGTTGCAGAGTAAAAGAAAGGTCGGAGTACATTTTAGAGCGAGGTTAGCTAGACCAAAAACTTAGGGTTTCAACGAAAAGAAGAAATACAGGAACCGAAAAAAGGAAGAAAACTAAATCTAACCATATATTTTTTTATTATTTGTTCAAATTCACATAATTAAATATGTAATTTAAACTTTGTGACTTGAACTGCACGGGCACGAAATCTAATATATTAATTTTAAAATGATAAGTAACTCTTATCTTTATTAAACGTAATGTAATTATTACTCCGCAGTTCTTTATTAATAGAATGGTAAATTGATAATCATTCACAGTGTTGGTTTTTGTCATAAATTAAAATTCAACTTATGTGTCTCTTTTTTGAGAAAGTATTTGAAGCTTACTTGTGGAAAATTTTAAGATAGAATAAACCAGCTTTAACAAAGCCAAGAAAACAACTCAATTGTAACGGCTAGGTTCTCAAAGACATTATGTAAAAGTTCTGAAAATTCAAACAAAGCTTATATTTCATCAAGAATATGTAACTACATGCATAAAAATAAAAACTAGACTTAATACTAGAAGATTATTTCTTTCATCAAACCAAATAAAAAAAAAAAGACTGTAAAATAAAACATCCTTAAATATAGAAAATTGTTCATATTCATTGATGAAGCAAGAACTAGGTTGAACCTCTTCTACTTTCATAGAATACTTTCGATAACACCACGTATGTCATCTATGAAATTTTCGTCAATTACTCATGTTCATTGACGATGCAAGGCTTAGCCAGAACCTTTGTTACTCTCTACGGTTCATAGAGGACACCATCATCAGAATAAACTTCAACCTGCACTTGCTTACGCTCTTGTGCAAGAACAAATCTTACGCCTTTAGCATACGCATATCCCATTTGATTACCAGCCCTCAAGATGAGTTTTTGTAAGACACCGGTTTGAGTAACTATATAAGGCAAGAGATGCATTTCAAACAAAGTTGTTTGCATTCCTACAATCTCCACAATTTTCAACTTATTTGGCAAACATCCATTTATTGATGGTTCTACTTTAGCCCAATCTGTTACAGGAGGCACGACATGATTGTAATCCATCTCCATGTCTTCCTGTTCGATAAAATAAATTTAAACAAAGAAATTAAACACCTTATATAAATTATATCAACATAATAAGTATAATTAAATTAAACTGAAAGTCTAACTGGCTAATACAAGAGGGGGGGTGAATTGTATTTGAGGTGAAATCTAAAAACTTTTTGCGGAATTTAACTAAATGAAATAGTGACGAGAGAAGATATAGGCTTTTCTAAATTTCCACTAAGTAATCAAACTCTTTACAAGTGAAGATTCAAACCCGTTAACAAGTTCCACAAATTAGGAACTTGTTCCCAACTCTCACAGAAGACTTCAGCAACGAAGCTTCCTTGACCTCACTTTACAAACTCACAATCCCAACCCCTAAGTACTTGAATACAATCTGTGATTACAAATACCTATTGCACTCAAGAATATATGAAGGAAAATAACTCTCTTTATGTTATTAGATGGCTACTGGAATTTTTATGCTCAAGAGTTATGTTTTTCTGAGATAGTTTGCATGAGTATTTATAGAGAAGGCTTAGTCATTAACCTCCACCATAATCACGTCCACATGTCAACAACCCACTAACAACTTGTGGAGTTATCTTGACAGATTGTGATCATGAAGAGGTTTCCTAGCCTTATCTAATTAAACCACTATCCTAACAACTTGATAACCATTAGCCGTATAAAAGATTTTCTCACAGAAAAACCACTTGCTAACTTTATCAAATATTTATTTAAAAGATTATCAAAAGTTTGTTTAAAAAGATTTTATTTGAAAAGATAAATTTATTATTTATTAAAACAACTAGATAATTATCTTCGATAATTATCTTTATTAAAACTTTTACAAATTATCTTTTCTTTAAGAAATTATCTTTTAAAACTAACTTTTATTCCAGTAGTCTTTAACATAAGTCATTGAGTTCCTTTCCGACTTTATATTATTGAGTGCTCACAATTAAAACTAGAACGTGAGATTTGCACGAGGCTTTTTAAAGAATGCTACTCCGCATCCAAGTTCCTACTCCGGAACGAACTTTGCTTGAACCCTTTATTCACCAAAGACTCAAAACATTCATTAGTCGAGTTTGTCAATTTGTCCATCAAAATCAAAAGGCTCAACAAATTCCCCCTTTTTGATGATGACAAACATTGACAAACTTAAGTAAATAAAATCATCCAGGCATGCAACAGAAATTTAAAGTAAGACATGAAAACAAAAAAAAACAGAGTAATTAAAGAACTTAAAAAAAAGCTAAAAAGTATTTATTTTAAAAAGACTGAGCAAAAGAGAAAAAATTAACAAAGACTTTAAAATCTTAGAAAAAGTTTAAAAACTTAGATTACTAGGACTTTATTAACTTAGAAAAGTTTGTACCTTCGATGTGTGAGTTCCTTGGTAAACACTTTAGCCGCCATGAAGTTTGTCTTTTCCCCCTTTTGGCATTATCAAAAGATTGAAAAAAAACATTTTGCTATACTCCCACTAGACTACGTAGGGAATAGTGAGCTCAAATAATGCAAGGCAAAAATAAGTTAGGTACTAAATCATCAGCAACCTCACACAATCATATGAAAAATACGAGCCAAGTTCCGATTTAGGAAATAGAAGAGGAACATAGAGAATGTAGCAAAGGATAAAGGCGTACAAACCAAAGTTCAGAGAGATTAAACAAGACCAAAATAAAATTGTTCAACATATGAAATTAGAATAAGTGCAATCAAGGATTTAAAAGGCTGCATTGGTAGGATCAAGGGTTGGATTTGTGGGATCAATAGAGTCTTCCTCGACTTCCTCAAAGGCTACTCTGTTGATAGTTTCCAAGATCTCCTTGTTGCCTTCACTAAACTTGCCTTCAGCCTGTGCAAGCTTTGCCTCTACGCCTGCAAATCCGGTTGCTTGAGAATCTGCCAGAGCCTGCACCTGGCCTTTAAGAGAAAGCAGTTCCGAGGCCATTTCCTCCAGTTTCTTGCTCACCAGAGTAGTCAACTTCTCCATATCTGCTTGAACCTGTTGAAAATCATAAACAGACACACGAGTTCCAGAGAAAGCAGCAAAGCCAGTAGGCTGAAATGGAGGAGGAGAAGGTGAATGAGAAGGCTGCCTAGTAGGTGAGACAGGAATAGAAGAGGGTTCAGTGGAAGAGGGAACTTGGGTAGGTTTGAAGGTGGAATCAGATTTGTCTGAGGAGCTGATGGTTTCTACAGTCACAGGGTGTGTAGTAGAAAGGGCAGGCTTGACCACATTCCTCTTACTCCTTCTAAGGCCCCCTGTAAACACAGGAATGACAGGTGGTCCAGCTGTGCTCTCAGAGTCTGTGGTATGTTCCCTCTCACTTTGATCAGTTCCCTGCCCCTCATGTAAGTCAGATTGTCGAGCTTCCCCCTCAGAAACTTCCATATGTTCCCCCTCAGAATCTTCCTGTTTTTCTCCTTGCACATCTCCCTCAAGTATTTTTTCTTTGTTTTTCTCTCCGTTAGAACTTTTTTCTTCTTCCTTATCTCCCTCAGAATCACTGGAGGTGGTAGCACCCTCACTAGCCTCCTCACTACCCTGGTCACTGCTTGCATCACATTCTTCCTTAGCTTCTTTCCCTTTCCCTTTCTTTTTCTCCCCTCCTTTCCGAGGCACAAAACATACTTTGCCATTTGTAAGCCTAAGACTCAGTCTAAGTAATGATTGTTCAGAGAGGATATTATCGGGTTTGAGATATGTTGGGGATTCACATTCAACATCAATACCAAAAGATTTGAACAACACAGTAAGGAAAGAGCCATATGGAATTGTGGTCTTTTGAGCATAAAAATTCAAGTGTTCAATCATTAGAGCAGGGAAATTAATCTGTATTTTGCATGCAAGACAGAATATGAGGGAGGCATCCAAGAGTGATACGGTACTCCGTTTTTGTAAACGGGGTACTATACCCTTCCAGGTGAAGGTAAACAGTAGCTTATGAAGGGGTGTTAGGGCATGATGGTGAGTAGTTTTCACTTTCGGATTTCCTCCAATAAATTGAAGGATTTTGCATTCATCATTATGGCCAATGTTTACAGATTGTTTGTGCTTTAAATAAGAACAATAGCCTTTAACAGGAACTTGAAATAGATTTCCAAGATAATTGGCATCAAACGAAATTGGAATATCATTAACTACGGCCGAGCACACACCATTATCACATTGAAAGGTATTTTTGAACTCATAAATAAATTTAGGATAAACAGGGTAATGAGAACAATTCTGGAACAAGTGAGTCCATTTTTGATAATCAATTAAAGAAGTAAATTCAGTGAACTTACTCGCCACACACCAATCATAGTTGATGTGATATCCGAGAGTGTAATT
This sequence comes from Chenopodium quinoa, assembly GCF_001683475.1. NCBI lineage: Eukaryota > Viridiplantae > Streptophyta > Magnoliopsida > Caryophyllales > Amaranthaceae > Chenopodium > Chenopodium quinoa. The sequence goes on along the minus strand of NW_018742733.1, from coordinate 1,910,558 downwards.
CCATGATGGGAATTTGGTGGTTGCGCGCCGTTTCCTGTCGCCGCCCTTCACAGCCTTAGCCTTCCTCTTTGGCTGAGCAGATGGATGCACCACCGCAATTGGCACCGGTTGTGGAGACCCCGTGTTTGAGGAGGGTTTGAATGGTGGTGATCGGGTTTTTGGGGTGGTGTTTCGGTTGGTTTTCATGGTGTTGAAGGTAAAATGAAGGGAAGGAGAAGATGAATAGTGTGAATAGGAAGGAGAGAGAGTGAGGCCGGTTATGGGAGTGTATGGGGAATTTAATTGATTTGATAGGTGAAGGTGGAGTGAAAAGAAGAAAAAGAGTTTAATGGGGAGGAGTGAGAAAGAAAAGTGACGGTTTAAACTGTGAGGTAGTGGGGTAGTTTTAGAGGTAGTAGGATTTAATTTGGTGAAATAATTGCACTCATCTAATTCAATGTTGATAAAATAAAATCGTAAGTTAAGAAGTTGATATACATGCTTCTTATCTTACGTAGCAAATAAGATCTTTTTGTATTTTTGAATTCTATGAGGAATAGAAAAATTCATCATGAAAAAATAAGGAAGGAAAAAGATAAGAATAAAAAATAAGATAGAAATAAAAGATAAGAAAGAAAATAACAAGAAGAAAAATAAAAAAAAAACGAAAAAGATAAATGAGAGAAGATTGATTGTAAATTATGATGATAATTTACGTGATCATGATACAGAGAGTAAAGAATGATGAAAAAGGAACTTGAAACAACATGGCTCAATACTTTTAACATATTAAAAGTATGTATAAGTGACTTTTCAATACTTCACAAATCTTTCCCCTGGGTAATTTCAGCTGTGTTATTCACACAAGATTGAGCGTAGCATTGTTAGTTACATCCGATTTTACCTTAGGGGTTCCAAACAAAAATCACTTGAGCCGTAGCATCCCCAATTCCACACGCATCTTTTCAAACTTGTCTCTGCTTAAAGGCTTAGTTAAAATGTCAGCAATTTGAAATTCAGTAGAAATAAAATCTAGCTTAATTAAGCCCTTTTCAACATTATCTTTCAAAAAGTGATGCCTTATATGTATATGCTTAACTTTAGAGTGTTGTACTGGATCTTTAGAAATGCAAATGGCACTTGTGTTATCACAATGAATAGGAACGCACTCTAAAATAATGCCATAGTCACGCAACTGTTGTTTTATCCATAGCAATTGAGAGCAACATGCAGCAGCAGCCACATATTCTGCTTCGGCAGTGGATAGAGCAACAGTGTTTTGTTTCTTGGAACTCCAAGAAACCATGCAAGAGCCTAAGAATTGGACTATACCTGATGTGCTTTTACGATTGACCAAATCTCCTGCATAGTCAGCATCAGCATATCCTTTTAGGTCAAACGAGTCACTTTTTGGATAAAACAGACACAAGTCTTCCGTCCCTTTCAAGTATCGTAGAATTCTTTTGACGGCTGTTAGATGCGATTCCTTTGGATCCGATTGAAATCTAGCACAAAGACCTACACTAAACGAAATGTCAGGTCTGCTGGCAGTTAAATATAACAAGGAACCAATCATACCTCTGTATTTTGTTTGATCCACACGAGTTCCCTTGGGGTCTTGGTCCAACCTTGTGGTTGTTCCCATGGGAGTGTGGTTTATCTTTGTGCTTTCCATACCGTATTTTTTTAATAACTCCTTCACATATTTCTGCTGATGGATCATTATTCCTTCGTTAGTTTGCTTAATTTGGAGCCCAAGGAAGAAGTTGAGTTCCCCCATCATGCTCATCTCAAACTCACTTCCTGCTGATTGTAGCCTTTAACAACTAATCTTGCCTTGTTCCTTACAATTGTGCCATGTTCATCTAGCTTATTCCTGTATACCCATTTGAGACCAATAACCTTTTGATTTGTTGGTTTGGGTTCAAGGTGCCACACTTTGTTTCTTTCGAATTCATTTAATTCCTCTTGCATGGCAACAATCCAATCAGCATCTTCCAAGGCTTCTTTGTGATTTCGAGGTTCCAGTGTTGATAAGAAGGCGTTGAATGCACAGAAGTTTCTCAGTTGGGATCTCGTCTGAGTTCCCTTGCTTAGGTCACTTATAATTTTATCCAGGGGGTGTGACCTTTGATGTTTCCATGGCTTTGGTTGGAATGATTGAGCTGGTATAAAAGTGTTATTTTGAGTTGCTCTTTCTTCCATTTCTTCATGGTGTTCTGCTTCTGCATTTGCTTCGCCTTCTGTATTTTCTGTTTCTTCTGTATTTTGATCAGAGGCTTCAGTATTATTTGGAACTTCAGTAGGTTCCTTATTAGTATTTTCAGTAATTCGAACATGCTGCTTTCTGGGAATTAATTCTTCATCTTGGTCTGTTGAACGAGTGAGACCAATTTCAAAATCTCCATCTTCATATTCCTGTATACAACCATAATTATTAGTTTCATCAAAAATCACATGTATACTTTCTTCTACACACATAGTCCTCTTATTGTAAACTCTATAAGCTTTACTATTAGATGCATATCCTAAAAAGACTGCTTCATCACTCCTTTCATCAAATTTTCCAAGATTTCTTTTATCATTATTGTGAACAAAACATTTGCATCCAAAAGCTCTTAAATGAGCAATATTAGGTTTTCTCCCTTTTAACAGTTCATAAGGTGTCTTGTCCAACATTGGTCTGAGCATGGCTCGGTTGACGATATAGCATGCTGTGTTGACGGCTTCTGCCCAAAAATTTCTTGGAAGCCCACTTGCTATTAGCATTGTTCTTGCCATGTCTTCCAATGTTCGGTTCTTCCTCTCAACCACACCATTTTGTTGTGGTGTTCTTGGCGCTGAGAAATTGTGACTTATTCCCTGTTCTCTGCAAAATTCATCAAACTTGGAATTTTCGAATTCCGTACCATGGTCAGTTCTCATATGAATAAGTTGATTACCTATTGATTTTTGTGTCTTTTTCAAGAAAGTCATAAACATATCAAAAGTTTCATCTTTACTATGTAAGAATATGACCCATGTAAATCTAGAATAATCATCCACAAGAACTAAGACATATCTTTTTCCACTTCTACTTTGAATTCTAACGGGGCCACACAAATCCATATGAATGAGTTCCAATGGTTTTGTGGTGCTTACCATTTTCTTTGATTTAAATGATGATCGAACATGCTTTCCTTTGATGCAGGCTTCACAAATTTTGTCATTTAGGAATTTGATAGAAGGTAATCAGATTACCAAGTCCTTTGACCTTAATTTGTCAAGCAATGAAAGACTAGCATGTCCAAAACGTTTATGCCATAGAAGTGGATCATCCTCAATAACACTTAAACAAGATAGATTGTATTTTGGAACTTTGTTAAGGTCCACGGTATATGTGTTCCCTTTACGAGTTCCTTCCAAAACGATTTTACCAGTGTTATTGTTGATGATTTTGCATTTTTCAGAAGAAAAGCTTACAAAGTTTCCTTTATCACAAAACTGAGAAATACTGAGTAGATTATGCTTCAAACCCTCGACTAAAAATACATTGTCAATTGCATGGGAACTTGACCTTCCTACTTTGCCAACAGCAACAATGTTGCCTTTCTTATTGTCTCCAAAGGTCACTGTTCCCCCTGTATAGGCCGTCAGTGAGAGAAATCTGGATTCATCTCCTGTCATGTGCTTAGAACAACCGCTATCGAGGTACCACTGGTTGTTCCCCCTCACTTCGACCTGCAAAAGAAATTAAGAGTTAGTAGTAGGAACCCTTTCATTCATGGGTTCCTGTGTTGACACATTTAAATCAGATTTCTTCTGCCAAACATAATTCACATTCTTATTGTACAGATTTGCTTTCTTAGTACATTCTTCACTGCGATGTTCCTTTTTACCACAGAAAGAACAAACGGTCTCACTAGGTAAGTTCACATATTTCTTTTTCTTTCCAGTGGACTTCTTCTTATGAACATAGCCTAGACCTTCTGTTCTTTTTGTCTGAGCTTCCTTTACCCACTTGGGAACACCCGTGCTTGCTGTATTTTTACTTTTTCTTGCAATTTCTAGGTCCTTTTCTAGTTTCTCATTTTTATCATTGGTTTCCTTTATCTCTTTCTTAACATGCTCTAGTTCATTATTAAACATGATTAAAGGAACTTCAGTAGACCTGCAAGAATCAATGTTAGTACACAACATTTTATATTGAGTCAATTCAATATTCAGCATGATATTCTCACTCTTGACTCTTTCAAGGGATTCTTTTAGCATAATATTTTTATCTAACAATTCAAAGAATCTGCCTTGAACATCATTTCTTAAGCTATTCAGATACTTAACATGATCTCTACAAATTCCAGTTGCCTTTTCGGCTTGCCTTAGTTTTGCACATAATTCTTTATATTCATCTAAGGTTTCTAACAATAAAGAGATTAATTTATCCTTTGAGAGAGATTTCAAATAATTAGGTTGAATGACTACCTCATCATCATGCTTTGCCATTAGACAGAGATTGGCTACTTCATCGTCTGTGTGTTCCTGTTCCTCTTCTTCGGAACTTGATTCTCCCCACGTGGAAATCATTGCTTTCCTGAAATTTGTTTTAGAAAAGTTAGGCTTGGAATTTCTGCTTTGATCAGCTTCTTTTCCCTTGCCTTTCTCAGATTCCCATAATGGACACTCTTTGATGAAGTGGTTGGTGCTTCCACATTTGTGACAAGAAGACTTGGCTTTGGGTTCCTGATTTCTTTTACTGTATCCTTTCTTCTTGTCTAAAAACTTGTTGTTACGGTAGAATTTTTTCAGCCTTCTCACCAACATTGCAGCTTCTTCTTCATCGATGTCAGACTTCTCTTCGGATTCTTCATTAGCTCTTAATGCTAGCCCTTGACTTTTGACAGTCTCCTGAGTCCGATTGTTCGACTGGATCTCGTGAGTAATGAGGGAACCCGCAAGATGTTCCAGATTGAACTTGGTGAAGTCTTTTGATTCCTGCACCGCTGCAACCTTTGCTCTCCATCTGTCATTGTCTGGAAGACTTCTTAAGACTTTTCTGACCTGCTCATCTATAGGAATTATCTTGCCAAGACACGTTAGTTCGTTAGTAATACCTTTAAATCGAGTAAACATGTCTTTAATGGATTCTTTGTTTCCCATTTCAAAGCGCTCATACTGAGACAAAAGAATGTCTATTTTGGAACGTTTAACATCTGACGTTCCTTCATGTGTAACTTCCAGAAGATCCCAAATTTCCTTTGCGGACTTGCACCCTTTGACACGAGTATGTTCATCGGGTCCAAGTCCCCAAATTAAAAACTTTTTGGCAGTAGCATTCATTTCAAGTTTTTCAAAATCAGTTTTTTCATACTCATCCATAGGTTTAGGGATTACCTCATTATTAGCATTCGTTTTCGTAATTTCGTAATCTCCTACTTGTATAATTCGCCATACCTGATAATTCTCTGCTTGGATAAAGATTTCCATCTTATCCTTCCAATAAGGATAAAATTTGCCGTTGAAGTATGGAGGCCTTTGAATGGATGTACTCCCGAATTCCTTTTCCTCTGTGTAAGCCATTTTCCAGGAACTTACTCAACAGGGTTGCCTGCGTGTTCTGAGTTCCTGCTCTGATACCAACTGAAAGTCTAACTGGCTAATACAAGAGGGGGGGTGAATTGTATTTGAGGTGAAATCTAAAAACTTTTTGCGGAATTTAACTAAATGAAATAGTGACGAGAGAAGATATAGGCTTTTCTAAATTTCCACTAAGTAATCAAACTCTTTACAAGTGAAGATTCAAACCCGTTAACAAGTTCCACAAATTAGGAACTTGTTCCCAACTCTCACAGAAGACTTCAGCAACGAAGCTTCCTTGACCTCACTTTACAAACTCACAATCCCAACCCCTAAGTACTTGAATACAATCTGTGATTACAAATACCTATTGCACTCAAGAATATATGAAGGAAAATAACTCTCTTTATGTTATTAGATGGCTACTGGAATTTTTATGCTCAAGAGTTATGTTTTTCTGAGATAGTTTGCATGAGTATTTATAGAGAAGGCTTAGTCATTAACCTCCACCATAATCACGTCCACATGTCAACAACCCACTAACAACTTGTGGAGTTATCTTGACAGATTGTGATCATGAAGAGGTTTCCTAGCCTTATCTAATTAAACCACTATCCTAACAACTTGATAACCATTAGCCGTATAAAAGATTTTCTCACAGAAAAACCACTTGCTAACTTTATCAAATATTTATTTAAAAGATTATCAAAAGTTTGTTTAAAAAGATTTTATTTGAAAAGATAAATTTATTATTTATTAAAACAACTAGATAATTATCTTCGATAATTATCTTTATTAAAACTTTTACAAATTATCTTTTCTTTAAGAAATTATCTTTTAAAACTAACTTTTATTCCAGTAGTCTTTAACATAAGTCATTGAGTTCCTTTCCGACTTTATATTATTGAGTGCTCACAATTAAAACTAGAACGTGAGATTTGCACGAGGCTTTTTAAAGAATGCTACTCCGCATCCAAGTTCCTACTCCGGAACGAACTTTGCTTGAACCCTTTATTCACCAAAGACTCAAAACATTCATTAGTCGAGTTTGTCAATTTGTCCATCAAAATCAAAAGGCTCAACATAAACCAATTTAATTGTAATAAATCGTACGAAGTATAAGTAATTAATTTTACCAATCCATATGTATAAAAGTAAAATTATATACACGAAATTTTAACAACAATTTTTATAGCACACTGCCATCACAAATTAATATACATAATACAAATCCTTGATAGTTAAGTATTTCTCACATTGAATTAGTTACTAGCATGAATTTTTTTTATGATTAATTTCAATTCAAGAGATAATTTTTTTAATGAGTGTAACGCGATTATTATTTTTAAATAAAGGCTTCGATAATAAATTCATAATTGAGGGTCGGAGAGTTATTGAAAATATATTACATTACCCTGAAAATCTCATGGTCTCCATGCTCGAACCGGACTTCCTCTAGCAAAGGGTAATTATCTAACAGCATACATATTCCACGAAATTCCGATTCATCAAAAGCTGTTTTGATAGTTAAGTTTTTTGCACGGTTTTGTCCAAGAGAGTTTAGTTTCACCCCATCAAAAGAAATCACCTACATGGTAGAAATTAAAATCAAGTTAATTAATTATTACATGAAATTAAATAAAATAAATTATTAGAAGATTTTTTTGAGAGAAATAACTGAATAAAAGATGGTAAAATAATAAAAAAAATATATTATTTTAACAATTAAAAAAAATATTAAAAGTGACAAATGTAAAAAATTTGATGGTTGAAAGATAGGGTGTTGTACCACATGGCATGTACGATGTACAATAACCGTTTGATGATTTTTTTTTTTCCAAGAAATAAACCAGTTGTCATAACAGACCATTATGTTATGACCCATTTCACATTTTACATAAGCATCTAACTCAAACAAATGCATAAAATTATACCTTTACCATACCATTAAACGTGTCACATTAAAATAGAAAAAATCGATTGATATTTCAATTAATTGAATAATAAGTCATGATGAGAACATACACAATTATATCAAATTTGATTAATTATATAAAATAGAGATTAAAATGATCCAACAATAATAATAATAATAATAATAATAAAAAAAAAAAAAATAAATAAACCTTACCTGAACGACGTAACTATCAACAATCAAAGACCTTGCAAAGTAGAGGCTATGAAGAAGATTAGCAATCTTCAAACCATCTTCCAAATCAAACATCTCGACGAGGCCGAAATCTAACTCGGCAGTCTCCAAGTTTTCAGACACGATGACACCAAATTGTACAACTTTGCCATTATACTTGAAATGAGTAAGATTTGGTGCAACAATTGTTAAGCTTAACAAATCAACACATTGGTCCACAACAATCGTCTTAAGAGTGTTGGATTGGATATCATAATGTGTTCCTTGAAAACACTTAGACAAATTTAAATTTTCGAGTGATGGACAACTTTGCAACATTAGCCTAAGCTTTGTTGCGTTTATAATCTCAATCCACGCTAAGAAGATACTTTTTAAGGTTAGACCAATAATCGCGAAATTGTTCATGTCAAATCGACAAGAAGACAATTTTAAGGACTCTAAGAAGGTGTAATGGTAGACATCCTCCGGAAGATCAGACCTTTCAATGAAATCATTGTTTAAAGGGAGTCTGTCTTCCCAACTGGGAGGAGAAAAGTCGAGTTCTAGAGAGTTGGGGTGGCGATAAAGGGCATGCCTTACTAGATTCTCTATATTCAATGGGGAAATATGAGGATCGGAGAAAGTAAGGCTAAAAGATGAGATATATGGTGCATTAGCAAACCACTTATACCCAACTTTTATTAGATAATATAGTTGGTAAAATTTGTTAACATGCCTTACTTGTTCGATATTTGGGTGTTGTTCATCAATTCCCGTGAGAGGGGTGAGGAAAAGGCGGTCGTTTAACTCAACATTAGGCCGGGAAAGCCATAACCTCCTCCATGGCTTTGCCAAGACGCTTGTCCTAGCAGCCTCTTTGACGGGAATTAGGGAAAGAATGGTGAAGAGTATTGCCTCTGGGAGAAACGTGAGACGATCTTGAAAGGGGGCCATTTTCAAGGCGAGAATAAAACTAAAGATTGGAGAAGAATCGGAATTTGGGAGAAGGGAGAAGAGATAGGGATAGAATGAATGCTTTTAGTGTAGGAAAAAGGAGGCTTTTAGGTGCAATTTATAGGAAGGAAAATGTATGTAGTTTTTGCATGAGATATCAAAATATCATATCCTTGATATTGGCGTTGTTTCACAAAAATGAGAATGATACAATAATGATTCGTTAACAAACACAAAAAGGAATGTTGATGTCCAAATCTTTTACTATTTTTGATTGTATTATTGGATGAATGTATGCACTGAATATAGAGCGCTTCACACTATCACTAATGGAAATAGCGTGGATATATTAGACCTAGGAATAATTGGCGTATTAGATTCATAATTTTGAAGAATCATGTCAATGATTTCATTGAAACATAATTATTATTAACCTTACTAATGATTCTTTCCGTGATGGATTGATATCGATTAATTTAATTAGGTTAATGGGCTTGTCAATCCATAGCAAAAAAAATTTAAAAAATTAAAAATAATAATAACTAAGTGATTGAAATTTTGACAAACTTTACTAAGTTAAAACTCAGTTGTAATGACTTATAAGAAGTTTGCTCTCAAAAAAAAAAAAAAAAAAAAGGAAAAAAAAAAGAAATTTATAATTTTTTAAATTACTGGACTTTTAGGGTCGGTTCACATTTACTGAACTGAACTGAACTGAACTGAATTGAACTAAACTGAATTGAGCTAAAATGAATATCTTATGAGAGAAAGAAATTAGGAGCTGAACTGAACTAATTGAAGCTGAATTGAACTGAAATTAAGCTGAAGTGAACATGCTTAGAAGTTAACATTCAATTTAAATTTATGAAACGAATTTATGAAATTGAAGTTAAGTCTTAAATTTGACAAACTTTTAGAAGTCACGATTTAATTAGAATGAATCTAAATCATCATAAAAATTAAGATATGATTTTAATGAACTTTTAGAATTTAAGATTTAATTTTCACAAAGTTATGATTCAATATTAACGAACTTATGAAAACTTTTGTAAGATTTGATTTTAACGAGCTTGTAGAAGTTGAGATTTAAGTTAAACGAACTTTTAAAAGTTAAGATTATATTCATTATTAACGAACTCATTAAAATTGTTAATAAGATTTCACTTTAACGAACTTTTAATAACTGATTTTAAGATTTAATTTTAACGAATTTTTAGAAGTTGAGATTTAGTTTTAACGAATCTTTAAAAGCTTACTATATACGTTAAAATTAATCGTTGCTACATTAATTACCTAAAATACAAAATTTATGTTTGCCGTAAATCTATATATGTTAAACGAACATGTTTTTCCATTATTATATTCTAAGTGATAATTAGATTTTTAGTAATTTTATGAAAATCTAACATGCTATACCTATCTAGGAAGTTGAATCCCTCCATCTTTTTCATTCTATGGTTACATTTTGACTTTGGTTTAAAAATTTGAAAATAAATATATATTATATAAAAATCAAAACCTCCTACTTTATGTGGGATGTTATTAGAACAATTCATCTTGTAACGAATTTCCAAAATATCATTCTGTAGTATTTTTAATCAAATTTGTTGAATATATACGTGCTCAAAGACATGTGTTGGAGACTACACGTGAAAATCAAAGTGTAACCATAGAACAGAGACGAAATAATTTATATACTTTCGCATAAGAAAAAGTACTTTTTTGGGGGAAATCAGAGTAAATAGCTCAATAATTGAGTGGGAATCATTGAGGATTTTCTGAAGTCAAGATTTCGTATGAAGTTGGATAAAATCTTATAAGGAAAGATCCAGTTAATTTTGAGGCTATGATAAGAATAAAAGTAATGTAAAACAATGATATGACTGATGTAAAATTGTTCAAGTGGCTTGGGTTTGTTTATATTTACTGAATTGAGCTGAAATGAATATTTTATGAGAGAAGGAAATTAGGAGATGAACTGAACTGATCGGAGCTGAACTGAAATGAACTGATTGGAGCTGAGTTGAACTGAACTGAAATTAAGCTGAAGTGAACAGACGCTTAATTTCTAGTGGTTAACTATCTGGGTGGATTAAAATTTTCGTATCATGTACCTCATTAGTCAAATAATCTCATTTTTTAAAAAAAATAAAATAAAAAAAATTAAATGAAGCCCTTAAGTGTGATCAATAATCCTTTTACAAATTATGTGGTTTCAAAAACAGAATGCTTAGTAATTTATATATATGATAAGATTTATGTGGGTCTATTTATGTATGTTCATTTCATGTATACTACTAATGCAACAACGTTTCTCACTACTAATGAGTTTCTCACTAGTCACAACTCTGGTGGCTACCTAATGAGTTTCTCACTAGTCACTACTAATGTAACAACGTTTCTCACTACTAATGTAACAACTCAAGTACACAACATATGTTATGTGTCACTTTATAGTTTATAGATAGACCCGGCCTATTAAAAATGCTCTCCTAATTAGATAAACTTAAATTGACTGAATTATGGTACTGCCACTTTTATTATCATAACAAACGAACATTGTGTAAATTGTGGTTACATATCATGTACAAGGATTATATCCCAAATTTGCATTGTTAGTGATTAGTAGTTAAGGAAGGAGAAGAAGACAAAGAAAGGGTTAGAGGAGGAGGCTTGACTGCTTGAGTGGTGTGTTAAAGGAGAGAGAAATCTAGAGGTAGGAAAACGTGAACAAGTGTGGAGGACATGAAAACCTAGTAGAAAAAATGTGCAGTTTTTTTTTTTTTTTTTTTTTTTTTTTTTTTTTTTTTTTTTTTAAGTATGGCCCACCCGGTTCATCAGAACTTCAATAAGTTTTAACTACATCTGCCCATTCACATTTGATAATGTATAATACAAAACTAAAACTTTAAGAAAAATGTTAACAACATATTTTGATAAGGAAATTGTTGACGGCCAACGATCCATGAATTAAGGCAATGATTTAATTAACTTTGAGAATTCGAACAAGGCCTTTTCAAGTTCAGTTGACAAACTTGTACGCAGCACATATTTGCAGGATGAAGTTAATTAAGATCCTAGAATGATTAACATTCTGTGATAATTCTCTTTACCATTAAGGACTCAAGATGTTGAGAGGAAACACCAATCAACAACATTAGCAACAACATCAACAATAAACTTTAGCGGCTTAGCCTCATAATGATTTGGGATTGACTAACATAAATCATCATAAAAAGCCGTTTGCAAAAAAAAAAAAAATGAAACATAAAGCCACAATAATATTATTGATTAAACTGAAAAAGTACTAGTACATAAAAATTAAATTTGACAAAGTCTCCAAAATGAGTTTTAAGAGGATACTACTACCGAGTGTATAATTACTCGGGACATTAAGGTACTAATAACATTACTACTACGAAGTTCTCGGAGTTCATAATAACTTGAACCATTTTCGACGATTTCACGCAGGTTATTGATGGAGCAAGAATCAGGTTGTTTGAACATCTTCTTTCACTGGCGTCCCTTCGTAGACGACACCATCTTGTAAGATAACTTGTACCTTAAATTTTATTTTCCTTACCGCGCAAACATCTTTTACGCGGATGGCAAAATCCTCTCCTTCTTGATTAGCAGCCCTTAAGATGATTTTTCGTAACGCAGCTGGACCTGCATATTGAATAAAATAAATCAACAGATTACGTTCATTTGGTGTTCCTTGAAACCCTATAAACTCCACAACTTTCAACGTCTTTGGTACACATCCTTGCGCCTTTGGTTTCACTCTTTGCCAATATGTTGAAGGGCTCGTAGGCGCGTAGTAGCCACGTTCCGCCATGTCTTCCTGCTCCACAAAATTAATTTAAACCATCAACTTAAATTCTTGATTTTATTAAGAGTAAATTATATTATATTCAAATATACTACCTCTGTTAATTTTTATGTGTAACTTTGGGGTATTATTTGTGAGATATAAAATACTTCAAAATTGCACATAAAAATTAACGGAGGTAGTATATGTGACTATTATTTTTAAATAAATGAAGTCTTCGACAATTGACTAATGGATGCAGAGGTGAAGTAACATTACCTCGAAAATGATATGTTCTCCATGCTCGAACCTGACTTCCTCCAGCAGAGGGGATATATCTAACATCATACGTATACCCTCAAATTCCAATTCATGAAAAGCAGTTTTAATTATCAGATTTTTCACTTGGTATTCCCCCGGGTTTGCATTTGCAAGAGGAAGTACCTTCATGGTAGAATTTAACATAAAGTTAATTACTCTGCATTTATAACATGGAAAAGAAACAACTAACTGAATAAAATTTGACAAAAATAAAAATAAAATAAAATAAAATCAAAAAATCAAAAAATCAAAAATCAAAGTAGCGAAAGTAAAGTAAAATACACAAGTTATAAGATGATGTTACTCCCTTCATCACATAATATACGGAGTACTGTCTTTGTCTTTTATTTTTTTATTTATGATAATTTCCCAATTACTACCGCAAGTTAATACCACTTTGTAAATTATTACCGCAAATTAAAAAAGTTGTGAATTACTACCGCAAGTTAATACCACTTTGTAAATTACTACCGCAAAAAATTTTAAGATGTTGCGATTACTACCAATAACCCCATTAAACCCAACTATGTTGAAATGAAATTTGTTTTTTATGGGGGCATTTTCGTGAATAAATCAACAACTTTTTCAATATTGTAGGCTCCACAATTGAATAAAGTTAAAAAAATTGTTGATTTATTCAAAAAATGTCCCCATGAGAAACGAATTCTTTTCACACCCTGAGAAATTGGGGCAATCCTCCAACAATTCATTTCACATTTTAGGTGTATCATGCTCACAAAAATGCAAAAAAGCATACTTTAAAAAACCAATGAGATTTTAATCAAAATTAAACACATGACATATGCAACTATAAATTTTTTTTAGGCTAATTTAATTTTCTACGACAACTGTCATTATTCCAGTTGTCACCTTGGTGGTACAATACTCTCACAATTCACAAAAGGAAAAAAAAATAAACAATTGTATCACACCAATTGGCAATAAAACCTCTCACAAAAGGGGGAAAACAAGAAGGTTTTCAATCGGAATTGTTTAAAAATAATAATTATTATATTTTCTTTTTTTCTAATAATTAAATGAAGGTGAAGTGAGTAACAAATGATCAAAAATAAATTTAAGAAGAGAAATAAAAACAATACTTATACCTGCAAGACGTAACTATCAACAATGAACGTCCTTGCGATGCTGATCCAGGAAAGTGGACGGGCTATCTCGTCACCATGTTCATCATCAAACTTTCCGACGAAGCCGAAATCGAATTCGGCCATCTCAAATTTCCTGGATATGAAGATATAAAATTGTACAACTTCACCACAATACTTGAAATGAACAAGATTAGGCGCAAGAATTGTGAAGCTTAACGAATCAACACATTTGTCAACAACTAACGTCTTCAATGTGTCGGATTGAATCACATAATTTGTTGCACCAAAACACTTTGACAAACATAAATATTCGAGTTTCGGACAACTTGGACTCGATGTCCTAATAGCCCATAATTCTTGTAATCTAACGCACGCCAAAGTGACACTTTTTAAGTTTTGACCGATATTCGTGAAATCGTCGTCTATAACAATTCCGCATGATACCAATTTTTAGGACTCTAAGAGTGTGTAATTATACACAAAGTTTGGAAGATCAAACCTTTCAGTTTCAAAACTCGGACACGAAAAATCCAGTTCTAGAGACTTGGTGTTACGGTCAAGGGCAAGCCTTATGAGTTCCACAATTTTAACTTGCCAATTTTGAGGGTTTGAGAAAGTAAGGCTAAAAGATGAGATAGGAGATTTTTTACCTAATAGCCGCTTTAACCCGAATTCTAAGCAATGAAACTCTTGGTTGGATTTGAGGTTTTGCATTTCAAGTTCGAAATTTAGGTGTTGTGGATCAATATTTGTGAGAGGGGTGGCGAAAAGGCACTCGTTTATTTCGACATCAAGATGGGAACGCCATTGTCGCCACAAGTACTGCCACTTCTTTGCTAAGATGCTTGTCCTAACGGCTTCTTTGATGGGAAGAAGTGAAATAATGGTGATGAGAATTGCCTCTGGGAGTAAAGAGATTCGGTTTTAAAAGGGGGCCATTTTCAATTCTGGAAGATGAAAAAAAATCGATTAGAGAAGAATCGGAAGTAGGGAGGAGAAGGGAGAAGGGAGAAAACTAAAAATTAGAGAGGAATCGCGATTGGGGAGAATAAGGGAGAAAGGAGAAAACTAGAGACTAGAGAGGAATCGCAATTGGGTAGAAGAAAGAAGAAAAAGAGAGGGGTAATAGAATGCCTTTGGTGCAGGAAAATGGGAGGATTGTAGGAGCAATTTATAAGAAGCAAAATGTAGCTTTTACATGTAATATTGAAATATCATACTCACTCCGTGTTTTAATAAGTGTTACAGTTTGACCAAACATGCATGTCGAGACACGACTTTGACCATTTATAAATCTAATTATATGTTAGTAAAATTATATGAAATTTGATATTGAAAATATATATTATAATAAATACAACAATGGATTATACAATAACATTTGTTTTTATATATTAGAAAATTAATCAAGTCAAAGTATCCTTTATAGAGCAATTTCCTGTTTTCCATATTAAAAAATAAAATTTGTTTCTCATGGGGGCATTTTGTGAATAAATCAACAACTTTTTCATTATTGTGGGCTCCACAATTAAATAATGTTGTTGGTTTATTTACAAAAATGCTATGTGAGAAACAAATTTTTTTCTCATTATGAGAATCCGGGGCACCCACTTCTTTATATTGGCGATGTTTCAAAACCATAAGAGAGTAATAAAGCCATGGTTCATTTGCAAGTAATTTTAAAATATCATATTCTTGAATCTTGATTCTTGATTTTTAAATATCTTAATCTTTTTGCTTATGTTTTTGGATGCTATTGGATTGAATATATGAATGTATGCACTGAATACAGACACTTTCATTATATAGTAATTAATCGCATAGATAAGAGCTTAGTATTATTGGAGATTTATAATGTAACTAATAATGACTATGAATTTTTTTCATTTTTTTAAAAAAAAAAAAAAACAGTAATGACTATGAATCTATGATTTCATTGATTCATAAAAATAATTAACCATTATTATTATTATTTCTTTCCATTATGATTTGATGACGATTTTTGTAGGTTAATGGGCTTGGCATGCAGTTAATTATCCATTGCCAAAAAAAAATTAAAAAATAAATAAAATTCTGACCGAACAAACAAAAGAAGGGCTTGTTCTCTTCAGTTTATTTTCAGTTCAGTTCAGTTTAGCTCCAATCAAATCAATTCAGTTCAGTTCTTAATTTTCTTTTCTCATAAAATATTCAGTTCAGTTCAGATCTAATTAGTTCAGATCAACTCATCAGTTTAGTAAATCAAAACAAACCGCCCAAAGTTAAGATTAATTTTACCAAAGTAAAGAATAAATTTTCAACAACCCATATAAAGTTACTCCATATTTTAAATAAACTTTCAAGGATTTTTTGTCAGAAAAATACCTTTTAAAAGTTACTCTCTCCGTTTCTAAGGTTAGTCCCATATAATATTTTGGGCGTTTCAAAATGATCTACTCATATTGAATCTATTTTTTTTCCTAATTCGAACTTATAATTTCTTATCTTGTTAGTGGATTGATGACATGGCAGTAATTAAATATTCTGATTGGTCATCAATCTCAATAGTGGATTGATGACATGACACTTGATTGATATTCCTCACGTTAAAGAAGCATTGTAATTGATGCTTTCCAAAGAAAAAAAAATATAACATTTAATAAGATAAAACTAGTTAAGCAGTTTTTGTACTAAAATGTAAGATTCCAAATATTATTCATTCTCTTATTTTTTTTGTGATTAATTCTTTATGGGATTAACAAAGTGAAACGGAGGGAGTACTTTTTTGTGAGAAACTAACTAATAAAATAATATTGTAAGAAACTATCTATTAAAATAAAATTGTTGTAAGAAACTACCTATTAAAACAAATAGTGTTGTAAAAATTATTATTCGTCGGATTTTCTTCTTTGACTAATTTTTCCGGCATTTACCACCCTCGGTCGGTGCCCAATTCGGTGAATTAATAAAATTTAATATTTTTTAATCTCCCCATCCAATTCATCATTGCCTAATCACATCCCCGTTTCATCCTTCTATTCAGTCATATATGAGGGCTTGTTTTGGTTTTGGCCTTTTGGGGATATTTTGAGGTGGGTTCAGATGATGTGGTGGTTTGGGAGGGGGGGTGTTTTGAGGCAGGTTCAGGTGATGTGGTGGTGGGTAAACTTCGTATGATGGTGATGGAGCGGTGATAAGGAATGTGGCATTATATTGTTGGTGGGGCGTGAAAAAAGGTTTAAAAATATCACGTGGTGGGCAAAAGGGCTGTAAAAATTAGTCAACGTTGAAAATTAATTCGGTGAAGAATCTTTTCATTAATAGGTATCGTGTAGTTTCTTACATTTTTTTATTAGGTAATTCTCACACAAAAAAAAATGACTTTTAGTAGGTAGTTTCTGACAAAAAGCCCAACTTTTAACTAGAAGTTAAGATTCAATATTTTAATGAACTCATAAATTTTGGATTCTATTTTAACGAACTTAAAGTGATTAAGATTCGGTTTTAACGAACTCAAAGGAAGTTTAATTAATTAAGATTTCATTTTGATAAACCGATATTAATTAAGATTTAATGGTTAGCGGTTGAGATTCAATTTTAACGACGTTATGAAAATATTTGTAAGATTTGATTTTAATGAATCAGTAGATTTAAATTTAATAGACTTCTAAAAGTTAAAGTTGAGATTTTAACGGATTCATTTTTAACGAACTCATAAAAAAAGTAAATAAGATCTGATATTAATGAACTTTTAATTTAGAAGTTAAGATTTAATTTTAATGAACTTTTAGAAGTAGAGATTTAGTTTTAACGAATCTTTAGAAGCTTATTATATACGTAATAATTAATCTTTTTATCTCCCCATCCAATTCATCATTGCCTAATCACATCTCTGTTTCATCCTTATATTCAGTCATATCATGAGGGCTTGTGTGTTGGTTTTGGCCTTTTGGGGATGTTTTGAGGCGGGTTCAGATGATGTGGTGGTTTTTTTTTTTTTTGGGGGGGGGGGGGGGGGTTGAGGTGGGTTCAGGTGCTATGGTGGTGGGTCAACTCCGTATGGTGATGGAGCGGTGATAAGGAATGTGGGCATTATATTGTTGGTGGGGCGTGAAAAAAGGTTTAAAAAGATCACGTGATCGGAAAAGGGTGGTCAACGCTGGAAAAATTAGTCAACGTTGAAAATTAATTTGATGTAGGTACTGTGTAGTTTATGTAATTCTCACACAAAAAAATGGCTTTTAGTAGGTATTTTTGACAAAAAACCCAACTTTTAACTTTTATTTTTATTTTTATTTTTATTTTTTTACTTTTTTTTTGAGGAAAAGCCCAACTTTTAACTAGAAGTTAAGATTCAATATTTTAATGAACTCATAAATTTTGGATTCTATTTTAACGAACTTAAAGTGACTAAGATTCGGTTTTAACGAACTCAAAGGAAGTTTAATTAATTAAGATTTCATTTTGATAAACTATAAATTAAGATATAATGGTTAGCGGTTGAGATTCAATTTTAACGACCTTATGAAAGTATTTATAAGATTTGATTTTAACGAATCTGTAGAAGTTGGGATTTAAATTTAATAGACTTTTAAAAGTTAAAGTTGAGATTTTAACGGATTCATTTTTAACGAACTCATAAAAAAGTAAATAAGATCTGATTTTAATGAACTTTTAATTTAAAAGTCAAGATTTAAATAAAAGTAGAGATTTAGTTTTAACGAATCTTTAAAAGCTTATTATATACGTAATAATTAGTCGTTGCTACATTTACTGGATCAGAAGGCAAACTAATCACCTAAAAAACAAAAATCATGATTGGCATGACACTATATATGTTAGACGAACATGTTTTTCCATTATTATATGCTAACAAAATTGAATTGGTAATATGTGAATTTTTAAGACTGTCTAGTTTAATTAATTTCATAAAGATTCAACATGTTGTATGTCAGGAGTTGTAATCCCTTCGGTTTTTTTTTTTTTTTTTTTTTTTTTTTTTTTTTTTTTTTTTTATTTTATTTTATTTTTTATGTTACATTTTGACCTTTGTTCAAAATAAACTTTGACTATAAAAGTCAAAACCATCTCATGTGGGATGTTAGATCAAATCATATTGTAATGAATTTTCAAAAATATCAATTGTTTAGTATTTTTAATCAAATTTGTTGAATTCATATGTGCTCAAATATGTACACCGTACAAGGAAATGTAGTTTTTCCAGGTTTATATGTATATAATTGAGTAGGAATCATTGATGATATTCTAAATCAAGATTTTGTATGAAGTTGGATAAATTCGTAAAGGAGATCCAGTTAATTCTGAGGCTATGAGAAGAATAAAACTAATGTAAAACAAGAGTTCAAAAAAAAAAAAAAAATGTAATGTACAACAATGACACTACTAACGTAAAAATGTTCAAGACTTCAAGTGGCTTAATTTCTAGCTAGTGATGGGTGGGTTAAAATTTTCATAACATGTTTCTCAGTTAAAAATAACCTCATTTTTTATTACATATATTATATATGTTAAGACTCTTTATTATTATGTCCAAAATTCACTAAAACTTTTATACAAGGGCCATACTTGAAATATAAATCCTCTAGCTTGTTTTACATTTTTTTTTATTATATTAACTTTATATTATTATAACATAACACAAGTACACAACATATATTATGTGTCACTCTATAGACCTTGGTAAAAATGCTCCCAGGCCAGATAAACTTAAACTGAATGAATAACGTACAACCACTTTTATTAACATAATAAACGAACATTGTGTAAATTGAGGTTACATATCGAGGCAAAGATTTTCCCAAATTCGTATTGTTAGTAATTAAGGTTAGAGAATGAAGGAGAAGAGAAAGAACGGGTTAGAGGAGGAGGCTTGAGTGGTTTGTAACAGACTTAGAGAGAGAAATTTAAAAGTAGGAAAACGTGAACAAGTGTGGAGGACATGAAAACCTGGAAGCAAAAATATGTAGAAGTTTTTTTTAGTATGGTCCACCTGGTTCACGAGAACTTTAATTAGCTTTAACAATGTCAAGGAAATTGTTGACGGCCAACGATCCACGAACATCAATATGTAACAAACTTGTACGCGAACTTGCAGCACATATATGCAGGATAAAGTTAATTAAGATAATACTCTTAACCATTAAGTAGGACTCAAGACGTTGAGTGCAAAAACCAACAACATTAGCAACCATAAACTTTAAATTTGACAAAGTCTTCAAACTGAGGTTTAAAAGTACTGATAACATAATAAAACTACTACAAAGTTCTCGGAGTATATAATAACTTGAACCATTTTCGACAATTTCACGCAGGTTATTTTGATGGAGCAAGAATCAAGTAACTTGAACATCTTCTTTCACTCGCGTCCCTTAGTAGATGACACCATCTTGAGAGATAATTTGTACCTTAAATTTAAATTTCTGTTCCGCTACAAAATTTTTAATGCAGATTGCAAAATCCATTCCCATTTGATTAGCAGCCCTTAAAATGAGTTTTTGTAAGGTACCTGCACCTGCATATCTAAGCAAATAAGTTAACAGATTATTTTCATTTGGTGTTGCTTGAAACCCTATTATCTCAACAACTTTCAATGTCTTTGGTACACATCCTCGCGCCCTTGGTTTCACTCTTTCCCAATATCTTGAAGGGCTCGAAGGCGCATAGAAGCCTAAGTCCGCCATGTCCTCCTGTTCGACAAAATTAATTTAAACCGTCAAATTATAACCGGACATTAAAAATTGTATCACATTTCAATATTTCAAAAATATGTGACTATTAATTTTGAATTAAGTCTTCGATGATTGACTAATTAATTGAGAGCTATTGTAACATTACCTCGAAAATGAAATGTTTACCATGCTCGAGTCGGAGTTCCTCTAGCAAAGGGGAATTGTCTAACAGGATACGTATACCCTCGAATTCCAATTCATGAAAATTAGTTTTAATTGTTAGGTTTCTCACTTGGTTTCTCCTGAGGCTTACTTCTGACAGAGGAAGTACCTTCATAGTAGAATTTAAATTAAGTTAATTACAGATGGAAAAATAAACAACTAACTGAATAAAAGTTGACAAAAAAATAAATTGTAAAAGTAATGATGTAAAATACACAAGTTATAAGATGACGTTACACCCTCCATAACATAATATACGGAGTATTGTCTTTTTTTCTATAAACCGTTTTCAAGACAGGATTGTAACCAAAAAATATATTTAGTTACATATTAATCATATTATCAAAAAAATAACCCAATATCTTAATATTAAGACATTTTCAATGAGATGTCACATGATTATGTATTGTATATGTTGGGGTCAAATTTTAAAAATTTGATCATAAAATAAAATTAGACACTTTATCATCAAATGGATAGAGTACAATTCATTTCACATTTTGGGTGTATCATGCTCACAAAAATGCATAAAGGCATACATTAAAAAACCGATAAAATTTAAATCAGAATTAATCACATGGCATATGCAATGGTTATATATGCCTTTTATCAAGGCTAATCTAATTTTCTAAGACAACTGTCATCATAACAGTTGTTATTTTGGAGGTACAATCCTCTAACAATTCAAAAAAGAAAAAAATTTCAGTTGTATCCACCAATTGGCAATAAAACCTCTCACAAAAGGGGAAAAATAGAACGGTTTTCAATCAGAATTATTGTTTAAAAATAATAATGTCTTATTCTATTCACGCCAATTGGCAATTAAAACTCTCACAAAAAGGGAAAATTAGGGCGGTTTTCAATCGGAATTATTGTTTAAAATTTATTATAATGTTTTGTTATTTTCCTGATAATTTAAAAGAAGTTACAGTGGGTTATACCGCCTGACATATGCAACAATTAAATAATTTTTTATTCAATTACAATGATAAAAAAAACATTTAATAAAGAGAAATAAAAATAAAACTTATACCTGCATGACGTAACTGCTTACAACCAAAGATCTTGCGGGGCTGAGGCAGTCAAGAAGATAGACAATCTTCTCACCATGTTCATCATCAAACATGCCGACGAAGCCGAAATCTAAATCGGCCGTCTGCAATTTAGCGAACACGAAGATACCGAATTGTACAACTTCACCACAATACTTGAAATGTATTAGATTTGGTGTAAGAATTGTTAAGCTTAACAAATCAACACATTTGTCGACGACAAGCGTCTTCAATGTGTTGGATTGAATCACAAAATCTGTTGCACCAAAACACTTTGACAAACTTAAATATTCGACTTTCGGACAACCTAGCAACAATCTCTCGAGGGTCGATACGTCTTGTATACTAACCCACGCCAAAGTGACACTTTTTAAGTTTTGACCGATAATCGTGAAATCTTCGTCTATAACAATTCCGCATGATACCAATTTTAAGGACTCTAAGAGAGTGTAATAATAGACAAAGTCCGGAAGATCAAACCTTTCAGTATTAATACTTATAGGGAGTTCGTCTACGAAACTTGGACACGAAAAATCGAGTTCTAGAGACTTGGTGTTACGTTCAAGGGCAAGCCTTATGAGTTCAACAATTTTAACTTCCCAATTTTGAGGGTTGGAGAAAGTAAGGCTAAAAGATGAGATAGGAGATTTTTCATTTAATAGCCATTTTAATCCGAACTCTAAGCAATGGAACTCTTGGTTGGATTTGAGATTTTGCATTTCAACTTCGAAGTTTGGGTGTTGTGGATCAATATTTGTGAGAGGGGTGGCGAAAAGGCGCTCGTTTATTTCGACATCAGGATGGGAACGCAAGTGTTGCCACATGTACCGCCACTTCTTTGCTAAGATGCTTGTCCTAACCGCATCTTTGATGGGAAGAAGTGAAACAATGGTGATGAGAATTGCCTCTGGGAGTAAAGAGATTCGGTTTTCAGAGGGGGCCATTTTCAGGGAGATATAAAAACAACAGATTGATGAGAAAAATCGGAACTAGGGAGAAGGGAGAAAGGAGGAAACTAAAATTAGAGAGGAATTACAATCGAGAAAAGGAGGGGATAAAAGAGAAGACTAAAAATTTGAGAGGAATCGCAATTGGAGAGAAGAAAGGAGAAAAAGAGAGGGATAGAATGCTTTTGGTGTAGGAAAATGGGACGATTTAAAGAGCAATTTATAGGAAGCAAAATGTATCTTTTTGCATGTAGTATTGAAATATCATATTCTTGATATTGGTGATGTTTCACAACAATAAGAGAGAACTAAAACCACCCGTTAAAAAAAAAAAGAAAAAAAAAAAAAGGTGTATAATAAAATCATGATTCATTTGCAAGTAATTTTTAAATATCATATTCTTGATTTTGATAATGGTTCACAACAATAAGAGGGGAAAAAAACTACCATGATTCGTTACCAAAAGAAAAGCTGATATCTTAATATTTTACCCTTTTTTTTGGATGCTATTGGATTGAATATATCAATGAATACACTGAATACATTCACTTTCATTAGATAATATTAAATTAGCATGGATAAGTGCTTAGTATTATTGGAGTGTTTATACTGTAACGAATAATGACTGTTAATAATCTATGATTTTACAAAAATAATGAACTGTCATTATGATTTATTTCCATTTTGGTTTGATGACGAATTTTGTTAGGTTAATGGGCTTGGCCCGCTTTTAATAATCATCCATTGCAACAAAAAAAAAAAAAAAAAAAGTTTCTTGAAATTTTAAGGAATTTTAAGTTGAGATTGAATTATAATATAACGAACTTATAAAAGTTAAAATTCAGTTCTAAGTCTAACAAGAGAGCTTAAGATTTAATTTTACCGAAGTAAATAATAAATTTTCAAGAACCCATAAAAAGTTACTCCATATTTTCGATAAACTTCTAACTAGAAGTCAAGATTCAATATGTTAACGAACTCGATCATAAAATATAAGGTTTTATATTAACAAACTTTAAGTGGTTAAGATTCAATTTTAAAGAACTCATAGAAATTTAATTAAAATATTTCATTTTGATAAGAACTTATATAAATTAAGATTTAATATTCACGAACTTATAGATAGTTAAGATTTTATTTTAACAAATTTAATGAATTGTTAGCGGTTGAGATTCAATTTTAACGAACTCATAAAAACGTTTGTAAGATTTTATTTTAATAAATTTGTAAAATTACTTGAGATTTAAATTTAACGGATTTCTAAAAGTTAAGATTTTTTTAAAAAAAAAAGTAAATAAAATATGATTTTAGTGATCTTATAACTTACAAGTGAAGATTTAATTTTAACGAGCTTTTAGAAGTAGAAATTTAGTTTTAACGAATTGAATCTTTAAAAGTTTACTATATTTATACGTAAAAATTTGTCGTTGCTACATATTGGATCAGAAGACAAACTAATCACCTTAAAAAAAATAATGATTGGCGTGATTCTATGTATGTTAAACGAACTAGCTTTTTCGTTATTATATGCTAACAAGAATGAATTGGTAATATGTGAATTTTTAGGACTGTCTAGTTTAATTTAATTAATTTCATAAAGATTCAACCTAAATGTCAGAAGTTGTAATCCCTGTGGTTTTTTTTTCTATGTTACATTTTGACTTTGATTTAAAATAAACTTTGACTATAAAAGTCAAAACTATTCATGTGGGATGTTGTTAGATAAATTTGTTTATTGTAATGAATTTAAAAATATCAATTTATTATTGGAAAAATTGATTCTAATAATCTCACCTTTAGCCAGTTCGCTATTAATAATCCCACCTTTAGATTATTATTTAGTAATACCACCTTTATAGTGGATCTTCTTCTATTGGTCCCTCATGACCGGTAACCTGAACAACGGGTAAACTTTGTAAAAAAAAAAATTTGAGTGACACATGTCACTAAATTATTGGTAAAAAATGGTAAAAAAAAAAAAAACCTAATTTTTTTTTAACCAAGCCAGCCCCAACGAACACCTTAAGGTCCCTAACCCCGACCTCCGGCAGCCCCTCCTCCACCGCTGAACCCCCATCCCCACCACCTGAACCTCGTTCCCACCTTTCCCCGACAAAAACTGGCTCGATTCCAACCCTCACCCATGAAAACCGTCGAAGCCCTTAATTTCAAGGAATTTTTTTTTAAAAAAACAATGAATTTATTTCAAGAGATGGCTTGAGGTTGAATTTGGGTAAGAGTTTCAGGGATTTCCGGTGGTATACGGCGGTTTAGGGGATTGTCGGCGAGTAGAGGGGGTTTCGGCGGTTGGGTGGGACTTTAGGGTGGTGGCTGTGGTGGTTTTGGGGGATGGGATTCGGGTTAGGGGATGATTTGGGGGGTTGATTTTGGTCGGTAGTGGCTGTGGTGGATTCGGTGGGGTGGTTTTTGGTAATAGGGGGTTCCGACCGGCCATTTTCAGGGGTTTGGGTGGCGGTCGGCCGGTTTTTGTGGGGCTGAGGTAAGGTTAGGTGGGTGGAGCCGAGGAGGTGGCTGGTGGGTTTTTTTTTCTTTTTATTTCAGTTTTGTTTTTTATTTTTTCTGTTTTGTTTTTTATTTTTTCAGTTTTTTTTAGGTTTTATTTTTCAACCAATTAAAACACGACACATGGCATATTAACCTGTAAAAACCGGTTATCAACAGGTTAGGGACCAACAGAAGAAGATCCCCTATAAAGGTGGGATTATTAAATAATAATCTAAAGGTGGGATTATTAACAGCGAACCGACCAAAGGTGGGATTATTAGAATTAATTTTTCCTTTATTATTTAGTATATTTGATCAAATTTGTTGATTTCGTATATGCTCAAATATGTACACTATGAAGACCGTGAAAATCAAAGTGAACCATAGAAATGAGCCGAGAAAGTAATTTATATACACTACAACGTGAAGGTTTTTTTTTTTTTTTTAATTATTATTATTACAGTAACTAGCTCAACAATTATATTGAGTGGGAATCATTGAGGATTTTCTGAATCAAGATTTTGTATGAAGTTGGATAAAATCGTAAAATAAAGGAGATCCAATTAATTAAGTCTGAGGTCATTAGAAGAATAAAAGTAATGTAAAATGTTGAAGGTATTAACATAAATATGCCCAAATAAATGTTGTTGTTGGTGGAGCTCGAACTTGTAACCTCAAGTACAAGGTGAGTTCCCCATATACTCCACCAAGCAAATATTTGGTGTAAATATGTTTAGTTGTTCAAGTGGCTCATCAATTTTTAGCTAGTGGGTGGACTAAATTTCTAACTAGGCAGGCATCATATTACAAAAGAGCTTAGATTGCTGTCTAGTCAACTTCATGCACTTGGTGCATCTTCCCTTAGTTTAAGGTTAGCCCTCCTTGCTCCTAGCGTAACGCCTTGCATTCAGCATATTGAAACGAGGAATGATATTGAAACCCTTAACAACACTAGAACAATTTGATTTGATCCCCTGTTGTGTTTCTTCTAGTTTGCAGCACTTTAGATAGGAAAGAATGGCCAGAGTCCTTCAATTAGGCACACCTTTTATATGGGCATAAAGTTTGAATTACAACTCATAGTTCCACGAAAAGAGTTACATCTTTCAACCAGTTTTTAAAATTAAAAATTATTCTTAATATTCACAGATTACTTCATTCCTGTAGCAGCATAAATTACACGTACGTAATATACAACAAATCTTCTACTTGTATGTGTAATTAATGGAAAAGCCGGTATGTTTAACATTATTAGATTTACGTCAATCATAAAGTTTACCTTATTTTTAGGTAACTAGCTGGATTTCGTTAAAATACTAAATTAGCAACAACAAATTTCAACAAACATCTCAATCTAGCCGTAAGCTTTTAAAGTCCGTTACATCAAAATCTTAACTGTTAAATGATGTTTGAACTTAAATCGATCTCAACTTCTAGAGTTGCGCCACAAAATTAATTTAAATATGAATCTTGCTTAACTTCTAAAAGTTCATTACATCACGGATCATCTCATCACATCCTTGTGAAATGCATATATTATATTGCACGTAACATACTAACATATATACGACAACATTCATGTGTATAATAAATGATCAGATGATCTATTAGTTTAACGAACTTAGATCCACGAAGTCATAGATCTTGTAACTAGTTTCAATTCCAATAATCTAATAGCAACAACGAGTTTCAACATCTCTAACAGTAACTTTATTTAAAGGTCGTTCCCATTTAATTTAAACTTTTTAATAGTTCGTTAAACTTGAATCTCAACCTCTAAAAGATTATTAAGTTTATTAAAATCAAATCACAACTATTTATGAGTTCGTGAAAATTGAATATTAATTTCTGTAAGTTTATCAAAATAAAACCTTAATTTCTATGAGTAAGTTTAAATCGAATCTTAACCTCTAATAAAGGTTCTTTGAAATAGAATCTTAAATTTTACGAGTTTGTTAACATTGAATCTTATCAACTAACTTCTAATTAAAAGTTTATCAAAAATTTTAGCTTTTATAAGTTCTTGGAATTTGTTTCTTTACTTCGGTAAAATTTAAC
Source organism: Chenopodium quinoa (assembly GCF_001683475.1). Lineage (NCBI taxonomy): Eukaryota > Viridiplantae > Streptophyta > Magnoliopsida > Caryophyllales > Amaranthaceae > Chenopodium > Chenopodium quinoa. The sequence goes on along the minus strand of NW_018742733.1, from coordinate 1,883,254 downwards.
CTGAACTTCATATGTTAGAATTAAATTTTAACTTTCATATAATTTCGTTACATTATAATTCTTTTTTTTTTTTTTAAGAAAATCTTAACTTTTTAAAAGTTCTTAAAATTTAAATAATTTGCTTTGGTTGGAAATAGATGACTGCCAAGCCCATTTAAACCTTAAAAACATAATGGAAATAAATCATAGAAATAGTTGACTATCTTTATGAATCAATTAAATTGCAGACATTATTCTTTGAATTATATATGAATACTCCAATAATGCTAATAAGCTCATCTTATCCATGCTATTACTATCAAATGAATGAGTGAAAAGCTGTAATCAGTGCATACATTCATATTCATGTATCCTATCCAAAAGTATCCAAAATAAAAAGGTAAAAGAATCAACTTTCTTTTGGTAACAAATCATGATTTTTTTTTTCTTCTCTTATTGTTGTGAACCATCACCAATATAAAAGGATATGATATCGATATTTCAATATTATTACATGCAAAAGTTACGTTTTACTTCCTAGAAATTTCTCCTTAAATCTTCCCATTTTCCTACACCAAAAGAATTCACCAATCTTTAGTTTTTATATCTCCCTGAAAATGGCCCCCTTTGAAAACCGTCTCTCTTTACTCCCAGAGACAATTCTCATCACCATTGTCTCACTTCTTCCCATCAAAGACGCTGTTAGGACAAGCATCTTAGAAAAGCAATGGCGGTACTTGTGGCGTTCCATACCTCATGTAGAAATAAACGAGCGCCTCTTTGCCACCCCTCTCACCGGATTTGATCAACAACACTCAAATATCAAACTTAAAGGGCAAAATCACAAATTCATCCGAGAGTTTCATTTCTTAGAGTTCGGGTTAAAGTGGCTATTACATGAAAAATTTCCTATCCCATCTTTTAGTCTTACTTTCTCCAACCCTCAAAATTGGGAAGATAAAATTGAAAAACTCATAAGGCTTGCCCTTAAACGTAACACCAAGTCTCTAGAACTCGATTTTTCGTGTCTAAGTTGGGAAGAAAAACTCCCTTTAGCCGATTCAACTCTTGAAAAGTTTGATCTTCCGAACTTTGTCTATTATTACACCCACTTAGAGTCCTTAAAATTGGTATCATGCCGATTTATGGACGACAAGTTCACGACTATAGGTCGTACTTTAAAAAGTGTCACTTTGGCGTGGGTTAGCATAGAAGACGTATCGACCCTTAGGAGATTGTTGCTAAGTTGTCCGAAAATCGAATATTTAAGTTTGTCTAAGTGTTTTGATGAAACCGATTATGTGATTGAATCCAACACATTGGAGACGCTTGTCATCGACAAATGTGTTGATTTGTTAAGCTTAACAATTGTTGCAACTAATCTTATAAATTTCAAGTATTGTGGTGAAGTTGTACAATTTGGTATCATCGTGTCTGATAAATTGCAGACGGCCGATTTAGATTTCGGCTTCGTCGGAATGTTTGTTGAGGAACATGGTGAGCAGATTGTCCGTCTTCTTGACTGCCTCAGCCCCGCAAGGTCTTTGATTGTTAGCAGTTACGTAATGCAGGTATAATTCTATTTCTTTTCGCCTTATTAATAATTTTTTTATCACTGGAATTGAAAAAAATAATTATATAACTGTTGTACATGTAACGCGGTACAAACCACTACACCCTCTTGTAAAGTATTAAAATAATAAAAATTATTATTATTTTTTAAAAATAATTTTGATTGAAAACCACCCTATTTTCCCCCTTTTGTGAGAGGCTTTTATTGTCAATTGACATAACACAGTTTTTATTGTTTTTTTTCTTCCCTTTTGTGAATTGTGAGAGGACTGCATCACCAAAGTGACAACTGGTATAGTGACAGTTGTCTTAGAAAATTAATCTCGAAAAAGTTTTATATAACCGTTACATATGCCATGTTTAATTTTGATCAACATCTCGTGGGTTCCATAAGTGTCTGATTTTATGAATTTATGTGAGCATAATACACCTATTAAAAAATGTGAAATGAATTGTATACCATCTATCCTATAATAAAGTATCTAAAATTTTGACCCCAATGTATACAAAATACATAATCATGTGACATCTTGGTGAAAACGTCTTAATATGCAATTTTATATTATCGGTCTTTTTTTAATATAATATTATTGATTATGAGTATATAATTAAAAATATTGATTGTCAAAGTCTTGATTTGAAACAATTTATTATTATAAAAAATGACACTATATTATGTGATGGAGGGTGTAACGTCATCTTATAACTAGTTTATATTTTACATTACTTTCATTAATTTTTTTTATACCTACCTTTATTCAGTTAGCTGGTTATTATACATGTAATAAATGCGGAGTATATAACTTTTTTTTTAACTTCTACTATGAAGGTACTTCCTCTTGTAGATGTAAACCCTGCGAGAAACCATGCGAGAAATCTGACAATTAAAACTGCTTTGCATGAATTGGAATTTGAGGGTATATCTATTCTGTTAGATAGTTCCCCTTTGGTGGAGGAAGTCGGGTTCGAGCATGGTGAACATATCATTTTCGAGGTAATGTTACATTAGCTCTCAATTAATTAGTCAATTATCGAAAACATTATTTTAAAATAATAATCACATATATTTGAGGATACAATTTTAAACACTAGGACAATCCTTGTACTTAATTAAAAATTAGTGGATTTAATCAACTACTTGGAATTATTTAATTTTTACAAATTGGTTGTAATTTTCACAAGTATATATGTTGGATATAATTCATACTCGTACAAAGTATTTAATTTGATGGTTTAAATCAATTTCGTGTAACAGGAAGACATGGCGTACTATGGCTACTATGCGCCTACGAGCCCTTTAACATATTGGGATAGATTGATCCCAAGTGCACGAGGATGTGTACCAAATAAGTTGAAAGTTGTGGAAATAATAGGGTTTCAAGGAAAACCAAATGAATTTAATCTGTTAAGTAATTTTGTTAAATATGGACGTGCCTTAAAAAAACTCGTCTTAAGGGCTGCTAATAAAATTGGAGAGGAAATTGCTATCTGCATGAAAGATTTTGCTGAGGAGAACAATGCAAAATTTAAGGTTCAAGTCACCTCTCAAGATGGTGTCATCTACGAAGGAACGCAAGTGAAAGAAGTTGTTCAAGTTATCTGATTCTGCTACTTATGACGATTTATGTTAGCCAATCTCAAATTATTACTTTGTCAAATTTAATTTTTACGTACTAGTACTTTTTAAGTTTATTTTTCATAGAATGCTTATTATATAATCTAGGATCTTAATTTACTTCTTCCTGCAAATATGTGCTGCAAGTTCGCGTACAAGTTCGAATTCTTGAAGTTAGTTAAATTATTGCCTTAATTTTATGGTTAGCTTGTGGCAATATTTCAGAAAAGACCAAACATTAAAGTACCGTCAACAATTTCCTTATCAAAATATGTTGTTAGCATTTTTCTTTAAAATTTTGTTTTCTTCTATACATGTTCGAATCCCAATGGGTGGATGAAGTTGGAGCTAAGTTTTAATAAACCGGGTGGGCCATACTAAAATAAAATAAAATTTAATGCACATTTTTTCTTTCACATTTTCGTGTCTTCCACACTTGTTCATGTTTTCCTACATCTAAATTTCTCTCTCCTCTAACACACCACTCAAGACTCCTCTAACCCTTTCTTTGTATTCTTCTCCTTCTCTAACCTTAACTACTCTGTTGTTAGCATTTTTCTTAAAAAAATTGTTTTGTACTGTACATTTTCGAATCCCAATGAACAGATGTAGTTGGAGCTAAGTTCTGATAAACCGGGTGGGCCGGGCCATACTAAAAAAAAATTAATGCACATTTTTTCTTCTAGATTTATTTTCATGTCCTCTACACTTGTTCACGTTTTCCTACCTCTAGATTTCTCTCTCCTCTAACGCACCACTCAAGACTCTTGAGCGGTTAAGACTCCTATGGCCTCTAACCCTTTCTTTGTATTCTTCTCCTTCTCTAACCTTAACTACTATGTTGTTAGCATTTTTCTTAAAAAATTTGTTTTGTACAGTACATTTTCGAATCCCAATGGAATGATGTAGTTGGAACTAAGTCCTGATAAATCAGGTGGGCCATATTAAAAAAAAAAAATTATGCACAATTTTTCTTTCGGGTTTTCATGTCCTCCACACTTGTTCACGTTTTCCTACCTTTAGACTTCTCTTTCCTCTTACACACAACTTAAGACTCCTCTAACCCTATCTTTGTATTCTTCTCCTTCTCTAACCTTAACTACTACTGGTATGTTGTTAGCATTTTTCGTTAAAGTTTTGTTTTTTACAATCCATTTTCGAATCCCAACTGAAGAATGTAGTTGGATCTAAGTTCTGATAAACCGGGTGGGCCATACTAAAAAAAATAATGCACATTTTTTTTCCAGATTTTCATGTTCTCAACACTTGTTCACGTTTTCCTACCTCTAGGTTTTTTTTTCTCCTCTAACACACCACTCAACACTCCTCTAACCCTTTCTTTGTATTCTTCTCCTTCTCTAACCTTAACTACTATGTTGTTAGCATTTTTCTTAAAAAAATTGTTTTGTACAGTACATTTTCGAATCCCAATAGACGGATGTAGTTGGAGCAGAGCTAAGTTCTGATAAACCGGGTGGGCCATACTAGAAAAAGTTTAATGCACATTTTTTCTTCCAGGTTTTCATATCCTCCACACTTGTTCACGTTTTTCTACCTCTAGATTTCTCTCTCCTCTAATGCACCACTCAAGACTCTTGAGCTATCAAGACTCCTCTAACCCTTTCTTTGTCTTCTTCTCCTTCTCTAACCTTAACTACTACGAAGTATGTCGTTAGTATTTTTCTTAAAAATTTTGTTTTGTACATTACATTTTTCGAATCCCAGTGGAAGGATGGGAGGATGTAGCTGAAGCTAAGTTGTAAAAAAACGGGTGGGCCATACTAAATAAATTTTAATGCACATTTATTTCTTCCAAATTTTTATGTCCTTTACGTTTGTTCACGTTTTCCTACCTCTAGATTTCTCTCTCCTCTACCACACCACTCAAGACTCCTCTAACCCCTTCTTTGTATACTTCTCCTTCTCTAACCTTAATTACTATGTTGTTCGCATTTTTCTTAAAATTTTTGTTTTCTACTGTACATTTTCAAATCCCAATGGACGACAGATTTTGTTGGAGGTAAGTTCTGATAAACCGAATAGATCATACTAAAAAGAATGTGCATTTTTTTCTTCCAGATTTTCATGTCCTCTACTCTTGTTCATATTTTCCTACCTCTAGACTTTTCTCTCCTCTAACACACCACTGAAGACTCTTCTAACCCTTTCTTTGTCTTCTTCTCCTTCTTTAACCTTAACTACTAACACTGCGAATTCGGAAAAATCTTTGTCTATGATACGTCATCACAATTTACACAATATTCGTTTGTTAAGTTAATAAAAGTGAAAGCACGTAATCAATTCAATTTAAGTTTATTGATAGAACCAATCTTAGGCTTGAGGCTCCAACCATCAAGCTTAAGATTTTGGTTATGTTGATTCTTTAACATGATTTCAGAGCCAGAGTCAAATCTCATCCACTCTCTCCTTTCAAAATGGAATATTAAGCACTGAGTATGGAGATACTTTGTGTATATACGGAGTATGTTACAATATGTTAATGTGCACCTAAGGTTGTAATTGCATGTATTGCAAAAGTTATAGAAAAATTTATATATATACAGGTACATTGTGCACCTAGGAGTACTTTTTGTTCTTTTTGCTCTTTTTAAGTAAGCAATATCAAATTCAAATGAGCAAAGAAACTACTCATGATGCACCTACCTCTATGTGCACTCATGTGTATATAAAAAGTGTTACAAAAGTTAAGCTTAATACTCCTCCTTTATTAAGTTTTATATTGGTGAAAAGCCCCAATTTTCGCTTCTTATGTGTGTTTTCTCTTTGTTGTATTTGGTTTTTTGGTTTATAATAATACTTCCTCTTCTAAGAGGATTTTTTTTTCTCCCTCAAAAAACAGGATTTTCTTTTTCTTTAGGAGGATCTCTTCTCCTATGAAAATTTATTGTTATCTAAGTTACATTTTCAAAATACAAGCATCAAAATACAAAAAATATTTAAAAAGCCATTGGCAGACACCATAAGATAAAAGTGGGTAAAACTTCATAGACAAGGAAATTGTGCACAGAGCTCTAAATCTAAACTCCTAGACAAAGTAAAATCAATTTATCATCACTTTACATTCAAAGTAAAATTTAAGGGTTAGGATACTCGAGTGACCTTTAAAAAAATTTAAAAAAATAAATAAAATAAAAACGCAATCCTTTGATCGCTTATACTATTTCGTGCTTCGTATAATAATACAATATTTCTAACCTTAAATAAAAAAAACAAAAAAAAATAATAATGTTCAAACATAAATTACATTTCATAATAATCCAATCAAGCACAAACTATTATAGCATGCCAGGTTGGGGGGGGGGGGGGGAAACTAAGAAAGGAAAGATATGGTAATAACATCGTCAGATTGCTACGGAGTACAAGATAATAGAACTAAGGTACTAATCTAACTTTGAGTACAAACCTTTTCAAGTTCTGTCATCTAACAAAAACCAGTCCAGATCAGAGAGATCAGCAACATGAGCCAAACTTGTTCGAAAACTAGCAACACATATTTGCAGGAAGAAGATCCCGGAAGAATTCTTGTGCATATTAAGATCAAGTAAGACTCAGGAAGCTGAGGTAGATTAGGTATTGGAGTTTTCACGTAGAGGCACATATTCTCAACTGGAGAATGAAACCCATATATTAGGTCATGAAAGTAAATTAATAGACGCAGGATAATAATGTTGTGGCATTACTAAATTTACCTGCTATCACCAAATTTAATGGTATCCTTTGCAAAGAGCTCATAATAACGTTGTGATTCAATAAGACCTTCTCGTGAATGCAACAGATTGAGTCACGCCACCTAACAAAATATATGAAGTTTGAATAATTATCACAGAAAATGAAGAAGATAATACGAATGGCTTACATTTATGAAGGTCTTATTCGTGCTACCAAGGTCCATCAAGTATGGCCTGCCAAATAACAGGAAAAGGCCAAATTCATATAATTTGTACTCTATTATTAATAGAAACAAACAATTATTAATAATTTTAAAATGAAACCAATGGACTGTTTAAAAATAAAAGGCTAAACTCACCTGCATCCTTATTTTCAGAAAATTTAATTCAGTTCTTTAGATTTTCAATCAACATGCATTTAATTTCACAGATTACAATGGTCATTTGGTTTAAGCGTGCGACTTTCAAACATTTCACTGCTAAGAAGCTTTCTGTAGACACTTCTAAGCAAATTAATGCACAATTACAAAAAAAAAAAAAAAAAAAAAACAAATGACAAAAAGCATGAGAATCAAACTATAGGGAAGTCCTAGGAAACTTTAGAAAGCTTTCTTACAAGTCGCGATATATGAAAAGTAGTCTGCTCTTCAAGGAGTCTTGAAACAGATATAGTGACTAGCATTTCAAGGATATGGACAAATGAAGTGTTATACCTTACTGCCTTTGACACCTTACCATCAGGATATGGATGTACAATTTGTTAAAGAAGGCTACTAGTTGATAACTTAAGAGGATATGGTTGTAGCACACCAACCGAACGATATTGAAGGACTGCATGTTGTTTGCTACAAGAGGGATGATCAGTTGGTATATCGGCTACAATTCACTCTCTTCCAAATAGGTAACAACTCTGACAATGCATGTAAATTGGCTCTGAAGAATATGAGATGTAATTACATCAAGAACCAGCATTACAGAAGCAAAGCATTACCTTCCTTAAATAAAGCATTTAATAGACATAGGACTGTAGGATTCCAACCTATTGTATGAAAGCAATGACAAGCACTTGGAAGATATTCTAGTCTTAAATATTCCCAAGACACATATCAACAAATAATTATAAGCAATAAAAGAAGCCCAATCTTTCTTTCAGTTTCTTAATGGCCTGGATATACAAAACTACAAAAGTTCTCTTTCACACAACCATAGCTTACGCTGCTACTTTCACCAGATTTAACTTTATTTGTTGTATAGAATTTAACAACTGTCCTAATAGATAGATGAAAATGACATGTCACTCTCATTGATTCACCATGTTACTTGAAAGCCAAGAAATAGGAGAGGGATGACTGGATAAGAACATAAGGAAGCTACCTGTCTCCCCGAAGGAAAAGTGGACACTAAAATCTTGGTGAACTTCCGGCGCACACAAAAGAAGAGTGATAGACGTGTGATCCCTGATGACCGGGGATCTTATTCCAAATGGTCGCATGGCCTGACCATCTCTAGAAGGTTACCTCAGTAACCACCCCTATGTTATTAGTTCCTCTTGTAATCTACATAAAAATAGTCTTAACTCTAAAAGGACTGTCATCTATCCCAATTCCCAACTAACAACAGCACAGCCATGCAGCTTTAACAACCACTTGACTACACAAGACAAGAGATCATCTACATGAGATGTGTACCAAGATTATCAGCTTTCCAATCCCTTAGCAGTGTTAAGACTGGGCCAGCATCACCTTCCCCAAAAAGGGTCAGCAAGATTCCATCACGCAAAAACTGACGACTGGATGAACCTTGATCGGATGAAATCTTACCCACCTTAATTGTGCCAACACTACAAGTGCTGGGTTGCTACCACCTAAATCCCAATTCAATCACAACACTAGGTTTTAGGAAGCCTCAATCCCTAGGTTACCTATAAATACACAATCCTTTATGACATCAACTATATTCTCTTACATTAAAAAGGTGAATAATCCGCATCACCTTAAGGCCTTCATTCTAAATTCCAAATCTTAACAGATATACTCTCACCACATCGAACTAGAACATACCAAATAAATCAAGATTAAATGGTTCAAATAACCAAGATCTTCATTAAATCTTATTTTCCTTTATAATTACATTTTCATAGACAATAATTATCATCACTGTAGAGAAAGACCATAAAAGACCTTTTTCATCATCTATGCTATTGCAATGCATGATTTTGTTCAGCTAAAAAACTAAAACTCCCTTTGTGGCTAAAAGAAAGTATTCACACTAGCATTAGTACAAATATTTATGATAGTTGTTAAAAACATACAATTAAACACAAAAATTGGTAAGAGATGGACAGAGAAGAAAAGGTGCTATGATAGAGAGTTTAGAGAGAGAAAGAGGGTTGATATGATGGACAAAGAAAGCTAAGGAAGCAATTGAAATGGAAGTGCTATTTATTTTAATGTGACAATAAAGTTATTGCAAGCAATATTGAGGGGCAGAAGTAAATATGATCCAACACAAGAGCATTCTTCTAGATTTAAGACACAATTATAGTAATGATATCAGAGTTCAAATGTTTAAAGGAAACAAAAAGTTTGTAAGATATCTTGCACTGCAATAAGCCAAAAGGACCACACAAAAACACATTACCCGGGGACATAGATAGAATAGGATGAGCAGCTCTTTCCAAACTACCGATTAAACTTCAGCATCCTTGAAAACATACAAGCGCCATCGTATGGTAGGTATCCAAGTATCAGGAGGTTCTTTGAAAAGTAAAGTAATGCCTACCATAGTAAATTATTACACTACTAGAAAACAGTTGAATTCCGACGGAAAATTTCCGTCGGAAACACCCCGTTTTCTGTCGGAAAACCCTTTTCCGACGGAATTCCGTCAGAAGCGGTTGTCGCAATATGTGTTATCGTAAAAATGACCTATTCCGACGGAATTTCCGACAGAATTCTTTCTGTCGGACGACATATTCTGGCCCGGGCAAGTCCGTCGGAAATTCCCGACAAATATGATTCCGCCGGAAAATTCCGACGGAAATTCTATTAAAAAAACAAAAAAAAAACTGCACCCCCACCCAGAACCACCACCCTCCACCCAGAACCACCACCCCCACCCGGAACCACCAGCCTCCACCCAGAACCACCACCCCCACCCATAACCACCACCCCCACCCGAGAACCACCGCACACCGACCCCAACCACAAACCTTTATCCCACCACCACCGACACAAACCTAGTAAATTAAACACCACCACCACTAACTCAGTAAATTAAACACCACACACCACCACCACAAACCCAATGAATTAAACACTACACACCACCACCACAAACCCAGCAAATTAAACACCAAAAAACGAAAATTAAACCCATAAACGCGAAAATCAAACCCCAACAAAACGAAAATCCCCCAAAATCGAAAATTAACACCAAAAAACAAAAATTAGCCCATAAATCTAAAATTTAACAACAAAATCGAAAAATTAACAACAAAATTGAAAAATTCCACACAAAATAAATTAAAACAGAATTTCGTTTAAAAAAACATTAATTTTATTACAATTATCTAATAAAATTCATAAATTTACATAACAATTACAAAAAAGTAACTAGATCTACAATCTAACCTAAATTAAAACTAGATCTGCAAAAAAAAAAAACTTGAGAGTGGGTGGCTCGAGACGGTGGTTGTCGAGTTTGTAATTGTTGTGTCGTTGTTGTTGCGGGTTGATGTTTTTGCGGGTTGAAGTTGTGGAGGTCGTCGTTGTTGTTGCGTGTTGATGTTGTGGCGGTCGTCGTTGTTGTTGCGGGTTGATGTTGTTGTGGGAAAGAGGCGAAAGAGATTGAAAGAGAGGAGAGAAGAGGAAATGGAAGAGGAGAGGCGAAAGAGAGTGAAAAGGAGGAGGGGCAGAGCCACAGAGGGAAAAGAGAAATGAGAAGAGAAGAGGAGAAAACCATAAATGAGGAGAGAAAAATGAGAGAGGAGGAGAAGTGGAAAAAGAAAGAGGCGGAAATAATAAGAGTCGGGGGAAAGAGGCGGAAAAAGATAGGGTAGGGTTTTGGGATTTTTTTTTTAAATTATTATTCCGATAGAATTTTCCGTCGGAAAGTTCCGACGGATTTTTATCCCGTCGGAAATGGTACTTTCCGGCGGAATTTTCCGGCGGAAAGTACATGTATTCCGACGGAATTATTTTCCGTCGCAAATTTCCGACGGAATTCTTAAATTCGTCGGAAATATCCGACGGAATAGAAATCCGTCGGAATTTTCGACTTTTCCGACGGAAAAATGGGTCCGTCGGAAGTAGTCCGTCGCTATTTACCTGTTTTCTAGTAGTGTTGTATTAAACAATTATATTCAATTTAGCAAATAGGTGTCCAGCTGCAAGTAAGAAATTCAAGTAAATATATTGCCCAGCATTGTCCAAATTTAATCAAAAATAAAGATGAAGCGATTATCTTTAAAGTGATTAAACAATAAAGGCTCTCCATAGGCCTATAAATATCATGGTATTGTCCTGCACATGTTGATAAGCATATTTTTCCTCTCTTTCAAAGTGCCAACATGATAATTGGATGTGATTGCTCGGATTCTCAGAATTAGAAGCTTCTGATAGGCTAATAACATCCCTGTTTTTACTTGATTTCTACCTGCCAAGTTTCTCAGTCTTGATCCACCACTCCTCATCTTGTTTAATCAGGAGCATATTGGAATAGTTATCACTAATACTGCTTGGTTGGGAAATCATAAACTAACATCTTTCTAAATGAAATTCACAGTTTCCTTTTCTAGTGCGTGGATCTAATCCTATCCCTTGAAATTTCAGAGCTTTGTTTTATTATCAGTGGTTTCCAGAGAAATATATGGATTCATATAAGGTAGCTAAATTTCTAGAATAGACAGCCAATGTACTTATTGAAATTGATTTGTAAGTCCGTCACTCTTTAACTAGTAGGTGATTCTAGCACCTTGAATGAATCTAATAACTTCATCAACAAGTGTTCTATTCAGTTAACTAACACTGCTAATGTGCAGTAGAAAGGTCATCTCAAAGAGATCAAAACTTAATGCCACCATAATATAAAATACAACCCTTTTCTCTTCACTATAAGGGTGCTTAATCATTCATCCACTCTCCTCCCCCATCCACCAAGTTTCCTACTAGTGATCAGTCTATTCCCTAGAATTTTCCCCCAACCACCGGGTTCCCTGGTAGTGATCAGTCTATTCCCTAGACATTCCTTCCCAGAGTTCATTTAGATAGTTGTTGGTTGTTGCATTATCCAGTGAAACTGCTTGACATTATCTCCAACAAGTATATAGTGGATCTTGGCGAAAGTCGAAAGACACAACAACAGAGTTCCAAATGTACATGGCGATAAACTGACTGGGCTGACTTGTCAAACAACAAAATGTTTGCACAAGTTCCCTTTTTTGTTCTTAAATCTAACTGTAGATGATTTACCTTTTGGGATATGTTCTTATCTTGGATGTTTTCCCATAGTTTAATCCTTGTTGAAACTTCTTGGTTATTAATTGATATCGCTTCATCAATCTTTATCAAAATCTCACTACCATTTGTATCTATATCAAAGATAGTAATATTAATTATCCCCACCATTTTTCAATACATTCAAGATTTATGCAATTACCAAAGAGTTGCTAGCCCTAATTTGTTGGATCCACAGTAGGATAGTAGCCATAGGTAGGGAAATACACTTAAAGTTGAATTAACCACGCCATGTAAATATACAACCAACATGTATCTCGCTGTTGGATGTTCCTTGGTGAGTTAACATATGTTGTTTTAAAGAATCCTACAAGAAAGGGGGGTTGAATTGTAGTATGAGAGATTAGCCAAACTTTTTGCGGAATTAAAATTAAGTTAGCTAAAGGAACTGAAAGATTAACTAAAGGAACTAAAGAATGCAAGAGAGATTTTACGTGGAAAACTCCTTGGCCCTAACAAGGAGAAAAACCACGACCACTTGGGATTTTGGGAAAAGAATCTTCACTGTAATAGGGCAAATGATCCTATTACAAGCTAACGACTCAAACTCAAGTTCCTCTACGAACTTGAGACCCTGAGGAACAAGTCACCCAACTTGTTACTCTTCCCTTCTCTTTCTCTCTTCTCACTTCTCTGTTCTCTGTTCTCTCTTCTCTTCTCTTTCTCAATTCTCTTTCTCATACACAAACATTCACTCAAACTTCCCCATTCCCCAAATTACAACTCGAAAAGTAAACAAAGTCTAGTATAAGAACATTAAGAACACTCTAATGAACTTGTGTGGAATTGACACTTGACTCGATTTGAAGCTTGAAAACTTATGTGAGCAAGGGTGAGTTTTTCCATCAGATTTCAAAGACTATTTATAGAGCAATAAACGTATTGGAAAAACCTCTTTGTGCAGCAATCCATCACGCCACTACTCATACCCACTAAGAAGATCATGTCCCTTGAATTAAGGGACCATGAACTCCTCAATGTGCAAAAACAATGACTGAAGAAGAACATGGGAGAGTGAGCCGCAAGTTTTGGAAAACATGGAAAATTTTATTTTGTTAAAGATATTTTCCGAAAATCAGAAAAAGGAATAAAATAAAATCTTTTTAATTAGAGAAAAAGATAAACGTTTAAATGATAACAGTTTTCCTAAAAACTAGCATGCACAATATTATATCTTTAGACCAATTCCACACAGATTTTTCGAGTACAAATTAATATCTTATACTTACATAAATCCTAAAATATAAAAATATATTTAGTCTTCATGTTCTCTGATGAAGCTTCTACTCCGAGGCTTCTGTTCCTTGGGAGGAACTTCTTTTCTCTGATGAGGCTTCTTCTCTGAAGCTTATGTTTCCTGAGGGAACCTTATCTTCTCCAGTCTTCATTTCTGAAGCGCCAGTTCCTGTGAGGGAACTCTTCTTTATGGCTAGCTCTGCTTCTGGCCTTCTTGTTCCTCATGGTATTTTTACGAGACACTTCATTCTCCTGGTCTTTGTAACTGAGTACACACTTAAACAATCAAGCACTTATTAGTTTGTAAGTAAGTGAGGTTGTGTCATCATCAAAATCATTAAGTCCAACAATATTCCCCCTTTTTGATGATGACAAACAAACCAAACTTACTTACAAGGAAACAAAGATAATCCATTTTATTCCTAAAGAAAGGAAATGCAAAAACAAAATATAATGCAGAATGGAAACTAATGTTAAGGAAATAAAAACAATGCATAAATGAATAACTTAAGGAAAAACTTGAAAAAAAAAACTTGTATATACATTATACCTGCTTGTAGAGATTAGGCAGCTTGTGGAGATTTCGAACAGAGACCATAGAATGATTAAGTTTCCTTGATAGTTTGCATCCTTTTCCCCCTTTTGGCATTATCAAAAACTAACATACAAGCATATAGTATACCATAACACAACACCATCTAGTGGTTTAGTGTTAAGACAAGAAGCATGCATAGAGAGAAAACATTCACAAAGCATATAGGCAAAAGAAACATAGATAATAATCATCCAAAACTGATTTAAAACATCGGCCAAATGTACCAAACTTGCAAGTTTAACAAAAGAAATTAAAAAGTGCCCAAAGTATTACAGACCGAAATAAAAATTGTTTCCAAAAGCAAATAAAATATAAGTTTCATCAACATAAAGAGGCTGCAAGGAAGGACAGGTTAAGATGCAATGCTCTGGTCATCATCAACAGCAAGATCCTCCAGCTTCTTGCTGATTTAAGACACTATGTCCTTCACAATGGATTGTCTCCCTTGTTCAGTGCTTGAGACCAGCTTCTTGACATCAGTGCTTAGAATGAGCATGCTCTTCTTCAGTTCTGCCATGTTCTGCTTTGAATCCTCTTGTTCCTTCAGCACCTTTAGAGCATCTCCTTCATCTCCGCCACATCTTTGCTGGGAACCTTAGATAGGGAACTGAAAGCTGCAAAACCTGTTCCTACAGATGCACGCTTGCCCGAAATAGGAGAGCTTGTGACTTTCTGCAATTCCTCTTGCACCCTAGTGATATCAATGCAAATGGGTGCAGAGGGCTCCTTTTTCTTCATCAACCTCAAGCTCTTCCTTTTCTTCCTTCCCCCTGTCTCATTCACTTCCTCAACCACCTTTTCCTCTTCCTCCTCCTGAATGTCCTGCACCACTCCCTCTATTATCCCAGTAGCTCTCTCTTCTTCCCCTTCAGCTATGGCACCTACTTCCTTTGGCCTTTTATCCTTTTCCTCTAGCACAACCTCAAAACATCCATCTACAACCTTCATCTTATGGTTTTCAATGAAAATAGGCTGCATGTACTCGGTGTTTTTGAGGGGAACGGGTTCTTTATCAACAAAGGAAATGCCAAAGCTTTCAAAGACATAGGTGAGAAGGTTACCATATCCCACTTTCCAACCTTTTGGAACACAGTGGGAGAGGTGTTGGACCATGATAGAGGGAAAGTTGATTTGGATCTCTTTGGCTAGGCACTAAATGAGAACAGAGTCAAGCTTGTTGGCACTGTCTCTCTTTTGGGTGCGAGGGATAATATCATTGAAAACAAACTTTAGCAGAATTTTTTCAAGAGGGGTTAGGTCATTGTGATTTATGTAGGTTTCCTCCGGGTCTCCACCTAGAAACTCTACTATCTCATCAATATTTGCATCAGGAAGAGGGTTCTTTATCACATTACTTTTAAAATATAAATCATATCCAGTATTAGGAACATCAAACAACTCAGCCAAGTACATCGCATCAAACTCAATTTCTTTTTCATACACACAGCAACGAATAACACCTTTAGAGTATTTGAAACTTTTGCCAAAATCCCTCATAGCATCAACATACATACTCTTATTAAAGCATTCACTCAACAAATTCACCCAATTTTGAGCCTTAATAAATCAAGCAGTTCATACAACTTAACAGACTTACACCAAGGAAGATTAATAGCCAAACCTGTCACAAAGTGATCACTAATCTTCTCTTTCCTTTTCATAGCTACTGGCTTGTCCCGTAATTGACTCCTAGTTCCGGAGCACTCTCTTCTTCATCTTGCATGTCGTCGGACTTCCTTTTTCGAGAAGACTAGGATTCGGTAGTTGAATCCACTTTTGGAGGCTCTTGATCTTCAATGGGAGCAATTTCCGGTGGGATTTCCATGGTAATGTCTAGAATTGGGTTTGTGTTTAAGTCGGCTTCAGTTTGGGTTTTTGGAGAGGTAGACATTGGAGAGTAATTTTGATCGGAGTGATGAGAGAGAAGGTAATTTTTGTGTGGTGTAAATTTTTGTGAGGCTGACATCTTTTATGGTGGAGGTAAATTGGTGAAGTGAGGTGTCGTTTGGGAGGTGAAGTGAATTTAGTTGATTTGACACTCTTATTTATTGCTTAGGGAAACGCAAACCGTGTTTTATGAGAGTATTGCACTTGGGCTACTTTTGAACAAAGGATACTGATGAATATTAGATGTATTCATCTGAATTTTGTGTTTAGATAAAAAATTGGAATTTTGAGAATTGGATAAACACAAAACTTTATCTCTTGAATTTTATCAATAAAGAACACTTGCAAATACAACTTGATACACGGAACAAATCAACAAGGCTCATGCAACCAATTTTGGACTTTTCATATTCTATGACTTTCAAATTTACATGCCCTTAGTAAATATTACTCCTTCTCACAACCTTTCTTAACTTTGTTGTTAAACATATAACACTTGTGCACAGTATACAACAGATTAAGCACGTCAGTTTGAGCTTCATACCTGAGGGAACTTGATGCATTTTTCTCAGTATAACTTAATCATCCCAAGTTCCATTCTCATCTTCTCATGCCTTTCTCTATTCAAGGGTTTTGTTAAAATATCTGCAATTTGATTGTCAGTTTGGCAGAAATGATGCCTTATATGAATATGCTTAACTCTTGAATGATGGACTGGATCTTTAGATATGCAAATTGCACTAGTGTTATCACAGTAGATAGTAATGCAATTAAATTTAATACCAAAGTCACGCAACTGTTGTTTAATACAGAGGACTTGAGAGCAACAAGCAGCTGCTGCAACATACTCAGCCTTTGCAGTAGATAATGCAACAGTATTTTGTTTCTTGGAACCCCAAGAAACTAGACAAGAGCCAAGGAACTGAACCTACCTGAGGTGCTTTTCCTATTGACTAGGTCACCTGCATAGTCAGCATCTGTGAATCCTCTAAGCATAAAGTCATCACTTCTAGGATAGAACAGACACAGGTCATCTGTTCCTTTGAGGTATCTCAGAATTCTCTTATCAGCCGTTAGATGTGATTCTTTAGGATTAGACTGAAATCTAGCACACAATTCAATACTAAAAGAAATGTCAGGCCTACTGGATGTTAAATATAGCAATGAACCAATCATACCTCTGTAAGTGGTTTGATCCACACTTGTTCCTTGTGGATCCTCATCAAGTCTTGTTGTTGTTCCCATAGGTGTATGATTTGTCTTGGCATTCTCCATGTTGTACTTATTCAGAAGTTCCTTGACATACTTCTGTTGGTGAATCATTATTCTTCAGCTGTTTGCTTTATTTGAAGTCCAAGGAAGAAATTTAATTCACCCATCATGCTCATCTCAAATTCACCACCCATTAGCTCAGCAAAGTACTTGCACAAACCATTGTTAGTAGCACCAAGTATAATATCATCTACATAGATCTGTACAACTAACAAATCAGTTCCTCGAGATTTAAGAAAAAGAGTTTTGTCTACTTTTCCTCTTTTAAAATCATTTTTCAGTATGAACTTTGAAAGCCTTTCATACCAGGCTCTTGGAGCTTGTTTAAACCCGTAAAGAGCTTTATCAAGCTTAAAAACATGATTTTGAAATTTAGGATTTTCGAAACCTGGAGGTTGTTCAACAAACACCTCCTCATTTAAGAAACCATTAAGAAAAGCACATTTCACATCCATTTGATAGAGTTTGAAACCCATAAAAGAAGCAAAAGCTACTAGGATTCTAATAGCTTCTAATCTAGCTATAGGAGCAAAGGTTTCATCGAAATCAATACCTTCCTGTTGGTTGTAGCCCTTCACAACCAATCTAGCCTTGTTCCTTACTATGGTGCCATGTTCATCAAGCTTGTTCCTGAACACCCATTTGAGCCCAATTACTTTCTTTCCCTTAGGCTTTGGCTCAAGGTGCTAGACTTTGTTCCTTTCGAACTCATTAATTCCTCTTGCATGGCCACTATCCAATCAGCATCTCCCAAGGCTTCTTGATGATTTCTTGGCTCTAGAATGGACAGAAATGCATGGAATGTGCAGTAGTTCCTCATTTGTGATCTTATTTGAGTTCTTTTTCATACATCACTGATAATTAGATCAGTTGGATGGGAACCTTGATACTTGAATGGCCTGGGTTGAAATTCCCTTGCTGGAACTCCAATTTGAGGAGCTTCTGGTTCTGTTCCTTCTACTTCTTCTGCTTGTTCCTCATTCACTTGTTCATCTGGTTGAGGAACCTCTCCATTTTCTTGATGTTCCTCTTCTGGAGCAGGCTGCTTTTCTTTGGTTTGTTTTTGAGTCTCTTCTTCATCCCTGTCTCTTATCAATCCAATTTCAAAATCATTATCATCTTCTTGTTCCTGCACACTCACAAATTGGTTAACTTCATCACAGATTATATGAATGTTTTCCTCAACACACATTGAGCTTTTATTGTAAACTCTATAAGCTTTGCTATTAGAGGCATATCCTAGAAATATAGCCTCTTCACTTCTTTCATCAAATTTCCCTAGGTTTTTCTTACCATTGTTATGTACAAAGCACTTACAACCAAAGGCTCTAAGATGAGATATGTTTGGCTTCCTTCCCCTGAATAATTCATAGGGAGTCTTGTTGATGATACTTCTGATTGTTACCCGGTTAAAGATGTAACATGTTGTATTCACAGCTTCAGCCCAGAAGTTCCTTGGCAATCCACTTGCAATCAGCATCGTTCTAGCCATTTCCTCAAGGGTTCGATTCTTCCTTTCTACAACTCCATTCTGTTGGGGAGTCCTTGGAACTGAGAAGTTATGATTCATGCCATTTTCCCTGCAAAACTCATCGAATCTTGAGTTCTCAAATTCAGTTCCGTGATCTGATCTGAGATGGACTATGGAGTGACCACTGATTTTCTGTATTTTCTTGGCAAAAGCAACAAACACGTTAAAAGTTTCATCTTTACTAGCAAGAAAAATAACCCAAGTGAATCTAGAATAATCATCAACAATAACCAAAACATATTTCTTGCCACTCCTGCTTTGAATTCTCATGGGACCACCAGTGGCGGATCCAGGATTTTTGAACTTATGAGTCACCATCAATAATTGATCACGGTCAATCCAAAAATTATATTAAAAAAATTATATTTCACCAAAATGATTTCAATCCAAAAATAGGATATAAAAATACATACTATAAAACTATTACATTAAACTAACTTTATGATTTTTTACTTAAAAACAAGAATTATTAAAAAAAAAGTTAGATAACTTAAGAGACCGGTTATTAATTATAACAGGTCTCTTTAATGAAATAATGAAAGCAGCGGCAAAAAATTATTCTAATTCAATGGCTGACAAAAAGAGACATGTTTTCTAGATAACAGGTCTCTAATGACGTGGTGGCAATAGCATCAACAAAGAGACCACCTATCTAATATTTTGATAGATGGTCTCTTTGATATTTAAAAAAACTGACAGTGGGCTAAACTCAAATAGAACCAACAAAGAGACCGCCTATCTGTAATATGCGGTCTCTTAGATTTTATTTTTTTGTGATGGTGAGTCACGTGACTCACTTTTCACCTTAATAGATCCGCCCCTGGGGACCACACAAATCCATATGGATTAATTCCAAAGGCTTTGTAGTGCTTACCGTTTTCTTCAATTTAAAAGATGAACGAACATGCTTGCCTTTCACACATGCATCACAAACTTTGTTCTGTAGGAACTTGATAATAGGAAGTCCTACAACCAAGTTCCTTGACCTCAACTTGTCCAATAATGAAAAGCTAGCATGTCCAAAACGTTTATGCCATAGCAGGGGATCATCTTCAACAACACTCAGACATGTAAGGTTGTTCCTTGGGATTAAGTTAGGGTCAACTGTATAAGTGTTCCCTCTTCTTGTATCTTCTAGAACAACCTTTCCTGACTTGTTGTTGATGATGTTGCAAGAATCAGAAGTAAAACTTACAGAGTTTCCTCTATCACAGAATTGTGATATACTGAGCAAATTGTGCATTAAGCCCTCAACCAGGAACACGTTATCAATGGAATGAGATTTAGATCTTCCAATTTTGCCTTTTCCAATGATCTCGCCCTTCTTATTATCCCCAAAGGTTACTGTTCCTCCAGGGTAGTCTTCTAGTTAGAGGAATTTTGATTTATCACCTGTCATGTGCTTTGAACAACCGCTGTCGAGATATCACGAGTTGTTCCCCCTCACTAGGACCTGCAAGAAAACTAAGCATTAGGATCAGGAACCCAGGTTTCCTTGGGTTCCTTAGACATGGATGCAATATCAGTTTTCTTAACCACACTTGTTTTACATTTCTTTTATCAGCTTCTTCTCTTATCCTACACTGTCCATAGAAATGTCCAGTCTTACCACAAAAAGTGCATACCTTCATGCTAGGAAGCTCAACATATTTCTTTTGCTTACCTTTCCTCTTGGTCATATAACCAAGGCCTTCAGTTCTTTTTCCTTGAGCTTCAGCTATCCACTTAGGTATGACTTTTGGGTCAATACTTCTATCCTTTCTAGCATTCAGTTCCGATTCAAGTTGATCCTTTTGGGTTTTTAAAGTAGAAAGCTCATTTTTCAAATTTTCAAAATCAACATTGAATTTAAGCAACTGATCGCTTAAGGAACTGCTAGAACTGATATCAGAATTTATGAGCTTATACTGAGTTAGTTCAACATTCAGAAGAATACTTTCATTCTTAATTCTATCAGCTATCTCAGTTATGTGTTTGTATTTAAAATCAAGTTCTCTTAGTTTGCTTTGAGACTTGGCATAGGCTGTTTCCAACCAAGCACCATGTTCTTTGCAAACCTTAAGAGCTTTTTCACATTTATTCAAATTCACACATGTATCTCTAAGGAATTCTTCTTCTTCTAGACATATATCTATCAAAACATCTTTAGAGAGAGTTTTGAGCCAAGGTAAGCCTTTTCATCATCTGATTTGGCCATCAAACAAAGATTGGCCGTCTCCTCTTCTGGTTGGTCATCATCTTCTTCTTCACTTTATGAGTCTCCCCAGGCTGCTATCATGGCCTTCCTCATGTCTGACTTTTGATAGATTGCTTTGCTGAATTTTTCTCTTCCCTGTTCCTTAGCCTTTCCTTTCCCTTTATCATTTTCCCAAATGGGACAGTCTCTGATAAAGTGATCTGGAGATCCATACTTGTGGCAGCTGTAGTCAGGCTTTGGATTTGAGGTCTTTTTCCCGAAGTTCCTTGAGGTTCGGCCTTTCTTGAACATCTTTTTGAATCTTCGCACAATTAGGGCAGCCTCATCCTCGTCCACTTCTGAGTCTTCCTCCTCATCAGCCTTAAGAGCCAATCCCTTGTTCCTCATGGGTTCATTATTGACTCCAAGGTGTAGCTCATGAGTCATGAGAGAACCTGCTAGTTGTTCAATATTGAACTTTGTAAAGTCCTTCGTTTCCTGAAGGGCTGTCACCTTAGCTCTCAATCTCTCATCTTGTGGAAGACTTCTAAGAACCTTCCTAACCTGCTCATCTGTAGGAATCTGTCTACCAAGGGAAACCAACTCATTTATGATGTTAGTAAAGCGAGTTAGCATCTCTTGAATGGTTTCCTTAGGCTGCATTTCAAATCTTTCATACTTAGACATAAGTAGATCGATTTTTGAGCGTTTAACCTCATTAGTTCCTTCATGAGTAATCTGCAGCAAATCCCATATTTCCTTAGCGTTCTTGCACCCTATAACACGATTGTGTTCGTGAGGTCCAAGTCCACAGTGGAGCAATTTCACAGCCATAGCATTTATTTCCATTTTATCAAAGTCCTCTTTTTCATATTCAGACATAGGCTTAGGGATTACCTCGTTCTGAGAATTTGTTTTGGTGACTTCAAAATCACCAACCTCGATGACCCTCCAGACTTGGTAGTTCTCTGCCTTGATAAAGATCTCCATGCGGTTCTTCCAGTAAGTATAGAACTTGTCGTTGAACATAGGAGGCCTCTGAGTTGAGTATCCTTCCTCGAGCTTTTCATGAGTATTCATTTTCTCCAAGACCTTTCTTCTTCAGGGTTTCTGATTTTCCTAGAAGTTAGGCTCTGATACCAATTGTTGTTTTAAAGAATACTACAAGAAGGGGAGGTTGAATTGTAGTATGAGAGATTAGCCAAACTTTTTGCGGAATTAAAATTAAGTTAGCTAAAGGAACTGAAAGATTAAATAAAGGAACTAAAGAATGCAAGAGAGATTTTACGTGGAAAACTCCTTGGCCTTAACAAGAAGAAAAACCACGATCACTTGGGATTTTGGGAAAAGAATCTTCACTATAATAGGGCAAATGATCCTATTACAAGCTAACGACTCAAACTCAAGTTCCTCTACGAACTTGAGACCCTGAGGAACAAGTCACCCAACTTGTTACTCTTCTCTTCTCTTTCTCTTTTCTCACTTCTCTGTTCTCTCTTCTCTTTCTCTTCTCTTTCTCACTTCTCTTTCTCATACACAAACATTCACTCAAACTTCCCCATTCCCCAAATTACAACTCGAAAAGTAAACAAAGTCTAGTATAAGAACATTAAGAACACTCTAATGAACTTGTGTGGAATTGACACTTGACTCGATTTGAAGCTTGAAAACTTATGTGAGCAAGGGTGAGTTTTTCTATCAGATTTCAAAGACTATTTATAGAGCAATAAACTTATTGGAAAAACCTCTTTGTGCAGAAAATCCATCACGCCACTACTCATACCCACTAAGAAGATCATGTCCCTTGAATTAAGGGACCATGAACTCCTCAATGTGAAAAAACCATGACTGAAGAAGAACATGGGAGAGTGGGCCGCAAGTTTTGGAAAAGATGGGAGATTTTATTTTGTTAAAGATATTTTCCGAAAATCAGAAAAAGGAATAAAATAAAATCTTTTTAATTAGAGAAAAAGATAAACGTATAAATGATAACAATTTTCCTAAAAACTAGCATGCACAATATTATATCTTTAGACCAATTCCACAGAGATTTTTCGAGTACAAATTAATATCTTATACTTACATAAATCCTAAAATATAAAAATATATTTAGTCTTCATGTTCTCTGATGAAGCTTCTACTCCGAGGCTTCTGTTCCTTGGGAGGAACTTCTCTTCTCTGAAGCTTCTATTTCCTGAGGGAACCTTTTCTTCTTCAGTCTTCATTTCTGAAGCGCCAGTTCCTGTGAGGGAACTCTTCTATATGGCTAGCTCTTCTTCTGGCCTTCTTGTTCCTCATGGTATTTTTACAAGACACTTCTTTCTCCTAGTCTTTGTAACTGAGTACACACTTAAACAATCAAGCACTTATTAGTTTGTAAGTAAGTGAGGTTGTGTCATCATCAAAATCATTAAGTCCAACAACATAGACACAAGTATCTCTCTAACCAATAAAGACTTGTAGGAAACTTCCAAGAGATCCAAAGAGCTTGTTCAAATGAGGAAATTCAAGAGACTTAGATAACATACTTTAATTTAGACAAAATATGATACAAGGAAGACGACCAATAGACGAATTGGCAACTGGCTACTACAACCTCAGAACAATCCCTTCCAACCCAGTTTACCAAAACCCATCAGCACCTCTATTCATGGCTCCCTACCTACCCCTCCCCTGCAGGAAAGGAAAAACAAAAAGGTAACCAACTCTTTTGGTTTGCCCACCCAAATTGCTGGATTGACCTCCCACACGTTCTTCACCAATCCAACAGATAAATGCTCTTCAATTCCCTTAATTATCTATCCTTGAGAAGGATCAAGGATTTATTGTCAATAAAGGGGAATTAAGAATTCAGACATAACCCAATAAAGCCACAAGCTATACAATCTATGATTTTTAAGTTGTTGGTCCAATACTTGGAGCCAAAAAAAAAAGGAAATTAGGGTTATGCCCACCTAACCCCCTCTCCCAACCCCCCACACACACCCTCCCCTATTTCTTTTCTTTTTCATGCTGTTCTAAAATCATTATTGTTGTTCATCCTTCAAAACCATTAATTGATTTTTGTCTACAAGTGTTCAACCAAAACATGTCATATAGGACACTAAGCTATCTTGTGAAATCCTCAAGTAATAAGCAACCAAGATCCAAAGAAAAAAGACAATAAATCAAGGAGTTGGATTCTTGATAATTACCTCTTACTCAATTGGTTAAATGAAGGTTTTTGCTGTTTATGATAAATTCATAACTAGATCAACAAACTCAAACAAATAGTTAGAAATATACAGTGGTATAGAGTAGACTAAATACTTTGCAGTTAAAAAAATTAAGTACAAAGAAAGAATTTTAACAGGTATATATACCCAAACGGAGTAAATAATTCATTTAGAAAATAAAGCATAAACATATACAGAGTATTGATTGTCTCTTTCAAAACTTGCATTCAAGGGTCCATTTCTACAAACAAGTCTATTCTATATACCTTTTCTTTTGTATCAAACACCTACTCAGTATCTTCTATCATTGATAGTGAATCAGTTGCATCAACACTGCTCAAGCAAGACAAAAAGAGAACAGAAAACTATCAAGACCCACTACCAAAGGAAAATATAATTGCACATTAATAGCAAGAAATCAAACCCACTGCATGATACAAACAACCACAAATTTTCAAGGCATAATATATATCGGTACCATCAAAGGAAAGAATCAGGGAGAATTAACCCAAATCAGAACATGGATTAAAAATGATTGGCAAGACTTCAGCATGGGAGTTTTTGAGTTTTTCCAATGAAATACTCACCGGTTCTCAGCTCCTCTGGATTCTTCATCCTGTAAAATAGAAACCACAAGAATTTAGATATCAACTCCCAAACATAAATACAGAGAATATTACAAAAGTGCCACTTTATGCACAAAGTGGAAGCTATATAGGAAAGGATACAAAATGACCAAACAGCTTAAAGCACCAAAAGACCTATTAACCAACAACAAAAACAACAAAGCCTTAGTCCTAGATGATTTGGGTTTGGCTGACATGAATCATCATAAGGAACTGTCCAATATAGAAAAAAGGACATAACAAGATAATCAGTCAGAAGAGTTCGAAAAAAAAAGAAGTGTAAAGTGAGAAAAAGAAAGAGCATCCAATTAAAATGTAAGAGAGTTTTAAAAAAGAGCCAAGAATAAAATTCAAGGAAGTTTCAAAGGAGTGGTAAAAATGTGTGAGTAAAAAACATAAAGGACCTAATAACCCAAAAGAGGAAAAAAAAGTATGTACTATGTTATACAAGTATCTACATTTTTTTTTGGGAAATACTTAAATATCCAAAGTGGAATCTTAATTCTCAGTACTCAACACTTGGCAACACCATAACCAGAGGTTGATCCAAAGAATAGTTTCAGTTTGTTAATCATTTCTTAAAGTAATCTTGAACCCAATATAAAAGTATACTATTAAGGAAACATTAGAAATTCAATTACTTTTGGCGATTAATGAAGTGATAGTGTGAAAAAGGAAGGATTTAGGAATAAAACAATGGCATAATCAGATACTACCGAACTTTGAACTAACAAAAAATCATTAAGCAGACAAGATAATTTACCAGACTTTGAACTAACACAGATCCAAACCACATGATAACAAGATAAATGAAACAATTGAGCAGACAAGTGAAATTACCCATAAGTAAGTAATGATTGCCAACCACCTATTTCCACTAAAACTATCAACATGAAAAGCTTCCCTGATACATTATCAAAAACATAAGAATACAAGTAGACGAACAAGGCATCAAGGATTAATAAATACAAGGTCCTTGTTATATTTAGATTGCAATTTATAGACCTTAAAAGAGAAAGCATGATAAGGCTATCAAAATCAAAGTAAAGATTTTGGATATCAGCAGACACCTCATCAAGGGTTGTGGAGTGAGAGGTCGGCGAAGGTAAATTGTGCCAACTTTGAACTGATGGAGATTTACAATCAGTGTCATCTCTATCTTTTCCCTTTTCTCCCTCAAATTTTAACTCTCTTCTATCCTTAGGAAGTAGAAAATTCCTTCTCAAAACCCCTTTCCTTGTAATTTCTCTCGTGCTTATCACTTCCTTTACCAACATTTCTCTCATTTTCCTTTCTAATCTTTTATCATTACCCTTTTCAATCTGAATACTCTTTAACCATTTTTGTCCTAGGTTATGGCAACCTAGGCATAGGATAGCTCAAATTCTCTCGTTTAGGTGACCTAACTTGGTCAGACTGTTTCTTCCTCATTGGTGAACTACCCCTATCCCTACTACAAGAGGAGCTCGCAACAAGCGATCTTCCTCTGTTGCCAGTTTCACCTCGGCCCCTCTCCGAGGAAACCGAGCGCCTAAAGGAATGACGCCTTATTAAAAATTTCCAAGTCACCAAAGGACTCATCTACACACCATAACCAAAATTTCCTATCAAATAGGATCATAGGAACATTCACAATGAATAATTGGTCGTTGGACAATCACCCTAAAACCAAACAATATTTCTACCTAAACCAACCTAAGACAAGTCTAGGGTAAGCAAAGGATCGTATCCACAGGGAATGGGTAAAGAACACCAAGAATATGAAACTGTTGTAAGCTAATTCAGTCACAAATTTGGGTTTTGATTGGTTAACTACTATATAAAGGAACGCTAGGGGAAACGGGATTCAACACCAACCAAAACCAAGGAATCAATAACAAGGATAAACCATGAGCACACATGAAGATAGTATAGGAACTTAACATTGTCTTCTTTCAAAGTCACAACATAAGTACTCCTTAGATTAAGCACTAACATGACAAGGACTAAGTCTTAAGGATAGGAAGTGGGTTTCTAGCTCGAGTTTCTCTCTCGATCGTTCTGATTTAGTATGAGGCACAAATAATTGGGATTTCTCACCAAACTACCACACTAAAGCATCCTACTCAATAAAACCAAACACCCACAATCATGAAAGTAGCATAATCCAATTGCACAAGAAAGGACTCACCCCAAAACTCCATCTTTCGATGTGAGAAGAGGGATGAACATATGAGCATGAAGTGGCCATCAAAATACACATGCAATAATCAATTCAAGCACAAACAACCATCAATCCAAGGTAGAACATGAACAATTCCAAGTTAATCAACCATAGTTTGGTTGGGTTTACACCCAACTTCTAACTAAGAGACTACTCACTAAGCATGGTGGAAACTACTCTAACAATTAAATCTAGGGTTTTCATGAATTCAACTAAGTTGGGAGAGAGATAGAACAAGAATGGATTAAACAGCAAGAACAGATAAAGAAGATTAAGGGAGAAATTATCAACTCAAAACAATTAAAAACTGAAAATTAAGAGTAAGAGATAGAGGAAAGAGATTACTTAATAAACTTCAAGGTTGAGAAATTGTTGAAATTGATGGAACAAACTTCCAATAATTCTTACAAATGATTGAGTTTTTGAGAAACTAATAAACTAAGGGAGAGGAAAACTATGAACTAATTAAGAGAATAAGTCTAGAAGAGTTAAGGAGGAAGAAGGTCCTCCAAATTGAAGTCAAGCGTCTTATTTACATGCTTCAAAATTACATTGTAAAATCCGTCAAAAATCGGGCTAATTCAGAATAGGAGGAGCGCCTGCTCCAATAAGTAGGAGCGCCTGCTCCTGAATTCTGTGCGCGCCCGCTCCTAGTGGTGCAGGAGATGGCAGAATGTTGGGAGACAGGGAGGAGCGCCCGCTCCTCCAGGGATGTGCGCCCGCTCCTACTTGGAGCAGGGGAGGCAGAATGTAGTGCTGATTTTAGGAGCGGCCGCTCCTTGCTAGGTGCACGCCTGCTCCTTCCTGGTGCAAGCTCCCTCAAGAAAGTCTTCAAGCTTGAGCCACTTAGCCACATTCTCAATGCACCAACAAACACGAGCACACACATAAAAAGAAACGGGGAAGACAAAAGATGCAAATTAACATAAAAGGAGTTAGGAAAAGGGATTATAGTAGGGGAAAGAGTAAAACATAGTAAAAATTATATAGTAGGTAATTTGAAGGGGGATTATATAAAACATAGTAAAAACACACATTAACTATATAAAACATAGTAAAACACACATTGTTACTATGTTTTACTCTTTCCCCTACTATATAATTTTATAGTAAAATTATAGTAGGGGAAAG
Source organism: Chenopodium quinoa (assembly GCF_001683475.1). Taxonomy (NCBI): domain Eukaryota; kingdom Viridiplantae; phylum Streptophyta; class Magnoliopsida; order Caryophyllales; family Amaranthaceae; genus Chenopodium; species Chenopodium quinoa. The sequence goes on along the minus strand of NW_018742733.1, from coordinate 1,855,011 downwards.
AGTAAAACATAGTAAAAATTATATAGTAGGGGAAAGAGTAAAACATAGTAACAATGTGTCTTTTACTATGTTTTACATAGTTAACATATAATCCCTCTTCCTGATTATTTACTATGTTTTATATAATTAATGTAAAACATAGTAAAAATTGGATAATAATCAGGAAGAGGAAAATGAAGAAAATTACCTATATATATAGCAAATTTGAAGGGTTTGGCTGAGTCACGGCGGCAATGTAGGAGGCGATGCACGGCCGTAAAATGGACTATAAAATCAGCAGGTGGTTGAGGAGAGTGAAAACGGCCTAACTTACCCCTCCCATGTCATGTTCTATATATTTGACCCATTTGACTTTTTACGGTCACATCCACTTTTTACAAGTAAAGTTGTATGAAAATGATTTATTTGACCTATTTAGCTTTTTACGATCATTAAATTTTGGGGCAATTTGGGATTTGGGATCAAAATAATCTTGGGAGGCTTTCAATCGAATTAACCTCCCTGAAAGTATTTAGTAAATGGGAAAGGAGTAACAATGGGGGAAGGTCCTCATTTTCATGTTTTGTTAATTAATGGAGAGCGAGCCTAATTTAAACAAGGTGGATGCTCTTATGGGGAAAAAAAATTAAGAGGCAGGAAAGTCAATACTAAAAGCTAATTGAGAAATAGGGTCAAATACCTCATATTTATAATTTCATTTTTTTTAGAGAATAATTTCATTTTTATTTATACGAACAAATTCGTTATTCTTCCATGTACCTTCACCTTAGAAAAATAATATTTCGTAAAAATAAGTTCAGTTTAGTAAAATTAATTTCAGTTCAATAAAAAATACGGCTATTTCACCAAATGCCACTGACAAATTTAAAAATTCATCAAATGCCATCGCACTTTTCAGAATTCACCAAATGCCACTCACAAACAGTAAAATGTCATGTCGTACCATTAATGAGCTCTGGACGTTAACAGTCCGTTAATGTGAAATGACCATTATACCCTTATTTGGGGTTAATGGCGTGTGAATGATCATTGACTCTCTGACTTCTTCAATTTAGATAAAAAAAAAACTCCATCATTCTTCTTCTCTGTTCTTCGAACTTTCACCCTCATTCAAACTCTCAAATCCATACTCAAACTAGAAGCTTTCGTTAACACTTGAACAAAACACTCCTAAAAATTTAATCTTTTTTTGAGAAGTTGCGCGAACCAGTACATCAGTGACAAGTAGGGGAGGAAGTAGAAGCAAAAAGCTCTTGAATTTTAGTTTGGGGTGTTCGACATAGCATTCAAGGTAATAATCGCTCTTTCGCTTTTCCATTTGCGTTTTGAATCTGGCATTTTTTGCGAAAATTGAGTTAGGGTTAGGGTTTTTTGAAACGTTCATGTTAAATGTGATTACTTGAATTGACTGTGTGAATTATTGTTACATTTGATATTAAAATTGTTATTTGTTGGTATTGATTTGACATTGTTATGTTTTGTGATTGTGAGATCTTTGAATTCCATATTTCGCAATTTTGTGTACTGGTATGTTAGGGTTTGGTATGTGGTTGTTGATATGAATCATATGTGTTGATATGAATCATATGTGTTGATGTTCAGTATAGTAATGTGTCTGTAATTTGTTGTTTATAGGATGAGTAAAGTGTGGCTTGATGTCCATTATAGAGATCCGGGGTTTGATGTATTGGTTGATGATACTGACAGAACAAGTTTAATGGACTTGTATGAGTTTATGTTTGAGGACTCTGTTAAGCAAAATGTGATCCTTCCAAAGTACTTTAGTTTGTATGTACTACCACCTAGAACTAATAGGAAGTTGGAGTTGTGTTCTGATAGGGATATGCTGAAAATGTGGGAGTGGTTTGGACATAAGGAAACAATAGTAATCTATTTAGAGGAAAAAGAAAGTCCTAGTCTGGTGTTTAAGGATGCTGAGGATAATTGGAAAAAAGGGATTAAGGCCATGGCTGAGAAGGCTAGGTTAGAAGCTGAAAAGGCCCAGGCTGATAGAGAGTTAGAGGAACTGGAACCTTTTACAGTTGCAGTTGAGGTTCCTCTTGTTAATGTGGATGGGGGAGAGGATGAGTATGTAAGAGTGTTTGAGACTCCATTAGCTGATGAGGTTTTTCCTGGGCAATCTCAACATGAGCCTGAGCAAAATACTCAACCATCTACCCCACCTAAACACTGCCAACCAACTTCTCCTCTCAACCAACCCAAAACCTCAGGTGTGAGGAGGAATATGACCCCAAGGAAAAGGAAGAGAACACCCAAAATAAAGCCACCACCTCAAACCACCTAACCAGCTCAAACCACCTCACCACCTCAAACAACCTCACCACCTCAAACTGACAACCAAAATTTCCAAACTGACTCACCACCTCATTCAACTGAAGCACCACATTCACCTGGACCATAACCACCATCACCACCTCTTTCACCTGAAGCACCATAATCACCTGGACCACAACCACCATCACCACCAGTTCCTCAGGCAGAATCAGTTCCAACTCAAACTAATGTCAATCAAACATCAAAACCAGCTACTACTATGCCTGAGAAACTTAAAAAAATTGGTAGATCAAGGCCACCAGGATTTAGAACCAAAAAGAGCTGTGGAAAAAGGGTTGTTGGGGGGAGTAATGATGAAGGTGTGAGCTTAAGGAGATCTGAAAGACACAAGAAGCCACCAGCTGGGGTTGAAAGTAGTGAGGATGAGTGCTCTGATGATGATGAGAGTGAGGATTCAGATTACATTCAATCTGGCAGTGAACAATATGATGATGATTTGTTTCTTGCTGACTTCATAGAAGATGAGGAAGAAGTACAATGCATGTATGATGACATCCCACCCAAAGAATTTGAAGATTACCTTGATGGGACCCAAGCAATGGATAAGACATACAAGAATGGCAAGGTTTGGAGAGATTGTGAATTTGGAAGCATTAAACTGGAGCCATGGTTGATTTTTGCAGACAAAGAGTCATTCTATGAAGTGTTTAAGGATTTTTGTGTACAAGAAGGTTTTGAAGTTTTTGTTGAAAAGAGTGACCCTACCAGGTTTATAGCAAGATTTGCTATAGATGGTTGCAACTGGAGAATCCATGCATCAAGCATGGCTGACAAAGTGAGCTGGGCAATCAAGACTTTGACAGGGGAGCATGCAACTTGTGGCAGGCTTGAGATAAATCCAATTGTTGGTTGTGATTGGCTTTGTAGACATCTGCAATCAGATATTTAAGCCAATCCAGATATCCCAGTTGAGTCTCTGCAAAGAATCTGTATGGAAAGGTACATAATTCAAGTGAAGAAAAGGTTATTTTACAAGGTGAAAGCAATTGCCAAGGAGCTCATTCATGGTGGATTTGGAGAGGCCTACAGTCTCCTTCCAAGATATGCTAAGATGGTCAAGCAGACCAATCCAGGGAGTTATGCACTAGTGACATGGACACAAGTTTGTGCAAATGTCCAACCTAGGTACAAAGCATGCTTCTTTTCTTTTGCTGCACATGTTAGAGGTTTTTTGAGAGGCTGTAGGCCAATCATTGGCATTGATGGAGCCCATCTTAGTGGATATTATAAAGGGATACTGCTAACAGCTGTTGGAATTGATGGGAACAATGAGATATTTGTGTTTGCTTATGGCATAGTCAGTATAGAGAGTGTTAAGACTTGGGGTTATTTTATGAGGAATTTAAAGTGCCTCTTTGAGAAAGAGGGATGCAACAGAGATGATTGACATTTCTTTCTGACAGGATGAAGGTAAATCAATCTCTTTAGCATACACTTGTTTTTTTTTTATTACTTTACAGTTGTGTTTCCTCACTTGTAATATGGTTTTGCAGGGAGTTGATGCAGCAATTATGGAGACATTTCCCAGAGCTAGTAGAAGAATATGATGTCAACACTTGTACAGCAACTGCAAAACAAAAGGCTTTAGTGGAACAACATTTCACAAACTGTTTTGGGTAGCTGCTGATGCTTACAATCCATATGTTTTCAACAAAGCAATGGAGAAGATTCATGCCTACAATCCAGATGTTGTTCTGTATTTGGAGAGTACCACTGAAGTTTGGTCAAAGCATCAGTTTGACCCAGTTGTCTGTTGTGACCATAACACAACAAATTTTGTTGAATAATTCAACTCTTGCACCAAGCCATACAGAGATCTACCTGTGTTAAAGCTTCTTGAAGGTTAAACAAGCATTTTCTCATGTTTTATCACTTTGCAAATGCCATTTCAACCTAGTTTAATTTTGTAACTGGTTTTAATTTTGCAGCTATAAGGCAATGGTGCATGAAAAAGATGGCTCCAAGGTTTGATAAAGCAACTTCAATGGGGGATGGGGAACTCATTGAGTATGCAACAAAGATCTTGCAAACAAGATCAGATGAGTTCAGGTTCTTCTATGCTACACCATGTGGGGGTGATGAGTTTGAGGTGAGAGATGCACATGTGTACTATCCCATCAAACTAGGGGCGGAACTTGTGGTTGTGGGAAGTGGCAACATTCAGGGATCCCATGTAAGCATGTGCTCAGGGTGATTTACCACCAAAGGCTGCAAGCTACAGATTTTGTATCACCTTATTTCAAAGGGAGGGCATACAAAAACACTTATGGAGAGCATATGCACCCAATGCCTGACCAAACTCAATGGCCTTCATTCAACCTCCCTGACATACTACCACCCTTAGTGAAAAGATCAGCAGGTAGACCCAAGAAACAGAGAAGAGGAGGGGAAAATGAAGCAAGAAAGGGAAAGAGACATAGTTCAGTCAAGTGCAGCCTATGCAAAGAATTGGGCCACAACATGAAGACATGTGCAACAAAGAAAAAGAGTACAACAGTTGAAGTAGCAAGTGCAGCAAACAACAACACTGAGCAGCCTGAAGCAACAACTGCGGCAATCAACAACAATGCAGAGGCTGAAGCAAGCACTTCAAAGACCAAGAAGAGATCAAAGAAAGCTGCATAAACTCCACAACCCTGCCCTTTTGAATGCACATCATATTTGTTAATGAAATCCTAATTTTTGAACATTAATATTCCACTGTGTGCTGTATCTAAGTGTTTTGTTTTTTGGGAAAAATTCTGAATTATGTCAGCAAGGGCATTTTATTTTGAGATGAACAGAAAACAGTAGCCATAATTTTTTGGATGAACATGATTGCAACTTATCATATTATACTAGAAATGTTTAAATTAACACTTTATTTACTTTCATTGCAATTACATTGTTGTTCACTTCATCATTACAATCACAACTATTACACACATAACAACTCCTACTTTCATAATAGAATTGAGAACTTTTTGTTGCTGCCTCACTTTCTTCTTCAATTGCTTCAATTCATCATACACATCGCTATGTCCCGATCCATCCCTATCATAACAATTTCCCCTACTTTGAGCTTCTTCCGGCTTGAGGACTTTACACCATTTGAAACTATTACACGAGTCGCACTTGTAATAAAGCCTTTGAGGATTTGATGTTGACTCCGAACTTCTAATTGCGTATTTCCGACCACAACCGCAAAACTTGTTTGGAACTCTTACATATGCATACTCGTATGTGGAGGAGGATGTGTTTGATAACAAACTCATGATTATGCATGTAGAGGGATGCAATGTGTGTTCTAAGTCTCATATTTATACAACAAAGTGGGTGCATCGGCTATTTTACCCCAACAATATTTCAAAAATGTTCAAATAAACTAGCCGTTAGTACTCATTTGATTAGAGGGTTACTGTGAAATAATTTACAAAAGTAATGGCATTTCATGCAAAATAATAATTTGTAAATGGCATTTTGTGAATTAAGAATCCTAGTAACGGACTGTTAATGTTCAGACCTCATTAATGGCACGACATGACATTTTACTGTTTGTGAGTGGCATTTGGTGAATTCTAAAAAGTGCGATGGCATTTGATGAATTTTTAAATTTGTCAGTGGCATTTGGTGAAATAGCCGTAAAAAATAATTTCAATTCAGCAAAAAACCAAAGTGATGTGAATAGAGCCTAATCGAAAATTGAAAATAGACGATAGAGCACATGGTTTGGAGGTGAGGCTTTTTCCATATTTGGTGGGGATGTGAATGACTAATGAAGATGCTAATGTTGCACGTGGAAATTTTTTCCATGGCCCGTAAGTCGTAACAACCAACCCTGACAAGGAGTGACAATGATAATTCTTGATATGGTACACATTACACTAGTGTAAGATTAGTCTTTTAAAGTTAAACTAGCCTTTTGGCCCGTGCAATGCACAGGTTGTTCATAAAAAATTGCATTGAGAGATAAGTGAGGAAATACCAATAAATAATTATGAGTGTAATATGTAAATGAAAACATAATTAAAGAAATAAAAATTTTGGGACTTTAATTTGAAATGAGACTTAATAGAAAGAAGATGGAGGGACTAAAATCAAAGAGAGAAAATAAAAAGGTTGAATTAAAGAGGGGAGATGAAGATGAAGTGTTTAATGAAAGAGTTAAGAAAAATTGTATAATTAAAAATAAAAAATGTAAAACGACATGTGGCACATTGAGTTGAAGAAGAAGATAGAGAAGTGTAATAGAATGATGACATGTCTTTTTTGGTTTTCTTTTTTAAATACTAAGTATAGATATAGATTTGTAGTAAAACGGTCAATTTGAAGATAAGTTTAAGTATTTTTATGATACTTTAACCCTTATAAAATGACTTTTTAATTTTTCTTTGATTTAAATTTTATTTTGATGTGTAATTTCTTATATATTCATGATTATATACTATAAAAAAATAATTAATTCAATACATTATAAGTTTTGTTTTTTAAATAAAATTTATTATTAGGAAAATAATATCTTTTGTAGCATAATGGTAACTTTAAATATTTTGAAGATAATTTTAACTCGCCTTTTTGGATAATTAGTGAATACTCTTATCAAGGTGTAAAAATGAACAATTTACAAAGGTAAATTCCATTTATTTTTCTTGATTATTGCAGCAAGTTATAAAGGGGCATACTAAAAATTGATAGAATATAAAACATATTCTTAGACCTCAACCATTAGATTATTTTTTTGATTAAGATGGTTTTTTAATATGGTGTTAGAGGCCTTAGAGCTAATGTGACACAAAGGTCACGACTTCATATCTCATCCACTCCCCACGAAAAATGATGTATTATTTGTTGCATGTTATTTCATTCATATACAGTCTTTTCAATTACTTATGAAGAAGTAGTATAAAAAATGATACTCTATCACCTATTTGATTCCATATACTTCGTATATCAATGATTATAATCATGATTTTTACCATAATACCTATTATTTGAAAAGTAAATCATTTTTGAATAAAAATTGTTTTTTCTTTCCAATATTAACATTGAATCATGAGGCTATTTGTAAGTTAATATCAAACTATTTCATCATCAAAGTGATTTCTATTGATCAATGTTTATAGCATTACGATCCTAACCTGATTAGGTAACCATCAAAATAAGCAAACATATCATAAAAATATTTTTATACACAATATATCCTAAATTTAGAAGGAGAATATTATGTATTTATTCTTTACCAGTATTGTTATGAATTGAACATTGATATATTGCGTAACATACTACGCTACTAGCATTGCATACATATCAACAAATAACAAATGACATTGAATGTTGCGTTGAAAAATGTATAAAATTTATTTAAGAAAACAAATCAGTTACACTATTGATATATAAAAATTTAGTTCCCACTAATATTGATGTTATATTTAAAACAACATATAAGATCGAAGGGAATACCATACACTTGCAACCATAACAGAATGAACACGATTCATTTCCTTAATATATGCACAAAGAATCCCATAAAAATGATTAAATACTTAAACTAATCCAATCCAATTCAATCCAATCCAAGTCGTGGATATAAACCAAACACCTCATTACATTACATGCTCAATTTAAATTGCATATAAATAACACACTACTTGTACATGCCAATTTTTAGCACCCACAAAATCATTGAAATAAAAAAACACCCTCAAATTTCCCATCTTTCTCTCTCAAAAATCAAAATCAAATCGTTTGTTTGTTTGGAATGGCATTAGCAACAAGCACAGCAACACTTTCAACCAGAACTTCTTCATCAATTCTCCCAAAACCCTACCATTCTACCTCAATCTCAAATTCATCCTTCAATCTCTCTTTTCAATCGCAATCAAAAACCGTAAAATTATCCCCAAATCGTCGTTCAATTTGCTGTGTTATGGCCCCTGATTTGGCTTCCAAAGCGGCGGCGGATGATGAGACTGATTTGGGCGTTTTTCAACGACCCGATTCATTTGGAAGGTTCGGGAAATTTGGGGGAAAGTATGTGCCAGAAACCCTTATGTATGCTCTTACTGAGCTTGAATCCGCTTTCCGCGCTCTATCCAGTGATGATGAATTTCAGGTTTATTTTAAAAAAAAATTTCTCTGTTTTTTAATTGTTATTTTTGGTGGATTTGATTGGATTGAATATGATTTTTCCATTGTTTTGTTAATGTTCAAGGATTTAACCCCCAAAAATGTTGATGAATTTGATGTTGGGTTTGTTTAATGTCTTGGATAAATTTTCATTTACAACCTTTTGAATTATTGATTCTGGAAATCACAGCATTTTCAAAAATAGATTCTAATTTACAATTGTATTTAACATAGACATTTGCATTTGATATGTATTTGCTTTTTTCATGATTGATTTTAATAAATGTATTCATTTTCTAATTTCCAAAGTCACTTGTAAAGTTGATAATTTTACATGTTCCCAGAAGTAATATATTTATCTACCGTACAAGTTTCCAATTAATTTGCTATAATGGGAATTGGGAAATTGTTGTTCTTGATAAATGAATCGATAAAGTTAGAATATTTTTGAGAAATTGATGTGGAGTGTCGGGTTAATTAGAGAAAAAGAAGAAATTGATGATGTGATTGGCATTGAATTTGGAGTTATTTGGGGACTCAGTTTTGAAAGTGATGGTAGTAATTCTAAAAAAAAAAAAAAAAAAAAAACATGTTGAAAAGTGAGGTTTAACTTTGTGTGGCTGATTTCATTTTTGGGTGTTTGTTGCTTATTGGAGTGACTTGCATGTATTTTTGAGTAAAATGACTGAGATGAAATCACTGTACAACGATCTAGAGGTCATCTCCTCTCTTTTTATGGTGTATTCTGTGTTCATTAACAAGTTTTGATTCGATTTGGTTAGGGATAGGAAATTTTTATGTTGTTACCCTTTTCCTTCCTGCAATTTATCTGGCCCCTTATTTCAGTGTAATAGAAAATTTTCATACTCTAATGATAATCATATCAGGAAACTATAGATTGGTAAGAAATTTGCCTATGATACTATGAATGAAGAAGGTGAGATATTGAGAATGTTGTATTTGAAGAACTTATTCAAATTAGGCTTTGACATAGTTAATTTTGCAATACTTTAGGTTATTAGCCATGCAGAGTTTTTAAATAGATTTTAATGGTACTTCAGTGTCGAAAAATCCAAAAGATGTTGAAACAACTCCTCGTATACTGTTGATTGACGGGTATGGTCCTAATTGTGTGTCAGTGTTGCCAGTTTGTTGATAAAAATGTTTTCCTTTTCTTTTTTACGCAGAAAGAGCTAGATGGGATACTGAGGGACTATGTGGGGAGAGAAACTCCTCTCTACTTTGCAGAACGCCTTACTGAGCATTACAAGCTTGTTAATGGTCAAGGGCCTGACATATACCTGAAGAGGGAAGATTTGAACCACACTGGTGCTCATAAAATCAATAATGCTATTGGTCAAGCTTTGCTTGCCAAAAAATTAGGAAAGAAACGTATCATTGCTGAAACTGGAGCTGGTCAACATGGAGTTGCAACTGCTACTGTATGTGCACGGTTTGGGTTACAATGTATTATTTACATGGGAGCACAAGACATGGAAAGACAAGCTTTGAATGTTTTCCGAATGCGTCTTCTTGGTGCTGAGGTCTGTTATCATTTGTATTAAATATCCTCCCCTCTTCTCTTGCATTTTTGTTGTTTTAAAGTGATAAAACTCTACAGAATTTTGGCTGCAATGGCCTTGCCATACCTGTTATGTATTTATTTTTTGTGTGGCTGTGCAAATTTTCTCTGAATGATACTGCAAGATGTTTATTGGCTTCTGATTTATGGGAATCTGACTTGGCCTTTGTACAAGATATACTGTCATACTAAACTGCCCTGCTAAATTGTGAAACTCATAAATCTCTTAATTTATTGGTATGTAGGTTAGACCTGTCCATTCTGGCACGGCTACTCTGAAGGATGCTACATCTGAAGCTATAAGGGATTGGGTGACAAATGTGGAGACAACACATTATATATTAGGGTCTGTTGCTGGCCCGCATCCATACCCCATGATGGTCAGAGACTTCCATGCTGTCATTGGTAAAGAAACTAGGCAACAAGCATTAGAGAAATGGGGTGGCAAGCCAGATGTGCTGGTTGCATGTGTTGGAGGAGGTTCAAATGCCATGGGTCTCTTCCATGAGTTTGTTGAGGACAAAGATGTTAGAATGATTGGTGTTGAAGCTGCTGGGTTTGGCTTAGATAGTGGCAAGCATGCGGCTACATTGACTAAAGGGGAGATTGGAGTGTTGCATGGAGCAATGAGCTATCTGTTGCAGGATGATGATGGGCAGATAATAGAACCTCATTCCATTAGTGCAGGGTATGTCATTTGTTGCTCACCTGAAAAGATTGGATGTAATTTACTATGTGCTTTGTGATATCGATTGATACTTTTATACCAATTTAAATTACTTAATTGATATTGCTATTAATTCTTGACCTCTCTTCCCAACATCAGCTTGGACTATCCTGGAGTTGGTCCTGAGCATAGCTATCTGAAAGACTTGGGACGTGCTGAGTACTTTAGTGTAACTGATGAAGAGGCATTGGAAGGTAATCTCTGTAATTTTTTGACGAAGATTGTGATCTAGAATTGCTCATCTACATGCTTATTTGATCTGTGTTTTATGATTTCCCCTTGAACTGTCTAAAGTTCTCTCTAGTTGTGATCAACCATTCACCATTTCCCATAACAGAAAAAGAGGTGTGTGTGGGGTTGAGGGGTGTTTTGAAGTAAAATATGGCTGACTTAGTTGTTGTTGCGAAGTTTATCTTCTTACCGCCATTTTAGAAATTAAGTTTGGTTTGAATTTTTTATTTATTATTAACTGGTTGGAGGTCATGACTAAGAAAAGATCTTTTGGTCTCACCTGTGATTAGAAATGAATTTTTTCTGTTGTTTCATTTAATTACCTACTATTCTCTGCCGACATTCACTGCTCAGAAACTACCTACATTTGAGTGAATTCAACTTCAGTCTAATTATAACCATCATCATTAACCTAATAAATTGACAACTTTATCTCCTGTCCAACTGCTTATTGTTGCATTTTAAATAATTGTGCGGTCTAAAGTGTCAAGGTTTACGGTATTTTGCTCTAATTGTCAATGACTTGTCTTGCTGTAGTAATTCATTTCAGCTATACTATGATATCCATTATAAGGCTTTCTGCATTTGCTGTCCTAACTCCCTTCCTGACTTTGGTATGTGTATTCAGCATTCAAGAGATTATCCCGACTTGAAGGCATTATTCCTGCTCTGGAGACATCTCATGCACTTGCCTTTTTGGAGCAGCTGTGTCCAACTCTTCCAAACGGAACTAAGGTTGTTCTCAACTGCAGTGGCAGAGGGGACAAGGATGTGCAAACTGCAATAAAGCATTTGAAGATATAATGTGATGTTGGACTTTATTTGAGAGAATAAATAAGTAATAAAGTTTTAGTCTTGTAGTTTGCGTCTTTTTTTCTAGTTTTGTATGCGCTAAGAACATTCAAATTTGGAGACTGCTGTTATTTGCAGCCAACATTGTATGAGGTCATAGTTGAAACAAGCAAATACTTAGGATACATATAAATTGGTTGTAGACCAGATTTACAATTCTACGGAGTTGTAGTGTAGAATTGTAGATTTGGATTATTGTCTTTACTTTGTGTCGTATGCAAAGAACATTCAATTTGGATAGTCAATAAACTCAATGTTGAACTGTAGATTACTATTCCGTATTCAAATTTGGACACACAGGTTGATAAAATGTATGAACTCAGCAAATTTAGAATTTACATTAGAGAGAGAAATAGAAGCTTAGAGAGAGAAGAGAGAGAGCTTTTGTTTTCATTATCAGAAAAGAAAATGATGATTGAATTGATTCTTACAATCTTCAATCCAACTTTATATATGGACTTAAAACAAAACAAACTTCTAGAAGAAAAGTTTGTTACAAAGAATAATTATGTAACAGAAATCTGTTATGACCATGGCTGAGCTGGCAATCCTTGCTGGCAATAATGAAGCGTACAGAGGAAGCTGCAGGATTAATCAGAAGATGAAATGTAATCTTCAACATCCCCCCACAAGCTAGGCATAGATTGAAGATCAATCAATCCTAGCTTGGAGCTTAGAAAGGAATGTTGAGGAGAAGACAGGGCTTTTGTGAACAAATCTGCAAGCTGGTCTTTTGTAGGAGTATATGTGAGCTCAAGCAATCCTTCCAGCACTTTTTCTCTAGTGAAATGACAGTCAATTTCGATATGCTTGGTCCTTTCATGCATAACAGGATTTTTACCAATCTGAATAGCAGATTGATTATCACAGCAAAGTTTAACAGGCTGCAAATCAACCACTCCAAGCTCTTGAAGTAATCTTACAAGCCAACATATCTCAGAGGTTGCTGCTGCCATTGCTCTGTACTCAGCTTCTGATGATGATTTAGACATTGTCCCTTACTTCTTAGATTTCTAGGTGACAAGTGAATTGCCTAAAAGCATCACATATCCTGTGACAGACTTTCTGCTTTCAGAACAGGAAGCCCAATCTGAGTCTGAATAAGCTTTTAAACAAAGTTGAGAATTAGCTTGCAGAAGAATTCCTTGACCAATTGTCCCTGCAATATATCTGAGCACATGATGCAGTGCTTGTACATGAGGGATTCTTTGCTGGCTCATAAACTGACTGAGAGTTTGCACTGCATAAGATAGGTCAGGCCTGGTATGGGTTAAGAAATTTAATTTCCCAACAAGACTCTTGTACAACACAGGATCATGGAAATGATCACCATGATCAGAAGTGAGCTTCAAATGAACAGGCAGGGGTGTTTTAGCAGATTTAGATAAATCCATACCTGGAGAAGTTCCTTTGAGAACTTTTTCTGAGTGAGAATTATACTCTGCTTTTTATGTGACACTTCAATACCCAGAAAGTAATGCAGTTCTCCAAGATCCTTGATGCTAAAAACCTTATGCAAATGATTCTTCAAGGTTGTAATTACTCCAAGATCTGTGCCTGTGAGAATAATATCATCTACATAGACTGCAGCTATGATGAAAGCTGTTGAAGTCTGGTAAATGAACAAAGACGGGTCATTTTTAGCCTGAATAAAACCCTGTTTATGCAATTCTTCATTGAGCCTTGCAAACCACTGTCTTGATGCCCTTTTCAGGCCATAGAGAGACCTTTTTAACTTGCATACCAAGTTATTAGGATTAGGGATCCCTTTTGGCATTCTCATGTAAACTTCTTCTACTAGTTTCCCATGCAGAAATGCATTATTAATGTCCAGTTGATACAAAACCCAGCCTTTACTAGCAGCTAAAGCCAACAAACATCTCATTGTTGCCATTTTGGCTACAGGTGAGAAAGTCTCATCATAATCAATGCCAAAAACTTGAGTGTATCCTTTGGCAACAAGTCTAGCCTTATATCTCTCTATACTCCCATCTGCTTTGAGTTTCACTTTGAAGACCCATTTACAACCTATATCCCTTTAGGCAAAGGAACCATTTCCCAAGTATTATTATTTTCCAATGCTGCAATTTCTGCTTTCATAGCCTCAACCCAGGAAGGGTCCTGAGAAGCCTCCAGATAACTACTAGGTTCTGAAATACTAGCTATGCAGGCAATTTGAGCTTGTAAAGTAGCAGGAATATCATGAAAAAGAACAACATTACACCAATGATGTGTAATATAAGGTGCTGTGACATAATATTTCATCCAAATGGGAGGCTTATGTGGTCTAGAAGATGATCTGGATTCAGGTAAAATTTCTGTGTTTGGGATAGAAATTGTGTTTGTGGGAGTAGGATCAGGATTTGGTATAGGGGAAGAAGAAGGTGAAGGATTAGAAGAGTTGGTTGATGCTGGAGAGGGTGGTGGTGTATTGTCAAGGATAACAGGTTCTGGTGGATCAGGGAAGACATAATCATCAACATTTGTATTTGTAGGAAGAAAAATAGGTCTTGGTGAGTTTAAAGTAGAAGGGTTAAGATAAGGTAGGTGTTTTTCATGAAATTGAACATCTCTTGAAACATAGATCTTTCTTGAATTTAAATCCATAACTTTATACCCTTTCTGATCAGGTGGATACCCCAAAAACAAACAAGAAGTTGTCCTGGGATCAAATTTGCTCTCGTGTGCCTTCAAAGTTGACACATAGCATAGGCATCCAAATACCCTTAAATGTTCCAGATTTGGCTTATGACCATATAGTTTCTGATAGGGTGTAAGAAATCCAATAGAACTCAGAGGCATTCTATTTATCAACTGAGTAGCACACAATAAACACTTACCCCAAAGAGATATAGGCACATTAGACTGAAAGAACAAAGCTCTGGCAGTTTCTGAAATGCCTGCGCTTTCTTTCCACAACACCATTCTGTTGTGGTGTATCAGGACAGCTTTTATGATGAATTATCCCATGTTTGAGATAGAACTGCAGAATTTGTCCCTCACACAGTTCCTTAGCATTGTCTGTTCTAATGCATTTAATTTGTGCATTGAACTGAGTATGAACCATAGTGGCAAAATGCTTAACAATATGCACATCATCATTCTTATTTTTCATCAAAAAAAGTCCAGGTATGTCTGGAAAAGTCATCAACTATTGTCAAGAAGAAATTACACTTATCATGAGTTTGCACCTTATAAGGTCCCCAAGTGTCTATATGTACCAACTCAAAACAATGAGAAGTACTTATGTTACTAGAATAGAAAGGTAATCTAGACTGTCTTGTCTGAGGACAAACATGACAAATGAAATCAGAACAAGGAGAACAGGACACATTGTTCTGCACATGATGTATTTTAGTGAAAGGCAAGTGCCCTAGTCTAAGGTACCATCGCTTGGCTTCATCAATGTTTGTCACCAAAGCTGATTGTGAATTGATATCCTTATTATGAAGCAAAGACTTATTTCCTTCATCAACAACATATAATCCTGATTCCAATCTACCAAGAACTAGGGAATTGTTCTGAGAATGTCCCTGAATCAGGCATGTATCAGGTGTGAAAGTAATCAAGTTAAAAGACAAATCAAGCACATGTAAAACATTTTTTAGCAGAATGCCATTCTCAAATCTGATTGTTCCTATGTGTTCAACCCTAGCATGTTTACCATTGGCTACAGTAATGGTATTAGGCAGCTTAGTGAAAATTTCATAAGAATCAAAGAGATCAATATTAGAGCAGATATGATCAGTTGCACCACTATCTACTATCCATTTAGAACTAGATCAAGATAGTAAACAAGTACCTGCCACATTGGCTGAGCTGACAGGTGAATACACAAGATTCTGTGCATTCTCAGGAACAGAAGAAGAGCTCTGAATGTTCATGTACTGCATCATTTTGCTGTACTTAGTAGTTGAAATATGAGCAGTCTCAAAAGAAGAAGAATCATCATTCTCAATATCATCACCATAGACTATAGCTGCAATTTTCCTTCCTTTGCCTTTGTATCCTAACTGAACATAATTAGGATAGCCATGTATTTTGAAGCATCTATCAATTGTGTGACCAGACATTTTACAATGATCACAAAAGTAAGCTGAAGGCCTTCTAGCTGATTGAACACTTGTACCTCTTCCAGCTCCTTAGTTAGAAAATCCAGAATTTTGAGAACCAAAATTCTTCTAATAAGAATTAAGAACTGGTGGTCTGTAACTCATGCCTCTCTGCTGATAGTTTCTATTTTCAGCAGAAAATGCCATTGAATTAAAAGCATTAGCAGATTCAGATGAATTGTTGAATTCTCTTTGTTTTTCCTCCTGAATAAGAAGTTTGTAGGCCAAAGAAATATTAGGTAATGGCTGCATCATAAGCAAATTGCTCCTGACATTGGCATATCTACCATCAAGCTTCATTAATAGCTGGATCAACCGTTCCTCCTGTTGTTGCTGAAGAATTTTCTGAGTGAGATTGCAAGTGCAACCAGAACAAGTACATACAGGTATAGGATTAACACCATTAATTTCATCCCAAATACCTTTAATTCGAGTGAAAAACTCAGCTATAGATGTATTTCCTTGAGCTAAATCATGAAGAGATTGCTGGAGAGTATACAATTGAGGCCCAGAACTCTGCGAATAACGATCCTCTAGATCCTTCCATACCTCCCTAGCAGTAGTGAAGTAGATCACACTTCTAGCAATTGTTGTATCTAGAAATCTCAGGATGTAAGAAATGATCATAGCATTACACATTTCCCAAGCATGAAATGCAGAATCAGTAGCAGGAGGCCGAGGTAATGATCCATCAATAAATGCAAGTTTATTCTTAGCTGCAAAAGCAATCATCATACTTCTCCACCATTCGTTGTAACAATCACCAGAAAATTTCTCAGAAACCAGAGGAATCGAAGGATTCTCTGAAGGATGAAGAAAATAAACACTAGAAGGATCTTGAATAAGAGACAACGGTGGATTCAAATTTGCCGCCATGAATGAAAGCTCGAGAAATCAAACAGAAGAAATCAAATGAAAAACCACCAAAAAATTACAGAATAATGCGGAAAACAACAATCAACAACAATCAGAAATCAGAAATCAAGATCGATTGCTCTGATACCATGATAAAATGTATGAACTCAGCAAATTTAGAATTTACAGTAGAGAGAGAAATAGAAGTTTAGAGAGAGAAGAGAAAGAGCTTTTGTTTTCATTATCAGAAGAAAAGAAAATGATGATTGAATTGATTCTTACAATCTTCAATCCAACTATATATATGGACTTAAAACAAAACAAACTTCTAGAAGAAAAGTTTGTTACAAAGAATAATTCTGTAACAGAAATCTGTTATGACCATGGCTGAGCTAGCAATCCTTGCTGGCAATAAAGAAGCGTACAGAGGAAGTTGCAGGATTAATCAGAAGATGAAATGTAATCATCTTCAACACAGGTTTTTATGTATAAATTACAATTTTGTAACATTATTTATATTTCCTCCGCTTTCAAACATTTGCTTCAATATGTATTCTTTTGCAGGAAAAGGTAGGCTTTGTTACAAGGACTGAAACTATTACATCAGAATTCCTCGGAGGATGGCTTCCATCAGGCCAAACCTCACGCCAATGCTAGTCAACGTCTGTCACCCCAATGCTAAGCGATGAGTGACTTTGTAAAACTTCAAATGAAAAAAGGGATAGAAAACTAAGTTGTTTGGTTGTCTTGAGTTTCCATAGGATAAAAAAGCCTTTTTTTTTTTTTTTTTTTTTTTTTTTTTGCGCAAGTGGGTAAATAGTTTAAGGACAGTTATGCCCTTATTAGAGTCATGGATGACTCTAGGAGGGTGTTTGTTTAGGGGGGGGATAAAAAGGGAGGGATAAGAATAAAAGATGAGGATAGAAGATAAATAGTATTGGTTTCGAGGGATGGGGATTAAAAGGGGGTTGAGGATTGGGATAAAAACACCCTCTTATCTCTCCATTTCTATAACTAAGAGGGGTGGTATAAGGAGAAGGGATAAGGGAAAGGGTAGAAGTTAGTAAAAGTATTATTATTATTTTATTATTTATCCCTAATTTATTTCTCATACTTACCAAACATGATATAAAAATTATTCAATTCCCTAACTTTATCCTCCCTCCTTATCCCTCTTATTCCTATCCCTCCAACCAAATGCCCCGTAATTGCCAGAGTCCTACATTCACAATTCCTAGTACTACGTATTTACAAAATCCCACATGACAAGTTGACAACCAAACACAATTGTGTACTTAGGAATTTTTATAAAGAAAGCAATTTTCCATGTATTAGAATTTTCCATGAGAATATATTTCCTACATCAACCAAACAAGGCCTAAAACTAAAGCAATTAACATACCTTCATGTTTCCTTTTAACTATTTATTTTCCTTACATTTATAAGCAGCAAAAAATTTAATCACGCAGGATTTTAAAAAATTACCTTTTAACTATTTAATTTGGAGTATTTGTTTTGTATTATTTGCAACTTTTGAATCATTTAATACAAATGATAACAGACCTCAGCACCAAGAAGACGCATTTGGAAAACTTAATACAAATCCTTTATTAAGCCACCTTTTTTTTTTTTTTTGAAAGACTTTATTAAGCCACCTAGTATGTACCAAGTCTTCTAAAAGAGAGATTTAACCCTACAATTTCATTTGAACAAGGATAAAAATTACTACATATAAGAATAAATTACTAGACAGTAGGCACCATGAACGGAAACTAAAACGCAAGAATGTACTCCGTAACTACTAATCTGGAAACAAAATATACTCATCTCTATTACGAAGAATCATTCATGTACGATACACAATAGTCTAGCAATCAATCCGAACATCTCTTTGAAGGTACTCATAAGTCATAACACAACAGAACAGAATTTACCGGGAAAAAACGCATAAAATACATAAAATCAGTATACTGGGCACTTTTGCACCAAAAGACAGACGGAGGTTTTCAAACTTGTTTTATTTGAAACTTCAAAGATCTTTCATGGGCCACACAAAGGCAGATAAAATTTATCCGCCTCGTCTCCATGCTACGGACGGTTGTGTATGATTATTATAAAAATCCTACGGACGGAGGTACTATCTTATTATCTACAACATGTAAACCAGCCATGCCATGCCAATCCAACCTTATCAAAATCCAGTGGCCTTAAATTCCTGGAAGAAAATATTCAACTTCCACACCACCTAATACCTCTGCTCTTGTAAACACTTTAGCTCTACATTCAACTCGGATATCTTGATTCCTTATTGCTTAGCCTGCAGGATACGAAAGGGTTTACAATTAGTTACAAGTGCCAACCAATTCAAAAGTCGATGTGTTTTGAAAAGGATATCTTTGGAAAATCGGAGCAAAATGGAATTAGTCCTGCATCTAGTGAAAGCTAACAAATGAGAAGTTCAGCATTACGAAAGAAGAAACCATCTCAACATCAAGAAGAAGACACCAGCATAACATTTCTAAAGACGCAAGAGACTAATCAAAAAAGCTAGTTCATTTTCCAGGGATCGATAATTCCATGGTTACTGCTAGCAGTTTATGTGCAATACTTATTGCACTGCTGGGCAGTTTCGTGTCTCAAAGCATGCTTAGGGTGTCAACTACCGTATTGAAAAGCAGTTCCTGCCTATGTGACTCAAGGTAAATCTGATGAACCAAAGCATTCTTATGATATTTATTCAGCCAATCCTTTGCAACAACCAATATTAAATTTTGATGCTAACAACACCACCTGAGTCATGATGGCATTACTGCCATCATCATGCAACTAATGCCACAAGAATCAGTTGACTAACTAACAGAAATTAATTATATAAAAAGTGTGAAGCAACACGCGACTCTTATATGCAGAAAATAGATGAAGCATAACAAAGAAAAAATTACTGTAAAATTTGAAGCAGCCCAACAAATAAAATAAAAAAGTAGGCCAGTCATTTTTTCAAGGTAGACAAGGGATTTGCAAGCAAATTTTAACATCAGACAATCAGACCCACTCACACTAATGTGATTGAGGTACAAGTGCAAAATATTAATAAGCCATCGACTAGCGACTTTAAGGATTCACACTTATTTCATCTCATTTAAATAACAATAGTTAGAGCTAGCTTTAGGACTGATGTTTAGACTTCTTCCATTACAGGTAGCATCTCAGGTAAGGCTTATGTGAGATGTGGGAACACGAGCTTGGGTTAGCTTAACAGATAAAAATTGTTCATCGTAGCATGCAGAGAAGATAGGATAGTTTTAGGAGTGGATTACACAAAAGATAGAAAAAAAAAAAAAAAGAGCTTCAATGATTCACTAGATGTTCAAATTCACAGACTGCCACTCTGCCAAACAGAATTGATCACATAGGAAGAAATATTCACTTTTAATAACTAGGACTTGGGTCTCAGAACCTTCTCTTAAATAACAAAAATACAAGGAAACTACGAAGTTTGTCATTAAAGATAATCATATTGAACTATTATAACTATTTCATTTCAAATCCAAGTGGACCAAGTCTACTTTTTGGGGAAGATACCGAGTTCAAATTCGGAATATAAAGCACATGCAGAGTATTAGATGTCTAAAGCTTCTTATCGAAGAATATAAAACACTTACGCCTGGAACTAGATGAGAAAGACAACATCTATGAATTTGAAGATTCATATACTTGTCTATGTTTATAATATATCCTTATTTAGCAATCAGTCTCAATTCTGAACTGCAGCTATCGCTTTTTTTTTTTTTTTTTTTTTTTTGAATCGTCAAGATCTCCAAATTATGCCTCTTAACTATTGATCTTTCTCTGCAATGGCGGACAACCATGGAAAAAACCAAGAGTTTTTTAACGGGGAGGGATTCAGAGAATCATCACTACATAAGAGATGACAGCTTGCCTATCCTCATTTTTTTGGCACATAAAATAAAACATGCAGGAAATATCTAGCAGCCAATTAAGCTTCAATGGCACTATGTAAGTAATAAGTTAGTATTTGATTCAGGGAACAAGGGCCGAACGAGAGGGGTTCAGAATCAGAGTTAAGAATATAATAGGAGATAAGAGCATCTAGGGCTTTGGACCATATCTAAATTGCAGTTTTGATGCTCATTTAAATAGCAAGTTTTGGTATGTTTAGATTTAAAATTAAAATCTTTGCTTTTGTTTAGAGGATTACTAAGGTTCAGCTGTATGTGGGCTTCAAAGTGGATAAAATTTATCTTGATACAACATAAAAGGAAGCTGAGACTGTCTTAAGGCATTTCCTAACTCAAAACCGTAGTATCATTAAATTCAGAAGAACTACCTTCTCAATGAGTTAATATCATAAAATCACCAAACATAGTAGTAGGCACAATAGCCCGATAGGCAGAACATGGTTAAAACAGTACTTAATTACTAGAGGTTATTTTTGTTGTAGGGAGCGGAAAGAGAGAAGATGGGGGGAGGGGGGGGCGGCCTTTTAGACCTGTCTTCCACATGCTCAGATCAGTAATTAGTACGATCATCAGTTCATATTATTTCAAGAAAGTCATACTGTTTCTGGACATCTAAATGTAATATGCAACTATTATGACAGGATGGAGGGAGTAATTTGATTTATCAAGCTCAGAAAAACCAGCATAATTTCATTAAGAAAGGCCTTAAATCAGAATGTCAAAGAGACAACTCAAAAAGCTTGCAAAATCATCATAATGATATAACCACAAACAAACAACATTTTTATCAAGATCACAGACACTTACCTGAGAATACAAGAAGGTCCCGAATATAGCAATGGCAGCTCCAAGTGCATTTACAGGCTGGACAGGTGTTCGGAAAATGATGATGGAGGAGACAATGACAGATATACGCTTCATTGTGTTCCCTATGCTAAACGTCAAAGGAGAAATTTCATCCAGTGACATGTATGATACTTGATTATAGAGGTGATAAAACACACTTTGGGCGGCCACCCACCTATAGCAAAATCAACAATAACATATTGTTATTAAATGGATGACAAAATCGTTAAATATTTGGAACAAAAATGTAATTAATGTAGCAACACACGGGTATTGTGTAAGACTCAATGGACAAGATCCTACTAATAAGGACAAAACCAAAATATAAAAAGTATGAAATCTAGGAAGTTATATGGTTTAAGTTGGAAATTTTACCAACTCGGGCAAGAACTTTACATGTTTACACTTTAGATATTAATATGAAGTGATTGAAGTCTTCTAATTGAAGTGAAAATTTACAGGTCAAGATACCTCTAAACAGCCTCAACTGAGTAGATAATATGGAGGGAGCGATTACAGAACTCTTTTGTCCATCTTCTGGATATTTTACCAGGACAGGTAGAAATCTGTAGTGGGAAAAACCAGTGCAACCACAAGGTCTACACAGTCCTTGTACTTGATTAGGATATAAATTAATAGTGCCAAGATGTTGAGACAAAGGCAAACCATGCTGACAACTAAATTCCACTGTATTTACACCAATCAATTCTTATGTGCAAAAAAATTAAGATACAATACAAAATATTGTTTCTAATTACAAGAAGAGCAACAAGACAAACAGAGATCCATATCACATACAGAACCAATAGGAACCACACGGAAAACATAAGGGGAAAATCATCGGGAGTAAATAAATTACCAAATAAAGTTGGGTCCAATTTGAGAAACAGCCTTCTCCCATCCAGCAGCCCACATTTGGGGTCCCTCCACGGCGATTGCAAATGGAGTGAGAAGTACAAGAGAGAGAATTGACAGACAAGCGTAGTAGTTCATCCCACTGACAGACTTCCCTTTCATGCCTTTCTTGGAAAATATGTTGCGGAAGACAAATGCCAAATTTGATATCATCGCTCCCATAAAACCTGAATGGAACAAACACATACCAAACTTAGCATTAAGAAAACAACAGAATAGACATCAAAGTGGAAGCCCCTGGCCAACACAAAACTAACAGGTCTAAGTAGAGAACTTCCAAATGCTTGGAATTATGTGTAGACTTGGAAGAAGGAAAAGGTACATTCTATTAAATAGTTCCCTCAGGTGTTTTATTTTCAAGAGTCGCTTATATTTTCATATTTCTAATGTGCAAACACAACATTAGATGTGTGTTCCAAGGGTTGAGACACTATTCTTCAGATTGGGATTATGTAAAAAGCACACAAATTACAGCTATTATTGAATCCGCTGTATGTTAAGAGGCCCAAAAGGCCAGACATGAGTAAATCTGAATAGCTCACGTATTCGAATAAGCTAATTGCTTAAATTGGAATGAAGAACAAGTAAACCCAAATACCATCCTCTCATGAGAGTAATGAGACTCATTCACCATATTAATGTTGACCATTTCAGTATGACCCAAAAATGAGGATTACAAATGAACAAACTTGACCCTTATAGAAATCATGTTGTTTTCTTCTCTCCTTACCAATCATGTTGAAGTTAAGCTCAGTGACAGCTGCAAGCGCGCAACCTCCAATGATGGGAAGCAGTGACAAGTACACTCCTGTTGGAAAGGACTCGCCTAACAAGAATCTTGAGACTACAACACTGAAAGCAGGTTCAGCACTCTTAATTATGTGTGTAAATGAAACCGCGACCTTTGACATGCTGACAGTGGCGGCTACATGTCCAATTGTATGTGCCACAGCAACCTATCAAAATTTGATACAATGAGAAGTCAACAACCAAACCTGGGGACCAAACAGAAATTCTAAGACAGACAGCAACTTCTATCTAAGAAACAAACTAGGTTGTTCTACAACAAATAAGAAGACAAAAATCAAACTGAAATTGTCTTCATTAAACAGCATCAAATTCCAAATTACACTAGAACATTTCAACATTATCAAACAAACAATTCAGCACTTTATGATAGCTACTTTTTTTTTTTCATCAACCACCAACTCATACACAAACCAAACATGTTTCTCATTCAATAAATAAAACAAGAGAGCTGCAACACCATTAATTCAACTTAAGCAGCTACAACACACAAAATTAGAACTTGCATAAATTCCAAATTTTGACCTCTTATATTATTCATTAACTAATTGGAATAACTTAGGATCAACATTATTCATAATAGCAATCAACTAATAATCAAAACAGTAACAAATAAAAAGTTGAAAACCCACATACTAAAAAAACATTTTATTTGAGCTACTCAATTTTTTAGGGGTTATAACAACAAAAATTACACCTTTCAATTTAGGGGTTATACCAACAAATATTACAGCTTTCAAATATAATAATACTAAAAAAAAAAAACAGCAAACTTAATTCAAAGAATAACAACTTACAGGAAGAAGTGCCTTCCAAAAATCAATATCAGTAGAAGGAGCCTCAGCAACCCTAGTTGCCCAAGACACCAACATAATCAAAGAACCCATAGCAAGGGACAAAGTGGAGGTTAACCAAGGGTATGGAAATGCATTCAAAACCTTTTTGTTGTAAATATTAAATACAACATTCAAAGCCCACCATGTTGCAAAGTAAATTCCAATTTTAACCTTCCTAGCAGCTTCACCAGGAAGCTCTACTACTTCATCATCAATGGGTTCTGATCGATCTGCTTCATATGCTTCACACTTGATCACAGATTTTCTCTCCCTCAAAAACCCATTACCAAAACCTAGCCCCTTTACATCAAAATTTGAAAATTTTAGGGGTTTTTGGATCAAAAGATCGGATTTTCGACAAATTTTTGGGGAAAAATTGGCAATTTGGCATGTGGGTATTTGAGATTTTTGCCTCAAAACATTGGGATTTGTGAAAGAAATTGTGGGCTGTTTCAAATTAGTTATCATCATCTCTTCCAAAGATCAAAACTTTTTTTCTTAATTTTGATCAAAAAATGAAATTCGAAGAGTTTGGTGGCTATTAAAAAAAAGAGAAGAACAAGAACAACCCCTTTTGAAGAAAGTAGGTACTAAAGAGAAGAAATCTTTGTATGGTAGGTGATGATAATATAGTAGAAATTATAATAAAGTTGAAAGATATAATACTCAAAAAGCATAGGCTAAATTTATTTGATGATGGTAGGAAAATTAGAACTTTAAATAGCACTATAAGAATTAGTCAAGAAAATAATTACGGAATTTATGGTAAAAATAGGTGGGTTTTTAAGGGTTGTCAAGGAATTTTTAGTGGTAAAATTTAAGACAGAGAGATATTCAGATCTAAACAAGTTTAGTGAAGTTGAGATTACAGACCAAAGTACCAAAAAAACGCAATTGGAGAAGACTTAGGTGGCAATGGGGTAGGTTGTGTTGGGAGTTGGGAAGAAATTTTAATTTGCGTTTAACTAATTTTAATTACTACGGAGTATATGTCTATTGTACGTACTTGATCATTTCATGTCAATTTTTTTTTTTTTTTTGAAAAACCTTTCATGTCAATTATTTTAAATTGATATGAATTTACATTCTTACTATTTTTTTTTTAAAAAAATGAATTAGGTGCATAAAGTATCTTTTCATAGAAGTAAAATGCTAATAGAGAATTGAAATGCTAGTATATGGTCGATGAGGGTTAGGAAGTGTTTTATTTACCTGATTTTCACTTATCTGAATTTAAATGAGTTTATCTAAACTGAACCTAACTTATTTGGATTTATCGGAACGTATTTAAACTTATTTTTCTTGAACTTATCTAAACTAATTTTTCCCTAAACTGAAATTATCCTTATTTGAACTTAAAAAGAACTTAAACTTGTCTAAACTTATAAGACATGAAAAAAGGTGAATATAACAGACTCTTATACACTTAGGGCAAGTTCACATTTACTTAATTTCAATCCAGTTCAGTTCAACTCAGCTCCAATCAATTCAGTCCAGTTCAGCTCCTATCAGTTCAAGATAATTTAAAAAGTCAGGAAAAGAACGAAATATAGTGGAAGTAGAATATTTGAATTAGATTAGAATATTAATCATAAGAAGGGCAGATTAGGACTTAGGAGGCTGTCCTTGACCAAAAGGGCAAAGTCACCGTTATTAATATGATGCTGGACCTTAAAAGCCGTTATTAATATGATGCTGGACCTTAAAAGCATATTCGGTAGCCGACTCCAATATGATTCATCCGAATTTGAAGAAAAAATTCAAATGAATGTTGTGCTAACTCTGAATCAACTTCAACTTATATAAGTGGTAGCTTTAGTTAATTATTGTTGTTAATAAAGGACAAGCCAAAAATATAATAATAGGAGACCCTTATCACGAGAGAAACACCTAATATATCGGAAAAAATAATTAAATGTAACAAAGGTTATTACACATAAACTTTCCTAAAATAGAAATCAATTTTTTTTTTTTTTTTTTTGGGTTTTTGATGAGAGTCGATTCCAAAATTTCTTAAAATCGGAATGGAAGCTCTAACCACTTAAATTGGTTAGATTTTCTAAAAAAGAGAGTAGTTGTCAGCTGTGAATTATCTATTTCCTCTCACAAAACACAATTTTTTAAAAGTTCATATACCTTGTATTTTTCCATAAGCTCCAAGTGAGGAGAGTGAATATCCTTATTGTGTATCTATGATCTTTAACTTATTATGGCTTGATAGTTTCATGTATATTAATGATATTCGTAAGTATTGGAGAGGGGAGACATTATACTTCGTATATCTCTATTTTGTATCTAGTCATGCTTTGCCAGGAATGTGCTAAAATTTGATTGAACGGGAAGGGAATATTTCATCTAATGTTTTATAAATTGGAACTATATTTTACTTCGTATATTTTTATTTATTTTTGACATCAGCGATGTTGTATATTTTTGAAGCATCAACATTTCATGATTTTACTCACGTGAAAGTTAAATTCTTGTAATTTCAATTTGCAGGTAATTTTTTTTATGTGTGAGAAAAAGGGGTCATTAATGCACTGGTAATCTACGTATCACATGAAATGAAATATTGCAGTAGCGCTAACAATTGAATGATGGAAGTGTATGCACAATACATTATATATCCGATGAATACAAAGCATAAAGTCAAAGAACCTAACGAATAAAACAAAAGAGCATAAACTCCAATGAGCATTTCCCTTAAAAAAAAAATTAAAAAAATTAAAAAAAATTTTTTTTAACAACATACCTATAATCCTTTTATTTTTTTTGAAAAAAATCATACCTATAATTCTTATGTTCTTGTTCATTAGTCAGTTTTCATATTCTTTGGTTTTTGGCTTGATATTCAATGGATGCATAGTGAGCACTATTCACACATCCACCTCATAATAATCACAATTTTTTGTTTTTTTTTGAAAAAAAATATAATAACAAGTTTTAATCATACGCATTTGTGTATTCTTGGTCAAATGTTAGTCTGAATAACAAATAATCAAGCATTTTGTAACAATAATCCAAATCTAATGAACTTACTGATTTTGTTGTAGGCCCGACTTTTATAAGTTGAACTCTTTATTAGTTAACAGATCCAACAAAAGTTGGGTGCCTTGTGTCTGCTTGAAGTTTCATTGATTTCTTTTGACTCCATTCCTTGCTTGTTGTTTGACAGATTGAAGTTGGAAGAGCATAAGAATATAGAGTACTCGTATAATGTATCAAATACCATATCAAAGAATCAATACAATTCACTCAGGACACAAATTTTGCACCAACAAATATGGCATCAGACCATTTCCTATTGTCATAATTTCCGTAAACTATTTAAAGTGATACACGAATGTTAATAATACCAAAACAAACTATTATGACTGGTATTAGTCCAGCTTCAATGCAATACAATCTCCTATGCCTAACTACAAGATACTTAAGCAGTCACTGCCCACCGCCCTGCTCCATGAGGTTCTGCAGCTATGTAAATTTGGTTTTGCGGCTAAACTTTGAACTAGTTGCCCCAGGTGTGGAGGCTGAGCAATTTGGTCCAAGTCTCAAATTAGACATTCAAAGTCTTTTAAAGCGCTTATTTTTATTATTTCCAGAAGATTCATGCCTCTGTTCTGACAAATGCCTCTTTTCCTTGGCTCGCTTTAGAGTAAACTTGCCCTTTATCTTCCACTTCTCGTTCCCACCAGGATGCTGATGCTCTTCAATTTCTCTCACCTTGCGCTTCCTGGGGAAAATAAGCATGTGTGTGCATCAGCAAACAGAGAAAGATCTCTAGTTTTGTGACATTCAAAAAAATATAGAGTAACATTTTTCATGACTTACCGGTACTGCGCAAGGGAACTGTCAGCAAGTAGCTCTTCAGCAATTCTATTCTTCCTCTCCTTCTTAGTGAGCCTAGCGGAGTAATAATCTGATGCTGACTCCACTACAGTACCCACCTACATTATTAACATGGTTAAAATAATAAATCAACAGCATCAGCTAAGATATAGACTGCAGTTTTTTTTGTATTAAGGGAATCAGGCTCAATGGCATCAATTCAGGGGATACGACATTTACCTGGAAATATTTGGGCAATGCCTTCAACTTCGTATCACCCTTCTTATAATGTCTTTTTGGATCAATGACATTCCTTAACTGCAAAGATTATTAAATTACTATCAATGTGAGAACTGTGAGTTTGATACACACCCAAATGGGTTAAAACACTGAAATTATAAATGTAAGAGAAGTGTTGACCAACAGCTGGTACAGAAAAATGGACACGTGCTACAGCCAACTAGTATTTAGAAACAACTATAGATTTACTACTAATTTAACGACTAACGACTAACATCATGGTAGACCTTCCTTCCCAATCCAAAACACCTTTATATTCAAAGCCAAAGGTGAACTGACTGATACACTTCTCAATACCAAAGCTTTGCAGCAAACTTTAATAGAACCAAGGCTCTGTTAAAGGAGTTTCTTGATAAGTTTATAGCTTATTCTTATTTATATTGCAATATTTTAGCAGAAAAACGATTCTTCATCTAGGTCATTGGAGATATAATGCGTGTACAGAAAGAGAAAAAGTGCACAAAAGTTACAACTGACATGCAAAACAGTAACAGAGTATTATGAGATGGGAAATTCCCTGTTTCTCACATTGAGAAACGATATTTGTTTCTCATGGGGTCATTTTCGTGAATAAATCAACAACTTTTTCATTATTGTGGGCTCCACAATTGAATAAAGTTGTTGGTTTATTTACGAAAATGCCATGCGAGAAACAATTTTGTTTCTCACTATGAGAAACTAGGACAACCCCGAGATGGGATTAACGGAATATATTCCTTGTTACATGTTTAATGTTCATCACAATATTAGATAATTATGGCAGGATATAGTTTTAAAATGTTAACAAAGCCTTTGAATAAAAAACAATATAGCAATCTTAAAACACATCTGTAATCATTGTAAGCCATCATTTTAACTCGTATTTTCTGAAAAGCATATGAAAAATTATTAATTGCAACTTACGGCTGATTTGAGCTTGCAACATAAAAAGTATAGATTTGTAGCTTTTTGTACCTCTTTCTAAGCAGCCTTGCAATATAAAGTTTTCTAATGATTATTAATTTTACCCTCCCCATGTTAAAAGAGGGCATTCAGATGACGGTATGACATACTACGAATTTCCACATGTAGCATGGCATTTGAGTTCCTTCTATTCACATAAGGAAACTCCACAAGATCATGGCTAAGACTTGGTTCAAGAAGCATGATCACCATTTGGCGACAGTTTAAACTTTAAAATAAAGAAATACAACAAAAATTGCCAAACTTTTGGCAAGGAGGACGGACTGAGGTAATTGTCTTGATATAAAGGTGTATTTGAAGAGTGTGTAGCTACTTAGTATAGACTCATAGCCCTCGGTGTATCAAATCAAGTTTAAGAATGAATAGACTCAAATATAAGTAAAGGATCTAACAGTGAAGGGCGCTTATCTTTTAAGGTTTCAATTGGGTTTTAGTCGACAGAATGGGTCAAGAAGCTAATAGGGAATACCAAGTAAATGCATCGACATAGTTAATTATCTGTTAATAAGTACGAAAGTTCTTTTATGGAAAAGTAACAATCATATAACAATTGGTTTACACTAATGATGTACACCAAGTTCATTCTTCTTTACATGGACGAACTAACAAGGTGAATCCAAAATGAGATACCTTTTTGTTAATTGTTTGTGGATAATATTGTACATTTGTATCGAAGAATGAGACTAAAGCTGGAGTTCATGCTAAATTGGAGAAAATGAGACAAAAGTTGAAATCTTGTCTTCCTCCAATCACTTCTATCTATTGCTACCAGCATGATCTTATTGTTATCTATTCTGAATGCAAACTTTATCTTCAACTAACTGGTAATAAGGCTTTGGTGTTACCGCACAGATTGTTGGACAAGAACCATTAACTCACTGATTGAAGAACTACAATTCCCAATTTCCGACCATTTTATATCTCGAAAGTCATAAGAGTAGAGACAAAAATACTACAATCTACACACCTAATCTTGATCTCACAACCCAACTTCACTGTAATTCTCATCAAATACCAATGCTATTTCAAGTCTAACCTAAATGAACAAAACAATAGCTCAGTTGATAAAATATGGACAAGGGATATTACTACTATAAAATTCAAAAACTTTACCCGATTTTCCTCAAGACTCAAGCTTCAATCGACAAGTATTGAACTAAATTTTGATTATTAATATAAATTCAAGTCCTAACAACACAATCAATCAAAGCCTTAATCCCATAAGAGGGATTGGCTAACATGAACCAAAATTGATTATTCCGTGTAGTCATCGACATGAACCAAAATTCAATTCCTAACAACACAAACCTCCAAAATGAAACCAATGCAGATAATAGAAAAACAATACCTTTAGTAGCTGGAGATCCTGTTTCAACTCTGGCGTAACAACAGGGGCAGGCATATCAAACCTAAAACACATTCCAAAACAAAACCCCACATTAAAAATCACACAAATTTCCCAAAAAATCGATCAAATTTCAAAATTCAAACAATTTGACAGCAAAATTAATACCAATCTGCGCCAGCGGTATCTTTGAGTTGTTTCCGGCGTAGTTTATTGAGTTGTTTAGGGTTATTCGGAGGAACGAATAAACCATCAATAAGCTCTGATTTGGGTTTATACAGTGAGCTGATTTCAGGCGTAATTTGGGTTTTACGAGTTCCAATGGAAGACGAAGAAGCAGTTCCGAATGATGGGATCTTGGGCTCCCATGTCAAGGCCGCCATTGAAGGGTTTAAGAACAATACTCTGCAACAAATTTTGACTTCTTTTTATCAATTAAAGCTCCAAAAATCACATAAAATTCTTCTCGCTTATAGAAATTGACAAAATTGCTCGGTATAGTCTTTCATAAGTTTGATAATTATAAACTATAGTTCAAAAATTTACTTTTGAAAAACCCTAAATTGACTATACTGATAATTAAATTAACGATAAACCCTAGATTGAGAAATTGATAATTGAAGGTAAAAAACAGTATATTACCTAAGAAGCTCCTTTTAATGGAGAAGAGAAAGCTCAGAAGTTGCTTTAATGGAGAAATTTGGAGTACGCTTCAATGGAGGTGAGAGATAGAAGTGGGTGCAGCGTATAAGTGAAGAGCGCTCCAAAAGGTTAAAACTGGAAACATACTCGCATATAATCTGAACCATCGGATCTAAATAATATCATCGGTCATAATTAATTCTCATTTATATTTTTTTATTTTTAAAAATATTTATTTATTGACATAGTTTGACTAGACAAATAAGTCAATGTGTAAGGGATTGTTTAGGAGTTTTGTAGAGCAAAAAGAGTTTTTTTTACAGCATAAAGAGTTGTTTGACCATATACTCCCTCTATTCCTTCGAGGGATAATAATGGCACTTGCCACGATCTGTTCAATCGATTATTGATGAAGGTCGCAAAGTTTTGCAAAATTTTGTCGGAATATTTATGTCTTACATTTTAGCGGAGCAAATTGAATTGTCATAATACTTTCAAAAGTCGATAATCACATATCTAAAACAAGAAAATATCGATAAATTCAAGAATTATGTCCACCTTAGGATTGTAGGTCTGAGACAATACTAAGGAGCTAGTAAGTTTTCCCAGTCTCTTGGTCTGGTTTAATCACCGCGATTTCTAGTAAGTTTTCCCATACATTACTTGTGGAATACTAAATTACTAAGGAGCTATATAATAAAAGTAACGTGTGACTGATGTGAGGCTAATTATTCCATTTCATCAGGCATATAAGTTCTGATTCAGAAACTGCCAGAACAAAATAGCAGTCAAAATCTTCTACATTCTATATATATATATATATTTTTTTATTTTTTTTTGTCAGATACTTCTTAGAGCACATATATAGATAATGATTGTACAAAAAAACATCAGTTGTAATTCTACTGATTACTAGCAGCCAACTACAACTTGCTAGGACCAAGTAAAAATTATAGCAGCAACAATGAAAATTGAAAAATTCGCAAACCCTGTATCTTCTTTCGACAAACAGCATACAAGGCCTCACTAACTGCTAAGCAGTTCCCCTCAAAAAAAAAAAAAACAAAAACTGCTAAGCAGTTCTTCATCATTGGCTCCTTAATATCAGATCCTCCCACATACCATCATGACAGCAACCCTAGAGGTTTAAGCACATTTCTAAGGGCAGTTACGACGTATTACAATCTTGAAGGTTAATTAGTTTCCATTTTAGGTACACACAAAAAAGTATAATTGCTGCTCCTGATACAGCTGTTTTGCTAAGATTTTCAGTATACAAAAATTACCAAAGATTTCTTCAGACAAAACACAAAAATATCATGTTGAAGGTTCAATGGGCACTCAAGAGGGGGGGGTGAATTGAGTGTTAAGTAATCGTTGGCTAATTTTGCTTCTTTTCGAATTATGTGTGAGGAACCAGTTGTGCTGGTTCCCGTACGCAGCGGAATATAAATAAGCAATAAAGAAGACAACAAATTTAACGAGGTTCAGCCAACTCAGGCCTACGTCCTCCTATCCTAAGTTCTTTATTAATCTACTCCGAAAAACAAAGACAAAGAACACTCTGATGTTTCCCTACTCCGGGAACCAGCAAACCCCACACTCTACTCCGAGTGTGCTCTCGACTTACACTCGTAAGCCCAATGTGTTTGAACTCACAAACACTCACCCAGCCTTTAACCCCTTTGTTAAAGACTCAATACAAGAATCAAGAACTCTCCTTTGATCTCACTTCTACGAAGCTAATTAAGAGAAAAAGTTTAAGTACTAGAATGCTCTTGTATATAACTTGATGAATGGGATTAGTGCTTAAGTATATGCTCTCAAATAATTGCTCTTTTAATTTCTGGAGAGGCACACGAAATATGTGAAATAAGATGAGTTTATATAAGCTTAGATTCCTAAAACCTAGTTTCCTTAAATCACACAATCTTAGAGAATAAGATATATTGTAATTTTAGGAAAGTTTTTACCTTATTTGATTTAATCACAAAGATAGAATCAATTAAGATAAATACTCCTAGTTTTTAGGTAACCAAGAATATTTCATCTTATTTCCAGCTGCACAAAATATTTTCAAAATAATCTTTTCGAAAAAATCTTTTTGTAAAATCTTTTTCCAAAAACGGCAGCTCGAATATTTCGTACAGTGAACCTGGTTCCCCGACCTGGTTCCCTGAATTGAAACATGTTATGAAACCTGTTCCAACTTTGTACCAGATTTCATATCATACTTCAATATACTTTTAAGCACTTATATAACCCAAACATGCAAGCATACTACGGAGCATATTACATGAAAACCTAGATAACATATTAAAGCATAAATCGTCTTTTCTTCATGTAATCTTCAAGACTTGAATCTTCCTTGAATACTTCTATTATGAGCAAACAATCTTTCTTCGAAATATCTTCGAAAGGCTTCTATGCTCCAAGTCTTGGAATCAACTCAACTACTGCACATGTAACATGGTTAATGCACAATAAAGAGTATGTGACTGCTTTTCCGCATAGCAGTCAAGGAAACGGTTCATACTGGTTTCCCACCAGTACATAGCACATTTATCATCTAACTGTTTCCTGTATATAGATAAGTTAGTTCAATAGATAACTCATATCATCAATAACTTATCTAGGAAAACAGTGTTCTATTATAGCTGGTTCCAACCAACTGTTTTCAACACTTATTAAAACCTGTTTCCCATAGCTGTTTGTCATCATTCAAAACCATCATTCAAAACCTAAGGGACTCAACAAATTCCCCCTTTTTGATGATGACAAACTTTTGAAGTTCCTGAACCTGTGGACATGCTCAAAAGGAAAACCGTCAAAAACTTCAAGGACTCAAGACTCTTTGGAACAAGTCAGTTAGGCCAACTGGTTCCCTAAACAGAAAATAGAAAATACGAAAAAAGACTCAAACTGACTCAATCTAAACTAGCTAAACCTTAGGCTTCAACTTCAGACTACTTCCCCCTTTTGGCATCATTAAAAAGTATCCACAAGTAAAAGCAATGTGCACAAGTTAATGTGCTTATCCATACAATGGCATCAACCACCATTCAAGCATTATGCTGCAAAAAGAGATTAGTCAAACAGTTCATACCATAGCAGAGTTAGTAGTTCATACAAGCCAACAAAGTTCAACCAAAGAAGCCCAAATCCATCCAAAAAGAAAGTTCATGGAATGGAGAGAAGTAGACAGACCAACAAAATCAGTTATTTTAGAATAAACATGAGGGTGAGGAAACAAGAACAGAAACAGCATCACTCCTCATCATCATTCTCGTTCCCTTCCTCCTCCTCGAACTTTGCAACATCTTCTGTATTATCATCTGATTCCTCTTCATCCTTGTCACCATGCTCTGCTTAAACCAAAATCATTATATTACTAAGCATATTCTTGTGATTCCCCAATCTGTTTCAAAACCACTTCCTGACCTGCTGGTTCCTCTATTTTTTTTTTTTTTTTATAAATCATGAGAGATCCGCACTTATTCATAAAGTTCTCCTTGTTGCATAACGAGTACAAGACTAGCATCACATCAATCAAGCAAAGACCTCCACCCTTTTGTGGTGTGAAAGGTTCTTGCTGGTACCCTTTTTCTCTTGGTTTCCGGAAGAGAATTAATGGACTGTTCCTCCTACACCTTCTCAGTGAACTTCTTTAATGAAGATTTAGTTACTCTACTTCGTACCATGGTCTTAACAATGAGTGTCTCCTCATTGTAACCAACAATCTCTATTTCATCCTCTTCACTCTGACTTTTCCGAATTTCCTCTAACTTCGGGCTTAAGGACATTTGAACTTCCTTCTGATGTTCCCCCTGAGACTGAGCTGGTTCCTTGAGTGAACAGTAACCGAATGAACAATGATGAATTTAAAGCATACGAGAGAGAAAAAGAGAATTTCGAGTGATGATGATTGATGATCTGCACAAAGGGTTAGTGTATATTTTTAACAATGAAGCACAAAGAGAGAAGAAGGAAAGAAAAGAGTTAGTTGAGCCAATAAAAAGCAACTGTAAAGGATATTTTTAAATTGAAATCAAAAATTTGGTAATTATCTTTTACCATAATTATCTCAACCAACTATAAATAAGGCATATGATATGTTTGCCTTTTATATGGGATTAAATAACTGAAATAAGATAAATTCCTTCCAAAAGGAAATATCTTATAGTAATCTTCCGAAAATAAAAGATATTATCGGATGACATATCAGAGCTGGTCTGCTGTTTCCCTTTGCTGGTACCTGTATAGAACCATGTCACGCTGTTTCTGGCAATTCAGCCTGATTTCACCTGTTTCTTACAACAATGATTCTCAATCCTTTTGAGATTTTGAACCATCTACACAACACTTGAAAGATATCAACATAAGTATGTACACACACTATACAAGAGAATACCATTCTAACCAATCATTGAAGGAAGTAATTGAAGCCAATACCTAAAATCTAACTAGACCTAAAAGGACTCTTAACCTACAAAAAGACTCTCTACACAAAGGCTTTGTGAAGATATCAACAATTTGATCTTCACTTTTACAAAACAACATCTCCACCAATCCTTTTTCCACATTGTCTCTTAAAAAATGGTGTCTTATTTCAATGTGTTTTGTCTTGGAGTGTTGCACAGGATTCTTTGAAATATTGATTGCACTAGTGTTATCACAAAAAATAGGAACACTTTTATAAATAACACCAAAATCTTTCAGCTGGTTCCTTATCCACAGTAGCTGGGAACAGCATGAAGCTGCAGCTATATATTCAGACTCTGCTGTGGATAGGGCCACTGAATTTTGCTTTTTAGAACCCCATGAAATTAGACAAGAGCCAAGAAAGTGTGCCATACCTGATGTGCTCTTTCTATCAACTAAGAAACCAGCATAATCTGCATCTGTGTATCCAATAAGATCAATGGTACTGCCTTTGGGGTACCACAATCCCAGATTTGCTGTTCCTACAAGATACCTAAGTATCCTTCTAACAGCCTTCAAGTGAGATTCCTTTGGATTGCTTTGAAACCTAGCACACAAACCAACAGAAAACACAATGTCAGGTCTACTAGCTGTTAGGTAAAGTAGAGAACCTATCATTCCTCTATAAAGAGAAGCTTCAACATCTTTTCCCTTAAGATCAGCATCTAATTTTGTAGATGGGGGAACAGGTGTATCATAAGCTTTGCTGTTCTCCATGCCGAATTTTTTCAGCAACTCTTTTAAGTACTTTTGTTGATGGATCATTATTCCATCATCCATTTGCTTAATCTGCAGCCCTAGGAAGAATCCTAGTTCTCCCATCATGCTCATTTCAAATTCACTCTGCATAAGATTAGCAAATTCATCACATAAAACCTGATTAGTAGCACCAAATAAAATATCATCAACATAAATTTGTACTACAATCAAGTGTTTCCCCCTGGTTCTTATGAACAAGGTCTTGTCTACTGTTCCCCTCTTGTAATCATTTGCCATCAAGAAATTGGACAATCTTTCATACCAAGCCCTCGGAGCTTGTTTCAACCCATATAATGCTTTGTCCAACTTGTACACATGTTTGGGAAACAGTGCATCTTCAAAACCAGGTGGTTGCTCCACATATACTTCTTCCTTTAAATATCCATTGAGGAAGGCAGTCTTTACATCCATCTGAAACAGCTTAAAATTCATGTGAGCAGCATAAGCAATTAAAATCTTAATAGCCTCTAGCCTAGCTACTGGTGCAAACGTCTCATCATAGTCAATTCCTTCTTGTTGATTGTACCCTTGCACCACTAGCCTTGCTTTGTTTCTGACTATAGTACCAAGGTCATCTAACTTGTTTCTAAAGACCCATCTAGTGCCAATGACTGATCTTTCCTTGGGACGGGGAACCAGGTGCCAAACCTGGTTCCTCTGAAACTGATTTAACTCATCTTGCATAGCTAGTACCCAATCAGGATCAGTCAATGCCATTTTATAGTCAGTAGGCTCTACATTAGACAGGAAAGAATAGAAAGCACAAAAGTTTTGAAAAACATTTGTTCTCGTTTGAATCCCCTTATTTATATCACTAATTATTTGATCAGTGGGATGAGAAGATTGATATCTATAAATTTTAAAATTAAGACTGTTTTGTGCTTTCTCATTAAGTTGGGAACCAGCATGTTCATGGATCTCTCCTTCTTCTGAGGAGCCAGGAGGATTCACATTCATGCTGTTTCCTCTATCATTACTTACCTCAGGTTCAGGGGTGGTACCTTCTTCTGTTCCCCCTGAACTCATTACCTGTCTATTATTTGAGGAACCATCAGGACTTGGTTCCCCTTCAGAGTCCTCATTATCTTCATTTTCTTCTCTAGGCACTTCATCATTATCATCTGGTGGAGTATTTGGTAGGCCTAGATCTGCTTGCACTTCATCCGTGGGACCAGTATACTGGTTCCCCGTGAAATCCATCAATCCAATCACTTCATCAGGTTGTACCTGCACAATCTCAGAAGACATGTTAAATTCATCAAAAATGACATGGACACTCTCCTCAACACAAAGAGTCCTTTTATTGAAGACTCTATATGCTTTGCTGTGAGAAGAGTATCCAAGAAAGATTCCCTCATCACTTCTAGGATCAAACTTATCAAGTTGATTCTTCCCATTATTATGCACATAACATTTACATCCAAAGACACGAAAGTATGTGATGTTGGGCTTTCGACCTTTAAGAAGTTCATAGGGAGTCTTATTTAACTTTGGTCTAATGAGACCTCTATTCAATATATAGCAAGCAGTGTCAACAGCTTCTCCCCAAAAACTCTTTGGGAGACCACTCTCAATGAGCATCGTCCTCGCCATCTCCTCAAGAGTTCTATTCTTCCTTTCTACAACACCATTTTGTTGAGGTGTTCTAGGGGCTGAGAAGTTGTGATTAACTCCATGTTCCCTACAATAATCAATAAAGTTAGCATTATCAAATTCAGTACCATGGTCTGATCTTACCGAGACCGGCTTGTGGGTGAGCTGGTTCTCCACTTGTTTCACCAATGTTACCCATTCTTCAAACGTTTCATCCTTTGTGTGTAACATCATTACCCAAGTGTACCTGGAATAATCATCAACCATAACACAGACATATCTATGACCTCTTCGACTTTGTACTCTCATGGGACCGCACAAGTCAATGTGTACAAGTTCGAAGGGTCTGCTGGTACTCAAAACAGTTTTAGGCTTAAAAGAGATTTTGACCTGTTTCCCCCTTACACATTCAGAACAAACTTTATCAACTTCATACTTAATGTTAGGAAGACCTACCACTAAGTCATGTGCTTTAAGTTTGTTTAGAAGTGTTAGGCTAGCATGTCCAAACCTCTTATGCCAAATCCATTGATTATTGTCAGAAACAGCTCTCAAACAGATGGACTTGTCTTGAGGGATTTTATCTAAGAAGGTGATGTAGACATCATGCTTCCTGGTTCCCTCACATACAAGTTCTCCTGTTTGTGAGTTAACTATGTGACATAGGTTGGCTTGAAACTCAACTATATTACCTTTGTCACATAATTGAGAAATACTCAAGAGATTATGTTGCAAGCCTTCAACATAATAAACATCATCTATTGCGTTAGAAAGTGTCTTACCAACCTTACCTAAACCAGTGATGGTTCCCTTGCTGTTATCCCCAAAGGTGACACTTCCTCCATCAAAGGCCACTAGTGAAAGGAATTGATCTTTATCCCCGGACATGTGTCTTGAGCAACCACTGTCCAAATACCAATAGGTGTCTCCCTTCACTCTAGCCTGCAAGAGCAAATCAAACATTAGTTTTAGGAACCCAAACATACTTGGGTCCCTTTTCAACAACATTAACATCTTGTTGATCCTTTCTTCTCCACACATATTTTACACCCTTGTTGTTCTTATTAGCACTAATTTTCTTAGCTGGACATTCATGTATCTTATGTCCATTTTTACCACAATGAAAACACACATGCATCTCTTTAGTCATGACATACTT
Source organism: Chenopodium quinoa (assembly GCF_001683475.1). Taxonomy (NCBI): domain Eukaryota; kingdom Viridiplantae; phylum Streptophyta; class Magnoliopsida; order Caryophyllales; family Amaranthaceae; genus Chenopodium; species Chenopodium quinoa. The sequence goes on along the minus strand of NW_018742733.1, from coordinate 1,815,737 downwards.
GCCTCGTTGATATTCTTTGATCCAGGTGGTTTCTCTGGGAGACCAGTTAGTCCTGGTTCTCTGTCTAGTATAACCAAGACCAACTTTTCCTCTGTTTCCTCTTGATGAAGTCAGGTAATTTAAGGATTCTTGAGCATTCAATAATTTGTCCACATGTCTATGACTATCATTAAGTTCTTTTTCTCTGGTTTCAAGTGTCTTAGTTAACAATTCGTTTTTCTCTTTAAGAAAATCAAAGTTACTTTTTAAAGCTTCGAATTGTAGATTAAGCTTTGAAACCATACGGTCAATAGACATGTCAACAACCACTGGTTGCTTGTCCTTTTTCAGTTGATTGATTTCCGCATGCAAATCACAAATATTACTTTCATACTTATCAATCATATTACTGACATCTACACTGGTACCTGTAGGGGAAACAGTGAACTGTGCAGCTTTAAGTGAAGCAATTTCCTTGTGAGAATTTTCCAGGTTGTAAGCCAATGTTTCAAAGGCCTTCAACAAGGAAGTTCTAGTACATGAATTTGCTTTACTTATAGCTACTGAAAAATCAAGAGTATCACTAGTGGTTGATAAGTCTCTAGGGAACCAGGAGGTCAGATCCTCTTCACCATCAATTGGTTCAAACGATCTTTCCTTTTCTAGTTCCACTTTACACTTGTCCAATTCAACCTCTAGTTCTGCTACTTGATTTTTTAGTTCATAACAGACTCCTTCTAGATGATCACAGCTAGCAATAGCAATATTACATTCACCACTTTTTTCTTTTAATTCTCTTTTGCAAATTATGTATGTTTCACTTAATTTATAGCATTCATCTAGTAAGGAATCAATACAAGCAAGCATATTTTCTCTATCATATTCATGCATATCTTCTCTAATTTGCTCTAAGCTTACCTTGCGTTCATGTAGTACATCCTTCTTTGCCATAAAGCATTTGTTGAATGTACTGGTTCCCCCTCTGGTTCCTGGACCAGTGTTGTTTTCCTTGATGTTTGTAAAGGCAGTTAGGCAAACATTTGAGTTGGGTGATCCTTCTTCTTCATCTGACCCTAAGTCAGAGTCTCCCCACATGGAAGCTATCATGGCATTCTTGTATGCTTGTTTATCTCCGGATTTAGACTGTTTGTCATTCCACTTAGGACAATCTCGAATAAGATGTCTTTTTTCACCACACTTGAAACATCCTGTAGAAGAAGAATTAGAGTTAGATTTTTTATAGTTTTTAAAATGCTTACCTTTGAAATTCTTTCTTTGATCTCGAAGAGATCTCTCAAATCTTTTTGCAATCATGCTAATTTCATCTTCATCATCTTCTACTGTTCCCTTAAGCGCCATGCCTCTTGCTGGTTCCTTCTCAGACTTAGAGTCAATCAGCATCTCATGAGTCATAAGGGAACCAATCAGCTGTTCCAGAGACAAGGTAGACAGATCCTTTGCTTCGTATACTGCTGTTACCTTGGCTGTCCATGCATCTGTTAAACTACGCAATAATTTTCTCACAAGATCCTCGTCAGATAAATTTTTACCAAGAGATCTAAGATCATTTACAATAGTCATAAACCTACGAAAGCAATCATTGATTTTTTCATTTTTATTCATGGCAAACAATTCATATTTAGACATGATTAAATCAATTTTAGACCGTTTTACCTCACTGGTTCCCTCAAACGCAAGTTCAAGGGTGTCCCATATCTCCTTAGCACTACTGCAGCCAGATATACGATTTGTTTCGGTCTCACCTATTGCTTGTTGTAGTATTGACATTGCCTTAGCATTCTTCTCCAGCAACTTGTAATCAGCAGTGACCAATTCGCTATCTTTCTTGGGAACCTGGTTCCCCTCAACATCTGTCTTGAGAATGATATTTGGACCATTTTTAACTACGAGCCAGCATTCATAATCAATACCCATGATAACATTCTGGATCCTGTTCTTCCACCAAGCATAATTATTTCCATTAAACTTGGGTGACTTGTTGTCATAACCGATTGCACTTAATTCTTGAGTACTCATTCTTAACTCCTCTAGATGTTACTCTTTCGAGAAGCTTAGGCTCTGATACCAATTGAAGGTTCAATGGGCACTCAAGAGGGGGGGGTGAATTGAGTGTTAAGTAATCGTTGGCTAATTTTGCTTCTTTTCGAATTATGTGTGAGGAACCAGTTGTGCTGGTTCCCGTACGCAGCGGAATATAAATAAGCAATAAAGAAGACAACAAATTTAACGAGGTTCAGCCAACTCAGGCCTACGTCCTCCTATCCTAAGTTCTTTATTAATCTACTCCGAAAAACAAAGACAAAGAACACTCTGCTGTTTCCCTACTCCGGAAACCAGCAAACCCCACACTCTACTCCGAGTGTGCTCTCGACTTACACTCGTAAGCCCAATGTGTTTGAACTCACAAACACTCACCCAGCCTTTAACCCCTTTGTTAAAGACTCAATACAAGAATCAAGAACTCTCCTTTGATCTCACTTCTACGAAGCTAATTAAGAGAAAAAGTTTAAGTACTAGAATGCTCTTGTATATAACTTGATGAATGGGATTAGTGCTTAAGTATATGCTCTCAAATAATTGCTCTTTTAATTTCTGGAGAGGCACACGAAATATGTGAAATAAGATGAGTTTATATAAGCTTAGATTCCTAAAACCTAGTTTCCTTAAATCACACAATCTTAGAGAATAAGATATATTGTAATTTTAGGAAAGTTTTTATCTTATTTGATTTAATCACAAAGATAGAATCAATTAAGATAAATACTCCTAGTTTTTAGGTAACCAAGAATATTTCATCTTATTTCCAGCTGCACAAAATATTTTCAAAATAATCTTTTCGAAAAAATCTTTTTGTAAAATCTTTTTCCAAAACGGCAGCTCGAATATTTCGTACAGTGAACCTGGTTCCCCGACCTGGTTCCCTGAATTGAAACATGTTATGAAACCTGTTCCAACTTTGTACCAGATTTCATATCATACTTCAATATACTTTTAAGCACTTATATAACCCAAACATGCAAGCATACTACGGAGCATATTACATGAAAACCTAGATAACATATTAAAGCATAAATCGTCTTTTCTTCATGTAATCTTCAAGACTTGAATCTTCCTTGAATACTTCTATTATGAGCAAACAATCTTTCTTCGAAATATCTTCGAAAGGCTTCTATGCTCCAAGTCTTGGAATCAACTCAACTACTGCACATGTAACATGGTTAATGCACAATAAAGAGTATGTGACTGCTTTTCCGCATAGCAGTCAAGGAAACGGTTCATACTGGTTCCCCACCAGTACATAGCACATTTATCATCTAACTGTTTCCTGTATATAGATAAGTTAGTTCAATAGATAACTCATATAATCAATAACTTATCTAGGAAAACAGTGTTCTATTATAGCTGGTTCCAACCAACTGTTTTCAACACTTATTAAAACCTGTTTCCCATAGCTGTTTGTCATCATTCAAAACCATCATTCAAAACCTAAGGGACTCAACACATGTCAAGAATATTTCAAAACAGAACAATGTCAACACCCTAGAGCACGTGCACAGGAAAACAAACAGACAAGCACGCATACACACACACACATCTCTACACAGGAAATCAGGAACAGCCTTACCAAACCTTCAACAAATGAGGGTAGAGTGGGTTGCGAATGTTTGCTGCAGAACTGAGCACAATGGATTGGGTTCAACATGTTAGATAGATATTTTGGGGAACTTGTATAAGGTAGGGCAGAATTAAGTTGAGGTATTGTGTCCAATTATAGAATAGTACATACACACAACAGGCCTCAATGTTGTCAAATTGAACCCAATCCCCTCAATATTCTGCATTTTATCCCAATAATGTCTGCTAACACGATCACCATTTTAGTCTCAAAACTGTTTCGTATCAAAAGAAACAGCCAGAAGAAGTCTTTATAGGACGGGCATGTCATAGAACAGAATACAGTAAACATAGAAGCATGCGCAAATTCAACCTCTATAATATACTTACAAGTTACAAAAACCCATATCTAAGCAAAATGTCATGCCAAAAACAGAATTTAACAGTCAGTCAGATCAATCTTTCAGAATAATCAACCCATATACTACGTATTTTGATTTTTGAGGAACTTATACAAGGCAAGGTGCAGAAATTAATTTGAGGTTTAGTGTCCAAGTTAAAGATTACGGAGTACTCCATAGTCCATACACAACAAGCCACAAGGTTGTCAGTTCCACCCCGATTATGCATGCCAACATAATCACCATCTCAAGCCTCTTTGTGTCAAAACAAACAATTTGAAGAGCTATAAGATGGACATGTCATAGAAGAGAATAAACATGGCAGCAACACACACACACACACACACACACACAGCCAGAGTCGTGCAGAATAAAGAAGTATCAACAAGTGGTCTACGTATAAATACCAAAAACTTGTACAAGCTAAGGTAGTTTATACAGAATGACGGCCTCTAACTACAGTCACAATTGATGTCGATTAGTTGCCTCATACAACGAGTAGTAGCTCTAGTAAAATCGCTATAAACAGACTTACGAGACAGGATTAAAGTTCACCCCAACACGAGCCAATACAATGACTGACATTTTAACAATCACCATAGACTGAAACAGCAGATCATCCATAGAACCTATGTAACATGGTAAATTTGCAGAACAAGAATCACATCCTAGTATTCTGTAATTAACACCTACTGTTTTATACAAATCCTTGATCAATTATTGACAAAAAAATGTAAATGGAAGATGATTACACTGGCATATAACCATTTTAATTACTTGTTACAATTAACACTTGCCAAATTCAAGAAATTAAAGCATTTAACTTAAACTAAAATATAACAATTCAAGAAACTACATCCTAAAAAATTAAAGAAAGAACCTAAACATATAATTGAATCTTATTATTATGACTTGAATCTTGGAATAAAACTATTTTTTATTCCAAGTTTCTTGACACTTGACAGTCTAGTGTACTGTAACGATAATAACTAACTTTCCTCGATCGAGCTACAACGAAAAATCGCCCAACACGATAAATGACTTTAAACAAGCATAATAGATTGAAACAGCAGTTCATTTACAGAACACACACAGAATCATATGCTAATTAACTATTATTATTGATAAAAATGGGGTGCAACAAGAATAACACGTACTAATAAAAGTTATTACAATAGAAAACTTGCTAAATTCAACAACGAACTTAAACATACACATTGTTCTATTAAAGCTGCATTAGCTTAAACTAAAAATATAACAATTCAAGAAACTACATTACTAAAACGAAGAAATTAAACTAAGCATAGATTTACTAAGACTTGATTCATCAATTCTTGCTACATTTTATTTGTTGCGATAACTATAACTAACTTTGTTCAAGTTTCTTGGTAGTCTAGGGTACTTTATTTCCTCGGTCGAGCTCATCGATCTTACTTGCCATTAACCTTCTTGTTTGATTTTTCCTTCTGATTTGGCATTTTTTGTTTCAACTTATCAGCATAAGTTTCTCGAACTTGTTTATGCTTCTTCTTCGAGTCGACTTCATGATCACCTGAACCCTTAAAGTGGTAGGGAAAGAAGTGGTCTTGAATCCATGGCTTCCATGAATCTTCCAAGTTTGCCCGGTGAAATTTGAAGGTAAATTTAGAATAAAGATCTTCAAAATTTGGTTGAGATTTGTCGGGTTTAGATTGAGAATCTTGAGATGAAGCCATTGTTTTATTTCAGGCTAAGCTAATTAAGCAAGAATGAAGAATGCAGGGTAATAACTAACTTAACTACTTAACAGAATTTGTGACTTCAAATTGAAATGAAGGTCTAAACTTGGGTATTTTTAGAGTCTTGCATACACGGTTAAGTTAGGTTATAATTACTTTTTAAGTGGTTAAGGTTTACTTTTAATGATCAAGTTTTAAATGAATAAAATTTAATTTCATAAAGAAATGGAAATTAGAAATTTTACTCCAGTTTTGTTTACTGTATAAACACTACATACCCTTTTTTTTTTCTTTTTTTTTTTTTTGAATGGTGAACACTACATACTAAGGTAGGCCGACACTCTTAAAAATTAAGTAAATAATTTATACGGAGTAAATATAATATGAAGTAAATATAATACGAAGTATAAACTAAAAAAGTATGGAGTAGAGTAAATTTTATTAAGAATAAATAAAGACTAATCATACAAATAAATGTGTGTATTTGTAATAAATTCTCAAATTTTTACCAAATTAGAAATGTACCCCCTTTTTTGCTTATGCCAATTAAGGTTTAAACCTGTGTATTAGTCTTGCGTAATTTAAATTTTATATACAGATAGGTTAAAGATGATATTCTGGATTAACTTAATATTTTCATACACGGATTGGTTAAAAATGATATCCTAGACTAGCTTAAGAAAGTTCATACACGGTACACGACTGATAGGTTAAAGATGATATCTTAGATTAGCTTAAGGAAATTTAATAGTATAATTTTGATCACCACAAACTTTTAAATAAGGCGAGTGCACATGAAATAAATTTTGTACATAAGAGATATAATTGATATTGGTTGGGTCAGGGTTGTTGTGCATAAGCTAGCTAGTCTCAGTAGAGAATTCAATTATGTAAGGGTGTGGATCGAGAAGCTCCCCCCCTAGTGTAGCTCTTGATTTTGCTCGTGATGTACCTTAATCTTTTTCTCTCTTAATAAAAGCTGGTTGTTTGTGTAAAAAAAAAAAGGGCCAAACGTAGGTCGGGTTAATAGAAGGTTGATAATGGACGGATTAATAACCTATAAGGTTTAAAAAAATATATAGGATAAAACTATAATTAAGTATATTTGAATACGCAAATGTCCATGTAATTTTTTCACATTTTCTTTATTATCTACCAAATGACAAATTTTTAGGCCCTATATTAAGCCCGGCCTACCTAATAAGGTAATATCCATTAAAGACCTTGTATTTTCAATAAGCTAGGGCACTAAAATCTTGGCTTTGGCCCAGTTATCGATCATTAGGCTACCCCACCCAACAACTAAGTTTAATTATGGGTAATAAAATTGTAATAATAATTAAGTACGTGATAAATTATACTCCGTACTACACAATTGAAGTATTTAAAAATTACTCGTTCCATTTTTTTTTTCAAATATTGCAACTTGAGTAAGGGATCTACATCCTAGTGCACATTTTTAAATCAAATATGCTAAATTATGTAAGAGTAAAAGTTACATAAATGTGATATTATGAAAATATATACTAAGACAATAATATATCGAATTAAGAACATTGCTTGTTTTTGAATTCCATAATCTCTTCTTACTTCTAAATACGTACATATTTTAATGCTCCCTAAAAATAAACATACTAAATTATTCTACAAATTCATAATTTTGTTACTCAACAACTATTGGATTATAGCTTGTACCATTGTCTTCATCTTCTAGTAAATTGTAAAATTGTAAATAAGTAAATTAGTAATCTAATAATGTAAAATTGTAAATTAGTAAATAGTTTGCCGTTTTGGCTTGGATCAATAGGCCATGATCAACATTAATACTCAGGTTGCATTTGATTAACCTATAATTTTCAGGCTTCTGACTCTTATCACGAAAGTTAATGTATCTATCTTTGAACATAAGGGTTTAGCTATGATTTAAGACCTTAGAAAAAATTATATACAGTCTCTTGTATGGATTTGTATCATTAAACTTAACAACTATGGCTATTGAGCCGTCAAGGCAAAGTGGTAGTGTGACCCAATAAATCATAACCCACCCACTTAGACCACACCATGGGCTAGACTACATATGGTGAACCGGACTTATTAAGTCTGCGGGAACCTTTGTTCTTCCACTCCGTACGATGTGCTATTCTGACTAAACTTTTTCAAAACAACGTTGCAAGGTTCACACTTAAATTGATTTTAGGAGACGGTTTGAATTCAACTGTGAATCGTGATCGACTCCACGATTTTTTTTTTTTTTTTTAGTGATGGAGATGTCTTATAAGATGATGTACAAATTTAATTATACTCTAGGGATATTTAAAATTGACAGTGTTGGATTAAAAATTTTAAGGTAGTGAGCATTGATAAGTTTTGGTTAAATAGACCTATAATTTAGAATTTTAAATTTGTTTTATTGATCAGGGAAACGACTAAGAGGACAAGCATATACACATGCTTTTTTTCTTGAGACCATTAGTTAAGTAGTTAACTATGCATCATCTAATAAACCTTTTGTGTAACAACTGAAAAACTTGGTGGCTTTGGCTCTCTATTGGCAAAGTTAGGTGGCATTGGCTCGCTTCTAGCTACAATCGGTGGCTTTGGCTCTCCGGCAACGTATGGTGGCATTGGCTCGCTTCTAGCTACAATCGGTGGCTTTGGCTCTCCTGCAACGTATGATGGCATTGGCTCGCTTCGAGCTACAATCGGGAGTGTTGGCTCGTTTCTAGCAACGTATGGTGGCATTGGCTCGCTTCTAGTTACAATCGGTGGCCTTGGCTCGTTTCCGGCGACATTGGCTCTTGGTGTAAAATGTGAAAGACTCAGTGGTGTGCCAGGAGATGGTCCAGAGTGAGATGGCTTAATATAAATCTCACGAGCCGATGTTCCTTTATTTAGAAAAATCACAATATTAAAAATACGTAAGATATATAGATTATATACAGACAATTAACAAAAGAATCAACAAGTCTTATAAGTAACATTACATACATATGTGAAGTGCGGAAGTAGTATGCAAAATTTCAAGTCATAACAAATTACATTTTAATCAATTTCGCATATAATAAAATCTAGCACATCGTGGTGTATGAGTTTTTACTAAAAATAAATAAATAAAAAAAATACCAATGGAAAATATTTAGAAAAGAAAATTAATCGAATTGTATATACTTGTATACCATAAGAAGAAGCAAGGAGTAAGAGCATAAGAAAGGGGATAAACGCCATTTAGAGCACTGAATGTATGAGATAACAGTTTTGAATAAAAGCTAGTTTGTGTTTATGAATTGCTTTGCTTGTGAATGTATTTGTTGTGACAAAGTTGCTTAAGTGCTTAACTAATGATCTCTTTTTATAGTGGAGAATTGTCTACCAACCAAAATCAATATATATTCAATACTACCTCCGTCCTCGATTGATAGTCACTTTTGAAGAAAAATCACGGGAATTAAGGAGAATTAAAGAAAGTACATTGAAAATGTAAATTTACATTGGGTATGCAAAAAGGTAGAGAGAGAAAGTAATTAAAGTACATGGGAAAGTAAAATTTACATTGAAAAGTTAAATTTGCAAAAATATTTTTACAAATGTTAGAGAATTTTGGTAAAAAAAAATAATATTAATGGTACTTGAAAAAAGCAAATCTGACTAATATTTTGGGTGCCCAAAAATGGCAAAAGTGACTATCAATCGGGGACGGAGGGAGTATATCCATATATATTATTGAAACTCATGACAAGAAATGCAATTTTGTGGTGTATTACTAATTTTGTCATTTGGCATATAATGTTACACCATGTCATACCGATCCATTAATGATAACTATAATTTTCTCTTAAAAAATTGTTAGCATTGATATCTAAATTCTGAACCCATAAAATAAATAAATAAATAAAATCCTCTAAAGACACATTTTATGTCAATAATGTTATATTAAAGCAGTACTATGTTCATAAATATAAATATATATAGATTTTATATCCATACACTTTGTATATAAAAACAATAATAACAAAAGTGATCTCATTTTTTTCATTTGCTCATACATACAACTCTCTATGACTCTATATTTATTTTAAATATGTAAGTCAAAAATATGTTGAACTTTTTATGCTACTTTTTTCCACATATATGTCAAATTCAAAAAGTTTCTTATAACAATTTAAGAACAAAATAAACTAATAATATCTAGGATACTCAATATTAGATGACGAATTTTTATGTTCAATGTTTGAAAAAAAAAATAATACAAGTACTATTATAAAAATAATTAATCTAAATACGGAGTAATAAATATAAGTATATAACTAATCTATATTAATATTTCATACAATCATCATTAAAATTTAGTTTAAATATATTCACAATGATTCGGAGCATCACTCGGGTTAAAAACTACTCCGTAGCTAATACTCAAATATATATATATATATATATATATATATATATATATATATATATATATATATATATATATATATATATATATATATATATATATATATTTCACAAAAATTTAAAATATTTTTTTTTTTGACTCACAAATTTAACTATTTTTCAGAATGATATCATTCCATACATATTCTCTCATTAATTACGCCTTTTTTTCCTTCTACCTTTAATTCATACTTTATCTGTTTTTTATAACTTCCAATATTTCTGTTTTACATCAACATCATTGTGGAAATGCTACCGAGTGAGATGACTTTACCTGATGAAGAATGGAATTTTAAAAATAGAATAGTGGTCCAAAATTACAATATTTTTGTTTTACATCAGTGGTCCTGAGTGAGATGGCTTTACCTGATGAAGAATGATGTGGGCCTGGAGGAAATGATAATAGAATCATGGAATTTAATTTGCAGGAATTTTAGGATCAAAATGAGACTTAAAATGTTATTAGGCCCAAAATTGTTTGTGAATATAATTGCAATTTTTGGATATAATTTTGGAATGCAAATCATGAAATAACCCTGTTTATGAAAAAAAAAACCAAATTTATTCCCACCAAACAACCCCATAATTAGTATCATTATGTAATAAGATATGAAATCAAGCTAAGTGATACCATTACCAATCCAGCTACTAGCTAGTTCATTTGATTGATTACATCAATGTTATTCTTGCGATACATACGTTAGCTTAAGCGTGCAAAATAGAAAGCATTCCTAGCTACATTAGGATTCATTTAGAAGACAGAGCAAACTTGTAGGTTTTGCTGGGATTACAATCAAAATCCTTATCGCCTCCGAAACCATACTTGGTGTGATAGCCAGGGTACTTGCTAACCTTGAACTTGATCTCTTGAATTAGATTTAGTCTTTGATCACTTCCGATTTTTGGGATATCCCATTTTAGATACATCCCATTCGATTTCGAGGTGATGTGTACTTCACCATCTTCCTTGATCATCTTCTTTGCATTTCTTATGAAACCCCTTACAAGTTTTTTATGTGTACTACAAAATAAAAATAAGAAATATTTCTTGGCTAATTAAAAGAATAAAAACTCTTAATGTTGTAGATATGATAGAAAAGAAAATACTTGCTTCATTTCCTTACCGTATGTCATCATCATCTTTACCAAATTTGCCACTGTGTGGAAAATTGTAAATGATACGATCAAATACCAAGCTGTCAAGGAGAGGATGTTTTGCCATTTTCATGGCGTCGACATCGTGAAGGACCGTGCTACCTCGAGTCATCAGCTCTGCCTTGTTGCTGATGAACTTCCCATAGTTTTTGATTAAAAAGTCTGTTAACATATTCACAAGATTACTAGGTAAAAAAAAAAAGGCACATTTTTGTGAATTTTGTTAATATTATTGAACCGAACCATCCAGTTTGTTGCACAATAACTTAACACGTATGATCAAAGTTATAAAAAGGTTGATAGTTTAAGACTACATAGATATGGTTGTAACAAAAATATGACCAGATTTGACCACTAAAAAGGAATATTAATTAAGATTATTTAGAAATGAAGGACTACTTAATTATTCAAGGTTAAAAAAAATTTATAACGGTCAAGCTAGTACGTAACTTAGTAAGGTACGTACCTTCCGAGTTGAGCGAAGTGGCGGTAATGTTAGTAGCATCACCGAAAGCAACGGCCAAGCAAGCCGAGAAAGAGAAATCGCCCTCGCCGACGAGTAGAATCCTTTGAGCGTTGCTGTATTGCCCTATTTTCCTAACACTACTCGACACAACATGACTAATTGTAGTAGTAACGTTTTTTTCCAAGATAGTTTCTGGTATAACTTGTTCAACATGATATTTGATTAGTTGTTCTTTATATGTCTTCTTTTTCTTAGCATGTTCTTCATGATAACTGCTTAAATCAACCACATTGTGTGAGTTGTTTGATTGATCCAAGTTGTCCTGATGATTTTGGATTGTATCGATAGGATTCGAACAACCCGAGATCAATTGAACGTCGTCGTGATGATCGTATACGTTGATGCAATGGCTTTGTTGTTGGTTCTCATCATGAAGAGATAATTTTTGGTAATTGGCCTTATGATTATTATCTGATTTTGGTGCTTTATTTTTTGGCTTTCTACAAATCTTTCTCCATAAGTTGGACAAGATTTGACCCATTTTTTTTGTATAATACTCGTATTAGAAGATGTGAGAAAATGTTTGGTTATTGAGCAATTGATTGGGTTCCATTTTATACATAAGCATTTAAATTTAATTTAAGACTGCTTGAGTTGCACGCCTGATTAAAGGAATTATTGGATGTTAATTGGAATCTGAAAGGATGTTTAAGTTTCCAAGGAAAAAGGAGAAATTAAAATAGTACATAGAATTATGATACTCCATAAGAGAGTAATAAATGATGGTGAATTTATCTAGTTGCATGCAAAGTCCAATGACTGAAACTAGAAGACAATTTTTTTTTTTTTTTTTAATTACTCGTACTAACCTTTGAGATTCACTAACAAAACTCAAAAATATATATGATATATCTATACTCGGTCCATATCTATATCTATCTAATCAGATCCGTATAATATACCGTACTGTATAATTTATAGTCTAAAATTCTATATATATACTTATTATTATCTATATTTTTTATATGAAAAATGTTATACATAGCTCTTAGGGCTACATATAAGCATTACACTGATTTACGAGTGTTTTTGTCATGAATTCCTAATTTCATACAATTTTCAGGATTGTTTTTAATGCTTATATATAGCCCTTCCTTTTTATATTTATTTAGTATTATTTTATTATTATCTACACTTACGGGGTGAGCAAAAATTCGGGTACCCAGAATTGGAATCGGAACCGGTTAGGAACCGGCGGGTCCGGAATCGGAATTGGACTTGGTGGTTCCAATTCCGGGTAATAAATTAAGGACCCGGTTAAAACCAATTCCAATTCTCAACTTTTTGGAATCGGAACCGGTTGGATACCCAATTACCTAATATATGCTAAACTAAATAAAATTTAAATAATAAAAATATGTTGAATGTATCTAATTTGTAAATTAAAAATTATTATTAATACCTAACATAAATACAAATAGCTTAATGCCTATATAAATATAAGTATGAAACGCTAAAAATGAACCTAACTAAAATAAGAATTATAATTTGTATTATATTTTAACAATTACATACATAAGTGGGTACCTGGAACCGGAACCGGTACCCGATGGTTCCAATACCAATTCTTAAATTTTAGGAACCGGTTGAACCAATTCCAATTCCAGATCCGAATTAGGACCCGTTTCCAACCAATTCCAAGTCCGGGTCCTAAAATTTTGACCGGGTATCCGGTTTGCTCACCCCTATCTATACTTTATATTTGTTATATATTAAAAACATTCCTAAAACAAAATATGTGCCACGTATAACTAACCTTTTTAAGCACGACCAACAAATAGTTTTAAGTTACAAGTCTTACCTTCTTAGCTATTCATTTTTTGTGCTTTTCTATCAAACAAAGTTATATAGTTAAGTTGGATTAGATAATAAGTGTTTACAAATCTTTTTTTAAGTCATGAAATTTTGAGATGATCATCAACACACTAACAAAAACACAGTCAAACATGATTAGCAAACTAAATACTACCTTCGCTACATATTAGTTGCAACTTTGGAGTATTATTTGTGAGACATAAAATACTCCAAAGTTGCAAATAATTTGTTACGGAGGTAGTAATTACAAATTAGCATACCGGGGCATCGTTCGGGCTACACTCTAGTTATATATATTGATAAACGTTCCTATATAAACGTTTATGTGCAACGTAGATCTACCATGTCACGTCATAAAAAACATCCTACAAGTTTCGAACACTAAACCTTATGGATATCATATTTCTTACCATATTAATATGTCTTATATATAGAGATAAATAAATTAAATACTTGTAAATAATAATTCACAAATTTTCAATGTGGCTAGACACACTGTGTGGTCGGGGTTACTTGAGTTACTCGGTCAATCAGGGGTTACTCGAGTTACTTGGTGGTTACCTATATTCATTTTAGCTATATTCAATTCAGCTCCTAATATTCTTCTCTCATAAACAATTCATTTTAACTCCATTATATTCCGTTCAGTTCAACTCCTAATTTTCTTCTCTCATAAACAATTCATTTTAGCTATGTTTAGTTTAATTTTTAGTTCAGTTCAGTATGGTTCAGTTGAGTTAATCTCAGTTCAGTATGGTTCACTTGAGTTAATCTCAATTCAGTAAATCTGAACATGTCCTAATAATAAAGACCTTACTATTTAGCAATAATTAACAATAAGCATTAATAAAATTTATTCTACAGGAAAAACTCTTCATATACTTAGCCTTTCAATTTAAACAACTATCTACTCCGTATTATATATAAACAACTTGGTCATTTTTATAGCATTAATTGTTTATTCAATTAAAATTTCATTACAAGTTACATAATATCACTTATGATGTTGTAATAAAATTTTTTAGTCATTTTCAAAAATAAACATGTGCATTTAATGATAAAACTATAGTTATAGAGTAGTACTAGATTAATCTCATGCGTTGCACGGTTTATATAGATTTTATTTGTTTAAAATTGTTATCAATATTGTTTATTCGAAAAAGTGTAATCATAATCTTATTTATTAATTTTGAAAGAATATTGTAATTTTTTAGTTTTAGAACTTAGGAAAAAAAAAATAGAGAGAAAAAAAATAATGATGTCAAAAATAGTTTTGCCGGGAAAAAATTTCATAAGAAATTGACAAGTGTCCTTAATGATGTCAGCATGTTTTTGTTTTACTAATAGTTAATAGATATATAATATCATTAGTATGGATATCAGAATAACAAAGATGTGATTCTATTATTGATGCAAAATTAAGAAAAAAATGTTTTTCTTTTCATTCACTCATGAGTATCGTTAACAATCAACCCTTTTAAATTATTTGATCAAACTTACACGATTATAAATTTATAAAAATTCAAGGCATCGCCCGAGACAATAGCTAGTTTATCCTTAGTTATTCTCTAGATTTTTCACTTAATCGCCCTACTTCGGTTGCGTTTTCTAATAAGATTTATCACGAAACTTTTCAGAAACCTTAAAGTGAGGTCTCAAAACTTCCTCCTTATCTCCTACAATCACTTTATTCGTGCATAAGTGAAGATTTCAGTTCTTAATTTCTCCTTTTTTTCAGCGCTTATTTAAGTTTATCAGTTCATATTTTGTAGTCATTTTTTCCGATTTAACTTTTTTTTTTTTTTGGAATTTCATGGATTAAATATTGTTATGATTGCCCTTTTATTTAATCGATTAATGTTGGTGAAATATTGTGTGATATATTGTGCAAAATTTCGAATCTTTGAAGGGTAGTTATTCGATTGTTTGTGAATTGAATGAATGTGGTTGTTCTGAATCAACTTTTCCGTTCTGTTTTTCGAATGTATACGTGTGTTTTTAGGGCATTCGAATTTATCGATTGAATTAAAAAAATTAAAAAAGATTTTTGTGTGATTACTATTACTGTGAACAAAATTTTGTGTGAAACTTAAGAGTAGTATAAGTGTCGATTCACATTTACTGAATTGAGCTAAACTGAATTGAACTAAATTAATTGGAGCTAAACTGAATTGATTGGAGTTGAACTGAACTGAACTGAGCTGAAATGAATATTTTATGAGAAGGATATTATAAGCTAAACTGAAGTGAACTAAACTGAACCGATTGGAGCTAAACTGAACTGAAATTAAATAAATGTGAACAAGCCCTAAGTTGTACATTGAGTTTTGTTGTTTCCAAATAAACAAATACTTTAAATGGCTTAAGCGAAGTGCTATTGTTTTGGCGACAGATTATTGGGTGGTGCACCAGTATGTGTTTACTCGTAAATAAGAATAACAGAGTACTTCTTTTGAAAAAATGTATAGGAACCAAAAATTGGGCGAAGGGTTTCGATGGATAATGATCATAGTAGCAGTAGTAGTGGTGATACGATAGCGGAAGGGGATGAGAAATCGCTGATTTCGGTGAGTTGTGATAGAAATATATGGAATGTTTTCCTTTCTTTGTCATTCATGTTGACAGAATATATAGCATAATCCTAGGCTCCAATCTAGGAAACTAACTATGCTATACACGTATATCAAGGACTATAAAATAGATAATTATTAGAGAATTATCTTCTTTGACTTAGAAAATATGTACAATATACTTAACACACCCCCACAGTCGAAGCGGGAGGGCAATGGACGCTAAGACTGTCCCTAAAATCCTCAAATAAAACTCGCGGAAGACCTTTGGTAAAAATATCCGCTATCTGATATCGTGACGGCACATGTAGAACCCGAACTTCCCCACGTGCAACCTTCTCTCGTACAAAATAAATATCCATTTCAATGTGTTTTGTACGTTGATGTTGAACTGGATTTCCCGACAAATAAATAGAACTGACATTGTCACAATACACAAGAGTAGCCTTTTTAATCGAACTATGTAACTCCAAGAGAAGATTCCGAATCCAGCATGACTCGGAGATAACATTCGCCACCCCTCTATACTCGCCCTCTGCACTAGATTTTGACAATGTGGGCTGGCGTTTAGACGACCAAGAAATCAGATTATCACCCAAGAAAACACAATAACCAGACGTTGAACGTCTCGTATCAGGGCACCCACCCCAATTTGCATCAGTATATGCGACCAGAGAAGAAATAGAAGATGGATATAGATGTAAACCAAATTCAATAGTACCCTGGACATACCGAATAATTCGTTTGAGAGCAGACATATGTTCAACCCTCGGGTCATGCATATGTAGACAAACCTGCTGAACAACATAAGAAATATCCGGTCTGGTGAAAGTAAGATACTGGAGAGCCCCTGCAAGGCTCCGATAGAGAGAAGGATCATCAATAGGAGCACTGGTAGTAGCTCCTAACTTCGACTTTGTGTCAACTGGAGTCGCAGATGGATTACACGTTGACATCCCTGCACGGTCAATTATTTCCTCGGCGTATTTACGCTGTGAAAGAAACAAGCCACCCTTATGTCGAGTGACAACAATACCCAGAAAATAATTCAAAGGACCAAGGTCCTTCATAGCAAACTCAGAGATAAGAAGTGACATGATAGAGCATCGGAGAGCATTAGAAGAAGCAGTCAGAATGATATCATCAACATACAATAAAATGTAAGCCATGTCAGATCTTTTTCGATAGATAAATAAAGAATTATCCATCGTGTTGTTGGTAAAACCAAGAGATAACACATAATCAGCAAACCTTTTATACCAAGCCCTGGGTGACTGCTTAAGTCCATGAAGTGACTTATTCAAGAGACAAACATAATCAGGATGATCCCGATCTCTGTAACCAACCAGTTGATGCATATAAACAGTTTCCTGCAATTCACCATGTAAGAAAGCATTTTTAACATCTAACTGATGTATAGGCCATGCCTTCGATTAAGAAAGACTAAGATCAGTACGAATCGAAGCCGGTTTGACAACCGAACTAAAATTCTAGCCACAATCAATGCCAACCTGTTGAGTTTTACCATCACCTACAAGACGGGCTTTATGCCTCTCAAAATCACCGTTAGACTTGACTTTATGAGTAAAAATCCACATAGAACGAATAACATTCACATCAGGTGGACGGGGCACCAACTTCCACGTCTTATTTTTAATAAGAGAATCATATTCATCATCCATGGCCATTTTCCAATTCGGATCACGCAAAGCCTCTACCGGATTACGAGGTAAAGGAGACCTCACAATCGCAGCATTACAAGAGTATTTCAGATTGGGTTTAAAAATCCCATTCCTACTTATAGTCACGACACTGGGCTGCTGGGCAGGAACTTGTTTAGAAGACTGACCCGAATCTGAGTGTGGGCCCGTCAAAATTGCTGGCCCAGAAGGAGGGGAGGTAGCGTGTTGCTCTTGGTCATGAGATGGTGATGTGAGTTGGGCTGGAGAAGTGGGCTGATTTGTTTGTGGAGATGGTGGGTCCGGTTGTGGTGTGGAAGGCACTTGGTGGACCGGTGAAGAAGGATTGTTAGTGGGCTGATTTGTTTGAGCTTGTGGAGTAGGCGTGAGGCCAGTTTGCTGAAGGTGATTGATAACATATGGAGATATTCCATTGTCAAGAAAATCATAATAATGTGAAGGTGGGGAATGCAACTGTGAAAATGGAAAAACATTTTCATCAAACAAAACATGCCGACACACAATGATTTTATTAGTGGACAAATCAAAGCACTTATACCCACGATGGTTATTAGGAAATCCCAAAAAAACACAAGGCATAGACCTAGGTTGCAACTTATTAATAGTTGTAGATGGAATCAAGGGATAACACAAACACCCAAAAACCTTTAAATGAGCATAAGACGACACTCTTTTGTAAAGAACCTCAACAGGAGACTTATTTCCCAACCCTTTACTTGGTAGAATATTAAGGAGATATGTTGCCATTTGCAAAGAATGATTCCAAAAAGAATGAGGAAAGGATGCATGAGCAAGAAGGGTACGAGAGATATTATTAATTGTGTGGATTTTTCGCTCGGCTTTCCCATTTTGTGGAGATGTATGAGGACAAGAAAGACGGAAAGACAACCCATTTTTCTTACAAAAATCCCAAAAAGGTCCATTATCAAATTCCCGCTTATTATCACATTGAATATTTTTAATAGTTTGCTCAAATTGAGAGGATATGTGGGCCTTAAAGGTTAATAAAGTATCATACACATCCGATTTTCGTGCTATAGGAAAAGTCCACAAATAATTTGAAAAATCATCCAACAATACTACATAATATCGATGACCCAAAGAGATCAAAACAGGTGAAGTCCATAGATCACTATGAATAATATCAAATGGCATAATAGTATTAGACGAAGAAGCAACAAAAGGCAACTTAATATGTTTCCCAAGTACACAAGATCCACAGATACTAGAACAAGAAAGTCTATTACAATCAATGCTTTTATTATGCCGTAAAACATCTAAAATAGGAGCACTTGGATGGCCTAGACGATCATGCCAAAGCTTAGGTGAGATGACGACAAAGGTAGATGAGGTAGCTTGATTGGGGAATGAAGAAGAAATAGGATAGAGGTCCCCCCGACTATCACATCGCATTATTGGCATCCCCGTCCGTAGGTCCTTCACAGAAAACCCAAACGGATCAAACTCAACTGACACAGAATTATCAGTAGTAAATTTTCTAACAGAAATAAGATTTTTTATAAGTTTTGGAGCATGAAGGACATTGTTTAGGGAAAGGGACGAACTCGAAGATGACAATTTAGTATGACCATATCCTTGAATTGGAATAGTATGACCGTTTCCAACAACAATACTATTATTTGGATGATTTCTCAAATTAAAATAAGACGAGAGAGTACCTTGGGAGGAGGTCATATGGGAAGTTGCACCGATGTCCATGTACCACGAAGGATCGGGTTGACTCAGCGACATTGTTTGCATAGCTGATTCGATGTCAATAGGAACATAAGTAGGTTGTTGCCCAAATGACGCATAAGCTTGCTGTGGGTAGGCCTGTTGCTGATACGGAGGTCTTGGGCCTAAAAGGCCTGGCTGTCTTTGTTGGGAGAGAGGCCTAGCCCAACCTGCGTAGGAAATGGGCAAGGCGGGATAGGCATCCATCTCTAACCCGGGAAATTCCCCTGCTGGCCACCAGAGGGCTGCTGCTGTTGGCCACCGTTGCCACGGCCGCCGCCGTTCTGTCCTCGGCCCTTTCCTCCACTGCCGGAGCCACGACTAGCACCATTACCCGAATTATTTCTGCCACCATTCTTGCCCTTTTTCTGTCTTGGACCCTTAGCTTGCCCCGAATTGTCATTGTAGACCGACGACTCATCACCGGAAGCAGCGAGCATTGCAGAATCAGACCCCGTCATTGCTTTTTTGGCCATGCCGACCTCTTCTAAGGTAAGCATTGACCTCGCTTGATAGAAAGGAGGCAGGGGATTTCTCTGCCTTATGAGCGTTCCCACGCCACTGTACGCCTTTGTGAGGCCTCCCACCAATTGAAGAACCATCCTACTATCCGAAACAGGTGCTCCTACATTCTTGAGTTGATCGGCGATCGATTTCAGACGTTGACAGTACGCCGAAATGTTGGGAAAGTCCTCCAAATGAGTACTGGAAAACTCTTGCTCAAGAGTGACGGCCCGAGAATGTTGGTTGTCTTGAAATATGTCACGCAGCCTATTCCAAGCTTCCATGGCTGTAGTACCTGGATCGATAATGGTGTTGTGGAGGTCACGAGAGATGGTAGTATATATCCACGATAAAACCGCGACATCAAGGGTTTCCCATAGTACCTTTTCTTCCTCGGTAGAAGGAACCTTCTCCTTGCCTTTGTCATTGCCGGCAGGGGGAATGATATGGTGAAGGACCCGATGAGATTTTGCGTGAATTTTGAACAATCCTGCCCGTGTAGTGTATTGAGAATTATCCATTTCTAGGGTAATGGAAATATTGCTCTTGATGTTAGGTACGACAAGAGCCGGATGAAAAGAAGAAGATTTGGAGTCACCCGTGGAGAAAATAGCAAAGAAAAAGATGAAGAAGAAGAAGATTGACAATAGTGAGCAGTAAACCGAGGATAGCAGCGGAAGAGACGAAGGATTTTTGCACTAGGAAACTGATACCATGATAGAAATATAAGGAATGTTTTCCTTGCTTTGTCATTCATGTTGACAGAATATATATACAAAGATTTCAGCATAATCCTAGGCTCTAATCTAGGAAACTAACTATGCTATACACGTATATCAAGGACTATAAAATAGGAGGATAATTATTAGAGAATTATCTCCTTTGACTTAGTAAATATGTACAATATACTTAACAAGTTGAAACTAACATTGTTATTACTACCACCAGATCGTATTATATGCAACTTTGGGGTATTATTTGTGAGATATAAAAAATTTCAAAGTTGCATATAGTATGATCCAGAGGTAGTATATAGAATAGGGTGTATGTATTTTCTGATAGTTGAATATTTGCTATATATTGGGTGATTTATTTTCTGTCAGGCTTCATCTTTTGTTCGTTGGTTATACTGTTTAAAATGACTTGATGAACTAACTGATATTAGTTATTATAATTTTCTTCTGATGGTTTTCTATTTGTTTATGTTAATAACTTATTTGGTTTCCTTTGCAGGTCTTCATAAAACCCTTTTTAGCCCGTCCATTTACTCTGGAGGGATGCAAGTTCCGTCCGTCTAATACCTTTGATGACATTGTCATCAAGGCTGCCATTATACGTGAATTAAGGCCTAATCATGACCTCTATGAATTGTCTGACCCTAAAACAGACTTCCTGGAGATTCCCGGTGATTTCGGTGTATTGGAGGATGATTGGACTATAGCATATGTATATGAGAGCTGTTATCCTACCGATATTACCATAGACATCATCCCCCTTGCTCTTATGGGTACGATGTTACCCCAGCCCGAGACCAGGCCACCCGACTTGGCTGATTCAGATGTCGGGGATTACCATGTTTTTGATTTTTTCACTAAGAGGCCTAGAACAGAGATGCTACCCTGTTAGGAATATAGGAAAATATATTATTGTGATATATTTTCCATATAGATATTATGATATTATATTTAGGATAATAATATATCTTAGTGATATTCTAAGATAGATTTTCCTATATTCCTAACATATTCTTCCGTGCTGCAACTTTACTCCCTGTCTTTGATGGCCCTTTGGAGCTCTCAAGACCTGTGACGGTCGTCCCTTTTCTATTGACGACCTCCAATATTTTAGATCTTTTTACACCTCCGCTTTCCATGTCCTTTTGACTCCCATTGTTCGAATTTGGGGAATCCTGTCAGCCTTAAATGACTCTAGATACCTTGTCGTTCACATTAGCTGGGACAGATTGTCCTATCTGTTTCTCCGAGTAATTAAGATATTCTACCCTGACATGCCTTTTGTTGCTGTCACTGATCGTACCCCTCACCAGCTTGACATGCTAACCTTCCTTGACGAAGCTGAGGATTTTTCTGTTAATCATATTGAGCGTTTGGACATCAAGTGGCTTGAATTAAGTCCTTCGGACCTTGAGCGCTTTCCTGCTGATGTGTTTGATGGTCTGGTCTTGCCCCGACCACGTGACTTTGATAATGTCCTGTCCAAGATCCAGTGGAATCCGCATTTCAGTAGGAACCAAGCGTGGGTTAGAGAATTGGAGCTCTTTAGAGAGAATCAAAAGTGTGTAATGTTCCAGCCTAGTGGCCCTCCGAAAAATATACTATCCAAGAAACTGTTAGAGATGGATGGCGTTTAGCTTCCACTTTAACCCGCCTCCTAATGCCAATTCCATCTTGGAGAATGTTGTGTTCTTGCAGGTTTGTTTAAATACTAGAGATATTATGAGCATGTACTCTTAGTTGTTTTATGTAATCTAGCTATTTATGATGATGTGAGTTAGTGACCTTGTTGGTTTGTTTAGATGAAAGATAATACTATATAATCTAGGTCTTTTAGCTGCTGATGTTTCTGATATTAATTTAGCTATACTACTCATGCACTCTATTTCAGCATTTCTGAATCTAATCTGAGTTTTATATCAGCACCCTCTTGGCGTTTGTCATTTGAAGATGTGTTTTGGTTCAATGACCAACTTTTATACTTCCTACATTTTTAATTATTTGCATCACTTGTTAAAAATAAAATTTTATTTAGATGCATCACTTTTTCTTTTAGTTAAAAATGTGTTTTAACAATGATAATCTAAAAATAATTTATAAAAAATAAAATAAAATCATACTCCAATTACTAGTTATTCACTCTTCACACTCCTATCACTCAAATATTGGTTTGTTCAATTGTTTATGACAAGTCATTTTACCCGTCAATCAAGTTAGGTTATGTCCGCTCAAATTCGGGTCAAAATCTGGTTTAATGGGTACATAATATTGGATTTGGTACAAGTCAATTTTGGGTCAAGCTAAGTCTTATTGGCTTAAGAGAATCCGGGTTAAGTTTAAACCAAGTTTATTTTGGACTCAATAAAATTGATTGACTTTGGGCTGTGAGATCTTAGTTATGCTCCTACTATTACCATTAAAAATTATTACTCCGTAAAATGTAGCCTATAAGACTGTAGAGATGAAATGTTACATATTAATCTAGTAATATTTATAAGAATAACCCTGCGTGATTTGACACCTATATGTTGGTTTGCAAGTTATTTACTTAACAGAATTATGTGTTGTGACAATCGTAGTGGTATCATAGTGGTGTCACTCAAATTTGGGTTTGGTTACAACAAGTCATTGTAACGGTCAATGAAATTAGTTGGGTTCATTTAAATTTTGTTAGGGCCTATATTTAGTATTTATATTGTATAGCTTACAGGCCTATTTCATGAGCCCTAATTTCTTGTATAAATACCCTAATCTACACTCTAACGAAATACAGAAAATTCTATTCACTCTATTTTGACATGGTATCGGAGCCTCTATACTCTAAACCCTAATCTATTCTCTCTAAATTATTTTTTTTCTCTAATCTCTATTCTCTGATTACTACTCTCTAATCACTATTTTACTCTACTGTTTGTTCATCAATGGCGGAAGAAGGAAAAATTGATCCTTCGTCCCCTTTCTATATCTTGGAGCAGGAGATCAACCCGGCAATTTAATCACTCATGTGGTATTGAAGGGTGACAATTTTCTTGCGTGGTCTAGGGCTATTACTCTTTCCTTGAAGTCTCGGAGGAAGTATGGGTTTGTTGATGGCACCATCTCAAAATCGACAGAGAAGAGGAAGCTCCTTGATTGGGACACTGTCAACTCCATGCTTGTTTCATGGATTTTACGAGCTATTGACCCGAAGCTTACGGCCTCCATCCCATACTTTGAGGAAGCACGAAAATTATGGGATTCTTTGGAGAAGCGTTTTTGCGAGGCTAGTGGTGTTCGCCTCCAAAAATTGCGTTCTTCTATCACCAATTGCAAACAAACTAAATCTATGACTGTGGAAGATTACTACAACACTTTGATAGGATTTTATGATGATTTGGTCAGTCTCAAGCCTCCCCATGGATGTGAGTGCGGGAAGTGTGAGTGTAATGTTGCTGCTAAGTATGAAATTGACAGAGATGAAGAGAAATTGCTTCAGTTTCTCATTGGAATTGATGATGAGAAATATGCAGCCGTGAGGACAAAATTGTTGTCCCAGCAACCACCGGCTACGCTAGACCGTGCATACCACGCTTTTCTTCAGGAAGAGCGCTCTCGTGGCATCGCACAAACCAAGACTAAGGATGAGGCACACATTTTTTCTCTTCCCTCTGATCGAAGGAATTTACAGCCGCCAAATAGGGTCAATAAGAGCAGATTATATTGCTCACATTGCAAGCGCTCAGGCCATGACAATTCCGGCTTCTTTATGCTTCATGGTTACCCAGATTGGTGGGTCGAGAAATATGGGACAAAAGGGGGTGGTGCGAATTCTGGTCAGTCCCCTGCTTCTGGCAGCAGGGCTGCTCTGTCATCTCACGCCTCTGTCGCACCTGCTGCTGCCGCAACACCTTCTGCCGCTCCTGCTTCTGTTCACAACAAGCCCCCGGCTCGTGCTAATGTCGTGGGCAGTCCTATTGGTGATGGTCCTTCCCAAGCTACTCTTTCGGCCTTATCTGAGTTCAAGCCTGAGCATGTTCGTCTTTTGTTGAATATGGTTAATAATAGTCAACAAGACAAAATGATTGGTGAGTATTTTTCATCATCTTGGATTATCGACACCGGCGCCTCTCATCATGTCACCGGTGATGCCTCTTGTTTAATGGATGAACGTTCTATTTTATCATGCCCCGTTGGTCTTCCGGATGGTACACAAACTCTGGCTACAAAGGAAGGGCGTGTGTATTTGGCCGACGGAATTACTCTAGAGAATGTTTTATTTGTGCCTAAATTAAATTGCAATTTAATTTCGGTGTCTAAAATGATTGATGATTCTGCTTGTTATGTCCGATTCACTGACTCTTTATGTGCTATACAGGACCAACACTCGGGGAGCCTGATTGGAGGCGGTGAACGAATAGATGGACTCTACTATTTCCGGCGAATCCCAAAAGTATGTGCGGTGACGAATTCGGGAGTTTCTACATTCGAGCTATGGCATTGTCGTCTGGGTCATCCGTCGGATCAAATAGTCAAGTTAGTGCCTGCTATTAGTGCTAGTTCTGGTAGCAAATTTTTGAATAAAGCATATGATATTTGTCCACAAGCTAAGCAGTCTCGGGGTTGTTTCTCGGATAGTGATAGTCGGGCTAGCCGAATTTTTGAAATGATTCATTGTGATTTATAGGGGCTATATAAGACTCCTTCTACATGTGGTGCTCATTATTTTTTGACTATGGTTGATGATTTCTCAAGAGGTGTTTGGGTTTATTTGTTAAATGATAAAACAGAAGTTTATTCTTCGTTATGTTCTTTCTTTGCTATGGTTAAATGTCAATTTGATGTTCATTGTTAAATGAGTGCGGAGTGATAATGGTACGGAATTCAAACCCATGATTCCGTATTTTAATGATAATGGCATTTTATTCCAAACCTCTTGTGTCGGTACCCCACAACAAAATGGTAGAGTGGAGCGTAAACACCAACATATTTTGAATGTTAGTCGTGCTTTAATGTTTGAAGGCAATCTTCCGATTGGTTTTTGGGGAGAATGTGTCCTAGGTGCGGTCTACTTGATTAACCGTACTCCCTCTCGTTTACTTGATAATAAAACTCCATTTGAAGTGCTTTTTAGTAAGGCACCTAATTTTGATGAATTGAAAGTTTTTGGGTGTCTTTTCTTTGCTCATAATCAAAAGGCTAAGGGGGATAAATTTGCTCCTAGGAGTAGGAAATGTGTGTTTATGGCCTACCCTCATGGTAAGAAAGGGTGGAAGTTGTATGACTTGGAGACGGGTGATATTTTTGTTTCCCGTGATGTAATATTTTATGAGAATGAATTTCCGTTTGCTACAAAGGGTGATGGTCATGTTAGGAATGAGATTGCGGTTTAAAATGATGGGGTGTGGATACTGATTTTCTTGATGATTTGGAGTGTGTTCTCGAGGCTAGTGAGGCTTCTCTTGCCCCCGGAACTCCGGACAGGAGTGCAGGCAGCCCCCAAACCCCGCCTGCCACTGCTGCCCCTGCTTCCCAGGCCGCTGCTGCTGCTGGCAGCCTAGTCCGCGACCTGCCTGCGGTTTCTAGTGCTGCCGCAGCCAGCCCGTGGTCCCTACTGCCGCTACAGGTGACAGCAGCTCTGACAGCTCTTCCCACGCTGACCCGAACTCTTCTTCCTCATCTACTCTTGATTTGGGTCGTGGTCTTCGGCCAAATAATCCACCGGGTTGGCACCGTGATTACGTCGCACATACTTTATCTATCCCGGGTCCATCTACTTCCACTAGTTCACCGTCTACTCCGAGCTCCTCAGGTACTCCTTACCCTTTAGCACATTTTGTGAATTGTGATAAATTTTCTGTGCGACACCGTGCTTTTATTGCAGCTGTTGATACGATAGTTGAGCCTCGTAATTTCAAGGAGGCAATGCAAGATGAGGGATGGAAAGAGGAAATGCAAAAAGAAATTGATGCATTGGAAAATAATGGCACATGGGTGATGGAAACGTTACCTCCGGGCAAGAAAGCTCTTGGGTGTCGATGGGTCTACAAGGTCAAGCTTAATTCTGACGGCACACTAGAGCGATTGAAGGCTCGTCTTGTTATTTTTGGTAATCATCAAGTTGAAGGTATCGATTATAACGAGACGTTTGCTCCTATTGCTAAAATGGTCACTGTACGTGTGTTTCTGGTTGTGGCTGCTGCGAAGAACTGGGAATTGCATCAGATGGATGTCCACAATGCATTTCTTCACGGTGATCTTGATGAGGAGGTTTATATGAAACCTCCCCCTGGTTTTCATGGCACTAAACCTGGTATGGTGTGTCGTCTTCTGAAGTCATTGCATGGTCTTCGGCAGGCACCTCGTTGTTGGTTCTCTAAATTGGCCTCCTCTCTGAAAAGGTACGGATTTTGGCAATCGTACTCTGATTACTCTCTTTTTACTCTGCGATCTGGGTCTATTCAACTGAGTGTTCTGGTCTATGTTGATGATTTGATAATTTATGGTAATGATTCCTCTGCGATTTATACATTCAAGTCATACTTGAGTGACTGCTTTCATATGAAAGATTTGTGTGTTTTGAAGTATTTTCTTGGTGTTGAGGTTGCTCGTAGTCCGGATGGCATATTTTTATGTCAACGGAAATATACTCTTGACATTATTGCAGAGTCTGGTTTGCTAGGTTCTCGTCCAGCAGGTACTCCTATTGAGCAGAATCATACTCTGGCGAAATCAGAGTCCTCTTTCTTTTCTGATCCAGAGCAGTATCGATGGCTTGTCGGTCGTCTGATTTATTTGTATTTTACTAGACCAAATTTAGCATACGCGGTGCATATTCTGTCTCAATTTATGCACCAACCACGACAGGATCACTGGGAAGCTGCTCTTCGTACTGTACGGTACTTGAAAGGATGTCCGGGTTAGGGAATCCTTTTGAGTTCAGACTGTAATTTACATATTACAGGTTGGTGTGACTCAGATTGGGCAAGTTGTCCCTTGTCGCGTCGTTCTATCTCTGGCTGGTTAGTGTTTCTTGGTTCTTCTCCTGTGTCTTGGAAGACTAAGAAACAGGACACTGTGGCTAAGTCTTCTTCAGAGGCCGAATTCCGCTCAATGTCTAAAACTACTGATGAATTGAAATGGTTAAAGGCCCTTCTTCTGAGTTTGGGTGTCTCACATCCCCGTGCTATGAGTTTGTTTTGTGATAATCAATCTGCCTTGTATATTGTGCAGAATCCGGTTTTCCATGAGAGTACCAAGCATATTGAGGTGGATTGTTATTATCTACGTGATGCGATTCAGGATGATATCATTAGTCCGTCTTATGTGAAGACTACAGATCAATTAGCGGACATTTTCACCAAGGCTTTGAGTAAAAGTCAGTTCATGTATTTACTTGGGAAGTTAGGCATTTGTGACTTGCATGCTCCAACTTGAGGGGGGGTGTTAGGGCCTATATTTAGTATTTATATTGTATAGCTTACGGGCCTATTTCATGAGCCCTAATTTCTTGTATAAATACCCTACTCTTCACTCTAACGAAATACAGAAAATTCTATTCACTCTATTTTGACAAATTTGGATCATATCATAGTCTATTAGTCTGGTTAGTTGGATACATATTAGATTTGTTATAGGACAATTTTGGGTTAGGTTCAACAAAATCAAGTTCAAGTTTAAACTGAATTTATTTCAGACATATGATTGGTTGATTTGTCAGCCAGATCTTAGGTAGTCAAATAGCGGTTTTACTCAATTTTACCACAAAAAGTACACTTTTTGTTATCGTGCTAAACGAAAGTTGTTTATCACAGAGATAAATTTGAATTGATGATAGTTTATTTGCGAATATGTCCTTTTTTTTTAGAGAGATAATTTTATTATTTGCGAATATGTCCCCGAATGAATTTATGCATTATATGTTTGGTTAAATACTTAAATTAAGCACGTGGACATATATATATTCTGTTAGATAATGATGATAGAATAATAGAATTGTTGATACTGATAAATTTTCCATCATGCATCACAATTCACAAGTCAAAAGTATATTTAGTGATGATAGAATGATAGAATTTTGTTGGCACTGGTAAATTCTTCATCATCTCAATTCACAAGTCAATTTATTCTGTGATACGCTGCATGCGCCCAACAAACGCAAAACTATATACGGTATACACTATCAATTGATTGTTGATGTAGTGGTGATTGGGACTACACTTGGTAGGGAGGACCCGTGTTCGATCCCCCGCAACAACAATTGGGAGAGGACTGAAACCTAACCATCCAGAATTAATCCCCGAATCCGGATTAGCACAAAGGGTAGAACACAAAAAAAAAAAACTATATACTGTATATTGAACAAATGTTTTCAAATTGGAATATTAAGCGCAGGTTATGAGGAACAAATGTTTTCAAATTGGAATATTAAGCGCAGGTTATGAGGAGAGTCAGGAAGAGTATCACGTGTATATAAATATATGGATACCCTCCCCATAAATCACAGTACACCTACTACAAAAACTTTAGTTCTTTCCAAGCTTTTACCGTTCGCTCACCTTCCAAAGCAAAGATTATGGCTCAACTTATCGCCAAAGTGCGGACTTGTTGCTTGAATATGTATTCATTTATTTACATTTTAGTACTCTAATAAAATATTATCTTAACTTCAAATACACCTCCGTTACAGGTTATGTGCAACGATTAGACATTTTCCCCTCTGCTTTATGTCAAATCGTTGCACATAACCTGTAACGAAGGTAGTATTATATTGCATGGTTTATTGATTGAGAATTTAATACGAAGAAGAGGTCATGAGATCTAATAAGATGTATATATGATGTAAATAAGTTTTGTTTTATTTATTTTGACAGAGAGCGAATGAAAAGATCGTGGAATACGGACCGTATGGTTCGCAATCCCCTACAAACTATCGCATACAGCTTAAAGAGGGTGAACGTATAAAAGAGGTATTAGTTAAGCATGGATGGAATGTGGATGCAATTGGGTTCTTGATAGAGAGGCCTGACCAAAGCGTCGTCCTTGAAATGACTGGTGAAGGTGGCCAAACTATGTCCAAGGTCAATAAACATGCATAAACCTTTGAATCAAATTCAATTGTTTGTAAGTTAGTTAAGTTTATTCAGAGTACTTGTTATAATTTTGTGCAGATTGCTCTCAAATCCGGTGAGACTGTAGCTGGATTTAGTGGAACGTATGGAAACAAGCAAGACTCGGGAAATATGTGCGTTATTGCCACTCTAAAGATACACACCAACTTATGTCCCGAGGGGTACGGACCATATGGAGCGCAAAAAGGCGTAAGTAATGTTACTTTCTTTACGTCTACTGCCAGGGCTGATTTCTTAGGTGTTTTCGGAAGGGCAGGCCAATACCTCGAGTCACTTGGAGCTATCTACATACAGTGATACAGGTATAATTTTAACTTTTTTTACTAAGCTGAAATTATTTTTACAGCACTAAAATTAGTATATATGAATAACGTAAAAAGTTAGATATGTCAATTATTTATAAAGAAAATCAAGATAAATCTAACAAGACCCCACGCACATGACTATATTTTCCTTTAATTATAATCATCAAAGTTAGTTAAAATTTAGTATGTAAATATATAATGCAAAAGTTATATAGTTATAATTAAATGAAATGAAAACGAAATAAGTACTGTATTGTGCTAATATGTTTTGTTTATTCCATGTCATAATCAGGGTTAAACAAAAATGCGGTGGTCGATCATGTAATGCATACAAGTAATTAAGTTGCGTCCACTATGATCTATGTGGAGGCTTTCTATTTCCAATAAGCCACATTTGTATGCTACGAGTGGCCTCTCAAGTGCGAGTTGTAATCTTAAACTTGAGTGAATGTTTTAGTGTATTCCTAAGGTTGTAACTGTAATTGTATAATTTAATTGTAATTATATATATATATATATATATATATATATATATATATATATATATAGGGTCAGGATCCGGTGAGAACCACCTTTTATGTGAGCACCCACACCTTATGTGAGAACAAATCTCAGCCGCTAGATTAGATGAAATCCAACTGCTGAGATTATAAGCATGCCTAACAAACTAACTTTCAGCATCTAATTTATCTCTCCCCTCTATTCTGTATGCACATCAAAGCTCATCAATGGCGATTTACTTATCAATGGCGATTCACTGAGTATGCTCTTCTTTCGGCAAATTTCAACGGTTTCTTTCTGCAATTTTCAACGGTTTCTTTTTGCAAATTTTAACGGTCGCAATTTCATCCATCATTGAGGTTTGTTCGTAATTTTAATTTTGAATTGCATGTTAATCTGAATGTTCAAAATATTTTGATTTTACATCTCTGAAAAATTTGGAATTGCATGTTAATTTTCGAATTGAATTACATGTTAATTTTCGAATTACATTAATCAGATTGAATGTTTAATTGCATCAATTATTTGATTGAATTGAATCAATTATTTAGGTTTGATTAATTTGATAGAGATTTTACTAATATCAAATTAAACTTGATAGTGATTGAATCAATTATTTATGTTGTTAGTAGGTTTTTATTTTCAATTGAATGTTGTTATTATGTTCTTATTTTCAATCAAATACAAAATGAGCAAATAAATTAAAATGAGAAAACCTAAATATGTATAATAGAACATTTAAAATGAGGTAACTACAATTAAAATGAGCAAATATTAATGACATTCATAAGTAATTCAAGGATCTATAAGTTTGGCAAATATTAGCTTGTAAAAACACTAAGTATACAAAATTGTGTATGTATGTATGTGTGTGTGTGTGTGTGTGTGTGTGTGAGTGTGAGTGTAACAGTGTGTCTGTGTGTGAGTGTGAGTGTGAGTGTGAGTGTAACAGTGTGTCTGTGTGTGAGTGTGAGTGTGATTAAGTGTAAGAGTTTATATATGTGGGCATTGAATTGCATGTTCATTTGACAAATGAGCAAACCTATCCCCCCCTGCCCCCTCCTCTTTCTGCTTGCAATTCTGATTTCAGAAACTGATTTCAGTTATAATTATAGATTATGAAATTATTGAGTGTGTGTGTGTGTGTATGTGTGTGTGTGTGTAAGTGTGTATCTATGTCTGTGTGTGTGTAAGTTTGTTTAAGAAACTGATTTCAGTTCTAATTATTAAGAGTGTATGTGTGTGTTTAAGGAGGTGCATATTCACAAATGATGAGCAACAACGAACAAGTTGAGAGTCAATCAAGCACCATCACAAATGTGCCAACTACTCCTACAATAGTAGTTTCTCCTAAAGTAGCACCTTTGATCACTCCTGGAGGAACAAAGAATGGCATCCAATATGCCCCAATGAGTTGAAACCAGCTATAGGGATGAAGTTTAATAATCTTGAAGAGGGCCTTGAATTTTATAAAGGCTATGCATTTGCTTCTGGTTTCAATACAAGGAAGTCTACAACTAAAAGACAAAGAAGAAGCAAAGAATTAAAATATCAGTATATCTTGTGCAATAAGGAAGGATACAAAGAGAAAAGAAAGATTACTGTAGAAAAAGATTTACATAACAAGGAAGGGGAAAACAATGAAGAAAAAGCTTCAATCAAAAGGAAGAGACTCGTTACTCGTGTTGGGTGCAAGGCACATATTGTCCTAAAGCACTGTGATGATAACACATTCATAGTGACAAAATTTCATGAGGGAC
This sequence comes from Chenopodium quinoa, assembly GCF_001683475.1. Classification (NCBI taxonomy): domain Eukaryota; kingdom Viridiplantae; phylum Streptophyta; class Magnoliopsida; order Caryophyllales; family Amaranthaceae; genus Chenopodium; species Chenopodium quinoa. Next base: position 1,783,158 of record NW_018742733.1, on the reverse strand, counting down.
ATACTCATGCACTTTATACACCTAGCTGCAATCTATTCCAAAAAGAAGGAAGGAAAATGAACATTTTACACAAAAAAATAATTGTGAATAATTCTAAGGTAACACTTTCAAATTCTCTTATGTTTCATGAATTATATGTATGTTCTAATAAAAGTTGTTAGCTCATTTGACAAATGAGCAAATAATTTTTTTTCTCATTTGTCAAATGAGCATTGAATTGTTTCATGAATTCTCTTATGTTTCAAATTCTCTTATGTTTCATGAATTCTCTGTATGTTCTAATAAAAGTTGTTTGCTCATTTGACAAATGGGCAAATAATTTTTTTCTCATTTGACAAATGAGCATTGAATTGTTTGCTCATTTTAAAAATGAGCATTGAATTATTTGCTCATGTGACAAACTGTTTTGTTCTTTAAATAGGTGAATATTGGTCCCGTTACAACTTTTCGAATGATGAAGGAAATTGTTGGAGGATATGAAAACATTGGTGCATCTAAGGAAGATTTCAAAAAATTTCATAGAGATTTAAAAGCATACATTCAAGGAAGCGATGCTCAAATGTTCGTGGATAACTTTACCAACAAAAAGCTAATGTGGAGCGCTTTTTTCTTTGATTTTGAGATGGATGAAGATTATTGTCTTTGTAGAGCATTGTGGGAAGACCCCCTTTGTAAAAAGAGTTATGCTCTATTTGGTGATATGGTATCCTTTGATACCACATACCAAACCAATAGGTAATTCATTTATGTGTTATTACTAGCCATTGCTGAAATTAATGACTTTGTTTTAAATAAAATTAGTTTAATTGCTCATTACTTCTATGTGAAAATTGAATACCCCCATAAGTCTAATATTCTTTGATAAGAGTATGTATATGGGCATTGAATTACATGTTCATTTGACAAATGAGCATTGAATTGTTTGCTCATTTGACAAATGAGCATTGAATTGTTTGCTCATTTCACAAATGAGCATTGAGTTATTTGCTCATATGACAAATGAGCATTCAATTATTTGCACATTTGACAAAAGAGCAAAGAATTGTTTGCTTATGTCACAAATAAGCATTGAGTTATTTGCTCATTTGACAAATGAGCAATTGATTATTTGATAATATTTCAAATGAGTATTAAATTATTTGATCATTTAAACTATATTTTGTATGTGTAAACAGGTACAATATGGTGTTTACTTCATTTACAGGCGTTGACCATCATAAGAATTGCATTAATTTTGCTGCTGGTTTCATAGCAAAGGAAGATATCGTGTCATTTGAATGGTTGTTCAGATCATTCCTCAAGGCAATGGGTGGGAATGAACCTAATTGTATGATCACAGATCAGGATCCAGCAATGAAAATTGCTATTAAAAGTGTGTTTGAGAAGACTGAACATCGGTTCTGTATGTGGCACATAATGAAAAAGTTACCAGATAAGGTGGAGAAATCAATCATGCAAGAAGAAACTGGTTTCCTAAAAAAATTATGTGCATGCGTTTGGCACCTTGAAATTGAACCTGCTGAGTTTGAAGAAAGGTGGAACAAGGTGATGATTGAATACCACTTGGAACAACATGAATGGTTAGGTTATATGTACAATATAAGAGACAAGTGGATTCCGGCCTATTTCAGAGATGTGTTCCTTGGAAGAATAATGCGTACAACATCAAGATCCGAAAGTGAAAACAACTTTTTCTGCTCTTTTATCAATCCTCATGTGTCACTTGTTGAGTTTTACTTGAGATATGAAGCTGCAATTGATGCCCAGAGACACACTCAAGGTCAAAATGATAATGATTCAAAGCACAAATATCCTGAGTGCAAAACACCACTAGGGATAGAAAAGCATGCCTCACATTTATATACTAACTCTGTGTTTTATGAATTTCAATACGAGGTTGAAATTGCTTGTTTTTCTTGTGGTGTTGATGAATTGAAGAAAGAAAATGAATTGGAAGTTGCAACAGTAAGTGAAGGAAATCGGACTAGAACATTTGATGTTGTGTTTAATCCAACTAACTATGACACAACATGTTCTTGCAAGCTATTTTATAGGCAAGGAATTCCATGTAAACATATGATTTGGGTTTGGAAAGCAAAAAGGTTTGAAACCATTCCCAAGCAGTATATGCTACACAGGTGGACTACTATGGCATTAAAGAAACCTATTTTTGACTTGGGAGGAAACCTGTTGGAGCAATGTGCTAATATAATAGACAAGAAAAAATTGTTAAATGATTTATGGTCAGAGATACACACTTGTGTAAGTTTGGCAGAAGGAAAAGATGAAGATATTCAAGACCTTGTGATAAATCTTCAAGGAATAAGAAAGGATTTGGAAGCAAAGAGGATTGCAAGAAATAATGAAACAACAGCTGGAAGTGCAAAAAACAAAGAGCAAGACATTGAGCTATTGATTGGAGCTAGTGTGCCAACTGAAATAATTGTCAAACCTCCAAAAGTTTCAAAGAATAAAGGGACTGGAGTTCATGTATCAAATGAAGAGACATCAAAAAAGAAAGCGAGTGAGACTGATGTGTCAAATGTTGAAACAAGAGGTAGAAGTGCAAAAAGGCTTAAGGGAGAAAAAGAAAAGGCTGTAGAACAAAACCAAAAAAAGAAGAGATTATGTAGAGGTTGTGGTGAATTGAGTCATCATGATATTAGAAATTGTCCAAAAAAAGTGTAATGATACTTTTATATACATATAAGATTTTGTTGAATTTTTATATTTAATAATATATTATTAATTTTTGTACTAATCATAGTTTAATGCTTTGCAATATTGTTGAATTGAAAATAGAACATATTCAAATGAGTGACTAAATATTTGTTCATTTCTCAAATGAGCAATAATTCCTTGCTCAATAATCAAATGAGCAAATAATTATTTGCTCATTTGGTAAGTGAGCAAATTAGCTATTGTATGAACTTGGAACAATTATACTCTTGTTTCATCTCCCAGTCCAAAATCAGCTCTCCTTGGGTCAAATGAGCAAACATATCTTTTCTCAATCATCAAATGAGCAAGTAATTCCTTGCTCACTTAGCAAATAATCAAAAAAGGTAAAAGCTCATTTCTTAAATGAGAAAAAATAGTTGCTCATTTGTGAAATGATCAAACATTTCTTTATTCATTTATCAAATGAGCAAGAAATTCTTTGAACATTTCTCAAATGAGCAATAATTCCTTGCTCATTAATCAAATGAGCAAATAGTTAACTACTCATTTTGTAATTATTTGCTCATTTGGCAAGTGAGCAAATTAGCTATTATATGAACTTGGAACAATTGCACTCTTGTTTCATCTCCCAGTCCAAAATCAGCTCTCCTTGGGTCAAATGAGCAAACATATCTTTTCTTAATCATCAAATAAGCAAGTAATTCCTTGCTCACTTAGCAAATAATCAAAAAAGGTAAAAGCTCATTTCTTAAATGAGCAAAAATAGTTGCTCATTTGTGAAGTGAGCAAACATTTCTTTATTCATTTATCAAATGAGCAAGAAATTCTTTGAACATTTATCAAATGAGCAAGAATTCATTGATCTATCATTTAATGAGCAAACATCTGTTTGCTCATTTAACAAATGAACGAATATTTCAAATGAACACTGGTTGTATATAACAAGGTATGTGAAGTAAAAACAAATAAAAGATTGAATTTTAATTCAAATATAATCATCACTATAGTAAAAAAAGGGTAGGCTTCTATTGAGAAAATCTGTTTATAAATCAGTTTTACATCATTCAAAGACTACTTAAAAGTAGATAAAATCTTAATTTACCCAATTCCCTAAACCAAAAAAGACAAATCATCACTACTAACTATTTAATTCCCTAACATTCAGCTTTCTTCAGTCTTTTGCTCTTTCTTCCTTGAACTTTTTCTTCTTCAGGCTCTTCTTTTTCAGCATTTTCTTCTTTATCAGCAACAGAAACTTTACTTTGCTTTTTCTTCTTCTGAGCAATTTCTTTAACAGATTGAATAGTGTTCACTTCACTTGTAATTATTCCCAGGGTGTACTTTTCACGAAGTTTAGTCAAGATTATCAACTGCAAAACAAATAACATAATCAAACCCTATAAAATTAAGGAGATTTCAATAACATGAGCAAACATGTAAAAGTAACACCACAAGTTGCAGTTGTAACTTGTAAGGCAATGGCCTACGGTATTGCTAGATTAATGGACCATAGACCTCAAAATTAAAGTAAACATTTGATAGGAATCCTTGCTCATTTATGAAATGAACAAGTAAATCCTTGCTCATTTGTCAAATGAGCAAACATTTCTTTGCTCATTTGATAAATGAACAAGTAATTTCTTGCTCATTTAGCAAATAATCAAAAAGTTAATTGCTCATTTCTTAAATGAGCAAAGAATTAGTTGCTCATTTGTGAAATGAGGAAACATTTCTTTGTTCATTTATGAAATGAACAAGTAAATCCTTGCTCATTTGTCAAATGAGCAAACATTTCTTTGCTCATTTGATAAATGAGCAAGTAATTTCTTGCTCATTTGATAAATGAGCAAGTAATTTCTTGCTTATTTAGCAAATAATCAAAAAGTTAATTGCTCATTTCTTAAATGAGCAAAGAATTAGTTGCTCATTTGTGAAATGAGCAAACATTTCTTTGTTCATTTATGAAATGAACAAGTAAATCCTTGCTCATTTGTCAATTGAGCAAATAATTTCTTGCTCATTTAGCAAATAATCAAAAAGGTAATTGCTCATTTCTCAAATGAGCAAAGAATTAGTTGCTCATTTGTGAAATGAGCAAACATTTCTTTAAATTAAGCAAATAGACCAAAACATCTTATTATTAATGAGACTAATCTAAAAAACTTACATTATTTTTCTTCAAACCAGGATCCCACTTTGCACAACCCATGTATGTTTCCATGAGTCTCATCACTGCAACTCCACAATGCAAATGATTTTTATCCGAAGACTTCCATGGACCATTAATCACAGAAATTTCCATCCGCTTGATATCATTTGCCAAAATAGAACTCTGTACATTTCCTTCACATTGAATAAAGATTGAAAAAGCAGTTCTCTGAAAATTAAAACATCAAATAAGTAAACATAATAAAATCTGATCATTCAAGTAAAAGAAACAAACATAATGTGAATAAAGATTAACTTTTAAGCCATACCAAATGTTTTAAAAGCTGTTTATGATCTCCAGCATCTTTGTTATAATCAAAAAGCTCGATATTACCATTTAGTGTGGTAGTGTTAAAACATACCAAATAGTAATGATCTTCTTCATAAACTGGGAAGAAAAAAAGTTGAATATCCTTGTGTGGTACAACTGATTTTATGTACAAATTCTCAGCAACCTCAAAAAACATCTTATTCCGATGGGCAACAGAATCTATCTCATAGTGAATAAGACAGTCCTACATGTTAAAGAAAAAATAATTAATTACAACAAAAAAACAAAATAATTCAATAAAACAAAATAAATGAAAGAATTTGAACTTACGGTAGCACTAAGGTCAAAAAAGAAACGAGCAGGAGAATTTGGATCTCTAAACTGCTCATTATAATTCAGAATGCTACACCAAGCATTAACGATCTCTGTATCAACTTTATATTTATTATAAAACTTCTCAAGATGTAATCTCAAAATTTCAAGACCATTCTCTCCATAAAATACTGGTTCACTGCATAAAAAGAATAAAGAAAGTTAGTATGACTAAAACAAATGGAAGTTAATGTACAAGATAATAAATTCTATAGATAAAAAAATACTTACAAACGATTTTTATCATCAGCAAACATTGCTCTCAAGACGCTCGTCTGAACTGGTGATAATGGATTGTAAATTATCATAATGCGGGACTTAAAAGGTGATCTAAGAAGCACTGATGGCTGAGGTTTGCGTTTCTTTGGAATAAAACTCTTCTTTTCAGTATTACCTTTTCTCTTATGCACAATTAAAGCTTCTTGAGCATCAGAAATGAGATCTTGAGGATTAGCAATCAGAGCATCACCAACAGCTTGAGAAGCATCAGCAACAGAAGCACCAACTTGTGCACTGACAGAAGCAACTACAGGTTCAGTAGGCGCATTGCTAGGGGGAGAATCAGTTTCTTGAGAAAAGACTCCTAAACTGAATGTAGGAGTTCCAGATTCTTTGGCAAGTGAACGTCCTGAAGCAGATTTGAAACTTGAATCTCCAATTTTTTTGAACACATTTTCAGCAGCCCTATCTGAACATCCAACATTAGGGATACAACTTGCTATCTGCACACTTTCATAAGCAATCTTAGTAACATCAATGGGTTCCGATTCATTTTGATGAACAACCATTGCATTGATTGAAGATTCAGCATGCTTTTTGTTGCTTGAAATCTCAGAAAACCTATCCCAAGCTTCAATTATTGCTGGATCTTGACAATACCCTTCATCTTGGCTAAATGAAAGAGTATTATCTTCAGTCAAAGTTTTGGAGCTCATCTTATACTCATCACAAATGCCCATGGCATCTTCCTTCAACTTTTGTATCTTCTTGTTGTTTGGAAAATACTTGATGGCAGTTTCATGTTTTTTACTGAAATTCATGTATGCCAAGACCAGGTTTGTAGATGCTGTTGCAAGCTCCATAAGGCATTTCTGTAAAAAAAAAATAAAAATAAAAAAATACATAAATAAGATAAATATAAATGAGAAGAGTAAATATGAAATGAGCAAAGTGGAAATGAAATGAGCAAAGTGGATATGGAATGAGCAAAGTCATATAAAAATGAGCAAATTGAACTTTATATGAGCATTGAAGTTTTTGCTCATTTGACAAATGAGCAAAAAATTAATTGCTCATTTGACAAATGAGCAAAAAATTAAGAACTATAATGCTCCTGCTCACAAGAAATATCCACATATTTATCATATATGATTTTCACAAGATTGCAGTAACCAAAGACCAACATTTACATAAAATACTTTTTCTATATTCATGAGATGCATATGAGTAATGAAAAAGCACACATATGGCCACTTGCCTCTATGCATCATACTGAGAAGAACTCTAAAAATGAACAAAAAATTAATATTGGTTTCCAGAAAACTCATATAAATACCTTCTTTGGATCTTGTTCACTTTCTTCATTTTTTGTACGAATTGGATCAGATTGTTCATAAAGACAAACAAACAAAAAAAGAAAGTTAGAACAAGTTTGAAAGCAAATATCTTAACAAATATAAACCAATCTTACTTATAACACATAACCAATTGCATAATTTGCTCATCTGTCAAATGAGCAAAAAATTATTTACTCATTTCAAATATGAGCAAGTAATTGCTTACTCATTAGACAAATGAGCAAAAATTAGTTGGTCATTTCCAAAAAGAACATAGAATATTACAGTATATATGGTTACCTTATTGGCAATTACTTGAGTTTCCACTTCAAAAGGAATGAATTTTTCCTAAATAAAAAACAAAAAAGTTAAAAAAAGTAGGATAAAAAGGAAAAGAATAAAACAGAAAATTATAGTTAAACACCATTTTAGGCTGTATCATGCTAGAAGAACCAGCATCAAGCTTTTTAGCACGAATATTTCCAAGCCTCCCTTTAAAGAGTTCCAATTTCTCACGTGTTGACAGCATAGCTGTTGTCCACCCTTTCAAGATTGGAATTTCACGTGCAGCTCGAACTTCCTCAAGTACAAATTGATCAACATATAATAACTACAAAAAGTAAGAAAAGAAAAATTAGTAATTAAAAATAAAAAATAAGTAAGAAATACTACATTAAAAATAAACAAAAATTAAAGTAATACCATAAGAAACAATAAAGACCCAGGAAAAGAACGAGTTGGACGTTCTTCCCATAAAAGCTTGCCCTTCACGAGAGAATCAAGGATATACTTTGACCAATTCAAGTCCTTGATTTTATCAACATCAGAAAGAAATGTAAGAATATCATAATTAATATTCATGTTTTGTTTCCCTGACAAAAAAATGAGCAAAACAAAAGAGAAATGAGCAGATAGAAATTTAAGTGAGAAAAATAAAATAGAAATGAGCAAACTAAATTGAAAATGAGCAAATTGAAAGTAAAATGAGCATAATAAAAATAAGAAGACTACCATCCATCAGTGTAGACACACAAAGAACTACAAAGTTCCGTTTGAACATAGCACTAGCTGACTTATGCTCCTTCAAAAACTCTTTAAGCTCCCCTATTTTGATAGAGAGTGAGTTGCTTTGGAATTGCTTTTTCCATTGCTGAATGACTTTTTTATTTCTGGAAAAATTATTTTTATCAATCTCTATGCCCCCTATTGGCAACCCAAGAACTTCATGCACATGGTCTTCAGTAATACGGAAAGGATCAGAATCAGGAATATTTAATGAGCACGTCTTAGCATCAAAGTACTGCACCAACCATAAACCCAACCGCAAAGGCAGTTGGGTCACCTTCAAAAACTCCATCGACCCAAATCCTATATCTCTAACTGCTTTCAACTGATTTTGTGAAACTAAAACTGATTCCATAACTTGAACAATGGATGAGGGTGACATCCGACTATGCAATGTCCCATGAATGTGAGACTTTAAACCTTCCACTTCATTGCCTGACTTCAAACCTTGCAATTCATTGCTGGATTTCATCTCCACTACCTTAATCATCTATTTTTCTTTCTTTAATGTGTCCTTTAAAACCCATTTTCCTTTGTCATTAGAAGATCCTGTCTTGAAACTCATTCCTTTATATTGTGGCTGTGTAGAATGACCAACAACTCCTAATTGTGTTGGCCCTGCTGCATCTTCGTCACCACCAACAACTCCTAACTGTGATGCCCCTAATGCATCTTGGTCACCACCAACTCTTAACTGTGCTGCCCCTACTGCATCTTGGTCACCACCAATAACTCTTAACTGTCTTGCCCCTGCTGCATCTTGCTCACCAACATTAACAGCAGAATTTGTCTCAACAGATGTCCTGCTCAACAAAATAGGTATCCTTGATGTCAAATGAGCAAATACTTAGCTACTAATTTAACAAAATGAACAAAAACTTAAATGCTCATTTCTCAAATGAGCAAATAGTTAATTGCTCATTTCTCAAATGAGCAAATAGTTAAATGCTCATTTGTCAAATGAGCAAATAGTTAGTGCTAAAATGAAAAACAAAACATAAAATGAACAAGTTATCAACTACTTTCAAAGCTGTGAAGAAGTTAGAGAACTTGTTTTTAAACTCAAATTCTTTCTCACTGATATCTAATTTAAGACCTGATGTGCAACATAATGAACTAACTTCTAGGCTTCTGATGTGAAAAGCCAAATAGTAAAACGCCTTCAAACTATCAGCTTCTTGGCTTCTAATGTGAAAAGCCGAACTAAGTACACGACGAAGTTGGTAGCTTTTTGGTGACAATAGTAATAACATTGCACAGGGAATTTTGATTGTGATAATTTCTAAGACAAACAAAAGAGATGAGAGCCCTGTACTCCCATCTTAAACTATTTTTTTTTCCTATTTGCTTTCACATACAAGTATTAACCAGTGGCAGTTTTAGATGTATTGAAAATTACTTCCCAACATAATCTACAACTTTTTATTGCTTGTAAATGTTAATTAAAAAGCTAATATTTCATAAATGAACAACAAAACATAAAATGAACAAGTTATCAACTAATCTACAAGAACTCCCATACAAGTAATACAACTAATCAACTAATCTACAACAACAAAAATAATAATAACTCAAATAATAAAAATAAAATGAGCAGAAACACATACATTGTATTTTCTTGAGGAACATTTGCAGAATCCATAGCAATTACTTCTAGGTTTCTAAAAAAACAAAGAAAATGTAAGATAATTACTCATATGAAGCAAAATTAAAACTAAAATCAACTAATAATTACTCAAATAAAGCTATAATCTAACAAAAAATAAGATAAAACCAGAAAATAAAACATAATTGAGAACTAAAGTAAACCGAAAATCAAATTAAAATACACAAAATAATTAAAATACCTAAAATCAAGCTAAAATTAACACAATAGCACAAATTATCAGTGAATTCTAGGTTTCCAAAAAAAACGAAAAAACTGGACAATAACAAAAATAAGCAAAATCAACTTGATAACTACTCAAAAAAACGAAAATAAAACTAAAATCAATGAAAAACAAAGTAAAACATTATCGACACAAATTGATAAACAATGTGAGCTGAATGTGAAAATCGAAATGATAACTACTAAAATCAAACGAAAATCAAACAAAAATCGAAATGAAAATCAACAAATGTAACTGAATGTGACCTAAAATTAATTGAAGAACACGAAAATATAAACATTAAACTCACCTTGAAAAAGAATTGATGAAGATTGAAGGAGTAGTGATGAAAAATCAGAGAGAATAGCAGAGAGAAAGAGAGTAGAAAATAGAGAAATTGTGAGGAGAGAGAAAATAGCGCGTGAAAGAAGAAGGAGAAGAGGGAAAAAACGCAGGAGTTTTGTTTGACCGGGATTTAATTGTGGCCGTTTGATGTAACTGATCCAACGGTTATAATTAGTCCTCACATATAATAGGGTTCTCACATAAGGGATGTGGTCTCATATGATCCCATTTCTATATATATATATATATATATATATATATATATATATATATATATATATATTACTCATCATATATGTCATATTTATGCACGTATAGTAGTCGTCCATATGGACCATATTGGTAAGTCATTGTCTATATTACTCCTCTTTTTTTTTTTTTTTTGACAGATATATTATTCCAATTTGCAACTCATGAATTAATGACCACTTAATAATTATAATTGTAAAATAAAATATTATATCACCATAATTGTATGATTCATTAATTCCATGGTTGTCATTTGAATTTTTAAAACTAAAAGGTTCAGATTTACTAATTTTTGAATTATTTTTAAATGTTACTCCGTAATATAAATTTAAAATTACTTCATCACTTCAAAAAAAATATTTAAATTTTTATAATATTTAATTTTCAAAATATTATTTTATAAAATTATTTTATGAAATTCAATTTTAATTATTATTAAAATCAAACATTAAAATAAAAAAATTTACAAAATTTTGTTCTTCATTGTTGAACCATGACCCAAAATAACCACCAACCATCTCTAATTGGACAATAAAATCTACACCAATTCCATTTATAATCTTGTTTATCTGAACGGTCAATCCAATTCCTTCATGGATTCGCTCGTGTGCTTTTTTTTTTAACAATTAGGTTGCAATTCAAGTTTGTTCTTCATAAATGTAACGAAGTATTTGAAAAATAAAGAGCATAATAAAAACACTTTAATGAATTATATTGGAAATCGAAACTGTAATTGAAAATCAAACCCTTAGAAAAATTGGTTGTTTCAAAAATATAATTTTTGCATGTCCCCGCTTTACAATAATTTTATTGTACATCAAACATTTTGTGAAAAGTGACCCTTTTTTCTTACAAAAGTGACCCTTTTTTTTTTTTTTTTTTACTAAAATGACCATTTTTCACAAAAGTGACCATTTTTATCATGAAAGTGACCCCCCTTTTTCACAAAAATGATTATTTTTTTTCAAAAAAGTAATTAAGCTACATATGCAAAACAAAGTATCAAAATAAAAAAAAAATTAAACACAAAATTAACAATAGTCATGAAAAAACAGTACAATCATTCAAACAAATCAAAACTCGCCGCCAAAACCACCGCTAGCGACGCTGATAACGCTGAAACCATCTCTGATTCCACCATTTTCGACCATCTCACCCAGCAAAGCGACGACAATAACGACAACTATTTTTTCGAGTTAGAGCTCACTTTACCTCCTTCCGACTTCAAATCTTCTCTCTCCACTCCTTGCTCAAAAAATTCATCAGAAAACTTCTATAATTGTGTAGAAGATAAGGAATCGATCTGAGCCGAAAATTAAGTCGAAACCTCAATCTCCGATTTTGATTCTTCGCTCAGCTTCTTCGAAGCTTCGAGTGTTCATGTTCGGAAAATTCAATAAGAAATCGACACGTGTTGAGGATGTGTTTGGAGAGTGTTTCCTCGATTTCTTCTGCAAAACGCAGCAATTCAAGCTTATTAACTGTGAAGTTCCGAATTGAAGACGGTTCAATCATTCCGAAGTCTTTCCAAAAACTTTCAATTGTTTCCTTTTGTAGCCCGATTTACACTAAATTAGTGTAAATCGGGTGTGATTAAACATTTGTGATTACATTATACTCTCTCTTTCTTTCTTTCTCTTCTCTTATCTTCTTCTTAAATCCATCACTAACTTTATGATCGGAGTGTTATTCCCGAACTCACCCCGGGTTAGCTAACTTGCACTGATTGTATAGGAACTTAGTTGGACGATAAATTCTTCATTGATCTTGAATACGGGATACTGAAGTATTTCCGGAATAAGGTTGGATTAACTAGAGAAAAGAGTATATGGAATTACCACTACTACAAAAACTAGAATAAGAAACGCAAGATACAAAACGGTTAACTTAGTTAGGCGATCTCTAGGATTATATAGAACGCCTATCAAAGTTGACCGTTCTATATGATTTATTTTATTATTTTTATTAAATTGTGATTTTATTATATAGAACGCATTTCTAAATTAACCGTTTTATTTGATATATCATCCATTCGTATAACTAACCTTTATTAATTAGGATCGGACTTTAGAATTATTTTTGGAGCATAATCCTTCTTAATTATGTCAGATTAGAGTTTGTCATCCAGGCGTGTCATAGAGGTTTAGATTGGATTATAAGACCAGTTATGTAATTTTTGTACACCATACGTAACATACTAACATATATAGATTACCTTTTCTTTTTCTTTTTTTTTTTTTTTTATTTTTTTTTTTTACTACTCCATATATAACACTTAGAAACTAGATCATAGACTTCCCTTTATTCTTTATTCAATTATCGTTGATGTACAAGAAGTGTACAATTGAACTACATTACCAGATATAAACTATAAAAGTTTTTAATCCAAATACCATAATATACATTTGAGATTCAACACAAGCTAAGCTTAATTTAAGATCAATGTTAGACTTGCAACAAGATAGGCAAGCAACAACAATAATAACAACATCAACGAGCAACTTCATCTTGGATCCACCTTTTATTTAGAGGACAATCCAAATTTGTAGGTTTTACTAGGACTGCAACAGAAGTTCCCATCTCCTCCAAAACCATACTTGGTCTGATAACCAGGATACTCGAGACGTTTAAACTTGGCTGCTTGAATTAGATATAACCCTTGATCGCTTCCTAGTTTTGGTATATCCCATCGACGATAAAATCTACTAGATTTCGAAGTGATGTGTATTTCACCATCTTCTGCGATCATCTTCTTTGCGTTTCGTAAAAATCCACTTATCAGCTTTTGATGCATACTGCAAAGCATTGAAAAGTTCTAAGATGCACATTGAGATGCTTCTAGAATAATCCCCTTAAAAAAAAAAAAAAAAAAAAAAAAAAAAAAAGACATTTTGTGAGAAACTACCTAATAAAGCCTAAAATTTGTGAGAAACTACCAAATAAAAAAAATATTGTAAGAAACTGCCTAATAAAAGATAAAATATTGTACTCCGTAATATACTACCTTTAACCGAAATTCCACCGTTGACTTAATTGAGCAAGCCCTATTTTCTCATATTGATTAACATCATTGTATCTCAAAATGGCATATTGATAAATAAAAGCAACTTTTTTAATATTTTATTTTATTTTATTTTATTTTTTGTACTGTTTTGTTTCTAATCTTTCGTCCCCTCACCTTCACCAAATCACCAGTGTACTCCATTAAACCACTATCAACTATAAACCACCATCATCGTGTTGCTCATAAACCACCATCATCTTTGTCGTCCCCTATTTTCTTCAACCTCCATACCTTTTCGGTGGCTTCGTCGCCGAATTATATGAAAAATCCTAATAAAAATAGAGAAATTAGGGCTTGGTTAAGTGGTTAACCCTTTAGGGAAAGGTTTGACTTCTACCTTCATCGAAGATGTTCATGTATTCTGATTTCTCTATTGAATTTCATTAAAGTAGTTGAGAGAATGGAGAACAGATGGAGGGAAGAAGGAGAACGGACAGAGGAAAAGAATGCCAATTTAAGAACAATTTACATAATTAGCCCCACTTACATACCCAAAATGACAAAAATATCCCTTTGAGATACTTATCATGTTTATCAAGAAGAGAAACTTGGAATTATTTGACTTAATTTTAGGATGTTGATCCACCTTAGAATACCCCCAGCACCACCATGAGGGTTGGTTTTCAAGGTGGTAAGGTTATTTTCGGGGTGGTTGGAGGATATTCCAAGTTGGTGAGGGTAGATTAGTGCTTTGGGATCGATGGTGGTTTTAAGGGTTAGAGGTGGTGATTTTGGGGTTGAAATGTGGTTTAGATGTGGTGTAGACGATTTCAAGCAAGTTGTGTTAGTTTTGGGAATGAAGGTGGTTTTAGAAGTGTTTTGAGGTCGATCATCGAGGGAAATTCGGTGTAAGTAATATTTTACAACATTTTACATTTTCTTAGATAGTTTTTATACAACATTTTACCTTTATTAGGTAGTTTACTATAACATTTTTTAATTAGGTAGTTTCTCGCAAAATATGAGTTTAATTAGGTAGTTTCTCACAAAAAAAAAAAACCCCAAAAAAATTACCGAGTAACATTTCAGACTCATACTAAGTACAGAGTAACTTTTTTACTACATTTTTGTTTTCAAATATTATAGGGTTGCAGGTTTGCAACAACTAATGAAAGTGGTCTTATGAATTGTGATGGTAAGACAATGTTACTCAAGAATTTTATTTTATTTTACTTTTTTAATACTCTGTATAATTACAATAATTTCAAGTTCTTCAAACTAATTCTTTACTCTATTTGTTGAAATACGGGGTAACAAATTTGAATTTACTACTCCAACTTGTCCCACTACGTTTTTTTTTTTCTTTATGTGTGAAAAACCACAAGCATTGTTCTATCTATCTTCAAATAACTTTATGGTACGAAAAGAATATGATAGAGAAAAAAGCTTATTCTTACCGTAATTCATGATCACCTTTACCAAATTTCCCAGCATGAGGAAAATTGAAAATCACACGATCAAACATCATGCTACCGACGAAGGGATGCTTCACCATTTTTGTGGCGTTGACACCATGAAGGACCACACTACCTCTAGTCTCCAACTCCGCCTTATTGTTGGGGAACTCACGGTAGTTTTTGATTAAAAAGTCTGCAACATTACTTACTTCTACATTGTTACAAAGATACATATTTTTTTTTCAATATAGTTACAAATTAAACTTGATCTTATAACACCGCGTAAACAATTACAAACTCAAAAAAAAAAAAAAAAAAAAAAATCGCGTTACCTTCATGGTTGAGCGAAGTTGCAATAATGTTAGAAGCCGATAAACCAAAATCAACAGCCAAACTAGCCGAGAAAGAGAAGTTGCCTTCACCAACGAGTAGCACCCTTTGATCCCTTGTGTACGGCCCTATTTTACCAACTCCTATTTTATGTAACACTCTCCGTGCAACTTCTGCTATAACTTGATCATAAATATAGGCCATGTTTGGTAATTGGCTTTTTAATGGCTTTTTGGTTAGCTTTTGGGTTTTGGCTTTTTAAGGTGGTCAAACAGCCAAAAAATGTGTTTAGTAATTGGCTTTTTAGTCAGCAAAAAAGTTGGCTTTTAAGCCAAAATGAAAAAGCTGCTTTGAGTAGCTTTTTTGTTGGCTTTTGGCTTGTTGGCCCACAAATTATCTAATAAACAGCCAACAACCACCAATTAATTTACCAAACACTTTTATAAACAGCCAACTTAAACAGCCAATTTAAAAAGCCATTATAAACAGCCAAACATTCCAGCTGATCAAACAAGCCAAGTGAACCAGCCAACAGCCAACCGCCAACAGCCATTTGCCAAATCAAGCATAGATTCTTCGTTACTTTCACTGATCAAATCGAGCACAACATGGGGTGCTGGTGATGAATCTAAGTTGTCGTCGTCATCCTCATCATCAATCCATGGACTACCGGTTCTTGATTCAAAAACCGGCTGAAAATGGTCGGATATGTTGACGTAGTACTGGCTTTCTAGCTGATTATTATGATCAACATAATAAGTTTGGTGATTATTGGACTGAACATCTTTTCTTTGTGTTTCATTTCTTGATTTTTGGCAAATCCAACTACATAAGTTGGAAGATATTTGACCCATTTTTTGGACTAGCTAGCTATAATACTGTACGACTAGAATCTATCTTATGAACTTTCATATATGGAGTGTATACTGCATAATAATTTTAATCTAACGATTGGAAGTAAATAATAAGTTGACGACTTGATTGACTTCACATGAATTTTGATTGGCACCTAATTACCCACTCAATATTCCATTTGATGAAGTAAAAGAATTTTTTTTATTGAATAGATATAAAGTGAACAATAAAGAACAATAAAGGCTCGCTACTATCAAACTTCAAGTTAAGGAAAGCTTCAAGAGTTGAAGACATTCCATGTAAAGTTAAAAGTATACTGAGTAGTTTAATAGGTACGGAGTTCCCTGTTACGACTACTTACGAGTAGCTTATTTCGTGTCTTACATATACATTGATACAAGCATAACCTTAAACTTTTATGTTGATAGTAACAAACTAACAATGAATACAATTAAATACAATTGGATACGTTAACCGTAACTCTTCTTCTTTATCCAGGCTTGGGACTGACAACGAAAACCAACTTACAGAGTTAAGCATATCAAAGTTTTAAAAAGTATGAGTACTATTTTTTAAAACTATTTTTTTTAAAAAAAATTAAGAAAAAAAAAACAAAATTCATAAAAAATAATAAGAACCCCATATATAGTTATAGTTATAATATATACTACTCCTATTGGACATAGCCTTGTTTTTTTAGCTTTGAGACTATGGCTTAGGGCCTGTTCTCATACGTTTATGTTCAGTTCTGTTCAATTCAGCTCAGCTCAACTCAACTTAGTTGAGTTTAGTTCAGCTCAGCTCAGCTCAATTCAGTTCAGTTCAATTCAGTTCAGCTCTTAATTTCCTTCTCTTATAAAATATTCATTTCAGTTCAGTTCAGCTGAGTTCAATCAATGAGAACAGGCCCTGAACTGAGCTGAACTGAACTAAAATGAATATTTTATAAGAGAAGGAAATTAGAAGCTGAACTGAACTGAACTGAATTGAGCTGAACTGAATTGAACTGAATTTCAATGTATGAGAACAGACCCTTAGTACTTTAGTATTTAAACCTTTAGTGGTATGAAATAATCCGTAATTAAAAACATAATCCCTCCATGCCTTATTGATAGTCCTTTATGGCCAATTGTTAGTCCCAAATTGATAGTCTAATTTGCTTTTTACAAGTACTCTCTCTGTCCCTGAATTACATTTCTACTTCTCTCTATTATAATAGGAATTTATTAAATGCTAAAAATAGGAATCTATTAATATGACGAAGGGAGTACCATTAATATCAATTTTTTACCGAAATTCCCTCAAATTTGCAATAATATTTGTGCAAATTTAACTGTTTCATGTAAATTTTACTTTTTCATGTATTTTTATTACTTTCTCTACTTTTTTACATACCCAATGTTAATTTACCTTTTTAGTGTAATTTTACTACTTTTATTTATTTTTATTAATTCCCGTAAAAATTACCCATAAAAGACTATCAACAATGGACAGAGGGCGACATAGAGTAATAATTGTAATTATTAGTATTCCATTCATTTGTCATTATGCTTTTTCCATGCTTATTCCACTGTATATTATTAAAACTCGAAGTTTTTTCTATAAAAAAAATCTGTAAGTCTCATATGAGAAGGAAAAGAGAAATGGCAGAGGTACAAAATATTGCAAGTACTATTAATTAGTTTAAAAGCCAATAACTAAAGTGAAAAATAAATTATGAGAATAGCTTTTGAAAAAAGAAAGTTAAAGTGCGTGATAACGAAACCAATTAGACTTACTTGGTGACTTAGGAACAAAGTATATTGTGTACGAACCACACAGAATTAGTAAAACTGTAACTAAAATAAAATTAATACTGTAAATTAATTATTTTAATTTTTTTTCATTAAAATAATTTTTTTTCACATACATACCTGTTCTCATGTAATTATCCCCATTTATCAAAATATTCATATATTTCCAATACAACTACAAACATATTTAGCTACTCCAAATACAAATATATTCCTATTTTTAATATGGATTTTGCTAACGAGCGCACCGGGGCTAGAAATTTTGCTAACGAGCGCCCCATGACATTAGATTAGGAATAATTATATTGGTTGAAATAGTATTAAATTAGGAATGTATGACAAAATCACGCGTCGTTCGGTGTAATAATTAATATTAGTTTTACTCTAATATTTTTCACTTTTAATTCTCTTATTTAACGCCCCAGGGGCGCTTATTAGCTTTTGCCTAGTAGTAGTAGTAGCAGCAACAGCAGCAGTAGTAGCAGCAGCAGTGTAGCAGCAACAGCATCAGCATGTGCTTACCAAAAATTAGTGCTTGTGTTACTAAATAATTTACAAACTTTACTGCTTGTTTATTAGTACCTATTTTTGAAATTATTTGGGGTTTTCTGTCATTATAGACGACCTTAAATCCTTAATACACTATTTTTAGTCGAGGTTCTACGAATGTCCAATTTCTTTTGTAATCAATATGCCTTTGGATACTTCTGGGCCTTTAATACATGTTATAGTAAAAAAAAAAAATCAAAACTCAATAGAGAACGGGAAGAATTGAAGAGCACGAAGACTTCTTTTTTTTTTTTTTTTTTTTTTTTAGGGGGGAGAACACGAAGACATATTTCAATAGTCTATTGGAATATGGTAACAAGACCCATTACAATAGTTGAAGACTTATATGACGAAAATTACTCAATTAAACCACAAAATATGTTACACAATATATTTTGTAAATAATAAAACAACGATTCATTTGTTAATTGGAATTAAACTATTTGAACACCATATAATAATAAAAATAAAAATAATTAAAAAAAATTCTAAAGGAGATTGCCAAACTCATCAATTCTTGATACATGTTATTGAAGTAAATAAGTAAATGACATATTATGGTTAGCAAATTAAAATAACACAAGATTTAAACAAAATAACATAAGGTTTAGGCAAAATAACTCAAACATAATTGGTATGAAATACATGATCCAGGAGTTATAATTCTAATTGTATATATACATTCAATACAAGCTTAATTTAAGATCAATGTTAGACTTGCAATAAGTAAAGCAAGCAACAACAATAATAATTAACAACATCAACAAGCAATTTCAACTTTTAATTTATTTAGAGGACAATCCAAATTTGTAGGTTTTACTAGGGTTGCAGTGAAAGTATTTGTCCCGTCCAAACCCAAACTTGGTCTGATAACCAGGATACTCGAGATTTAAACTTGACTGCTTGAATTAGATATACCCTTGATCACTTCCTAGTTTTGGTATATCCCATCGACGAAAAAATCCATTACATTTCGATGTGATGTGTATTTCACCATCTTCTCCGATCATCTTCTTCGCGTTTTGTAAGAAACCACTTATCAGCTTTTGATGCATACTGCAAAACATTCACAAAGTTCTAAGATGCATATTAAGATATTGATAGAGTATAAAACATATTTCTGAGCCTCAACCATCAGCTTAAGCTTCTCCGGAAAATATTAATAGAGTATTATCAATATAAAACATATTGATAGAGTATTATATACTTTAATACTTCCCCGGAAAATATAAACACTTCTATTATGCTTACTTTGTTTCATCAAATTCTTTTTATATTATTGTTTAAAATAATTTGTCCTTTCATAAGGTCCTTCAACCTTTGGATTAAAAACAAAAGTCCTTCAAACTTAATCTTTACTTCTTTTTTTTTGTTTCGTAAAATTCTTTTCATTATTTGTTGTTTAAAATATTTTATACTTTATATTCACTCTGTCCCTTATTTTTTTGCCCCATATAATTTATAAAGCTCTCATAAAAAAAAATAATAATAATAATAAGTCTTTCAAAAAAATTAATGTTTACTACAGAGTTAACTATATTCTTGTCAAAATAACAAAATTATTTTGTTTTAAACCCTGAGTTGGTCCACTTGGGACTAGGCTTCTTTTTATCTTTGCACTCTCAAAAAAATTGAAATTAATAATCACAATTCACAATAATCCACTTCTTGTATTGCTTTATCTATTTTCAAATAACATTATGGTAGCTATTCAAAAAAAAATAATAATAATAATAATAATAACATTATTGTACGGAAATATAGAGTGGAGAAAAAACTTGTTCTTACCGTAGTTCTAAATCACCTTTACCAAATTTCCCGGCGTGAGGAAAATTGAAAATCACACGATCAAATGTCATGCTACCAACGAAGGGATGATTCTCCATTTTCGTGGCGTCAGACACCATGAAGGACCACACTACCTCTAGTCTCCAACTCCGCCTTATTGTTGGGGAACTTCCGATAGTTTTTGATTAAAAAGTCTGCCAATTCATTACAAAGATACACATTTTTTTCAATAATCTAGCTACAAATAAACTCGATCTTATAAGTTATAACAACGTGTAACCAATTACGGGGTAATTAAGTACTATGATGAGAAGAGAATGAGAGGAATATATTTTTTGTGTATTAAAATTGAATTACAAGGAGCACTATATATACATACAAGAGTATCATATCCTTGATATGATTTTATCTAATGAAGGTAACAAAATATTGCCTAAGGATATTTACAATCAATTAAATCACCTAAAATATTAACAGGATAAATTAATGAGATACAAGAATATTGTCAACTAGAATTAAGGGATTGTAACGAGAGACATTATACGATATTATCTTTATCATGCCCCCGCAAGTTGGACGATCGGTTAGTGAGACCAATCTTGGACATCAATGTTTGTAAACGAGCCCGAGGTAGAGGCTTCGTGAGTGCATCAGCTAGTTGATCGCTGCCAGAAATGTATGAGACCCGAACAACACCACCTTGCACATGTTCACGCACAAAGTGATAGTCCAAAGCAAGGTGTTTCATTTTAGAGTGGAATTTTGGGTTTGCGGCAACGTAAGTAGCTCCCATATTATCACTATATATGGCTGGTGGAGATGTAGATGTGAAACCAAGCTCCTTTAGGAGATTAAGGAGCCACAAAACTTCAGCAGTAGTGTTGGCAATAGCTCGGTATTCAGCTTCGGTTGATGAGCGAGCAAGTGTGCGTTGCTTCTTTGAACTCCATGAAATAGCATTGCAACCAAGATAGATGATATATCCTGTGGTGGAAACATAGTCATCTTTGTCGCCGGCCCAATCGGCATCAGTAAAAGCATGTAGTGAGCTTGGTGAATTTCTTCGTAGTAAGAGACCATGTTGTGAAGTTCCTGCAAGATACCTTAGTAAACGTTTAAGAGCAGCCCAATGTTCATCTGTTGGCTTATGCATGTATTGGCTTAACCTGTTTACACTGAAAGCAACATCGGGACGAGTTAATGATAAATATTGTAGGCTTCCTACAAGTGCCCGATATTCGGTTGGATTTGAGATAATGGAACCAGATGAGATAGAAAGAGGGGGATGAGTAAGCATAGGGGTTGGTGTTGGCTTAGCATTTTCCAATTTTGCATGTTGGAGAAGGTCAAGGACATATTTTTGTTGACTTAGAAAAATACCATGGGCATGTGGCAGTACTTCAACACCTAGAAAATATGATAGATTACCAAGATCCTTAAGAGAGAAGCGACTTGATAATATTAGAAGCCGATGTACCAAATGCAACAGCCAAACTCGCCGAGAAAGAGAAGTCGCCTTCACCAACAAGTAACACCCTTTGATCACTAGTGTACGGCCCTATTTTACCAACACTTGAATCATTAAATGACACGTAATTTACCGCGGTTGTAACATTTTTTTCTAACACTACTTCCGCTATAACTCGATCATCACCATAGTCTATGACTGACTCTTCGTTACTTTCACGGATCAAATCGAGCACAATGTGAGGAGCTGATGACTTGCTAGTTTACTTTGTTTCCAATAATATTATTTGTTGCATGTTAAATTAATAAATTTAAATTACTTGTTCTTTTTTTTAATATATATAATTTAAGTAATGGTATACGAGTAACATACTACGTATTAATTAATCTCAAATTAACATTATAAAAATTACTCCGTAGTCTATATGATTTATATCTCATATAATATTAAAATAAAATAAAATACTTCTTACTCCGTATTAAACTTCATAACATTTAAATAAATTTCCCTTTCTAAGACAATAACTAGTTGTACTTTAAATTACAAAAAAGGGTGATGAAATTATAAACGATAATAATTATATTAATATGAAAATAATTAAAACTTAACCTTTAAGGAAAACACCTAAATGACAAATGTAATCCTTTTACATAAGCAGAGGGTGTACGGAGTATTAAAACTGAAAGTCTCAAATATGCGTATTAATAACCATTTTAAAAAATAAAATAATACTCGTAAAAAAATGTACTAAGCTAGATAAAAAAAAATGAAAAGGAAAAAGAAAAGAAAAGAAGAAGCAAGAGGTACGACAAAATGCAAACAAATTTAAAAAGCTAATTAAAGTGAAAAAATAATTGATGAGAATAACTTTTGAGAAAAGAAAGTTAAAGTCTTCCTTGGTGGCTTAGGAACGAAGTATATTGTGTACGAACTACACCAAAATTTAAAAAGTGGTTGGCTTAATAAATTTTGCATTAGATCATTTGAAAACTTAAATACTAAGGTTATATTTAGTTAATCTAATTTTGTCTAAATTTATTTTATACGAGTATGAACTTATTATGTACTCCGTATTATATAGAGTATTTTATGTGAACATATTTTTTTTTTCAAAAATTATTGTCTAACTAATATTATATTTTTATGTGATACTTATTATTGGAAGAAAAATTTATTTTAATTTATGTCTGAAATTATCTAAATTTATTTTTCAGAATAAAGATGAAATTATTACGAGTAATTAAATAAGATGAATCCAACATCAGCATGTTTTGTATACTATTACTAGTCACATTTTTCTAAATAACAAATAATATTTATAACATTGACCGAGTAACCTATAAAACTAATTTTGGTTCCAATATAACATTTTTCTAAAAAATTTAAGGTACATGCAGCTGTACCGCGGTACAGATAAAAAACGCGAAAAGAACATGTAGCTATTTTGTAAAGAACATACAATCGTTTTGTACAGAATATATAGTTGTTCTATAAAGAACATCCAATTTTATTTTATTTTATTTTTGAAATTTTGTCAAAAACTACCAATTAAAGTGCGTGTTTTGAAAACAACTACCTATTAAAAAAAATTAAAAGAACTACCACAAAGTTGTAAAAAGTTTAAGTAGCACTACCACTTTAATAATTCCAACTAGAATATTCGGCATGTAAGTTCTACTTTTTACCTTTATCTCATAAAGTCATCATCTAAATTAACTAAATTACCCTTCATAAAGGTAAAAAGTGATAAAAAGTGAGACCCAAATACCGGAGATTTTAACCAAAATTGTTAAAGTGGTAGTGCTAGTTAAACTTTTTATATCTTTGTGGTAGTTCTTTTAAAAAAAAAATTAATAGGTAGTTGTTTTCAAAACACGTGCTTTAATTGGTAGTTATTGACAAAATTTCCTTATTTTTTTCATATCTAAAGAACATCTATAATATTAATAAAGAACATGATAATATTATGCAATGAACATAATCTATATATACCCACCATAATTTGAAGACAAAATTCAATGAACATTTCACAATAAGCAATTAAAAGTATGTCATAAATAAAAGTACATTACAATGACAATTAAATAACATAGACATACGTTCTTTTCACTCTTTTTTGGTGCAAATATGTTCTTTTCGCTCTACATATATTTGATTACATTTTGATAATATATTCTTTTCACTCTAGGTATATGTTCATTACATTTTAATAATATGTTCTTTTCAATATAGCTATATGTTCCTTACTTTTCTATATCGTGTTCTTTCCTACAAAACGACTGTACAATGCACCGTACAAGCGCCTGTAGGAACCAGCAACTGATATTGATTCGAATTTCGACACGAAAAGTTCATCAATGTAAAGTTGTCTAGCTAGAAGCGTTAGCTCTCTTTACTATTACTTCGGAGATCGATATATCAGCCATGCATGCACTGTGAACGTGATTCAAAGTTTTCAATACTTGCCAAGTTGCCAATATCTATAATTCTATATCGAAGATTAAACATCTGAATGTATTCAATCATGAATGGGTTTTTGAAGGCACAAAAGGTTCTGTTATCCATGAAGATTATAAAAACAATACATTACAATCAGTGGCGGATCTGGATTTGAAAAATGGGGGTACGAAATGAAGTTTGATAAAAAAAATTTACAAAGTAATACGTGGATTGCAATATTTTTTTCTTAGGTAAATTTTGAGTTAATAAATCGTAAATTATAAATCATTTTACTTTGTATTAGTATATGCAAATAGGGCTATGACGCATCTCAAGGTTGGTAGATACCGTGAAGCAGAGGTTGATTGTACTGAGGCCTTGAAACTAGATGGCAATCACTTAAAAGCATATATGCGCCGAGCAGCAGCCAGGAAGGAACTTGGTGATCTTAAAGGCTACGTTGAAGATGCAGAATGTGTGTTGAAGTTGAAGCCTGATGATGAAGGAATCAAGAAGCTTTATGCTGAAGTTAAGAAGGTACTAACTGCTGTTCAGATTATTTTTCTCATCTCATATTGCCTTTGTAAAGATTTCTTACTGCTTTAGAGTTTGAATCAAAAAAGTCTATTATAACCTTTTTTACTGAATGACTAAGATTAATCTCTTTGTTCTGGATTATAATGCAGCTCAAATAGTCCTTACCCCGTGACAACTGCTCCACCAGCTCAGGATGATCCATCCATCATACAGGTTCAGAAGGTGATTTTGCTTACTGTTAGTTGAGACGATTAATACAAGAGGGGGGTGAATTGCATAGAGTTCCTAATGACCACTTTTTGCGGATGAATAAACAATACATGTAGGAACTTGCTAAAACAAACAGATTTTACGAGGAAACCTTCCAGGGCTCAACTGGAAGTAAAACCTCGACCCTAGCTAAGGGATTTCAAACACAAACCACTTCACTATAATAGGGCAAACACCAAGTTACAACCTATTAGACACAGACCTTTATTTCACAAGTTCCTCACTGGACTTGCTACTTGATAGGACTCTATCCTACCCAATTTAAGCACCACACTTAAATTCACTCGTACCACCAAAGCACTACCTATACTTCCAAAGTACTAAACACCTGTACCACCTAAGTACAAGACTCACAGCTTCACTTAGAAGCCAACACAAAACTGTATATAAAGCAAACTATAAATTCACCCAAATAACCCACCCAATACAAATATATGACACCTAGTATGATAGGTAAGCAATGCACGAAATCCGAAACTAATATGACAAGTTAGAAGCTTGGCCAACTTACACAATTATAGCATTGTGATTTCTCCATGCATAAACTCACAAAAACCTAAAACCATTTTGTTCACTACTATTTATACAAGTAACACTCGTATAGATCGAAAGTAGGTTTTCTAAAAGATAAATAAGTTAACCTAACTTATCTTTAAACACAGTTTTATGTAAATCAAGTGGGATAAAATCTTTTCCGAAAAATAAGTTTAAAAAGATATTTATTAAAGAGAATTATCTTTTTAACAAACCGATTTAAAGAAAATAATCTTTTTAGAAAATCTTTTCCTAAAATCTATCTTTTATTATTTTTCCATATTTATTTTATTTACCAAGCAAACTGATCACGCTTCTAATAAATTTCGTGCACTAACCTACTTAACATATTAACAATAATTAATAAGATAAAAACCTTAACTAAATATTATTGTTGCGCCGCACTTTGATCAGGTAGATTACTTGGGCTCCAAGTGTAATAAGTTCCATCAAAGAACTTAAACTTGCTTGTTTTCAAGTTCCTGTTAGGGAACTTAGTTCTTGTTAGAGAAGTCTTCCTCTGATTTGTTTAACTTCTTCAATAAAGATTTCTTCATGTCTTTTTAGTTTTAGATACTTCTTCAATCACCAAAATCAATCTTCACCTAAGCTAATCACACACTAGAGAATCTTTATTAGTTGAGTTTGCTTTAGTTCAAGTTCCTCATCATCAAAACCATTATGCTTCAACACTTACAATGTAGGTGCCGCATAGCACATGAGTTAAGGATGCTGCAGATTGATTTGCTGTGGAAGATGTTATCTGGTATTACAGTAGCTCGATGTTTCAGTTTTCTCATGTTAAGATAAATTCCATGAAACTAAACCAAATTAGTTTGTGTTTAGAGTTCCATCTTAAAAGGTTTACCAATGCTGTAAGAGAATGCAGTGAATTACCCATAAAGAAGAGTTCTGTCTGTACTACTACTGTTTAAAAACCCACAATGCTGGTGTTCTCCTCAGCTCTTAGAATTGAATTGAGCTTATGTAAATTGAACCCCCTTCTTAGTATCATGCTTCTTTCTATATTTCTTTTGTAGAAAGATAATTGTAGTTGAGTCGATATGAATGAAACCACCTTTCAGATGGCAAAATGATTATACCATCCAACTTCCAAACCAGGGTCTCGGGTTCCAGGATGGTTGATGTTGTTTTTTTATTTTTTTGACGGGATGTTTGTTGTTAAATAAGGTGGTAACTGGTGAGCCATTGTCTAATGTCTACTACTTCTTGGGTTCCATGGTGGTTGATGTTTGTTCAGAATGAGTCTTGTATAGTTGATTGATGTTATATTTCAGTCATTTCATGTCAATCTATTATCTATACATGTCGATCAAATCTGGTTCAAATAGAGGGTTAACTCTTACCCTATCTTAATCGAGCCATTGGAATAAGCCAGTTAAGAGACTAATGTGGATATGATTGATAAAACCAGAGTTTGTATGTGGTTAATCCAGTTACACATGACTGGGTTTCAATACCAATAGCCCCTATTACGATAAACATGAAAAAGTATTGTTGGGTTTGTGACACAGCTTGGACCTACTGGTGTTTTAGAGAGGTTTTTACTTGCGTATTATCAGCCTCTTGTTGTGTTTTATTATTGATTCATAGTGTTGCTAGTATGGTGACTATGGTCTAATGATTGGGTGATTCGACGGTGTGAGTATATTAGTAATGGGCATGTTTATTTTTTGGAGTTAATTTGTGAAGGAAATCACAGATTAAGATTGTGAGGATTGACAGACAATAATGGCTGGGTGAAACAGTTCTCACCTTTACCATGTTCGTCCAAGTATGCATCTAAAATTCTCGACATCTTCCGACCTTCCCATCTTGTCTGCAGGTTCAGCAGCAGGCATCACAAAAAAAGTGTGTTTTGCTTCTCACATAATTGGGTAAATGTATTTGCCAAAATGGCTACTTCCACATCTTGGGCGTAAACATTAGACTAACTTCCTTCTTGAAACGTTTATGGTGTATCTTTTGAAGGGGCTCGCGATTCACATCCAAGTTATCCTCTATGAGTCATCTGCATATGTTGCCTAGTCCATAACTCCAATAGAAGAATACAGAATTAGTAGCAGATGCCAAACAGTGACAAACACGACTACACGAGGCCAGCTTTCTATAGGTGTGTGCCGCTGGTGGTGCTTGTCATTGATGTAACCCTATAAAATCACTGCCTCACCTTTGTCTCGAGACAATGAACAAAGACTCTAATCTGCTCAAACATGATGGTTTTCTTTCTGGAATAGCCATTATAAAGAGGCTACTTAACAGGTAGGTCCTTGTGATAACTGGTAAACAACTAGCCAAAAGAGAGGTACAAGTATGTACAATTCTAAGAGGCAAATTTTACTTAACGGGTAGGTGGCTAGAAAGTTTAATAAAATTACACTACAAGTACGATTCAAATTCTTTAGGTGCATCCAACTATCCAAGGGTATTTTTTTCCTCATTTAATCATTAAATAAGCAAAATTGACGGGTAATTACACTCTTCTGAAACTAGCATATGCAAGTTGGTGCAACAGCTTATCCAAACACCAAATGAGACCACAGTTGGAGTATTTGAAGCCGCATTTGAGGAATTTGAACACCCCCGGGGGGTGTTTGGTATGACATTTTTCAATCAAAGAAACGGATTCATGTAACAGTTGTTACTTGCTGTTTGGTTTGTCATGTGGGGAAACAAATACCGTTACTTTGTGGTAACATATCACTCCAAGTCGTTTCCACTCAAACACCAAAGGAAACAATTACCGTTTCCAACAAAGCTAGCTCTCCTACTCCAATAAATAAATAATAATAATACCAAACAATAAATAAGAGTAACACTTTTTATTACCGTTTCCCCTTCTTATCAAAATCCTTTCCCTTCCATTCCGTATTTCTTACCAAATTCCCTTCCACATCCACCACCCACTCCACATCCACCAACACCACCACCCTCCTCCTCCACATCCTCCACCACCCTCCTCCTCCACATCCACCACCACCATCACCCTCCTCCTCCACATCCACCACCACCACCACCCTCCTCCACATCCACCACCACCATCACCCTCCTCCTCCACATCCTCCAACACCTCCACCACCCTCCTCCTCCACATCCACCACCTCCACCACCCATCCTCCTCCACATCCACAATTTATTTTGAACGAAATGAGTCAAACGTGGACAAATAAGGAATTTGAAATTCAAACAAGACATAAATTCATTCAAATAATTATTCAAATAATAATGTAATGTAAGTGTTATGTACAATAAACTAGAGAAGTTCATTACAGCAAATAAATCAGATAATTCTATCCTATTCTGACTCATCAATTTGGTGTAACGGCTCTCTATCCTGTATGTCCACTCTCGGCCTTTGACGACGGCTGTAGTGACGGACCTAGTAAATGGGTTCGGGCGTACTGGCGGAGTCAGTTGGCTGGAAGATGGGTCATCAGGATGACGTAGGGGCGCGGAACTGCGAATGTCGTACTCCTCTGCGCCCGTGAATGACGAAGGATCACCCCCACAGCTACTCTGGCCAGCCTCGAACTGTGAGTGACTAGAGTGGCCGCCATGATCGTCCCGGGGGTGGACGAGATAGGTGTGACCATATCTCTGCAAGGTAGCCATGCCCATATCTCACACCCGCTCGACCTGTGCTCTGGGCGGCTCAGGTATACCTGGAAGGACGTCCGACAGTGCGTCAACCATCGCCGTCATATCCAACGCCTGCAGTAATTAAGGATGAGTTAGTTGAATGATATAGAAATTTAAAATTGATAAAAATAAGTTAATCAAATACACTTACATATCCCCTGATCACGTCAAAGGATGGATGGTACTAACAATGTGATTATAAAGAAGAGGAGAGGCGCGGCGGCAGCAGGCAATAGGCGGCGGCGACGGCGGCAGGCAATAGGCGGCGGCGACGGCGGCAGGCAGCAGGCAGCGGCGGCGACGGCGACGGCAGAGCTTTGAGGAAGATAGGCTATTGCGTGAGGAAGAGTGAGTTTGAGTTTTTAGTTTTGAGGAAGAGTGAGTGCGCGAAAAATATACCGGGAAAAACAGTCAGCATTTTAAGGGCTGTTACAGCCTGAGACAAAAACGCTGACTGAGGCAGCGTTTTTATGTATTTCCATATTTTTTTAAAAAAAAATTTGTATTTCACTAAATAAGAAATTTTAAAAAAAATAATAACAGAGGTAAAAAGCTGACCGATCTGCCTCAGAAGCTCAATTCCGTAAATAGTTTGGCCACGCGTCTATATTCGTAAATAGTTTGCTAATAGGGCTCAGTTTCGTAAAAAATCCAATATAAAGAGCAGTTTCACAAATAAATTCTAATCCGTTTTGGGAGAACAAACTACAGGAAACACACAGTAGTTGCTTACTTCTCTTAGACTTAACAACAACAACAAAATTTTCCATCCAAAACTTTGACGAAAATTATGTGATCTGCTATGCAGCAGAAGCATCAAGTCAAACACTCGTAAAGCCACCACTCGAATCTGTAATAAGACCAAGATATGTTATATGTACATATATAGACACCAACTGATTCCAAAGTGATCTCAAAGATGAAACGAACAAATTCACCAGGGCATTGAAATGTTGTATACATCAAAATATGGTACCAATACTAACAAAATTCGAGAAAATCCAACTCTAGTGCAGTATACATCAAAACATGGTACCAATACTTGCGACTATCAGCCCCCAAGATCAATACAGCATATGCATCGGATGAATAACTAGCCAAAAGGGAGGAATAGCAGATAAGTCTAAGCTCACAAGATTATGGTAAGTTGTTACAATGTTAATTCACAGATTTCATGGCAAAACATTGCAACCACTTACACAAATCAAATTAGAGCAAACAAAAAGTAGCAAAATAATGACATACAGACTCAAAATCCAAGTACCTCATCTAGTGTTGTCTCGATTTCAACATTAAGTATGCATCATTCAAATGCAATTGAGCAGGATTTTGAGGACTTCGGCAGCTCTAATATTTCCTTTGCTTTGTAAATTAAGTCTCCTTTCCTTGATCGCCGATCCCAGCATATCACCATTTCCTTCAAACCATGAGCATTATCAAGAAAATACTTCACCATTCGTATCTCTTCTTTATACCCTCTAAAATCATTGATGTTAATGAACTTCAGTCGGGATTTAACACAAGAAGGCACTGCTTTAGCTTTGAGCAAGAATTTTCCATCAATTAGACTAGGGTTCCATCTAGCAACTCCCTGTATGTGAGTATAAATCAGAATCTCTAGTAAATAATCAAGGAAAAATATGAACTTTATCACAAAAAAATCAGTAAATAGCACAACCTGTGCCAAGGTAAGAGATTCCAAACATGGCGAGCTATATAGAAAGTCTAATAGCACCTCACTCCAACTGACATCTTGGCCAAGGGTGAGGTCTAACAGAGTCATATTGCGAAAGATAGGCAGTTCGAAATCACCACTTGTAAGAGCCTTCATTCAAACAAGAAAAGAAAAGGTTAAATTTAGTAATGCAAATGCTACTTGATCACAAGTAACGAGTAACATTCAAAATAATACCTCTAAGCATTGCGAAGACAAGTACAAGGACTGACAACTACAAATCCCGGTGATAAGATCAAGAATAGCATTGCAAAGATCTTGTTCATCATCGTAGTCATCATCGTTAAAACACACGACTAGATGAGCCTCCATAACAGAATTTAGATTCCTGATACTATATCGTTCAGCTAGGCATTGAGAGTACTTAAAGTAAACCAATTTTGGCAAGTCAATGTGAACTATAGAGCCATTAAGCTGATCAATAGGTCCACTCAAACCATCAATTAGTGTCAATCTTTTAAGCAAGGGATTAGTGAAGTAGAGATCTAAACCATTCCAATCACACCCATCTATCACCAATTCTTCAAGCAATGGACAACGCGCCAACATCCCATTTAAGTCATGGTAGTTCAGACTAGACTCATAGTATGCACTGAAACGAATCGAGCTATATCCATGAAATGTAACCTCTTTAAAGAAGAGTACTCTGAGTCTAGGGAATGTTACTGATGTTGAGACGCGCAGTATAAATTTACCATCCAATTTCAACACCACCAAATTCTCACAGAACAACTGAGGAAGTTGTAGCACACAAGGTATTGGCATATCAATTGATAACTCGAATTCATCAACCTCGTGACAAAAGGCGGCAATGATCCATTCATATAACAAATAATACTCGATATTCTTCCCACATTTAAGCCGAAACTTACTAATGTGTGACCTCTCAAATTGTGACAAAATCTGTTTCACAAACTCCTTAAACTTAGCATTATCACTTCTTTCATTTCCCAAATCATCTCGAGAATTTAAAGAAACCGAATCATCAAAATCAAGAACACTAATCAATTTGTAAATGTTCTTCCATCTAGATGAAAGAGCAGTAGTAGCAACAGCATATTTAGTAGGAAGATAAGATAGAATTCGACCTAATATTTCATCAGGTAAACTGCTGATTATGTCTTTGTTTTCGGATGAATTCCCCGAATTTCTACGAGTTTTACACTTTCTTGTACTTTCACCCATGTTTCCTTTAGCCTTTAGGCAGTATTCATCAAACCCTGAATGTCAAACACAATTCACGTTTATAAACATGATAATTCAAATTCTTACATGTTTCTATGGTACATCGAGAATGTGAAACGATGTAAAATTACACCCGGGTGTATAATGGACACTATGACACTAACAATGTTAGACAAATATGTAAATTGCAGTGAAAAAAGACAATTTCTTGGTCATATATACTCCATCAATATAGTATATGCATCAATTAATTACAACTAAAATAGGCAAAAAGCTAACACACCTCTCTTAACTAAATGGGGTAAAAACTACAAATCATACCATCAAATCATCTTCTCTGTTTACCGAAAAAAAAAAAGGGTTTGAACAAAAATCAAAAGCAAATTAACATTTTCAATCAAATTATCATTGCAAAATTAACATAAAATTAAAAAAGAAAGGATATAGAATTAATCAAAAGAAACTTACAATATTGAACAATTCTTCAACTAAATCTTTCCCGTAAAAGAAAAAATAGAAGAATTTGACTGCTTTATTTATTACCTTAGAAAGTAGTGCAGAAAATGTTGAAATTGGAAGTTGAAAAGATTACTTTTAAATTTTGATGAAAAGTAAAGGAAAAATAAAAAATAAAAAAAATAAAAAAAAAAAAAAGAAGTTGAAAAGATAAAGAAAGGGGATGTCAATCTTGTCAAATGTCAATACTTATGCAGTACAGTAGTCTTACTGTTGAGTGAATGTGAACAGATTTTATTTTTTTATTTATACTCCTTTATTTAAGAAATGGCGGTTTAAAAGAAGTGAAAAAAAAATGTAAAAAACTGAAAAATAATGCCGCCTTACTTTTAGACAGTGTAGAGTAAGCTAAATGATGAAAAAGAAATGTATTGGTACACGTGTTGTTTACCCATTTTTCCCGTATCTTTTCCTTCTTTAAGCCTTGCTACAGTGCCAACTCTGCCAAGGGTTGATTTCGTTGACTAATGAGTTTATTTTTACAATTATTTTTCCATGATTTTATAAAATGTTATAGGGAGTGCCTTTTAAACTAGAGATATGTAACTTTTGCACATTTTATTGTCACTTTATAACGGATATTCAGTAATTTACTGAACATTCGTTTTATTTAAAAGTTTGTGTTCTTTGAATGTTTAGGTTAAAAAAAGTACAATATTGATGAGAAATTTATTGATACTTGTACGGAGTATTTAATTTACCCATGTCCGTGTATATAATTCACGTTGTCTATTTCTAATTAGTTACGAGTACATATTGTATAAAAAAAATTTATAACAATTAGATATTAATAATGTACTCGTTGAGATAATCAACTTACACTCAACATGAATATTTATAGAACAAGAGTAATTTAGAATATATACAATACGAATTAAATAAGACTCGACATGAATATTTATAGAACAAGAGTAATTTGGAAGACACTATCGTATGAAATATGAATGGTGTCTAGATCATAAATGAGAAAAACTTTTAGAATCATATAAATAGAATTATATATTTTTTCAATACTAAATGAAACAAAATAAAGTAATTTCCGAGAAATTAGATAAGGAAAATAATTCATCAAGAATTATAATTACCATAGGAAGTTAATTCTCATTGCATTCGAACGAGGCCTATAAAATATGTTACGAGTTTGATTCATTAATGATATTATTGACTTTATCATGTTAATTTTTACACTATTAGAAATATCTTGTGAGATCTTGTTAGATAATGTACATTCAGATGTGTGAAACACTATGGAGTAGAATTGAATGAGAAGAGAAGGAACTACTTATTAAAATTAAGTTATTAACCATAAAAAAAATGACAATAATGCAACTTGTTTGGCGTGTGCGCCTTCTTCAAGTTAGGTGTCACCTTTCACAGTTAAAACAAACTTCTACTCTCTTTGCAAGTATTCTTCCTACTCTGGGATAGATATTATGACTGTAATGAGTATGCTTATGGTCATCAAACTCAAATTAAAATAAGATTAAATATGTTAACTCTAGGAAAATAAGATAATTTAAGTTTAAAATAACTTCACTTTCGGCTATTATGATTTTACAACCAGATCCACTATTATTATAGACGAAAGATTAGATGGTAAATTCAACATTGTAAGATGATTTCAAATAAGTGAACAAAAAATATTCTTAAAACTTAAACTATCCTACTTACGGTCTATTCTCATTGACTGAAATAAACTGAGTTGATCTGAACTGAATTAAACTTATTAGAGTTAAATTGAACTGAACTAAACTGAATATTTTCTAAGAAAAAAAAATAAGAGCTGAATTGAAATGAACTAAACTGAAAATAATCATATGACAATGTCTTTACTCACAGTAGGTTGTGTTGTAATGGCATTCAAGAATCAAGACTAATCACATTTATAAAAGAGCACTTAACACCTTAATAAATAAACAACTTTCTACGGTTCTGACTGCCTATGCAGTATGCACCTGAGGATTCCAGAAATAGCCACTTTACTAGAGAAAAGATGGAAAAAATCAGCCACTGTGAACTGTAATTCAGTAGGTAGCTTTCCTAGACAAAATTAATTCCAGCATAATTTCAAAGATGTGACACATATTTACAGAGCATTCAAATGGTGCATACATCAATATATCACAGCAAAAATTAACTAATAGGCCCTGAACTCACATACACAAAAATAGTCATGAATGAACCTCCAAGGGGAAGCAAGCAGGACCTGAAATCTCTAACATATGCACGAAATTAGTCACAATTGAACCTCCAAGGGGAAGCTCTAAGATCACAGCATCATGGAAAGTTGTGTTTATGCACGGATCATGTGACAAAACACAGTAACCACTTCACCGAGCAATATAGACCTCAGGGCACAAAATATAGGAAGAACATGGCAGACGATCCTCAAAAAGTAAGTACCAAAAGAAATAGCAACTCTGTCAGGATTTAGTTGTCACATTTTACTTGTTCAAAATACATTATAAATGTGACAACTAATTCCAACCGGACAAGTATATTGCATCACTTAAATGCGATTGAGCAGGATGTAGAGGACTTTGGCAACTCCAATATTTTCTTTTCTTTAGCAACTGAGTCCCTTTGTCTTATTCTTTGATCCCAGTGTATGACCATCTCCTCCAAAAGATGAGCATTCGCAAGGAAATACATGATCAATTGCATCTCCCCTGTGAATCCTCTGAATTCCTTGATGTTGATAAACCTCAGCCGAGAATAAACACAAGGCGGCACCACTTCTTCCATTAGCAAGAAATCGTCATCTACTTCACCATCTAGCAAAAAGTCTCCTCCATCTTGCAGAATGTAGGTGCATCTTAGGAACCCCTAGGTACCGAAAAAGGCTGTATATTAGAATTGAATCTACCACAAGTAATCTAATAAATTTTCGATACATATATAGAACAACCTGCTCCAAGGTAAGAGACTGCAAACAAGGAGAGCTATTGAGAAAGTCTAGCAGCACATCATTCCAGCTAACCTCATGTCCAAGAGCGAGGTCCAAACAAGTCAAATAACTAAAGATAGGCAGTTCGAATTCACCACTAGTAAGAGCCTTCAAACAATCAAAACAAAGTAAAATTTCAGAAAAATGCAAACGCTGCAAAACCAAGTTCAGCAATTGTAAATGTACCTCCAAGCATTGACGGGACAAGTTCAAGGACCGACATCTATTAACCCCGGTTATAAGATCAAGAATAGTATCGCAAAGATCTTGTTGATCATCAAATTCATCATCATTAAAACAAATCTCAATACGAGCCTCAATGATACTACTCAGATTTCTGAATTCATATCGCTCTGCTAGGCCATCAGAGTAGCTAAAGTAAACCAAACTCGGCAAGTTAAAATAGATCATAGAGCTATTGTGTTGGTCTAGAGGTCCAGTCATTCCAGAATCAAGTGTCAACCTTCGAAGCAAAGGGTTAGAAAAGTAAAGATTACCGCCATTCCAATCACACCCGTTTATCACCAACTCTTTGAGCATTGGACAACCAAACAGAATCCCATTAAGACCATGATAATCATCCAAACAAGGTTGACAATAGTTAGTAAACCGACTTAAGCCATTTTCTTGGAACATAATTCCTTCAAGAAAAAGAACTTTCAGCTTCGGAAATGTACATGATTTCGAAACACACAATACAAACCCACAATCCAACTTCAGAACCACCAAACTTTCACAAGTCAATTGAGTAAGATTAAGTACACAAGGCACTCTACAAGTGAATGACATATTGATCGATACTTCCAATTCAGCTACCTTATGATGAAAAGAAGCAGCATTAATCCAATCACACAACAAAGAGTTCTTGTATTGGTAACACCCACATTTAAGCCGAAACTTGGTAATACAAGACATCTTACACCGCGACAACATCTCATTCACAAATCCCTTGAAACTAGCCTTCTTTCGCTTATTTCCCGAATCATCTCGAGAACTAAAAGTAATCGAATCATCAAAATCAAGAGTACTAATAAGCTTATAAAGGTTCTTCCACCTTGATGAAAGGATAGTAGTAGCAACAGCATGTTTTGTAGGAAGTAAAGATAGAATTCTACCTAATACTTCGTCTGGTAAACTACTAATCCTGTCTTCTCTTTTGGATAACAATTCGGTCGTTTTTTTAGGTGTTATACGATTTCTTTGATTAACACCCATGATTTCTTTAGGCAATATTCATCAATGCTAAATCCTGAGATAGAACGATTAATGTATATTAATATACATGTTACTTCATAAAGTAAAGTTTAAGTAAATGTTGTAAAGATATACGAGATTACGAGTACACCAAACAAATCAAGCAATTTGGCTATATAATTGGCAAATTAGTGTATTAGATTAAAGGGTTTTAACTAAAATTATCAAATTAACTTTGTGTACTAAAAAAAAAATAAAGGAATAAAAAACTTGGACCACATGCTAAGAAGTAAGAATGCATGTAATAAGATTGAAGAGAATAATGGGCGTCAAAGAAAGCATTAAACCAAAATAAGCAAAAAAAGAAAGAGACAATCAAATAAAAAACTTACCAAATAATCACTATGATTCTTCATATCATTTTCCATATCATATGACAAAATTTAGGCCAATGTTTTTGGAAAGAAATCATTTTTCTTGGTTGGATTTTTTTTTTTTTTTTTTAACAACCGATTGGATTTTAAAATGTTGAAGATTGGAAGACAACAAGTTTGTCAATATTTATGAACTTAGCTTAGCCCCCTCCAAAAAAAAAAAAAAATGAACTTAGCTTAGCCTAGTGAAGGGACAAGTAGTGAAGTGTGATGTTTTAAGACATTTTTTCAGTTTTGAGTAAATTTTTCTCTGTTTTTTTATTGGTAGTTTAAAAAAAGTTAAGAATAAGAAATTTGCACAGTCAAATGCCACCCTATAAAAGGTAGGACAGTAGGCCAAATGATGAAAATTACAGGCCTTGGTCTCCGTGGCATTAACCCATTTATCCCGTATCTTTTACTTCTTTCAAATGCTTGTTTTTTGTAGGATCGATTAAGAATTGTTAGACATTCAAAAAATTTGTGAATTTTCTTTTGATCATATTATTGGAAAATTTGACTTTTGTTACCTCACAAACACATTAATTTCACTTTTGCTACCTCGGAAAATTTTTATTTTATTTTGCTACCTAACAGTTACACTTTTTTTAAGTTTTGCTACCTTTTAACGGTTCTGTTACTGTAGACGTTAAATGGACCCCACTCACCTAACTAACCTCCCTTTTCTCTCTTCTCTCTCCACGAAACTACCCCCTGCCTCCCATTTACTCTCTTTCTCACTCTAATCTCACTCCATTGAATTCTTTCAACTCCTCAAATTTACTCCATTGAAGCTTTTTTTTTTTCACTCGATTCTTTCTCTCTCATCTGTCAGCAAGGTCACTTTTTTATTGAAATCTTATCTTCATTTTGGAGGTTGAGCAAGCTTGCGTGGAGGGATTTAACTGGAACAGCAAAGCAGGGGAGGACGTCTAGGTGGATCGATTCGTCATCACCATTGTTGGAAGATTCTTCTGACTAGGCTTGACTATAAGGTACGCAACTCCTATCCTCAAAATGTGGTCCAAAAATGGTGGTAATTGTGCATTTACTTTTGTAAATGGAGGTTTAATTGGGGAATCTGCAGTAAACCCTAGAATTATGCGATTTTGATTAAATTAGGATAAATTATGCTGTTTGACCTAATTAATTGATTAATTTAATTGCTGCATGTCTGTTTTGTAAAGTAATTGTCTTACTTTATGTCTTGCTTGAATAGTGTATACATTGCTGTCATTAGTTGTTGATTAGTGTATTTGTTTATTGGTAATGTGCTGTAGATTTAACACATGGCAACTGAGGTTGATTTTGTTGGTGATCTAGTTGGTATTAAGCTTAGAATATTTGGGGGTTTTGTGTATAAAACAAGAAATGGTGTGGAGTACCTAGTCTATGAGGCTGCCTTCACTTATTGGAAAAGGGAAGTTCCTATGAGGTGGGTAACAGTTGGCTATTTAAGGTACTTGTGTGCTCAAGGTATTGTTGACATAGGATGGGAAGTGCCTAACATTTATGTGCTGTGGTTCAAAGAGAAGGGTAAGACATGGATGACTGGGAAAAGGAAGTTAGAAACTGTGTGAGGCATATTTGGGCCAACTTTAAGCTGCAATTCACAGGCTCAACCTTCAAAGAGCTCTTCTGGAATGCTGCAAGGGCAACTACTGCTGTGAGTGTGTTCAGTTTTTGTATTTTTCTGTATTTTTTGCATTTTTTTTTCTGTTGCTTATATTTCTGTTCTGATGGAGTTGAATTGTTTAAGATTGGGAACTGATTTCTATGGCTTATATGTGTGTGTCATAGGCTGACTGATGTCTTTTGCTTCTAAGTATTTTTTTCTGTAATTTTCTGTATTTTTTGTATATAATCAGGTCTGAGTTGTTTTGAACTGTTGGCTTTGATGTGGTTGTATTCAGACCACAATTCAAATGTAATGTTGCCTTTGATGTGTCTGTATGCAGCTCTGAGTTCCTTCTGAATTATGTGTTTCATGTGGTTTCATGTGTTTGTTCTGGTTCTGTGCATAGCTGATTCTCATGTCATTAGTACTTAGCTCAGCTTGTTTGTTTTGCTAGATTGATTTTGAAATAGCAATGGAGTCCATAAGGTTTCTGTCTGAAGATGCTTATGTGTACTTAGATAATATACCTCCTAGGCATTGGTCTAGGCATGCTTTCCCATCTCAATGCAATTCAAATATTCTTCTGAACAATATTTGTGAGACATTCAATGTTGTAATAAGAGATGCTAGGGACAAGCCAATACTCACTCAGATGGAGTGGTTGAGGAGGTATGTCATGAAGAGACACAATGACAAAAGGGAGGTTGTACAAAAATTGGATGGGAAATTAATGCCCTATGTGTCAAAAAAATTTGACAAAATTGAGAGAGTTGCAAGGCACTGTATAGTGCAAGTGTCAAGGGCAGATTCATATGAGGTTGAGCTAAATGGAGACTCAGTGCTTGTGGACTTAGCTATGAGGACTTGCACATGTTACCATTGGCAACTCACTGGGATCCCATGTGTACATGGGTTTGCTTGCTTAATGGACAAGAGAGTGGACCCTGAAGACTTTGTGGATATGTATTACCATAGGCAGACTTACATGTATGCCTATGAGGAGCCTGTGAAGCCAATGTCAGGACCTAAACATTGGGAAAAGCAAGGATTCAGTGAGCCACTGTCTCCAGCAATAAGAGTAATGCCTGGAAGGCCAAAGTCCAAGAAGAGAAAGAAGGAGAGAGGTGAGGGAGAAGCTGACAGACCTGTAAAAACTCAGAAAAACCAGAAAAAAGTGCAGCAACTGTGGACAGGTTGGTCATTATGCCAAGACTTGTGCCAACCAGCCAAAGTGCACTCCTAAGGGTCCAGCCACCAAGCCTATTCTGAATGATCCTTGGAACATTGAGCAAAGGAGGAAAAAGGAGCTAAGAGCTGCTAGTAAGGTCAGAAATTCACACAGTCATATATTACAGTTTATATGGTCTTGACTTGTTTGTATTTTGTCCCTTATGTGTTTTTGATGTGTGTATGTATGACAGACTGGTGGAACTCCTGGGCCTAACAGCATTGCAACCAAGAATCCCAAGTAGCCTGCCACTATCACACAGCATACAACCTCTCAAGACAATGCAGCGTGCACCCAAGCATCACAAGCATCAACAACAGCAGCATTACCTAAGCAGCAGACCAGCCACAAAGTTAAGGGGAAGCAGAAGAAGAACTAGGCTACATGGTGTTTTTTTTTAAGTTAAAGTTGTAACGACAGTACCATAAAACTCCACTTTTTATCATGATCATTAAGTCTGTGATGAACAGGATAAGTCAGTGTATATTTCACTTTTGTGCCAAGTGCAGACTTGGTCTTTTGTATGCACATTTGTGCTTATTTTGATATTACAAGAACCAATATTATGCATGTTAACTGTGCTTCTTTGGATATGATCAAAAGCAGACTATTTTTTTTTTTTTTTTTTTTTTTGTGGTAATAACAGCTTCTCAGCTTTAATTCATTAGATATAAAGAGTTTACATCCTAGGCTTAATACATCATTGAGGAATTTTTTTTTTTCAAACCCACATACATCCAAAAGGTTCATACATAACACAATACATAATCTCATTTGCATACAAATACAACAACTATGGCTAACACAACACAAAGAACACAACCTACTGCAGCTTTGCATCCACCAAGATTGATTTTTTGCCCTTCACTGCTGTAATCCTTCTGTCAGAACTTAGAGCATTGCACTTCAATAGGAGGTTGTCATTCTCATTTAGCAAACACCTTTGGCCTCTTAAGTCTTCAAGCTCAGATTTCAGCTCCAAGATCTCTCCTTTCATCAGTTTCTTGTCCAACAAGAGTTGATTGATTACGTCGCGTTGCCAATCAGTGCAATCTTCCTCATCAACCCAATCAAAACACTTGCAACCCCTTGTTTCTGTCTAGGGATCATAAAATTTGCATGCTTTGAACTTCCGACCAGGATTCTCTCTAGTCCATGATGTCAACTTCCCCATAGGAATCCCACAATCACACTTCCTCTGTTTTGAGGGAGAAAACCTAACCATTGACATTGCAGCCTGCATTTACAACAAATTAATAAACAATTACATACACAATGAGCTTAACAATCACAAATAAGCCTCAATTTAACCCAATCACATCCCAATTCAAAACCCCTAAATTGGGTAACAAAAAGAACCCTAATTAACTCCAACAATCAACAATGCAATTAACAACAAAATAAACCAATTACAAACCAAATTTAGATGCAGTTACTTTCCTAACCACTAACAAATACAATTATCATGCCCAATTGAGAGTATCAACTGGGAATCAACCTACCCCTAAATTTCCAATCATCAATTAAATTGTGAATTGACCTACTCACCTTGCTTTGTAGAAGAAATCACCACGAATGTCAGCAACAACCCTAGCAAACGACAAATTTCTCAAAACAAAAAAGGATTCAGATTGATATGGTGAATCGATTGAATTAATCTGGGTGAAGAATTGAAGTTTGAGTTAATTAATTTGCCACATTTCAATTAATTAGAAAGGGAGTGGGAAATAGCCGTTGGAGTGGGGCCCCTTAACGTCACAGTAACAGAGTTACACACAGGTAGCAAAACTTAAAAAAAGTGTAACTGTCAGGTAGCAAAATAAAATAAAATTTTTCGGAGGTAGCAGAAGTGAAATTGATGTGTTTGTGAGGTATCAAAAGTCAAATTTTCCCATATTATTTGATTGATATTTAAGTAAAATCAAAAATAAATGAAAATTACATACTGTAATACTCTTTCCGTCCCTTAATTATATGTCAATTTTTCTCTGTTATATAAGTAATAAATGAAAGAAATAGGCATATAATTAAGGGACGGATGGAATACAATTTATAAAAATCACAATTTTCCATAAAATATGATAATGTATTTACCCATCCACTCTTGGTCAAACACAATTGTTGCACATAAAAAAATACAAGTAAAGGAATTCAAAATTTTCATAAAGGAAATAAAGAGCTTGTTTGATAGACCAAAAAAGTGAGAATGTGAAAAGGTGTAAAATCATGTGAATGAGAATTTTCCAATTCTCACAAAGCATAGAAATTTAATAATCAACCTCCCTTGATAACTCAAAATTCCCATAATTTATAAATACCCATATAATAAACAACCTCCCTTATAATTCAAAAATTTCCGGAATTTATAAATACCCATATAATAACCAAACAAGTTTAGTTGGCTTTAGGCCTTGTTTGGTTGGCATAGGAAATAAATTACCATGTTTAGTTGTCACGTGAAAATTTATATAAATCATAAATATTGTGAATGACCAAAGGTGGGGTACGGTGGTAACAAATTCTCATACGGAGTATTTTCGTGGAAAAATGAAAATTCTCAAGAATTGAGATATCCTTTCATTTAACGGAGTACTTTATAATGTCAACCAAACAACATGGCCAAAACTAACTTCATGGGAATTTTGATTGCCTAAGGAAATCAAGGGCAACCAAAGTACCAAGCAATACCTTTGTATCGGTATCTTGTTCGTGAACATTCAATTTTGATCGATCATCCTTTTGAACTATTTAATTACAATCCTATGATTTATAACTCGAAAAAATCTCCAATTTTTTGACCAAAAAAAATTGGGTGAGTTGGACTCATATAAGTGGAATATATCTGACAATAATATTCTAATATATGGCATTAATCAATAACTTATACTAAAGGCGAAACCAGGAATGACACTTGTCATTTCCTGGTTAAAAATTTTCCCGCCTTTTTTTTCCCTTTTCTTTTTAATTTTTTTGCCATATTTTAATGACATCAATCAATAACTTATACTAAAGGCGAAACCAGGAATGACACTTGTCATTTCCTGGTTAAAAATTTTCCTGCCTTTTTTTCCCCTTTCCTTTTTAATTTTTTTGCCATATTTTAATGACATCTATATATTTTATAACCTATAATAATAGTCATTTCTATTTTGACAACATATTATCCAATATTACTCAATTAAATTTTTTACATATATTCTATATATACTAGGAAACTTTTAATTACAAAAATACTAACATAGCTTTAAAAAAATAAGGTATTGGAATATATTGTTTTCCAAGATTATTATAAAGGCGAAACCAGGAATGACACTTGTCATTTCCTGGTTAAAAATTTTCCCGCCTTTTTTTTCCCTTTCCTTTTTAATTTTTTTGCCATATTTTAATGACATCTATATATTTTATAACCTATAATAATAGTCATTTCTATTTTGACAACATATTTAATCCACTATTACTCAATTAAATTTTTTACATATATTCTATATATACTACTAATACTAGGAAACTTTTAATTACAAAAATACGTACTAACATAGCTTTAAAAAAAATAAGGTATTGGAATATATTGTTTTCCAAGATTATTATAATATTATCAATATCAATTTTAAAGAAAAATCATTTTGGTAGCATACTTTTTACGGAGCATTAATCTTAAAACTATACATAACGTTTATAAGAACAAAATAATTTTGTTATAGTATACTTCGTACATAACATATATTGGAAAATTAAATCTAATTGTTCTAATTATCCGCAAACTAAATAATATTTAAAAAGTTGATTACGGAATACTAATTATCCTAAAGTAAAATGAACTCAAATAAATTTTCATATTATGCCGATCAAAGTGTGTCAAAAATTTAAGGACAAATGTATATGAGTTCGTATATGGGTACTAACGCCTAAGCTAATAATTTAATTTTCTTATACAAACGTTAAATCTTCTAAGTTTCTATCACTATATATTTTTTTATACAATCCAATTCAATAATCTTTACATTTAAATTAAGTTATTTTGTTACAAATAAATTTTTTGGATAAATTATTGTTGAATTAACACCATATTTATTTATTGTAAAATTTAATTATGATCGTGCATGGCACGGGAATTAACCTAGTATTCTAATATATGACATTAATAATCTATCATTAGATTATTAATGTCATATACTACCTTTTTTTTTTTAGTTGACACATATGACTTTTACACTATTCACAAACTACACTTTGACTAGCTTTTGTGTTTTATAGCTACATAAATTATAGTCAAATGGGATCTTGTTTGAATCGTCTCAATGTATATTTTATTTATATCCACTTTTTTTTTATT
This sequence comes from Chenopodium quinoa, assembly GCF_001683475.1. Classification (NCBI taxonomy): domain Eukaryota; kingdom Viridiplantae; phylum Streptophyta; class Magnoliopsida; order Caryophyllales; family Amaranthaceae; genus Chenopodium; species Chenopodium quinoa. The sequence goes on along the minus strand of NW_018742733.1, from coordinate 1,738,689 downwards.
ATTTTCAATGTCAAGAATTAGAGATATTAATCATTAAAATAGTGCGTTGGCAAGCGTGATAAGATAAAGGTGATAACTAAATTAAAACGGAGGTAGTATTAGATTATTAATGTCGTATATTAAAATGTTATTGTCAAGTATTAGAATACTAGGTTAGTTCCCGTGCCATGCACGGTAATTTTCAAATTCTTATTGGTGTAACACTATAATTATATTTATCGTTAGTGCTTGTAACATAATAATTTGTATTTAATATCAAAAAAAAAAATTATCAAAAAGTAATATAAATCACATGAAAAATTTAACTAAGATATATTTATCTTCTTATTATTTCTAATATTTACTAAAATAAAACACGAAAAATCAAATGAAGTATAAAGAGCTTATTAACAAAATGAGTTTCGTAAAAATACTCCTTTGCCTATGAGTGTTTTAAAATTCACAATAAAGTGATGCTCCGTACTATTTTTCTTTTTGACAAACAAATAATAATTAATTTTATATGTATATAGCTAGCCTCTCATCTACATTATCTTTATATACATTTTTTCATATAAAATCGACCACTTTTAAAATTTGAAAATATGATTTGAAAAAGGTCATATTATCGCATAGATAATATCACAGTAGGATTTATAGTAGTATGGTAATAATTTGGGCATGTGGTGTAACATAAAACCCGTGGTGTGTTGATACTCAAATATTATATAAACAAAAATATAACTTTTAACCCATATAATTCCTATTTTAAGTACTTAAAAAGTTATGATAATATGTTTAAAATATGATTTACAGTAATAATAATTTGGGCATGTTCAATTTAGCTTAATTTTAGTTCAGTTCAGCTCCTAATTTCCTTCTCTCATAAAATATTCATTTCAGCTCTATTCAGCAGTTAAGCTCCAATCAGTTCAGTTCAGCTCCAATTAGTTCAGCTCAGATCAGTTCAATAAATGTGAACATACCCTTAATCTATGTACTATGTAATTATTAGATAAAGATAGGAAACCAAAATTATACATATATATAAAATAATTAAAGATACTTAACATATCAAATAATGAAATAATTAATAATTGAGTATAATATATAAGGATATCAAATAATGAAATAATTAATATTTGAGTATAATATACAAGGAAGAAACATAAAGATTATTTTGGAAGGAAAAAGTATTTTATTTTTGTAAAAAAGGAATGAAAATATTATACTTTGTATTATGTATAGTAAATATTCTCTAATAAGAATTTTTTGACAAAAAAAAAGGCAAAACAAAAAATGAAAAAAAAAAGCTTTTGGCGGGAAAATTTTTAACCAAAAGATGGCAAGTGTCTGTCATCTTTAGTTTCGCCTTTAGTTAGTATATATATATATATATATATATATATATATATATATAAATAGATTTTTGTAAAAATATTATACTTTGTATTACATATAGTAAATATTCTCTAATAAGATTTTTTGACAAAAAACAAAAAAGCCAAAAAAAATGGAAAAAAAAAACACTTTTGGCGGGAAAATTTTTAACCAAAAGATGACACGTGTCTGTCATCTTTAGTTTCGCCTTTAGTTAGTATAGATATATTGATAGATAGATAGATAGATTTTTGTGAGAAAGGAATGAAAATATTATACTTTGTATTATGTATAGTAAATATTCTCTAATAAGATTTTTTGACAAAAAACCAAAAAGCGAAAAAAAATGGAAAAAAAAAACACTTTTGGCGGGAAAATTTTTAACCAAAAGATGACACGTGTCATCTTTGGTTTCGCCTTTAGTATATAGTTATAGATAGATAGATTAATGTTATATACGGAGTAATAGAATATTATTGTCATATACTTCCACTGTTCTATTAATATTGCAACAATGGAGTTTTTGCACTGTTCATCACTCTTGTTTGACCATATAATATGACTTATACGTTAAGCAAAATATAATCAAGTGGGATCTTGTTGGATTCGTCTCATATAATACTTTCACAATATCAACTTTTTATAATTTTTACACTTACACAATTGTAAATATTTAGCATATAAAATGTGTTTTGGGATGCGTAATTTCCTCCTTGTTGCAATATTAACAGAACAAAGGAAGTATATTGGACTTACGATGAGTCCGGTCTCACGCCAAAACTTTCTTCTTTTTTTTTTCTTTTCTTTTTTTCTTTTTTTTTTATGCCAATATGATTTCTTGTCAATCTCAGTAGTTTGATCAATACTTTCACCAAGCAAAGTCAATGATCAATACATTTATATTTTTGAAAAACGTAAGGCATGTTTAGATTTACTAAACTAAATTAGACTTATTGGAGCTGAACTGAACTGAACCTTTTATGAGAGAAATAAATTAAAAACTGAAGTAAATTGAACTGAACTGAAAATAAGCTAAAGAGAACATGTCCGTAGTCACTTGTCATAATCTTTTAAATAAACCTCAAGCGGGCTAACAAACAGGTTAGGAATGCTTTTGATTCCTTTAACTACTAGCTCATTTACCCTATCTTTTCCTTCACTAAATGTCTTAGAGTTCATGAATTGGGTTTATAACCATTTTGTGTTTGATTTTTTTTTTTTGATGTAATTATGAAATGAATCCCCCTTAGGGATTGTTCTGATTTACTGATCTGAACTGAACTGAACTTATTTGAGTTGATTGAACTGAATATATTATGAGAGAAGGAAATTAAGAACTAAACTGAACTGAACTTATTGGAGCTGAATTGAACTGAATATATTATGAGAGAAGGAAATTAAGAACTAAAACTAAACTTATTGGAGCTGAACTGATAATAAGCTGAAGAGAACAGACCCTTAGTAAAAACGAATTATGAGGAAATCATGAGCTAAATCAGGTTGCATATCCATGTTAATCACTTTAATTTGAAAGGAATATGTTACTCTATCATGTGAAAAAAATATCAAGCAAATCAATTACTAAATAAAAAATTTCACTTACGAGTGATAAAGACTAATTTGACATGTTTAATCAATGAGTTGTCAGTTCCATTTTTCAAGCCATTCTTACGCAGGGCTTGTTGTGATATTACTGAAATAAGATAAACTGAACTGAATATTTTGTGAGAGAAGAAAATTAGGAACTGAAGTGAAATGAAAATAAGCTGGAGAGAACAACCCATAGTTAGGTCTGATTCTTACATGTCAACTCATTGATTATGTTAAAAGAAAAAAAAAAAAGAAAAAAAAGGGAAAGTAGAGGAGAGAAGTTGTCATTAGCCATCTATCCACAATAAAGCACAAAATTTGGATTGTCATGGTAATTTAAGGTCAAAACGAGTTTTTATGAGCCCAAAAGCTCTTTAATTAAAATGTAATTTTGATTTTACCACTCAAAATAGCCCATATTCTGATCTAACTTTTCTTTTCAGTTTTTTAATTTTAAAATACCACTAAAAAAAAGTTAGATTTGAATTGTTGTTAGAAAATTTGTTCGATTTGTAGGCCAAATACTTGTTCATTATATATTTTAAGGGTCATTTTGGGCCTAAAAGAATCGATTTGAGGTTAAAATTGATATAAAAAAAATAAATTAAAAATGCTACATTTTGCATAATGAAAAGACCTCGATTTGCATAATGTTATGCACACAAAACGAGATATTTTTGTCAATTTTGATCTCAAGTTAAACTCTATTAGAGCAAAATGCCCCCCAAAATTATAATAAAACAAATTTTGATACGAAAATCGATAACTTAATGATTTTTTTTAGGGAAAGTGTAAATTGACGGAAATCTTTATTTATTTTTGAGTTTTTCTAATGGTATTTTCAAATTAGAATTAAAATGAGTGACTAGTTTGAAGAAATATGATGTTTTGAGGATGATAAACACAAATTTTCCTTTATTAAACTCCCAAATAAGTTTTTTTTAAGGATGTTCAAACCTCTAATAAGAAGTAGGCCTCATTAAGCTAAAAGCTTTCTCGAAAAAGCTCTATTCAAACTCAGGCCACAATCAATTAAACCAAACCTAGCTTTTTTACGCTGCCTGGTTTCGACCCTCTCTCACCTCCATTAAAGCGTACTCTGAATTCTCCATTGAAGCAGCTTCCCAGCTTTCTCTCCTTCACTGAAGCATCTTCTGAGGTAAGATGTTTATTATACTTTAGAATTCGTTTGAGTATCAATTGATTTCACATTCTAGGGTTTATACTGATTTAATTGTCAGTATAGTCAATTTAGGGTTTTTCTGAGTGGATTATTGAACTGTTAGTATGTTTATTGAAGTTATGAAATATTATAGTGAGCCATTTTGTTGATTTTCTCAAGCGAGAAGAAATTGATGCGATTATTGGAACCTAATTTTGATAATTGAGTGCAATTTGACTGCTAATGTGTTGCGGAGCTTTGTTTGTATAACACTTTGGTATAAGAACAAAACCATGAAAATGAACCTTTTTTCAGGCCGCCCCTCCTGCCCTTACCGGGGATCGACCTAACCTGAAAAAGGAATCAAGGTTTTAGTGATGAAAAATATTATTATGAGATTTTTGCTATTCGTAGTCGATTTGATATTTTGTTATCTCTAGTTAGCTAGAGAATGATTGAAGCCTAGGGTCGAAGTTGGTGACTTAAGATCATAAGTGAGGAAAGGGGTTAATTTTTAGCTGGTAAATATCCAAGTTACTCCGTAGATTAGGTTGGTTGGGCTACTGCGAGTGAGGCATTTTTGAAGAGTTAGCATTCGTGTGAAGTCAGGGCATACCTACATTTGCATCTTAATTGGCAATAGTAGTTGCTTGCTGAAAAGTGATGTCCATTTTGAAAGTTTCTTGACAGTTGGACTTTGAAATAAAGGTGGATAACTTCGTGGTTCTTTAATTCAGACGATCTCAGAGCAGAGTCATCTTGTTTGTGAAGAATGTGCTTAGAGAGTTAGAGGGAGAGAGAGAAGGGGGATGGAGGGAGAAATTTAGAGATTGCTGAAACAATAATTTGTTCAAATATGATTGTGGGAAAGATTTGTAGGACTTCCTCCTTCTCTTGTCAATATTTTGAATTATACTTGGCAATTTACCTTCTGGGTTTAATGTGTAATCAGGTGTTATTATTAGTATACCCCCCCCCCCTCCTGCTAATTTGAGGCAGGCGAATAGTTTTAGACATTTAGTTAATGTTTCCTAGCAAAATGTTGGAAGTATCAAAGTTGCAGCTTACTAGTCAAAACTAAAAAAATACTGATGATGCTTTGCAATCCTTCTGGATTTGTGTATGTTAATATCTGTTGTTTATCCCTGCATCTGTGATACTTTTTTATTTCCTTTGGGACGCTTTTGCGCAATCTGTCATTTCATATACTGTGATACTAATAGCCATTCAGATATTAGTTATATAGTATGTGTAAGACATAAATAGATGGGTTAACATTAGAATCCATCGGTCTTTGGTATTGGTTTTAGGGCTTTAGATCCCTGACATGCATATTTCGTTTCTAAGTGTACTGCGATGAATTGTGAATGTTTGTGAATGTACTTGTAGCAGGTTATGGTTTATGCAAACATAGAACTTCAGAACTTTTAAACATGGTTCAGCACTTTAGATAGCACCCCCAATAGATGTATAAGGGGTTTCTCATCAAAACTCAAAGTAAATTATTAGTGTTACTGTTCTGTTCCCGTTGATTAGTGTTACTTTTATACATGGATGAGATCACCCCCTCTAGGCCTTTTAAGAGGTTTCTCATCCTATGATAAGAAAGTAGATTATTAGGTCACTGTTTTGTCCCTGTTTATTTGTGGATTTTGCATGAACTTCAAATATGGTTGAGGTATATTACCTGTGGTCTGTGGACCTCAAGTTCGATTAAGGGGTTCTCATAGTATAATAGGTTATTAGTATGTGAGATGTGATTATTGGATTGAACTGCAAAATGGAGGTATCTTTCATGTTGAAGCAACCACCTGTCCATTATTTCGTGTTATTGTTAGCTTCTTTAGTGGTTTTTAGGAAAGTATAATATGGCTCCAAACTTCTATTACTTTACATCATCTTCCAATTTAAAGCATTAAAGATGATTGCTTTGATCATCTCTAAAATATTAGTGGCTGTTTGGTTTTAAAAGGATTTGATTAGGGGAAAGGAAATCAGCATCCACATTCTTGCTGCTTGGTGGTACAATGTTATGATTCCCTTTCTCCACTTTCTTTTCCAAAAATTCGCAAAATCCTGAACCATGTTTCCTCACCTCTATCCAAGGAATTGAGATAGTTTTTATTGGGTTTTCAATAAACATAATTAAAAATTGGAAGGGTCTCTACCTTCACCAAATATCCCTTAAACCAGGCTGCTGCCAGAGACCCACACCAAACGTTATGGCTGTTAGAGACTGACTACTAACTCAACCACATACTGCTCGACTCACTTCCGTGGGTTCTGCTGGTGTTGACACCATTTATAATTCACCCATGTCATTACTACTGGCAATCTATCTACCCTCACCTCTGATGCTGGAGTCACTTCCGTCACCATTGGCCAACACAGCCCCAAACATAGCCTGCTGCCACCGTTGTCCAATCTCCCACTAACCTAGGACACTATCTTACTGAGTCAAAATCATTCGAAAAATGACTGGACGGAGCTTTGTGGACTAAACCAAGTAGAAGATGGTGAGGGGGTATAAAATGATTTAAAAGCAAAAAATCTCAATTAAAACAATTTTTTTGAGTGAATTCAGAATATGGCCTGAATCTTGACTTTTGGTGGTGGAATTGGCGAATCGCTTCAAGTGGCCTAATTTAACTACAAAAGTTAAGCTCGGTGGGCATATGGCACTATGGCAGGGTAGCAGGATTAGCAGCAACGCAACACTATGATTGTGTGATGCGACAACCACTAGCAGCAGCTGGGTCAAGGCTGGTTAGGAAAATAGCTGTTGAGGTTGGTTGAGTTGAGAGTGCTGGATTGAGTGATATGAGCAGGAGCAGTTGAAAACTTGAGATTGAGGGAAGCAGTTTTTCAGGAGGAAAATAGAATAGTGGACCCAAGTTTTCCAATTCGCTTTGCTTTGTTGGATAAACCAAACTATATAAAAGGAAATTAACCAAACAAAACTTTAACTTCTATTTCTTGATTTCTTTCTCTTTCTGTTTCCCCTTCTATGAATCAATAAATCATACAGTCTACAAAACACCACTAATTTATATTGATTGTTATTTTTATGGATTTTTGATGAATTTTCCTGCTTTGTTGTTTTTTTGTTTGTTTGTTTTGGACATTCTGGTAGTGAATTATATTTTCTTAACTTCCAGGGCAGGTGCAGACAGTTCTTCGGTGTCACTCAGTGAAGCAAAAAGCAAGATGCTGGCCACTACAAATAACAATGAAAGTGCCTTATCTGTGGCTGGCCCTAGGCCAATGGAGTGGTCCACTGTGCCGTACAGTGCTCCTCAGGCCCCTGGGCCGAATGGGAGACAACGCACATCAAGTTTGGAATCACCAATCATGTTGTTGACTGGTCACCAAAGTGCAGTATATACCATGAAGTTCAATCCGGAAGGAACAGTCATTGCATCAGGTTCACACGATAGAGAAATTTTCTTGTGGAATGTGCATGGTGACTGCAAAAATTTTATGGTTTTAAAGGGTCACAAGAATGCTGTCCTTGATCTTCATTGGACCACTGATGGAACCCAGCTAGTTTCAGCTAGTCCTGATAAGACAGTAAGAGCATGGGATGCCGAAACTGGGAAACAGATCAAAAAGATGGCTGAGCATTCCTCATTTGTTAACTCATGCTGTCCTGCTCGGAGGGGACCACCTCTTGTTGTCAGTGGGTCAGATGATGGAACTGCAAAGCTTTGGGATATGCGTCACAGAGGTGCTATTCAGACATTCCCAGACAAATACCAAATAACTGCTGTTTGTTTCTCTGATGCATCTGATAAAATCTACACTGGTGGGATTGACAATGATGTTAAAGTGTGGGATGTTCGCAAAAATGAAGTTACTATGACCCTCCAAGGCCACCAGGATATGATCACTGGGATGTCTTTGAGTGCTGATGGATCTTATCTTCTCACCAATGGTATGGACTGTAAGCTTTGCATTTGGGATATGCGTCCCTATGCTCCTCAAAACCGTTGTGTTAAAGTTCTGGAAGGGCATCAACATAATTTTGAGAAGAATTTGTTGAAATGTGCTTGGTCTCCTGATGGTAGCAAAGTCACTGCTGGAAGTGCAGACCGGATGGTTTATATTTGGGATACAACTACTAGGCGTATCTTGTACAAGCTCCCTGGCCACACTGGCTCTGTGAATGAGTCTGTTTTCCACCCTAGAGAGCCTATTGTTGGATCATGCAGTAGTGACAAACAGATCTACCTTGGGGAGCTGTAATCTGGTGTTTCTTTCTTATGGCAACACATTCAACATCAATGTCGCAGAACGGTGTAACTGATTTAATCTTTTAGGTTCATTCATGTATTCACAGGAGACAGGTCTAGTCTAGCCAGTTTTACATAAGCAGGAAACTTGATGCTTTTGTAGAGAAATTCTGTGATGTTTCTGATTAAGTTGAATTGGGAATCCTGCTTTTTTCCTGTCCTACTCTTGGATTGGAATATGTATGCAATGACTGTTGTGTATTTTCCACAAGTTAGGATAAGGTGTTATCACAGATGCTGTCACGGTGTTACCTGATGAAAATCTAGTCACATTTTGAAAGAATGTAATTGCCAATATGGATAGATGAGGGGAACACTAGGTGTAATGGATAGGTAAAAATTGTGTTTTCAATACCATTGACTCATTGATCCAAAAATGATCACACTGAAAATGTGATGAATGAAATTTTAGGTTTAGGGTTGAGTTTTAAAAAAATTATATTATCCAAATAGAAAAATTAAGTAGCCTAATCGGGAAAGCTGGGAATCAAATTGAATTGAAGTATGCATTTATTTATAAAATGAAGTCATGTAGAAAATGGTCTATTTTAAAGTTAAGATGTTTGGGATACACACAAGAGTGACTACAACTTGCAGACATGAAATACAAATTCATTTATTTATTCAAGCCAAATTAAGCATCAAAACATGTTTAGTTTCTTTCTTCAAAATACAAGTTTAGGCTCTCTCTCTCTTTTATATATTTTTTATTTGGATAATTTGCCAATTACTATTGCAAGTTAATACCACTTTGTAAATTACTACCGCAAAATTTTTTAAGATGTTGCGATTACTATCAAACCTCTATTAAACCCAACTATGACGTCATTATATCCCTTTAACCCGTGTTTGACCATGGTTAAGGACTTTAACCAGCCCCCCCCACCCCCCCCCAAAAAAAAGAAAATGGATTAGGGATATAATGACGCCATGGTTAAGGGCTTTAACCATGGGTTAAAGTGATATAATGACGTCAAAGTTGGGTTTAATGGAGGTTTGGTAGTAATCGCAACATCTTTAAATTTTTTGCCTTGGTAATTCACAACTTTTTAAATTTGCGGTAGTAATTTACAAAGTAGTATTAACTTGCGGTAGTAATTGACAAATTTTCCTTTTTATTTTTTATTTTTAAAGCAACACGGTTGCTAGGATAAGGGGGTGTTTGGAATGTTTGAATAACCATTTGAGGATTCAAAGGTAAGGATTGAGAATCTATTGTTGGGAATTCCTAAAAGTATGGCCGATACCATATTTTAGTTGTTAATGAGAATTGCCATTGATTGTAGATCCATTTTTTTTTCTCCCCACCTAAATTCCTCATGAGCAAATGGGCATATTATTGCGTGTGAGTGAAAGTGCTCTAAAAGAAGCCTCAAGACTAAAGATGGGCATGAGCAGAATTATGCCGTGTAGGCCCATGTGTCATGTTAGTGTGCCTCTTGCTCAAGCTGACCGTGTCTGTAACGGGGCAAAAATAGCCGCGCTAAGTTGTACTTATGCTGATCTTTTTATAAATGGAGCCCATACACAACCTGACCTGATATATATATATTTTTTTTTGGTAAATTGATCAAACATAAGCGAATTGAAATGTGAGCCGAGATGTGGTGCTTGTGCGAAATTTGTAAATTGAAATCCATGCACGGCCGTGAGACTGCGTGTCTCTTAATGCCGTGCTAGGATGAGCTCGTACCGAGGTGGACCATTTTCATGCCATGTCTAACCGGCCCGATCCACTTCTATCACCGGTCAAGCCTATAATTGAATAAATTCGTTATTATTTTCGTTTTATTTACAATTGACCATGGATGTTATCCAGATTTGACGGTTGACAATATGTGCAGGTCTTTAAACACCTTGCTTCTCCAGTGAAGCTGCACCTCTCTATCTCCTCCATTGAAGCGGCTTCCAAGCTTTCTTCCCCTCACTTTGGAGCTTTTCACTTTTACGCTGCACCTCTCTCTCTCTCTCCTCCATTGTAGCTACTCTGAGTTCTCCATTGAAGCGACTCTTGCGCTTTTTCTCTCTCATTGAAGCTTCTTCTGAGGTAAGATGTTTTTTCATTTTTATTTAAACAGCGAAAATCAATTTTACAACGTTGGTTTTAATTTCATGCTATTGTTAATTAAATTTGTCAGTATAATCAATTTAGGGTTCTTCTAATGTGGAATATTGAACTATTGGTTGTAATTGCTGAAGTCATTTGAGCTTTTAACAAGCGATTTTATTGCCAGTATTTTGTTATTAGAAATTTATGTTCAAATTCTTAAGTGAGAAGATAGTGGGTGAGAAAATTTAATTAATTAAGATGACACTATTCAACAGTTTGTCATATTGAATTAGGATATGATTGAATAGTGAAAGCAGAATAGGAGGAATGCTGATTATAATTTTGTTGATGTCGTAGCGAAATTCGAATGTATAAGTGTATTGTTCCTTGATTGACTCTTTCACATTTAGTGAGTTTAAGTTAAAAATACTCACAATTGATATTCAAGATAAAAACACAAGTAACTTCGACTATTCATTTTGTTCAATGTACCAATTTTCAGATACCCAATACTTGGTCAAGGGTATGGATTTTTGTTAGATGAAACATGATGAAATGGAGATTTTGAACCTTCTATCTGTGACATTTCCATCATTTTGAACCTTCTATCTGTACTGAAATGCTTAAAATGGGTTTGGGATCATAAAATTAAAAGGAACTATCAACCTAAAATGTTTGTATGTATATTTGTAACTTGCAAAGCACATGTAAAAGTCTAGAACTTGCTCACACATCTCTGAAGTTTTGAGCTTTGATGTGAATTGTATCATTTTTATGTACCCGACATTCATACACATTTTTTATCAGCATAGATTAAAACTTTGAGAAAGTATAGAAAGTAAAATGTTTCCATTCAGTGTTTAGTAATGATATATAGCCTAAGAAAGTTATTTGATGCCCTATGATGGGATATTTTGAAAGAAATTTTTTTGAACTTTTTTTTTAAGAAGACGTTATTTTGATTTTAATTACAGTGTATAGTTATCTTACGGGAGGAGATTCTTTAGATTGGGTGAACCAGTCTCTACTACTCTGCCCTTATTTTCCTCTTTGTGATAAAGGATTGTTTATTAGTATTTGATCAAGCTCTTTTCATATTAGTATATTGTATATTGCTGCTCTTTCTTTGCTAGGAGCGAAACAAGATGTACCTTGTATCTTTGGATAAAATTGTCAAAAGGGTTAGAAGCTTCCCAAAAAGTTACTTTCTCCATTTTGGATGCATTTCCCTAATCTAAAAGTTTCATATTAGTTGCTCATAATCTTTTCCAGTAATTGTCTCTCTTTATCTCTTTCTTCATCACATGATTACGTCTTTTTTTTAACTCTTTTTCACATGGACTCCTTAATTTGTGTGCCTTTCCCCCATGTAGAAATTAATATAAGCAGGGGAAGTATAATTTTGTAATAGTTGCGAAGAGGGTTTAGAGCATGCGTAGGAACTTCTCATGGGTGTCTTTTGCCAACAAGAAAGTAACACATATTGTTGGTTAGAATAAAAAAATCTGTACTAGGAGAATTAGGGGTTTAAAAATTGAAAATTTGCTCCTTGCCTTATATTATCGCAATTTTGAAGCACATGTTAACCTTAAGACTAATACTTAAGACTAATACTGTAAAGGGTTTTTTATTTTTTATCCAAGGGAGGTTTTTGCACCATTCACTCAGCTACAAGCTATTTTAGAATCGATATGTAAGTTGGAAGTCCTTTAGACTTATTTGGGATTCTTTCCTTTTTAAATGTAGGCTTATGATGTCGTATGTGTTTAAATTACAGTTTCTGACTGGAAGCAGATTTAGGTGGGTGTTTAGGTATATTATAGTCTTATAGATAGCAGCTGCTGTAGTGCTGTCTGCTGTGAATGTGATGAAAAATTTGGGCACATTACCGACCTGTTCTGTCTGTATAACTGGTCACAAATTTTGTCCGTAAAATCAAAGGATGGCTTACACAGTTAAGCTTAAATTCTTAGTAGTTGACTTGAGAAGTTGAGAAGCACCTCTAGTGTCAGATCATAGTAATAAATAGATGTGAAATTAGGTTTAGAAGAACTGTACACTTGTACAGTGTGCTGCAGTCATCTCTGCTACAGTTTATCATATCTGATTTAACAGGAATGGGAAAATTTTCCATATCAGAGCAGTCCTCGTATTTTCTTGCAGATATATAAATTTAAACTCCAGTCCTGAATAAGATTGCTCTGTTGCTGTATGAAGAGGAGAATCATTGGAATGATGTATAATTTAGGGCCTTCAGTTTTTATTGTTCATGTTCAAATTGTTCTTTCAGGGTATTAAATGATTGATGCAGGTCTTCTTCTGCTGTCAATGATAACATACTTTTTTTGAAGAAAATCAATGATAACATACTTAGTTTTGTTGCAATTTATACACAATTATCAACTAGTACTGTTACTAATGTAAGTATTTTTTGCTTCTATTGCAGACTCAAATTTTGTTCGATTGATGTTGAAGTTGATGTAATTGATCAGTAAGATGGCATCCGTATTGTTTAGAGGGTTGCAAATTCGTCCTCTTTGCATTTATCCATTTTCTCTGTTGACCAAAAAACCGGGTGTTTTTTATTGCACATCTAATAGCTTACATACCCAAAGTGTAACAACACAAGATAAACCTAAGTCATCGTCAAAAGTTGTAGCTCGAAACCACGACAAAACACTTGACAAATTTTTGAAAGACTATGAAGCAATCATTGGTATAGAAACCCATGTGCAGCTCTCCACTGTTACCAAGGCCTTTTGCGGATGTGATTACAATTATGGTTCAGAACCAAACACCAATATTTGCCCTGTTTGCATGGGCTTGCCTGGTGCCTTACCGGTTTTGAACTCCAAAGTGATTGAGTGTGCAGTGAAACTTGGCCTTGCACTCAATTGTCAGCTGTCCTTAAATTCAAAGTTCGACAGGAAGCAATATTTTTATCCTGATTTGCCAAAGGGGTACCAGATCTCTCAGTTCGATATTCCCATAGCGACTAGTGGGTATATTGACTTGGATCTCCCACTTGAGTATGGTGGTGGACATAGGAAATTTGGAATAACTCGAGTCCATATGGAAGAGGATGCGGGGAAACTACTCCATACAGATGGTGGAAGTCATTCTCAGGTACCCGCTTCATCATTGTTTGGCAATTGCATATTTGTTAGCTTATTACAAGTAAAGATCTCTTATTAAGACAATTTCATGTTTGAAGGTAGTATGAGAAGTTCCTTGGTATAGGTAATAACTTAAGGTATTTCTGCTCTTAAACTTTTCAATCAATTACGAATTAGTTTCAAGCATTCAACGCTTGAAATGAGGACTTGATAGATCCAGCGGTTTTCTTATTATGATTTAAGTATGTATAATTTGTTTTCATCTTCTCCCTCTATGGGGGGGGGGGGTGCAGAATTCATTGCATTTAACTTGGAACTCATAGATGCTCACTCTTCACTGGTTTTTCATTGTCTCTATAGCTGCTCAGCCTTAAATTCACTTTTTACCAATAGATTAAAGGTCCTGTTCCATCTTAGAATGAGTTAAGATAATATATTATAATTATTAGGTATTCTGTTTTAGAAGACTCCTGTTTCTGGCTCTTTCTAAAGAAATTTTCATTGTCTCATTGGAACTGTTGATGTTGTAGACCATTCCAAAATTTTACCAGCATCATGGAATGTGAAAATTATTGATGAGCAATTTGGGGTCATGTACATATAGTTTTTATGAGGTTTTTGGTACTAAACCATTTGATATCAATGCCATGTTCAGATTAAAACTGAATTCAGTCATGAGTTATGAAGCTTTTTTTTTTTTTTTTTTTTAATTTTTAATCTATAGATTGCTGGGATTTAATGCTATTTTCCATCTGCAGGTTGATTTAAATAGGGCTGGAGTACCTTTACTCGAGATTGTCTCTGAACCTGATATGAGAAGTGGTATAGAAGCTGCAGAATATGGTGCAGAATTGCAGAGATTAGTTAGGTACTTGGGTGTGAGCAATGGTAACATGCAAGAAGGTTCACTGCGCTGTGATGTTAATATATCAGTCCGTCCAAGAGGGCAAGTTGAGTTTGGTACAAAGGTAAGTAGATTGGACTCTTTTCCTCACTCTACGTGAGATTCTTAGGTGCCTGATATTCTCTATGTACGTGCTATTGAATTTAAGCATTGGAAGCACAATATTGCAATTAGTAGGTGATATACTGATATTCATATTTCATATCATCAAGCTGCTTGGCCCAAGGTTTCAGAATTTGTTCATTAATATACAAAATGCCCAATCAAATCTGTTGACCAAATTTGCGAATCACAATAGATCTTGGAAGGGATAGAGAGCAATTAATAATTTCACAAGAAAAAGAGAGTATATTTTTTTATTTTTTATTTTTTTTTTAAAGTTTTGAAACATCTTTACTTGTAGGTCTGGATAATAAAACATGGTTTTCCTAATCAATTTTATTATTATATTGCTGTTAGTAGCTTATAATTAGACTAATTGATTTACATTCCACTAGGATATGTGATCCTCATTCACATATTTGTTCTGCTTACATGGAAGATGGATTGTCCTGTATTATGTATACTGTGATAACTTTGTGCATTATAACTGTCAACTGAAATGGAGAGTAAGATATTCATCTTTTTTTTGGGGGGTGGGGGTGGGGGTGGGGTTGTGGTGGTGGGGTGGGTGGCGTGGTTTGGAATTGATGGAATAATCACATAATGATATGTAATTTGGGAATTTGATGGCCTGTTGATAGACTTGGTTCTGACACCTGAATCCTGATTAAACAAATTGGACATTGTCTGATCAAATGTTTGATAGGTACATTTTCAAATATGTTTTTTTGGGTGTTAAGAGTATGAAATTAGACAAGCTATGTCGATTGTTGAACTTCTATTTCCTTGGCACTCATCATAGCTGAGATGAAGACATTTAAAAATGTACAGCATATGGCCTGACAATACATGATACTGGCGTAAAACTCCTAATTTGACACTTAAAGTGGTGGTCAAACGTCTGATACGTAGATATTCATATGTTAGATTGGCATTGGTGCTAATCTACAAATACTATCTAAATTTTTGTGTGTGTTTCCTTTCTTTCCTATTATTATTTTTGTACTGCATATCCAAACTAGACAGTTCAAAAGAGGACCATTTAACATGATTACAAATAGCTTGAGGAGGAGAGAGAGATCTTGATGTTTCTTAGCATAGTTGGGAATTTTTTAACATGATTTTGCCTGGAAAAATATGAAATGTGGTGGAAATCTGGATACTTCGGAAATGTTAAGGGACTACACTTGTGCTATAAGAATGGATTTTCTTCTCTGCTGCCAGAAACTTTGCTGTTTGCTTTTAAATTTAGTATCCTAGCTGTCTTTTTTAAAAGTTTATTTCTTTGGTCAAAATATGCTACTTTGTATAAACTGTATTCTGATTATGTTATTCCATTCCATTGCTAACAAGATTACAGTCTTCATGACATAGCTTGGAGCTTTAGTGATGAGCATATTTTTTTAATCATAGACTGAATTATTTTCTAATTTTTACTGGCAGGTTGAAATAAAAAATTTGAACTCATTTTCAGCTATAAGTAGGGCAATTGATTATGAGATCACAAGACAAGTGCAACTTCATAACCAAGGACTAGGTGACCAAATTGTACAAGAGACTCGTCTTTGGGAGGATGGTGCTCAGGTTATTGCCAGCTGTTGCTCCCCTTTTAGTTATTGTCTTATTGAATGGAAGTAAGAATGTTATTGACCTGTGCTCTTTTCTAATCAATTCCTACATCACGTCTCCCTGCTAGAAAACAGTAACTATGAGAAAGAAGGAAGGGCTTGCTGATTATCGGTATTTCCCAGAGCCAGACCTTCCAGAAGTAACTTTGACAAAGGAATATATCGAGAATATTCGTGGTTCTTTGCCAGAAATTCCAGAGTTGAAGAGACGGCGGTATGAACAAATGGGATTAAGCATGCAGGATGTGCTTTTTCTCGCCAATGATGTAAATGTAAGTACGATGATCCATTAATTTTCACTATTGAGCTGTTTGTCATTACTTTTGTGAATCGTAATCAATGGTTTACACCAAATCTAGCTGCATCCACTGGTTGACTGGTTCTTGATCACTCAAATTGCTTATGTATCAAGATTATCAACATAGATAAGCGCACAACAACCACTGAAGCATGTAATTTTTGGATCAATTTTCAATTTTCCTTTCTAGAAGTGGGGTTACAATCAAAGTTTAATAATAAAGAAGAAGTGCAATGGCTATAACTCAAATTTCTGAAAGATGTAGGCTACACATCCATTTCTGTAAAACATTGAAGTGTGCAAACTCTCTAATAAGAAAATCACAGAATATATCTTCATTAAAATCACACAATCTTCAAGACTGTTTTGATTTGCTTGAGTATATATCTTCACTGGAACCACAAGGACATGACATGTACAATTTTGCAATGTTTATTAATCTACATTCCTTATTCATCTGGTGTACTTAAAGGCTCCATTTTTTTTTTCTTCTTATCACTCTTTTCTCTGTAATTTACCCAAAACTTTGAAGCATGTAAATATTGTGTACAGCATGTCTAAAGCATTAACTTTCCTTCGATTAATTTTCTGCTACCTAAAATGTATATATTTTTCAGTATCTTGCCCATTGCTCTAAATGCCGTAATTCTTATATCTGAATGGGTTCTCAGATTGCAGAATTTTTTGATGCAACCCTATCTAAAGGCGCCGACATGAAGCTAGCTGCTAATTGGATTATGGGTGATGTTGCAGCATACATGAAGAATGAAAAGCTGTCCATAAATGAGATTAAGCTTACTCCTGATGAGTTGGCTGAATTGATTGATTCTATCAAAACTGGGACCATCAGTGGCAAAATTGGCAAAGAGGTGCGTTTTGTTATGTTGATAGTGTACCTGTTGGGGTTTGACAGGCTTTATTTATCACTGTGAAAGACTTTATGTAGCATTTCTTGCAGAGTTGCAGCTTTCTCAACAAAATGCTATCAATTCTGCTAACTTGGTTCTTACTGTCATACTTTTCTCAGTGATTATGCCAAGAAAAACATCCCACTTTCTTTTCTTCTTCTGTATTAACTTGTCACTTGTCCTCTAATATCCAAAAAAATGTAAATTTTAATAATATTGTCGTAGAAGCATGGAAGTGAACCCACCTTAATAGAACAATGACCTACTAAAGATGTATGGGGGAACAAAGGTTTAGGCTTTACCTTTACAAGTTAGCTATGGCCTATAGGTAGCTTGGGGAGTTTGTTAAGGATTTATAAACAGAGAAGATTTGAGAGTGGGAAATCATGTTGAATGTTGATGAGTGTTTTGCTAATCTCTTAGGAATTTGATTACAGTGGGAAATCATGTTAAATTCTAATCGAATCTTACCAGGAGTTGTATTAGTTGCCTCTGTTAAGGCTTTACTCTTACTTTAAGCATATTGATTCTCAAAGTTCTAAAATTTGTCTCTTAAGGTATGATGTTGGAAAGTAATACTTCGTGTATATATTTCCTGTTATTGTGCCCTTTCTGTGGCAAGGAGAGACTAACTGTTCCTTTTTGATAAGGAAAAGACTGAATATTAGCCTCAGTGTTGCTTTTTTGGTTATCTTTGATTTTAATCTCATTTGCCTTGTATGCCGTTACACTTTGGCCAATTATTGTACTGTAGATATTATTTGAGCTTATAGCCAAGGGAGGAACTGTCAAGGGTCTCATCAAGGAAAAGAATTTGGTCCAGGTAAACAGTTTTGCTTATTTGTATAATTTTATTTTGAAAGATATTTTTTCTCTTGACCCTTGGGAGGGTGGGAAAAAGATTGGAGATTATAAATTGCATTGTTAGATTGTTCAATTCTGTGATATGAAACATTAATCTGGTTTCTTGGTATAATTTATGTTTCCAAGAATTTTTATTCAAATCTTACCCTATTGGCATGAGAAATTTAAAACTTCACTTGCCATTTTGATTGCATACTTAAGTGCAGTATCTGATCTTGTAACCCTTTGCATATATTGTGCCACTAGAAAATTGAAATTCTGAATTTGTAGGTTATGAATATGACCTATATATGGTTGATGTGGTTAGTCAAGCTACTGGAAAGTTGATCTTTTGAGATTTTGGCTTGATTTGCCTTTACATGTTATGTCCTTGAGTTGATCAATTTGTATGAAAAGTTTCACAAGTTGTTAAGTTCTAGGATAAGACTGATATATTGTATTATGATATAGTGTATACACCAATTGTATCATATTGCTTTTATGATCTGCCCAACACTCTCAGAAAAGGGGGAAAATCCAAGAGACGAGTCTCTGGTACTGCTGTTAGATTCACTAATTCAGTGCTCTGTTATATTAAGATTTAGGTCCAAGAATACTGACTAGAATGCTAGATTGCTAGTCTCTACAATTCTGCATGTCATAAACGTAACAAAATAACTTGCTATGATTGCCACCATGTTTACTTCTTGCCTTGATGAACTTGCAGATTACAAATCCAGCTGAGATAGAGCAAATGATTGATAAAGTGCTTGCAGAAAATCCAAAGCAAGTTGAACAATATCGCGGGGGCAAAACAAAGCTGCAAGGTTTCTTTGCTGGCCAGGTATATCATCTTCTGAATTTGATGAAATCTTTATCCTGTTTTTTCCTTGGATGTTTTTTTAATCATTGGATGGTACTATGTACATTATAAACTTCATTTGGGTTTTGTAAAAACTAGAAGTTCTAAATGTGTAGGTGATGAAAGAATCGAAAGGCAAGGCAAACCCAGGTGTTTTGAACAAGATACTCCTGGAGAAACTTAATGCCAAGAGCTGATGTTTGTATACACAGGTATAAGTCAGGCCATTTTATTACTTTTTGTTTCCAAAATTACACAATACTCTCCACTTTTTGCTCCTTGTAATTGCTTTTGAATAGCAGTTCCCATTTGAGATTTACTATGATTTTAACTCTGTTAGTGCTAGGAGTATTCTCTTGCTAAAACCAATTTTGAAGATGAATACACACAGTCATCACAATCAATGGGTGACAGACTTGGTTAATTATGGCTCAGCAAAGAACTATCGTGGGTTCAAGGCACTACCGCAGTCCTTCTAGTGCGAAACTCTCAAAGTATCTCTAACCTTGAAAGTTTATTGTTACCTTTTTAGATTTTGGTTCTTGTAAAATTGAGCAATAAGTCATTCAATAGTGTTATATTAGAACAATAAATATTGAAGAAATTTCACTTTAGCTCCGGCGAACTTGAGGTATCGTAGTTTCTAACTACACTAGATTCAGTTGATGACACGCTTGCTCTTCATTTGAGTGTTTTAGTCACTGTTATATTAGGAGAATTATGGATTGTTATCAGGTTTTATAAGCTCAAAATCGGTTATGATAAATGGCGTAATTATATGATACTACATAATAGCTTGATAAAATGCTACATTTGACTGTCCTTCACAAACTTGGATACTAAGACGCAACTTTTTAGTTTTTACACCAGAAGTTTTGAGCTCATTTCATAGTTGCTTTAAAAATTACTTTGGTTATTAACTGGCTTGCAAAATGTTAAGAGAAAGAAGGATAAATTTAGCTTCTTAACTTACAATAAACTTTTTCATTCTAAGATGTCCATGACAGATACTCCGTACAATCATGCTTGCACATTTGATGCTAGTCTTAAATTGATATAAAGTAAACCAAGCAATGCAATAAAATAGAACGATCACATTCCCTACTATATCTCACTCTCACTCTCACCCAATAATCATAAATTATTGAAAATTTTGTCAAAAATCACCTTTTAAAAATTAATTGTTGTAAACAACACCATTTTTAAAATTTTTGTTGTTAAAAACCACCTACTCTTTCCGAAATTAAACGAAGAAGAACTCTTGAAACAAAACCTGCTGAAAAGACATCTGCAATTGTAGCTACTTACTAGGCTTTCACCCCTTATTCCGGGAAAAAAAAATTACAACTTTTGAAGGAAAATCACGGGAATTAAGGTGGAGCATGTGAAATAATGAAATTATATGGAAAAGTTAAATTTCCAATTAATACAGTAAAAAAAGTGCATAAGAAAGAGACATTTTCAATTAAAAAAATAATTAAAGTATATGGAAAAGATAAATTGATAGATTCAAGAATGTAAAACATTAAATTAGTCAAAAGCTGAAACAAATTTTATAGCAAATGTTAGGGTAAAATAGGAAGAGAATTTAATAAGGACAAAAAAATGTGGGTATAAAAGTCTTATTATGTATCTTACGAGTAATAATTATGAAAATGTGAAATGTAAAATGTGACAAACATTTAAGGACACCCAAAATAGCAAAAGTGACAATGAAATGGAGACGAAGGGAGTATTATGTTTTCATAGTATTTCATACTAAACAATATCGTACTACGAAGATATACAAGTACTTGTTTTTATTTAATCGCTAATTTATTTTATTTAATCACTGTTACTCCGTGATAGAGTATAAAATATATTTCTGGGCCTCAACCATGAGCTTAAGCTTTTGGTTGAGTTGGTCCTTTAACATGGTATCAGAGCCAACGTGACATAGAGGTCATGGGTTCGAATCTCATCCACCCCTCCTTTAAAGTGGAATTAATTCGCGCCGGGTATGAGAGGGTTTGTGCTGCATCCACATTTCATGTGAGGGGGAGTGATAGAGTATAAAACATATTCCTGGTCCTCAACCATCAGTTTAAGCTTTTGGTTGAGTTGGTCCATTAACATGGTATCAGAGTCAGCGTGACACAAAGGTCACGAGTTCGAATCTCATCCGCTCCTCCTTCAAAGTGGAATTAATTCGCACCAGGGCCTTTCATGTGAGGGATAGTAATAGAGTATAAAACATATTCCTGGGTTTGGTAAGTTGGTCCTTTAACACTCCATATTATATTCATTTTATCTTTTTGCTTGTACTATAATTATCTGCTAACAGATTTTTCTTACAACCATTAAAGAGTGAGTGTGTTTTATAAACCCCATTCCTCCTGAACCAGATTTATTTACACAATTGAAATTTGAAATAGAAGCTTATTAAAACCTTAGGTGATCAACTTCAATTATCCCAGCTGTCAAAAAAAAAAAAAAAAAAAATTCAATTACCACTTGCAAAGCAGGTAATTTATTATTGTAATTTCTTACCATAAATGAACCCCTCCATCCTCTCCCTAAGAAAAAAATAATTTCTTTTTACAAACAAAAAAAAAAAGAAAAATATTAATGCTAGAAATAAATACTACACCAATTTTTCTTTAATAGCAGCCTAGCTGAGGCTTTCTTTTTTTCTCTGACTTTGACCAATAGAGTTGAAAGAGAAATTCATCAAAATCTTACCATTTTTGCATTCTATAGCTTACTTTCAGAGTTTCAGGTACTTTTTTTGGTTCAATTTTATTTAAATCTTACCAATTTTTTGCAAGAAAGATTATATATTTATAGCTTACTTCAATTCCAAGCAACTTCTATATCTGGGGTTGTTTAGTTTCACCTTTTCTTTGATGGGTATCTTCATATTAACTCAATTTGGTAAGATTTACTGATGTTTTGATATTCATTGTGAAACTGTTACTAAATTTGTACGCATTTTTGTCAGCACTTTGGAATTCATAATGGAACAAATAGAGTTGGGTAAAAGGAAGCGTCCGATGCATGAACAGAGCGAAGGTGACGTGGAACAAGAAATTTTGAGTTTGTAAAAGTTTAATTAAAAATTTATCATGAATTTTAAATTACATTAAAGGTACCAAAAATTAAATGTTGAATGAGAAATTAAAAGTTATAATTGTGAAATGTAATTTTGAATGGTATTTGTTTGATTATGTTTTTAAAAAATTGTGATAGTTCAAATTATGGCTTTATGTAATTGCAGATTGGACCAAGTGAAAATAGAATCGTTCACAACACAATTGATTTACATCCTGGACTATTTACGGTAATGCTACTACCTTCGTTTCATATTATTTGCCACGATTAGACATTTTTCCTCTCTACTTTATGTCAAATCGTTGCAAATGACATGAAACAGAGGTAGTATTTGATTTTGGTATTCAAATGCACTGTATTTTTAGATAGTTGTGTACTTGTGTTACAAAACAAGCTGACGTAGTTGATGAATTGTAGGATAACTCGCTAAGTGTGGGTGGTTATGTGAAAGCAAGAGGGCAAGTGATTAATCAATATTCTGCTGCAATGCGCAGAGTAAGTTACATGTTTTGAGTGTAAATATTTAGATGGAGTTTATGTTGTTTTTTTTGTTGTTTGTTTGTGCATGTAAATGACCATCATAATGTATCCACTTTTTATGTCTTTAATCAATGGCAGCCCCCTCGGGTTGAGTCATTTGGAAGAATATGTCAGAAATTTGATGAAAGGAGGACAAGTTGGGTATGTGAGATGGGTTTTGGTGGACTACTACATTTTGCTTCCCAGGCCATATGCATCTTCCCCGGCAGTTAGCTTACTGGATAATGATCCAATCAATAGGTGCTTAATTGGTACAAATGATCGGTCATTTCAGTTATCTAAGAACCAAGTGCATTGGATTTTAGGAATCCCCGTTGGAAAAAATAAAGTTCCTACAAACAAGTAATTGTCCGGGGAAGCTCTTTTGAAGGTGCAAACAATATTATTAAAATATGGAAAGGCATGGGAGACGACACCAAACCAACAATGTGGTCAGTCTTACACTTCAGTTGGCATTCCCGTTACAGTACAATTGATGGATAGATTAGAGGGACATTTTGAGGCACACGAGGAAGAAGAATTCAAAACGTTATTCCTAATCATTGCCCTTCAAATGATATTATGCCCAACACAGTCACCTAGATTGGCATCTGACTTGTTAGCAGCGTTGAGTTGTTCTATGGATTGCACAAACTATGATTGGTGTGAACTGGTTTTGTCAAAATTCATAGAGAATGTGTCAAGGTTCGCACGACGGTTTTATGCAAATAGATTTGCCGGTGGATGCGGTGGATGTGCAATATTTGTTGTAGTGAGTATCTAATTTATGCATTTAATGTCTTAGGTGGCGATTATGATATTTTCAAAAATGTTGTGAATACACTTTGATCTTTCCTATATATAACAGCATTATTGCCTTTCATTGCAGATATTCTATTTGGACCGCCTTGATTTGGATCCAAATGAATGGGATATATATCCTCGAGTTAAGGCATGGAACATGGAGCGAATTGGGTATGCAGGGAAGCTAGACCGAACTATATCTGGTGACTATGGAAAAATCGGGGTAATATAGTGTTGCCATGTTTTTAATATCTTGGTTTTATCGTCACTTGTCAATACAATTTTGTTATCGTGATATATATCTATTTTTATTATAATTTTGAAGTTGATAGATGTTGCATATGGCGAAAGACACCCTAAGGTAGCTAGGGACACATTTGGACCCCTAGAATCTCCAATGTATAATGTGAGTGTTGGTATGACTAAAAATATTGATAAGCTTCAATTCATCATCACTACCAATAATTTTATACTAATTGAAATGTATGTATGTGCAATGTAGGATGTTTCCGAGCTTCTTGTCGGTAGAACTAGAGGTAGGCGTAGACGTCCGGACTTACTTGCTTTACGACGCGGTACGAATCAAGTATATGAGGATACTACCACCCCCCTATACAATGAAGAATCCGCCAGCACTGATGGTGTGTTGGAAAATTCAGCAACCAGTTGATTTATAATGAAACACTTTGGTTAACATGTAGTACTATTTATGCACTTTTTATCATACAACGTAATATCGTACTTTCATTTCAATGTAATCATTAAGACCTGGTATTGTGAACTATGAAATCGTGGTGTGAGTTTTACAGTGCCTGTGTTTGAATGTCATGGTTTTATTGTAATACCTCTCATGATTCCTAGTCATATCAACAAGGTCATCTTCTTTTTAGGGAGCTCATTTGCCAAAATACTACACAGTCAAGCGTGCTTGGCTGAGAGTAGTCTTGGGATAGGTGACCTCATGGGACTTCGTTTTGGTATATAAAGATAGTTGTTGACCGTTGATGCACATTTTATGGCAATAGACCCCTTCCTAATTTGTTTGGGGTCGGGGTGTTACATTTATAGTGACTTTGCCATAGATAATAGATCAAAAGGGAGCGAGATAGGGATCAATATATCTTATGTTCAGCAAGAGTTATGAGACGTAATGGTGAATCTAATTTTTGGAACCGTGTTACATAGACATCAATCATGTCATCAAGACACTTATTAAGTTATTATAAAAGAACTTGCTTTGTATGCATGTTTACATTTTTTTTTTTTTTTTTTTGGGATTAAATGTGATTATCTGTTGAAAACAGCTTCATATACTCTTAACTTCGTAAGAAGCTTCTTAATATTTAGAGTTTTGCTATACATACCCCTTATGCATAAAAAACAACAATTTCATAAAATTAATGCTATTTTTCTTATTCCAATGGAATCTAATACGAGTATTATTATTGAATTAAAAAAACTGATTCATTTAATGTAGTGTTATTAATACGATAAATTGCCATAACACTACATTTAATAATGCATTTGAAACTATATTTTTTTTAACGACGGTAAAATAACCACTAACATGATTTTAAAATAGAAAAATTAAATACTGCAACATTTTAATTTTGCTATTCCAATCCTGCTTAATACGGAGTAATAGTTGGCGGTTATTTAATGCTACAAGCCTACAATGCAGATTAGGTCATACAAGGTTAATAATATTCACTTTAGAAGAAGTCATGAATAAGTAACGTGTTATCATTGTGAATTTGTGACTACAACTATAAGTTAATGGATCTTCAAAGGAAAAAAAAAAAAATTAATGTAGAGTGGACATTGAGCGCTTTTTTTTTTTTTTTTTTCCAAGTATCTCTATTCACTAATACTTGAAAAAACACGTCAGTGATGAATTATTGTGTCAAAAACACGTCTTACGGAAACTGGCCATCTTAAAGTGTTTTTTTTTTTAAACAAAATACGAAGTAGCTTCTTTGTATATGTCTTGTTTTTATTGTTATTTTTTCATATATACATTGTTTCCTTTTCTTTTATTTTAACATCAAGGAAGATTATTTTTCATATACAAACGTTAGTGTAAAAAGAAGTTTAATATTAATGATTGGAATAAGACATGTTAAAATAAAAGAAAAGGAAAAAAATAAGATATATTTTTTTACAACAAAAATAATCTTCCTTGATGTTAAAATATACATACGTAAGTGTAAAAAAGTTTAATATTAATGATTGGAATAAGACATGTTAAAATATGCATTTTTATTGTAAAAAAAAAAAAGAAAATAAACAACATATATTTTTTCATATAATTTTTTTTTTTTTTACACTTACGTTTGTAAGTTGTATTTTTCATCATCATTATTAAACTTTTATATGTCCAATGTTAGCACTCCCTTCATTTCTTTAGTTTTCCCACATTAGGTAGTGTTAGATTTCGGGAAAGCTCCTCAATCTGGAGTGTGTACCATTGATCAAATATATAGAGTTTACAACGCTAGGCCTAAACACGTTAAGAATCCTAGATACGATAAACATACAAAATATACAATAAATATATCCTAATATGCGATAAATATTATCCTAAATATAATATCTATCAGGTAGCTACTATCCCCAGCCATAGTTTTATTAAATTACACGCATGTACAATTAAGCATCCGATGGGGATGATCTAATGATCATTTTATTTACCTCGTATTCATTTAAGGTTATCGCACAGGTTAATAATTTTGTATATAATATTTAAATGTAAACATAATTATCTAAGTTAAATTTATAGTATACTTTAAATAGTTGAACCAGATATATTATTGTGTATACACTACTAGTAAGGAAAATTATAGAATTTAACTCCATTCCAATTCACCCTTTTATACAATATTATAACGTGATTTGTTAAATGAAACTCGAAATGTCTCATATGAATATATGATCCAACATCATATGAGCACTCTAAAAATCGTATAAGATGTTATTATGAGTCTAAAATTGATGAATAAAGGCTTGCCGGATATAATTAATTGGTTTTGTGAGGGAAGCAAGTCAAGGGTTCAACTCCTATTCTTTTTTTTTTTTAGGAAAAGTTAGTGCTTTATTAAATTAAAATAGCATCCGCAAATACATAAGGGGAGGGTTCAACTCCTATTCTTAGCCATAAGCTGTAGTATACTCCTTATTATTAAATTTTTTTTTCCAGAACTTATTTTTTTAATCTTTATTCTTTTACTATACTCTTTTGGACAGAAACCTAAAGTGTTTTTTTTTTTGGTTTTTTCCTTTTATATTTAACATATCTTTGCTTCTCCCTCATTCTATTGACCAATCTTTATTTTACTTAATTTCTTACACAAAATTACACCTAATTTTCTATTTCAATTCTCAAATTCACTGGTACAATTGACAAATCTTGTCTATAAATTTAATTGATAGAGTTTTAAAACTCAAGTTGCTCAAATGTTTGTGAAATTATATTTTGCTATATTTTTAAAGAGATAATTGGCCTTAAAAGAGCTTACTTTTGGATGGTCTTTAAATTACCAACTACCTACAATAAATTCATAGAGTTCATATCAAGCTTTACCATCAAGTAACCCACGCAGTACCTAACGCCGTAACTGGATATATGGAGCGACGTAGAAAGATCGGTTGTCTACAAAAATACTACGTATCAAGTATAGCTTTAACGAAGAAAGTATTTAATTTATTCACTACCCCGTAGTCCCGTACAATATAGCTCAATTTTCTTACAACTCTCGTTTGTAAATGAGTAGTTGCATACATATTAAAAAAAATAAGAGTTGTGTCCAGTTAATTCCCTAATTAAAAAAAATAAATTGTTTATCTGTGAGCATAATCGTCTTTTTCAATTACTAATGGAGAAGTACATGCGTCTTTTTATGTACTAGTTGAGGGGTACATGTGTAATTTCCTCACTAAACAGTAATTGAACAACTCACCAAAAATACTGAATAAATGACCATGCTTTTTCAATATATTTACAAAAATGGCACCAGATTAACAAAAATTCATTTATTTGATAAATAAACTAGTATTTACCGAAAAAAAAATAATAAATAAATAATAGAGGTAGTGTATGAACCATAAACCCCATTTGGCTATTTTCCCTTTCCCTGAACCAAATTTAATTACACTATTAAATTAGGAGCCAATTTAACTTTAGGCCCAAAACTGTGATCAATTTCCCAAGGGCAAGGCAAGTAATAAAAAAAGTAATAAATAAATAAAATGCAGGAAATAAATACCTCTCTGAATTCTGAAAAATAGTTGAAGTAAGTCAGAAACTAAATTGAAAGCTAGTGTAGCAGTCTAGCTGAGGCAATCTTTTGCTCTGACTTTGAGCAATAGAGGTGAAAGAGAAAATCATCAAAATCTTACCATTTTTGCAATCTATAGCTTGCTTTCAGGTACTTTTTTTGGTTCAATTTTATTTATATCTTACCATTTTTTTGCAAGATTATATCTTTATTTGCTTACTTCTAAGCAACTTCTTTATTTGGGGTTTTTTAATTTCAGCTTTTTTTTTTATGGGGGTATCTTCTGTTTTCTTCATACTTGTATTTTTGTTTTTGATCTGACATTTTCCAGATTATTTACTTACTTTATTTATTATGTGTTGCATGTTTGACAATCCTCCTTGATCCAATATTTTTATTGACGGGCTTTTTGCTGTCTGTTTCTAACTTTTCTTTTGAATTTGTTGTCATTTTTTTTACATCTTGTTTTGATTTTAATGGATGTCTTGTGCAATGGGCTTTGTACTCCCTTTATTTTAGTCCCTTGGTCTCAATTAGTTGTATTTGTTTCTTATTTTGCACGGAAATTAAGGAAATGGGGAGAGTGTAAACTCATGTGTGAAGTATGTTAGGAATAATCACAAAAGATACCACAATTTTGTTTTCTAGTAGAGTAAAAGATTAAAAATACATTTGAAAATGCACTTTGTTGGTTTGTGCAATTAATACATCCGTTACAGGTTATGTGCAACGATTAAACATTTTCCCTAAAGTTTGAAGGGTATTAAATATGGACCCAACTTTGAAGGGTATTTAAGAGATTTTAGTGTGAGGAAACATAAAAAGTGGGGGTATAAAGTTAATTTTGCCCGAAATAAAGATAAATCTACTAATCTACGCATCCTTAATTGATGTTACAGAACCATGAGACATGAGTTTGTTACAAGAAAACAAATCACATCAAATTCTACCTCCGATATAAATAAAGTTTGATATGAATATTATTCGAGCAAAAGAAGTTAGATTCCTAATTGGGGTGGATCAGCTATAGAGACCTTAGTAAATGTGACATGTTTTCATTCTTAATCGGCCTAAATTACACATTTGGTGTGTATAGGGGAGAAAATTCTTAAACCTTCTAGTTTATTCTAGCCTAATTAAAGAACAATTGTCCTGTTTGATTAATGTTGTTCTTTGTTTAACTCGCTATTAATGAATTATAATTATTGCTTAAAAAATTTGAAGCCAGCTAGTTCATTACTTTCTATTCATTTATAATCTGCATCTTGACATTGAAATTTTCGAGCAAAGTTTTTTGATATTATGAGCCTTTAAATTTCCTGTTATAGAAATGGGTGACAAATTAGAACCACAACAAAATAATGAGCAAGTAGTAGCTGAACCAGAGTGGGCAGAGTCTGATCATGGAGTTGAACTTGAACCTGACCATGAACCCGAAGCCGATCCTGTACCAGAACCTAAAGTTGAACTTAAACTTGAAGTTGAACCTGACCATGAACCCGAAGCTGATCCTGTACTAGAATCTGAAGTTGAACCTGTGGCTGCAGATTCCTGCAAGGATATTGATATCGAGCCACTTTCAGGAAAGCCTTACTTTCCTATAGTTATTGTCAAGTCACATGTCGGCCTTGTTGCTTATAAATATCAACTGGTATGCTTTCTTATTAACTTTTCTTGGATCATCTGTTAAACTTTTAGGAACAGAAAGCTTTAATTTACATTCATATTATGTCATGAAACTTTGTGTCAAAATAACATCATACATGTATTGTACACTACACCACAGCACAACTCCTAGTACATATGACATAATATAGGTGCTTAAGAAGAATGACTAATGACTTTTAATTCATTGATTGTACCAGATATTACCTATAAAATTTTCTCAAGCCCTTCCCAACAAAACAATCCCGGTCATCTTAACTCGCGGTGGAAACAGCTGGGAGACAGCTTATTTAGGTGACAAAACACCATCTAATAAAAGGTTCGACTCTAGGTGGAGAGCATTTGCTGAGGACAACAATCTAAAGGTTGGAGATGTTTGTGTTTTCGAGCTCGTGGAACAAAGTGATACTTTGCTCAAGTTCAAGGTTCAGGTCCTTAGAGGTGATTTTCCATCTATGTTACTATACAAGGAAGATGGTACCATCAACAATCCCATAGTTGTTGAATAAAATTAGTCATGTTTCTTTCTCTAGTATAATTAATAAATTAGCTAGGTTGTTTATTAGTAAGTGGTCTTTTGTTAACTTATTTACGAAATATATTTGACATAGCTTGGTATGACCATATGAGCGTATGACCTCTCCATTAATGTGGTTTTTGTATTAGCTGCTATGTATTGTATACAAGTAGAATGGAGGTCCGCGTAAACAAGCTGGTTATTGTTTTGAATAAGGATCAATGGATGCCATTTGCTTTTATTAAGCCTGAAATAGTGAAAGCCACAAGGGGCAAAATGATATAGACGGTAATTGATCCAGAATCTTGAGTCTCACCCTTAAAATTTTAACCAACTAAGCTAGTTGATCATCCATAATAAGCAAAGAATTCACTATGACTAAAATAAAGTCAGATGTCATATATTTTCCCCCTCTCTAAATCTCTATTTTAGAGAGGGGGGAAAAATTGAGAGAAATTGAGGAAAAAAATTATGGTAAATCTTGTAAAAAAGGAAATATATAAGATTTTAGAGAAGGTTTTGAGTAGAACGGACTCACGCGAGTCCAGTTTATAATGTACACATTCATCCCATCCCTTACCCACTGCCATGCCACTGCCTAGTCCCCTGTCGGTGGTCGGTGACCCTCCCCCTCACATTCCTCCACAAACTAACCCACTTCAATCACTACGTGAAAAAACGCATTTGGCACCGGTTCAAACCCGACCTAAGGCACCGGTTTGAACCCGTGCCTATGTGGGGGGTGCCAAATACCCCCTTTTTTGCACCGGTTCAAAACCGGTGCCATAACACAGGTTTTGGCACCGGTTAACCGGTGCCAAAAATACTAAAAAAAATATTTATCCTCCTTTGGGCATCGGTTAACCGGTGCCAAAAATGTCCAAAATTTTTTTTTTTTTGGTTTTTTTTCACTTACCAATAAAATCAACTGAAAAAAATAACAATTCACAACAAAAATCGAATTGGTTTCAATATGTATAATCCAAAATTTACAATACACAATGAAATCCAAAATTTACAATATATAATGAAATCCAAAATTACAATATAGATCAATTACAACTAACATTATAAATAAAAAAAAAATTACATTATAAATCATAAAAAAAATTACAACATGAACATATCAATATTCTTGCATAATCTGTACAAGCAATTAAAACAGAAAAAAAAATCAATTGGTAAAAATAACCTTAAGAATATATAAAAATTATCAAAAAATTGAAAAATTATCAAAAACGAAAAAAAAACCAAAATTATCAAAATATAAAATATAAAACAGAAATTGAAATCGAAATATAAAAAATTATCAAAAACGAAAAAAAAAACCAAAATTATCAAAATATAAAATATAAAACAGAAATTGAAATCGAAATATAAAAAATTATCAAAAACGAAAAAAAAAAACCAAAATTGAAATCGAAAAAATGAAACCAAAAATTCGAAAAAAAAAATCAAAATTGGAAAAAAAAAACAAATACGAAAAAAAATAGGAAAAAAAAACCAAAATCCAATGTAAAAGGCAAATTAAAATCGAAACCCTAAAAACCAAATCCAAAATAAAAACCAAAATCGAAAACCAAAATCAAAAACCAAAATCACAATCAAAAACAAAAAAAAACCAAAATTGAAATCGAAAAAAAGAAACCAAAAATTCGAAAAAAACAAAATCAAAATCAGAAAAAAAACAAATACGAAAAACAAATAGGAAAAAAAACCAAAATCCAAAATAAAAGGCAAATTAAAATCGAAACCCTAAAAACGAAATCCAAAATAAAAACCAAAATCGAAAACCAAAATCAAAAACCAAAATCAAAAACCAAAATCAAAATCAAAAACCAAAATTGGTGAATCGAAAACAAAACCAAAATTGGTGAATCGAAAACAAAAACAATTAAAATCGAAAAAAAAAGCCAGAACTTGAAAAAAAATCCCAGAAATTGTTGTTGATGTTGATGCCGGTGGTGGTGCTCGAACTTTGTGGTGGTGGCGGCAGCTGTTGTTGCGCTAATGAGATCAAGGAGAT